>NC_136501.1:80038148-80661898 GCF_053919585.1 Euprymna scolopes
AGCTGAAAACACTATCAATAATTTCCCCCATTTTTTATCTGTGCCTAAACCTAAACATAGATTCCATGAATAAAGCTTCTTTCTTAGAACTGCACGCCTGTGGAACTGTCTTCCATTTGCCTGCTTTCTAGCTGACTACAATATGGTTGTCTTCAAGTTCAACATAAACAAGTTCTTGACAAGCTTAAGTAATCCAATTTACCAAATTTACACTACTAATGATTACTATAATATTGTCCCATTGACTACTGTACACCTTTTAGCCCTTATCCTCGAGTGGCCTCAGGACCTTAATAAGTGGTGACTCCTATGAAAAAAAAAATACGTTTTATAGAGGTGGTCAGGTGGGGTGGGGCTGGGGGTAAACAGAAGGTATTAATCTACAATAATACCAAAGAAATATTGCAATATATTTATTTTTACATCATAATCACGTTGAATCCCCAAAGTTAAGCAACATTGAACCTGGTCAGTACTAAATGGGTGACCACTTGGGACTTCCAGGTGTTGTATGTGCTCTCCGCTTATCTTGGCATTGTTTTCAGGTGTCCTGAACTTTTGCTTGCCACTTGACTCAAACAGTACCGATTCAGGAGAGGTGTGGTTGGAGATTGTGCAACCCTTGCCTCACAATTTACACATGCAGCTGAACCTGCAAGGGGTATCCTTTGTCTTTCGAGACTGAACGGAGACATTGACATCCATTTATTTTTAAACAGTCCTAGATTTCGATTTCAGTTATTTGTACATATAATGCATTACAATTCAGCTTTGAGTTCTTTAACTTTTCTTTTAATGGATACATGGTATTTTTAAGGAATTGCAGTATATATATATATGCACATTTACTGCAGTTTATTTATAAACCATTAATTACCAGAGATTTTCAGTAGCATATTCTGATTCCTAGCACAAAAATACACTAATATGGAAAATTTCATTGCTTAATTTTCTGTTTTAACAAAGATATATCATTTTTACTGGAAAAGTAGTGTAAAAAATGTGACAAACCCGAGGGAAAAATATCCAAACGTGCAAGGCACAAAAATAGTCATAGTTTCCTTAATTTTAATTGGATTTTTAAATTTTTTTAAAGATTGTTTCTTAGCTCATCAAGCTTTTTCTATATATACCAATATTGAAATATTTAAGCCATTTCAATTTTTTCATGTGTATTGCTATGTGTATGGCAATAAACTTACAACATCCACTTACTGCAAGGATGCCCACGAGGTGGATACCTGAGTGTACAGCAAAGCGCGAGTATCTTCGCTAGTTAAAAAGAATAAAAAGTATTTGTGGGAAAAACTGCATAGTTAAAAAAAAATGCCATGTAGGTACAAGTATGAAGAAATGAAATTGCAATTTTTCCTGAATTTATCTACTTTTGTCGATTCTTGCTGGAATTTGTGTTCAAATTTATTCTAAATTTTCTAACATTAATATTTGTTTTAATTGAAAAAATTTTTGGTTATTTTTTTGTTTTCATCATTGATATTATTTTGATGAGACAAAGTTGCAAAAGGTATTTTGCTGGAAAAACTATTTTTTATATTGATTCTTTTCACATAAAAAATTTTAAAAAAAATTAAATGAAGTCATATTTACCAAATCTGCCAAGTTTGGTTCTTCTCCTCCCATGAAAGGTTGATTCTCTAAAGATTTCACCCATTCCCGGCAAGCTTCATACAAAGATAATCGAACGTCTTCATTTAAATTATGCCTGGAAAATTGATAATTACAAATTTTGTTTTAAAAAAGAAATAAAATCTAAGAAAAATATCCAATCATTCTGGAACAGATATTCTTCTAGTTTCGTATAAGATTTTTATCAAGAATTTCACACACAAAAAAATATGGAAATTAAAGTCAAGATTAAAGAAGAAATAGAATGAACTTGTTAGGCAAACCAAAAACTTAAGCTGTATGAAGTTAACAATTTTGAAGATAAAATAAATTTAAAAATAAGAATTGTGATTGTGTAAAGTCATTCTTATGCAATATTTTCTTAAATATTTGTAAGATTTAAAGATTACCTTTTTTTCAGAATTTTCCCAACAAAATACATTGCAATAGCTCCAACATAAATAACCACAAGACGATCAAAGAAGCTGAAGTTAGCTTCCCACTCACCAACTTGTGAGAAATAATTAAAAGCTTGAAGTGCTTCAGAAGGTGTCCGATAAACATTTGGGGATAGAGTATGAACTAGGGTTTCATCGACCCAAGCACGCCATTTCCTTTCTTTTCTGAAAAAATAAAATAAGAACACCAGATTTCTTTTAGTATCTAAATTGATTTTTTTTTTTAGATCTTACTAATCCTGTATTGTCTGTGATGCAATAAAGTCATTTTAGTTTTTAATGTATTATTGATTTGCACACTTTTTAAAACTTATACAGAAAAAGAAATAAAATTATAGTTGTAAAGAAGACAAATGGGAAACAAGTTCGTTAACGAGCTTTGGGGAAGAGTAATAACTAGCACGTATCACAGATTGTTTCTTATTTTGTTGCAATCATAAGTGAAACCAAAGTATTAGTCTAATGTAATCAAATAATATGGCGTTTTGACATTTATTTTTGGTGTGAAATTAATTTTTCTGAAACAACACACATGCAACAATGTGTATATGGTGATGAAGAAACTGCAGCTGCATTTTTTATACTTACTTCATATACTCAGGTGTCCCATAAACCGGAGCATCTTCAAACATAATAAAGTATTTGTTTGGATAATCATAAATTGTTTTCCCTTTTTCATTTGTGGATTCAATTGCAGGAAAATAGGATAAAAGTTTTGATAATTTTTGGCTTTGATCTAAAAGATGGGACTCCATTATACTGATGATCACTGAAGAGTCATTCATTTGCTAGAAAAGAAAAGATTTGGAAAAGTAAAAATTAAAATTCAGTAAAAAAAAAAAAAAAAAAAATTTATATGTCACTACCTGTACATACCTAGTGTTGCCGACTTTATCAGTTATTTTTAATACTGGTGTAAATTATTGCTGACAGACACTGCAAATAAGCAAATTTTGCTTTGTATCCAGGAGGCAATAAGTTAGCCATTTTAATCTTTTTAATAAGTGAAACCAAAACATTTTTCATAAGTGAAACCAAAACATTTTTCATAAGTGAAACAAAAAAGTGAAACAAAAATTTTTTTGATAACTGAAAAAAAAAAAAAAAAAGAAAGTTAATCAAAAAAGGGAAAAAATGTTTTAAAAAAGTGAAACAAACAATTTTTAATAAGTGAAAGAAAACGTGAAACAAAGTATTTTTAATAAGTGAAACAAAAAAATTTTTAATAAGTGAAACAAAGATTTTTTTAATAAGTGAAACAAAAAAGGGAAACAAAATATTTTTAATAAGTGAAACAAAAAAGTGGATGAAAATTTTTTTTAATAAGTGACACAAAAAAGTGAAACAAAATTTTATGAAGTGAAACAAAAAAGTAACAAAAAATTTTTTAATACGTGAAACAAAACATTTTTAATAAGTGAGACAAAAGAGTGAAAAAATAAGTGAAATTAAAAAGTGAAACAAAATTTTTTTAATAAGTAAAACGAAAACGTGAAACTCAAATTTTTTAATAAGTGAAACAAAAAAGTGAAAACAAAATTATTTTTAATAAGTGAAACCAAAAAGTGAAACAAAATGTTTTAATAAGTGAAACCAAAAATTTTTAATAAGTGAAACAAAAAAGTGAAATGAAATATTTTTTAAATAAGTGAAACAAAAATTTTTTAATAAAATTAAAAAATTTTATTAAAAATGTTTTGTTTCACTTTTTTTGTTTCACTTATTAAAAAATAAGTGAAACAAAAAAGTTTTTAAGTGAAACAAAAAAGTGAAATGAATTTTTTTAATAAGTGAAACAAAATTTTTTAAATCAATGAAAAAAAAATTTTTTTTAATTAGTGAAACAAAAAGTGAAACGAAATTTTTATTAAGTGAAACAAAAATATTTTAATAAGTGAAATAAATAACAAAAAAGTGAGATAAAATATTTTTAATAACTGAAACAAAAAAGTGAACAATTTTTTAAGTGAAACAAAAATATTTTAATAAGTGAAAGAAAAAAGTGAAACAAAGTGAAACAAAATTTTCTTTAATAAGTGAAATAAAATTTTCAAGTGAAACAAAACATTTTTAATAAGTGAAACAAAAAAGTGAAACAAAATTTTTTTAATAAGTGAAACAAAAAATTAAAAAATATTTTGTTTCACTAAGTGAAATTAAAAAGTGAAACAATTTTTTTTAATAAGTGAAAAAAAAGTGAAATAAAACGTTTTTAATAATTGAAACAAAAAGTAAAACAAAATATTTTTTAATAAGTGAAACAAAAAAGTGAAAAAAATTTTTTAAATAAGTGAGTTAAACGAAAACTTAATAACTGACACAAAAATGTGAAACAATTTTTTTAAGTGAAACAAAATATTTTTAAATAAGTGAAACAAAATATTTTTAATAAGTGAAACAAAGTGAAATAAAAAGTAAAACAGAAAGTAAAACAAAATTTCTTTAATAAGCGAAACAAAAAGTGAAACAAGATATTTTTTAATAAGTGAAACAAAAATTTTTTTAATACGTGAAACAAAATATTTTTTAATACGTGAAACAAAATATTTTTTAATAAGTGAAACAAAAATTTTTTTAATACGTGAAACAAAATATTTTTTAATAAGTGAAACAAAATTTTTTTAAATAAGTGAAACAAAAAAATTTTAAGTGAAACAAAAAATTTTTAAGTGAAACAAAAAAGTGAAACGAAAATTTTTTTAATAAGTGAAATAAAATATTTTTAATAAGTGAAACAAAAAAGTGAAACAAAAGTATTTTAAGTGAAATAAAATATTTTTAATAAGTGAAACAAAAAAGTGAAACAAAAGTATTTTAAGTGAAATAAAATATTTTTAATAAGTGAAACAAAAATATTTTAATAAGTGAGATAAGTGAAACAAAAAGTGAAACAAATTTTTTTAATAAGTGAAACAATATTTTTTAATAAGTGAAACAATAATATTTTTAATAAGTGAAACAAAAATATTTTAATAAGTGAAACAAAAATATTTTAATAAGTGAAACAAAATATTTTTAATAAGTGAAACAAAATATTTTTAATAAGTGAAACAAAATATTAAATTAAGTGAAACAAAAAATTTTTAATAAATGAAACAAAAAAGTGGAACAAAGTTTTATTCATAAGTGAAACAATTTTTAATAAGTGAAAGAAAAAGGGAAACAAAATTTTAATAAGTGAAACAAAAATGTGAAACAAAATTTTTTTAATACGTGAAACCAAAAGTGAAATAAAATATTTTTAATAAGTGAAACAAAAAAGTGAAAAACAATTTTTTTAATAAATGAAACAAAATATTTTTTAATAAGTGAAACAAAAAAGTGAAACGAAACATTTTTAATAACTGACACAAAAAAGTGAAACAAAATATTTTTAATAAGTGAAACAAAAATGTGAAGCAAAACATTTTTTAATAAGTGAAACAAAATATTTTTTAATAAGTGAAACAAAATATTTTTTAATAAGTGAAACAAAATATTTTTTAATAAGTGAAACGAAATATTTTTTAATAAGTGAAACAAAATATTTTTTAATAAGTGAAACAAAATATTTTTTAATAAGTGAAACAAAATATTTTTTAATAAGTTACACAAAAAAGTGAAACATATTTTTAAGTGAAACAAAATATTTTTAAAAAGTGAAACAAAATATTTTTTAATAAGTGATACAAAAAAGTGAAACTAATATTTTTAAAAAGTGAAACAAAACATTTTTAATAAGTGAAACTAAAAATTTTTAAATAAGTGAAACCAAAAGTGAAACAATTTTTTAATAAGTGAAACAAAAAAGTGAAACAAAATATTTTTTAATAAATGAAACAAAAAAGTGAAACAAAATATTTTTTAATAAATGAAACAAAATATTTTTTAATAAGTGACACAAAAAAGTGAAACAAATATTTTTAAGTGAAATAAAAAATTTTTTCACTTGAAACAAAATTTTTTTAATAAGTCAAACAAAAAAGTGAAACAATTTTTTAATAAGTGAAACAAAAATTTTTTAATAAGTGAAACAAAAATTTTTTAATAAGTGAAACAAAAAAGTGAAACAAAATTTTTTTAATAAGTGCAAGAAAATTTTTTTTAATAAGTGAAAAAAAAAGGACAAAAACATGAGGCAGTTGTGAAACTACATAGCTTTGCCTGATAACAAATTGAAATTCCATCTAAATACCAAGTTTGACTGAACTTTTCATGGGTCGCGTAAGATGTGGAACTTTATTGGCTACAATACTGACCAAGCAACACGACTCTACAGTGAATAGCACCAAAATTATTACCAAATCTATATATATAAAAATGTAACTGTTGGTTCGTTTGGAATTGTCTAAAAAACCACTGGACGGATGGCTTCCACGTTTTGGTATAATATGTTTACTATATCCATGTGTGTTTTTATATATTTCTTTTTAATTATAACATTATACTTAATTTTTCTATGATACATAGGTGGATTTCTTTGTACCGAGAGGCCATTTTTTTTATTTAGGGACAATTATTTATTATCGCTTCCTGTCACGTGACCAGTGTTACAATTTAGTGGTTTTCCTGCTATATCTGGAGATTTCGTTTACAATCTAGCGGGAAATTCTAGAAAATCTGGAGGTATTTGGTACCCACACACCCGCATTAGATTATTAAAAAATAAAGAAAAGCGTTTGAAAATACTTTAAAACATAAAATAAACTCATTCATGTAAGTAAAAAAAAAAAGTAGCATTTATTGCCTTTGGTAACAATTATTTATTGATTATTTATTTTGTTTTTCACCTTTTTTTCGACTAATCATTCTTAAATCTCACTATAAAATCGATTTTTCCAAGTACATTTTAGGTGGGGGGGGGATTCCAACCTCCGAAGTTTATTTTAAAATACGATCTAAAAGTGTAAAAAGCAAGAAACAACAGCAACCCCCCCCCTAAAAAAAACGGGTTTGTATTACTGTACACATAGATTCGAAAAAGTTGTCAAAAAAACAAATATATAACAAATAAATGTTATCAAAGGCAAGATAAGTTACTTTTCTACCTAACTGGATATATTTTTCGTGTTTTTATTCAATGTAACATGTTTATTCAGCTCGAAAACCATACAGTGTTCACCGATGTATTGGAACATTCAAGATGGAGTCTGATTCTCTCTTTAACACGGTAAGTTTGGGAAAAGATGTTATAAATAAAAAACTATACAAAATACTATTAAAAACCCGCCGAATATATGTCAACCTATGTCACAGTAACATGTATTGAGCGAGTTTTTAACAGTAAACGCGCCAACATCACATCTTTTTCTTATTTTATTTCTTTTTCAGCTAATTTTAAATTTTCCACCCAAAAAGCGTTATAATGTATTTTTGAAAATTAGAAAATTCTATGTCCTGGAAAAAGAAATCCCCTCCCCCCAACGTAGTTTGCTTGGTGAAGCCGTCGTTTATGCTACAGCGTGCATGCGCGTAGCATAAACGGAAGCTGCAAAATGGTGGAAAGAAGTTTGTGGGTTCAGGGGTAAATACCATGCAAACGGTAAATTTGCCCCAAGTTTGACTAGCAGATTCGTTGTGACTAGCAGATTCATTTTACCTATAAAAAAAACAAATTAGAGTGGTCGGTGTTCTGTAGTAGCGTATCTGGATATTTACCTTTTTTTTTTCTTGCTTAAAAAAAATAACATTAATACAGTAAGTTAGGTAAACTGACTTTTTCGTTTAAAAATGGAATTATTTCCCTTTCGTTATTAACTTTTTTTTTTTTAATTTTTTTTTTAATAAATATTTTGTGTTTTATATACATAAAGTACAATTGTTGAATGTTACTGTTTTGATTATATTCGTTTGGGGGGGAGGGCACAATTAAAAAATTAAGAAAGATTAAAACGAAGCGAAATTTAAGTTTCCGTTCCATTTTTACAACAACCGTAAAACAGTGCATACTCAGCAAGTTTTATCGTAATTTATAAGCATATTGAAACACTAAATCAACATTTTATTTATTTTTTTGCATAATTAATAATGGAAGTATTTTTCTGTTTATTTTCTTAACATCTGTTAAAAAAAATAAATAATTTGTACATTCTCTTGAAAAAAAGAATCAAACTTTTCTCTACTTTCACACGTGTTCCATTTTAACAAACTGAGCCACAGCAACGCGTGGCTGGGTACAGCTAGTATATAATATTTACCTTCTCTATGACCTTGAACTTTGACCTAGATATCCCAAAATTAAATCAGTACTAAGCTAGACTATGACAGATATTTTTACCAATTTTGGTGACGATTGGTGAAGCAATGTAGATAAGTTGTACACAAATAAATTCAATAAATTTAACAAATTTGACCAAATATACAACCTCCTTTATGAAAGTCAATTATTTTGTGATTCTAGAGACTAAAACATTTCTTTAGTTGAAATTAATAGAAATCCACTTTTTAAAAGCATGGAGAAAATTAAATTCAAAAACATGATCGGACATGCGTGGTATTTTTATTTTTTTAAATAGACATTCATTTATTTAAAGTTTCTAATGCAGGTAATCTATTTATTTATTTTTTTAGCAATAAAATGTACAGATGGCAACATTGTTTGGTGTAGCCATTTGGATGTAATACTCCAATCATTTCACCTTGATCAGCAAAGTTGTTTCACTAATGGATATCCAACAAATTTAATTGTAAAAATACTACACTTGTTATTTGTTACCTTTTAGTAGAATTTATTTAATATGTAAAATGTTAGTTTTATTACTTTTGGATTTATTTTGGGCCTAATATTTTTTATTAAACAAATTCCACAACATTTTGAAACCAAATATGCAAAAAAAGAAAAAGTTATTTCACCTTATTTATGAAATTTTAACACAGCTTTAATTATTTATTATTAAATTATTAATATTATTATTTAGTTATTAATTTTATATTAACTGGAAATCAAATAGATAATTTAACTCCACTCAACTGTTTAGCCGACTGGAGTCAAATTATATATGCAAATTATGTAATTTGATAAAGCAGTTATTAAAAATTTAATTCAATTTTTAACTTTAAATTAAATAAAGAAATTATGAGAATATAGTTTAAAATTTAGCGATAAGCAAATTTTGAGCAAACATGGAATCTATGCAATAATTTGCAAGTATTATCCTAATATATAAAATTTCACACTTAAATCGTGTATGTCTTAAAATGTAAATATTTCTTCAGTCATTTCTTTCATGCTATCAAAAATGTGGAAAATATGTAATCTAGTTTAATTTCTTTGCAAATAAACTTATTCATGCCAGAAATATTTCTCATGGGGAAGACATCCTCTTTTTCTGCAGCAAATATCGATTACAGATGAAAGAAATTTTCATAGCAGCAGAAAATTTCACATTTACAAAATAGTCAAACTGACATTCTTTCATTAAATAATACTGTTAAAAAATCATATTCCCATTCAGATGGTAACTGCTGTGAAAATAGTATCTGAAAACTTTTGGTCATGTGACACATCATTCGTGAATGTTATTTCCATCTCTAAACATAACTTAAATAATGTCAAGGTGATATTTTAACATGAAGAATAGCATATTTTATTTCACATTTTTATTTTAAACCTAGCAAAAGTACCCATCGTTGACTGGGTTCAAAAACAGCCTACAGAAAATGGACTCTGATTTATTAAAGTATGATAGGTTATGAAAAGGAAGGATTGTAAAGAGATAGCTTCAAATTCGGGGGTATCAAAACCAAAGCAAAATATGATGAAAGTAAAAATAAAATAGATAAACCCCATAATTTATTATACCATACCTGTTCACACTGAAACACTTATCACAATATTCTGTGGATCTATATTAAAAAAACCTTGTTAAACTTTATGACATATTTCCATTCTATGGAGGTCAGGTGCGAACGAACACCCCATAATTTTATTAGCAATACACATGGCTGTTAAAACGCTTTGGATAATCACAGATTTCAAGGGGTTTCTGCTAAAATAGTCATATTTTAAAAACCAAAGCACTTTAAGTCTTCAAAATACCACCGTTTTGTTCGGAAATGAATATACTTTCAAATGAATTAGTAAATAATAACATACATTATATATTTTTAGAGTTTTAAGCAAATAAGGTGATAAAAATGTGAACATCATAAAACAGCATTTTCGGTAAGATTTTGTAACGACCCCCCCCCCATTTCTAAGCATTCGTACTGTGTTTCTGTGAAGAATTTTTTAATGAAATTTGAAAATTAGCCAAAAGAGATGTCATTTTAATAATTTGGAGTGTCCGAAATTCATTTGACGACTCGTTTTTTTGTTGTGGTAAAAAAAAAAAGAAAAAGATTTCAAAATGATGAGTATTGAAAATTTTGAAAAAAATTTTCTTCGGACACTCACTATTAAATAAAACAATCTTTTTACTATGTTTATTCGTTAAAAAGATGATTGAACAGTGTTTTCTCTAGTGGTACGTAGCAATTTAAAAACATAATATCCAAAAAAATCGTTATGAATTTGAATCAAGACTTCTGTAGTAATAGTAGTGATAGTAGCAGAAGCAGTGATAACATGGCGTAAACAGACGTTTTGTTTTTGTTGTTTATTTTTTATTTCAAATCGATTTTTTTTTTTAAATTGAAAGTCTGGTTATAAATAACAATTCTTACATGTTTTTTTAAAAATTGGGTAGTAGTAAATTTTAAAATATTTTAACAAGTGAACTATCATTGTTTTGGTTCACGTGTACCAACGGTACACACACTTCTAATTTTCATCCCTTAAAAAATGTTTTCAGTGAATTATTATCGAGTGGAAACTAATCTACCTGATTATTAAAAATAAAATAAAAAATAATCAATATTTAAATATTTGTAGGAGGTGCTCAGTTAAAAAATAAAAAACGGTAGGAAAAGGCATGAAATGTAATTAAAAATCAAAATAACATTTATGCAAAATTTTTAACAATTTGTCAGCTTTAGCAAAAACTTGTTTTTTTTTTTATATTTAAATAGAATTTAAATACTTGATATTTTTCCAAGCATCATGTTTTCTGTTAGAGGGACGTGACTTTTTTAAATAACATTTCTTTTTGCCTGTTCGTCATAATTCTTATAAAGTTTCACAATGGGTATCAAACACCGTCTTAAAAAAAAACTTGCTTACTTCTATGTCTAATCCTAGGTATGAGTGGCAAGCCTCCTCCTAAAACCTTTAGCCTTAACAATAGCGCTAAGTACAAGTGGCAGAGCTCCCCACTAAACAAACTTCCTCTGTGAGTTCATATAAGCGTAAAAAAAAAAGCATAAAAACGTTTAAAGAAAGTGCACGATTAATCTCCCATAAAAAATAAATTGGTCAACTGTCTTAAAACACTAGGATCGTCTTGAAATGGTGAATTATTTTACATTTGTGAAACCAACTCCCACTCTAAATTCTAAAATTGTTTTTGTTTTGTATTTAAGTCTTCAGGATGTTCACACATAATTTTCCTTAGCCCTATCATTAACCCAAAGTCAGAGTGGCAACCTCCCCACCTTCTCATAATTGCACAAAGACCCTCTTAAAACCACGCATAATCGCCTTTTAGAAACAAACAAAAAAACACCCAGGATTTATCTACCATAGGAAAAGAGGTGGGGGGGGGGTAACTTCCCTAAAATGCTCAAATGATTCAAAATGGGAAATCATTTTACATTAAATTCTAAAATAATTTTTGTTTATCTTTTATTAAAGTTTTTCAAGTTGTTCACATGCAATTGTCTATAAAGGTAGAATCACATATTTTGGAGAGGTGATCAGATGGGGAAGGGTAACAGAATTATCTACAATAATACCAAAGACATATTGCAATATATTCATTATTAACCAATCCTAGATTTCGATTTCAGTTTTTGGCACATAAAATGCATTACAACTAAACTTTGAGTTCTCTAACTTCTTTTCTTTTAATGAATACATGGCATTTTTAAGCAATCACAGCATATTTATGTGCATTTACTGCAGAAACCATTAATTTCTGGAGATTTTTAGTAGCATATTCAGATTCCTTGCACAAAAATAAACTTATATGGTAAATTTCATTGCTTAATCTTCTGTTTTAACAAAGATATAACATTTTTACTGAAAAAGTAGTGCAAAAAATGTGACAAAACGCATATGGTCTTAAAGCACGCAGGCCATAAAAATAGTCATAACTTCTTTGATTTTAATTGGATTTTAAAAATTTAAAAAGATTCTTTCTTAACTTATCAAGCTCTTTCTATATATACCAATATTGAAATATTTTAAGCCATTTAAATTTTTTCATGTGTATTGCTAATTTTATTATACCATATTTCTTCAAACTGAAACATAATTATCAAAATATACTTACGCAGATAGATATGAAAAGTCTTTATTAAAGTTTGTGCCTATTTCCATTCTATGGAGACCAGGCGCGAATGCAGACCCCACAATTTTATTATACCATCCCTATTTAAGTTAAAACATACTTATCATACATCTATATCAAAAACACTTGTAAACTTTTTTTTTTATTTTTAAATATTTTATTTCCATACTTTGTGGACCAGGCGCGAACGAAGACCCCACAATTTTTATGAACCACCATTCTGCAGGATAAAACATACCCATTCCTGTGTCTCGATACATCTTCTATCATTATATGTAATCAGTTTTTTAAAATAGTCAACCATATACAGCTTTATATTATAGATTAATTTTTATGCTGAGCCAAAAGCCGTCAATATTTTGTTCTATTCTTTTAATTTAAAATTATTGTCAGCAAAGATTTGTGTACAAAAACAAAGAGAGAGAGAGAGAGATTTGTTTTTTGTTTTTTTTTCAATCATCTGCATAAAAATAGAAATGGAGAAAAAGAAAGGGGAAGGGGTAAAAGAAATGTGTGACGTGCCAATGGGGGTTGGAAGGCCGTTCGTCTGGGCCATTTCCGTTAGTAATGTGTGGACATCATGAATGATTTGCTTTTCACAGATGGAATAAAAATTTAATCAAGGGGGGATTTTTATCATCATGCATTTTAACTGACTCTCATAAAGGTGTCACCATGTGTACACATGTTTAAACAATATGAAATACAGAATCTTAAACAAGTGAAATCACGAAGAAAAGAGAACAATTAGAAATAAATGGAAAATATTTCTTGACCAGTGTCAATAATATAGAGAAACCAACAGTATATGTTTGCTACATATCAACATCTTATCAGATGAAGGAATAAAGAAATTGAGTGCGCCGGATGATAAGAAATAAAAAATATTTTCAATCCAAAGAAATATGAAATGACATTGTCCCAGATGAAAAAAAAAACTCCCATACAAAAGAAATGAACTGTGAGTTATTTTCTCTTCTTTCTCTCGCTGACATGGACGTTTTAATTGTTGATATGACTTTTTGCGCTCAGTAGATTTGATTTAAAAATAAAACTCTTGCTTAATAACTTCATTATCTTCTCTTTTATTTCATTTTCTTTTAGATATATCTATGATCAATTTTAATTAATAAAATTTATATTAATTGTTTAATAGTGTTGTCTTTGATATTTTTGTGTTCATTGTTCAACATTTCTTTTACCTGTGTCTTGAGAATAGGATGCCTCATCTTTGTTTCAGTGTCATTTTGCCATAAATCCCGGGGAACTTTACATTATCTTTCTTTTTTATCAATTTGTCTCATAACAAATTTGGGGGCTCATTATTTACTTCTTTTATCAATTTTCTTTTTTTCGTTGTTCCCAGTAGAATTAATATGTAACACTAAGCATACGAGTGGGTATTATGGACTATATTTATTTATTTTTATTGCATTTTCTCACCAAACAAACAGTGCCACTGAGAAACAAATTACAGGGATACTATATAGGGAGTTGAGCAACAAGATACCTGTTTACATTACACTTGAACTTTTGCATGTTAATACAACCGGGGAAGCTGGAACCCGAAAGGGAATTCCAAAGTCTAGCAGTTCTGGGGAAGAAACTATTTGAGTAGAAGGCTTTCTAGCATCTTGGGATCTGTGTAGGGGTGAGATTTTGCTGCTTGTCGGGTTTGTCGAGGGTATTTAATATATGTAATATATATAAAATACTTGTAAAACAGGCAGAGAGATGCAACATTTTGTCGATGAGACAGAGGCTGAAGCCTAGTTGACAGTTCAGGACCTATAAGGTTTGCGAGTCTCTTTTGAACCCTCTCCAGTCTGTGAGAGACTAGTAGCAGATGCACCATGTGACAGCAATACTCCATACATGAGCGAATGGAGGCCTTGTAGAGGTATAGGATACTTTCAGGTGTAAGAAACTTTCTAGTAAGGTTGAGAGAGCTCACTTTCCTCACAGCAGCTGCGGCAATGCCCTGTTCCAACTCATGTTCCCTGTGAATGTTAAGCCAAGCAGCTTGAACAAAGTACTTTCAGGTTATGTATCATTGGTGGTTGAGAAGGTTTCTTGTAATTATTAAAGGAAAGAAGCTTAGTCTTTGCAGTATTTTTGTCTGCTAGAAAACAGACAGGAAGGAAAGATTCATTAAAGCATTTGTTGAAGAGTTTAGAGAGAACTGGAGCAACTTCAACTGAGCATTTTTATTTTAATAGTACAGCAGAGATGAGATCAGGTCCACGTGCTTTTGAGGCGTCTAGGTTTTTTATGATATCATGTATTTGAGAAGGGGTGATTTTCAGATCATCTAGTGCGATTTGTCTGCAAAGGAAAATCAGGGAGAGTGGTTTGCTAGATTCAATGTAGAGTTTGAGGTAAATTGACGGACATGTTAGCTTTCTTGGTTGCCGTGCAAAGTGGTGGAATTGCTGATTGTTATAGTGTAATATAAAGGAGATAAAGAGGGGGGTTAAAGCCCTTCAAAGGGAATTCATACAATTCCTATTTTTTTTTAATTAAGTATTAGATCTCATTTAAATATTCCCCATATTTCAATTTTAAAAGTGAGCATAGGCACAATCTCTAATATGAACATTCACATATTTCATATTTGCATTAAATTTGATTCATTACCATTGGACACCATTTACACAAGCTTTTTTATGGTTTTTAAAATATTTGAAATCAAGCAGAGGCATAAAAATATCTTGCATTAGCAATACACATGAAAAAACTAAAATTGCTTAAAGTATCTCAATAATGGTATACATAGAAAAAGTATCTCAATAATGGTATACATAGAAAAAGTATCTCAATAATGGTATACATAGAAAAAGTATCTCAATAATGGTATACATAGAAAAAGTATCTCAATAATGGTATACATAGAAAAAGTATCTCAATAATGGTATACATAGAAAAAGTATCTCAATAATGGTATACATAGAAAAAGTATCTCAATAATGGTATACATAGAAAAAGTATCTCAATAATGGTATACATAGAAAAAGTATCTCAATAATGGTATACATAGAAAAAGTATCTCAATAATGGTATACATAGAAAAAGTATCTCAATAATGGTATACATAGAAAAAGTATCTCAATAATGGTATACATAGAAAAAGTATCTCAATAATGGTATACATAGAAAAAGTATCTCAATAATGGTATACATAGAAAAAGTATCTCAATAATGGTATACATAGAAAAAGTATCTCAATAATGGTATACATAGAAAAAGTATCTCAATAATGGTATACATAGAAAAAGTATCTCAATAATGGTATACATAGAAAAAGTATCTCAATAATGGTATACATAGAAAAAGTATCTCAATAATGGTATACATAGAAAAAGTATCTCAATAATGGTATACATAGAAAAAGTATCTCAATAATGGTATACATAGAAAAAGTATCTCAATAATGGTATACATAGAAAAAGTATCTCAATAATGGTATACATAGAAAAAGTATCTCAATAATGGTATACATAGAAAAAGTATCTCAATAATGGTATACATAGAAAAAGTATCTCAATAATGGTATACATAGAAAAAGTATCTCAATAATGGTATACATAGAAAAAGTATCTCAATAATGGTATACATAGAAAAAGTATCTCAATAATGGTATACATAGAAAAAGTATCTCAATAATGGTATACATAGAAAAAGTATCTCAATAATGGTATACATAGAAAAAGTATCTCAATAATGGTATACATAGAAAAAGTATCTCAATAATGGTATACATAGAAAAAGTATCTCAATAATGGTATACATAGAAAAAGTATCTCAATAATGGTATACATAGAAAAAGTATCTCAATAATGGTATACATAGAAAAAGCTTGACGATCTGAGAAAGAATCTTTATATTTTTAAATGACTAAAAATAAGAAGTTATGACTATTTTTGTGCCTCACATGTTTGGATAGTTTTCCCCTCTTTAAGACCATATGTGTTTCATCACATTTTGTTATGCTACTTTTTCAGTAAAAGATTAAACAATGAAATTTGCAATATTAGAGTATTTTTGTTTTTTGTGCAAGCAATCGAAACACGACACTAAAAATCTCCAGAAATTAATGACTATCAAGTAATCTGCAGTAAATGCACATAAATATAAAATAAATAAAAATCCCATCCATGCATTAAGAAAAAGAAATGAGAAAACTCAAAGTTAAATTGTTATGCATTTTATGTACAAGAAACTGAAACCTAATACTAGGACTGCTTAAAAAAGAACATGTAAAATTTCTTTGGTATTATTGTAGATTAACATCTTCTAAATCGCCTCCTACCTGCTTTCAAACATGTGATTCTCCGTTTTTTAGGCAATTATATTTAAAGGCTTGCTGCTCAGATTTGAGTAGTAGAGCTAGGGACAATTATTTGTGAATATTTTGAAAACTCTAGAAACAAACAAAAAACGCAAATATTTTAGAGTGGTTCCACATATAAATTTCCAGGCCGTAGCAGTGTTTTAAGACACTTGATTTATTTTTCTATGAGAAACTGAAATGTTGCAAGAGTTCTTTGGTATTATTGTAAATATATTTATAAATAAATATTATTTTATTTTAGGAGGTGTAGGTTTTTTTATTTAAAAATAATTTCTTTTAGATAATTATGTATGGTTTTAAGATGGTTTGTACAATGGGCGTCACCACTCTGACTTTGGGTTAGTGGTAGAGTTATGGAAGAATTTCTATTTTGAAGTGGGTGCTATTTGGACTTAGGGTTTATGGTATGGTTAAAGCAGATTTTTTTCAGGGTGGGACTTATCACTCAAATTTAAGGTTAATGGTACAACAGATTCAAGAGAGGCACTTTTAGGAGGTGAGCTTGTCACCTGCAACATAATTATATCTCTATATAAATAAAATGAACTCATTTTTTCCCCGTCTGATTTTGACATTAATAGGATTAAAAATCAAGATATTTCATGCAAATATAATATGCACAAACGGCAGAACAATATCTGAGGTGTGTTATAGGCTTATTATTTCTCAAATTCCTCGATAATCTTAGATTTCTATACTTTTTCTGCTGAGAAGTCACGGCCAAAATCGGTTAAGATCAATGGAAGTGGTAAAATATTTTCTCTCTAATAAATTCCTCCTCCCCCTGCCACCACTTAACACCGTTTGGGGATCGTTCACAAGGAACAGTTGAGAAGAGAACACCGGTTTGGCTTCGTAGTTCTTTCATGTCAAGTTATTTAAAATCACTAAACTAAGCTGCAGTGCTCTGTGGCGTAGTGGTTAGCGTGCTGGACAATTCACATTATATTTTCACGTTCATGCCGACCTACCGTAGTCGTTTTTTTTTTTGTTTTTCTTAAACAACTGGAATGGACTTTTCTTGGTGGCCGAACTGTTGCAGATGTTTTTTTTTTTTTTTTTCACACTTTATTTTCCTACTTTTACTCATGACTCCGGGTTTGATCCTTCCTACTTACCTACCATAACATTGTTTAAAACTCCCCCCCCCCCCGGTCCCGGAAACAAACACTCGGGCAACGCCGGGTACCCCCGCTAGT
Organism: Euprymna scolopes; assembly: GCF_053919585.1. Lineage (NCBI taxonomy): Eukaryota > Metazoa > Mollusca > Cephalopoda > Sepiida > Sepiolidae > Euprymna > Euprymna scolopes. The sequence goes on from NC_136501.1 coordinate 80,056,150, forward strand.
ATATATATATAACATTTTAAGTTTAAAAAATATCAAAAGAATTTGGAGTAGTAATTGCTAAAAAGCAAAAATGTTCTAGAAGTGGGGGATCGTTACACATTAAATCTATATACAAAAATGAACCCAGCCCCCTACTATAAATTCTAAATTATTGTGGTTGTCATTTTTTCCTTTTTTTAGTAATACACACGGACGAAAAAACGCTTTGGATAATCACAGATTTCAAGGTAGTTCTACTAAAATAGCCATATTTTTCAAACCAAAGCACTTCAAGTCTTCAAATTACTACTGTTTTGTTCGGAAATGAATATACTTTCAAATGAATTAATAAATATGAATGTACATTATATATTTTAAGAGTTTTGAGCAAATAAAGTGATAAAAATGTGAACGTCATAAAATGGCGTTTTCGGTAAGGTTTTGTAATGACCCCCCCCTGTTTTCTAAAGGTCCATACCGTGATTGTATGAAGAATTTCGTCATGAAATTTGGGAATCAATAAGAAGAGGTGTCAATCTTAATACTGTCAAGTGTCCGAAATATTTTTGACCATTTCTTTTTTTGTCGTGTTAAAAATAAGACTTTAATATGCCGAGTATCGAACATTTTGAAAAAAAAATTCTTCGGACACCCAGTAGTAAGTAAATCAATCTTTTTACCATCTTTATCAATTAAAAGTATTATTTTATGTTGAGTAGGACCGCGGTAATTGATAATTTAAAAGGACCTACCCGAAAAAAAAAAATTGTTTCTATTTATCGAATTTGGTCAAATGAAGTTAATATTACTAGAAGCAGCAGCAGCAGCTACAACCTGTAGAATCAGCCATAGCACAGTGTATAAACAAACACGCGTTCTTTAATTTTTATTCAAGAACGAATTAAGAAAAACAAAATGAAACATAATGAAAATAATTAAGAAAAACAAAATGAAACAAAATGAAAACATAATGAAATATGAATATAAATGTTCTTATGTTTAATTAGAGCTATTTTGTTATCAGAATAACATTAGTTTAGAACTATTCGGTTTTCAGAATGTATAATAACAACAATCCCAACCAATTCGGCATTATGAATCTGTTGCAATTTCTCACATTTTTTCGTCAAATTTAAAAACATGGTTAAAAAAAACAAAATAAACTTTTGTAGATATATAGCTTGCATGCACTTTTATTCTTTAAATTAGTTTTGAACAGCGAATTAAAACAATGTTTTACTGCGAACAGCCACAAATGTTTTTTTTTCAAAATCAAAATAAGTATCAAAATCTCGTTTATACATAGATTCGAAAAAGTTGTCAAAAAACAAATATATAACAAATAAATGTTATCAAAGGCAAGATAAGTTACTTTTCTACCTAACTGGATAATTTTCTAGTGTTTTTATTTAATGTAACATGTTTATTCAGCTCGAAAAACGTACAGTGTTTACCGATGTAATGTATTGGAAAATTAAAAATGGCGCCCGGCCCGACTCTTTGACACGGTAAGTTTGAGAAAAGGAGTTAAAAATTAAAAAAAAAAAAAACTATACAAAATACTGTTAAAAACTCACCGAATATATGTCAGCCTATGTCACGGTAACATATATTGAGCGAGTTTCTAGCAGTATTTTGTCTACTTTTTTATTTTTAACTCTTTTCCCCAAACTTACTGTTTCAAGAGAGTCGGGCGGCGGGCGCCATTTAAAATTTTCCAAAACATCGGTAAACACTGTTTTCAAGCTGAATAAACATGTTACATTAAATAAAAACACTAAAAATTTATCCAGTTAGGTAGAAAAGTAACTTGCTTTTGATAACATTTATTTGTTATATATTTGTTTTTTTGACAATTTTTTCGAATCTATGTGTATAGTAATACAAACCCTCAAAATCTATATCAATATTCTTGAAATTTTAAAAGCAGTTAGAAAACACATCAAACTACAATTAGGAAGCTTTTTGTTTCGTTAATTTTTTTTTCTACTTATTAAGCGAAAGATATTTTTACAACCTGCTCCAGCGTAGTATAAACGGCCTATGGAATTAACACCTTCAACCTCGAAAATAGAAATCAACAAATTTATGGAATTTTCTTTGAAATTTCGCAACGCAGTTTCTTATTAAATTAAAACTAAATATATAATATAAAGCCAATAATTATGAACCGCTAACAGTAAATATGAGTGATGAACGCTCTCTTTGAAAAAAAGCTCTCTTAACTTCACCTCTAATACAAATTATGTGTGGCAAGTCTCCTCCTAAAACACTCTTTAACCCTAACAATAACACTAAGTTCGAGTGGCAAGCCCCCCTCCTCCTCCAACAAAATACCTCTGTAAGCCACATACAAGCATCTAAAACAAACAAAAAATAGATCCTTCCTTAAAGAAAATACACATAAAAATAAATTGGTTAACTGTCCTAAAATGCTAGAATGGCCAGGAAATGGTGAATTATTTTACATTAAATTTTTGTGAAACTAACCGCTCCCCCCTCTAATATTGTTTTTGTTAGCTTTGTCTCTGTCAAGTTTTCAGTATGTTCACACATAATTTTCCTTAGCCCTACAATTAATTCAAAGTCCGAATGGCAACCCTCCACATATTCTCATTGCATAGAAACCCTCTTAAAACTACACATAATCATCTTAAAAAAAAAAAAAAAGCATGCATATTTTCCCATAGAAAAAAAAACAGTTAACTGCCCTAAAATGCTAGAATGATCTGTAATAGGAAATTATTTTGCATTCAATTCTAAAATAATTTGTTTATCTTTCATTAAAGTTTTTCATGGCATTTTATACATAATTTCCTAAAAAGTTAGAATCACATTTTGGAGGGGTGGTCAGAAGGAGTTGAGTGGGGTTAAACAAAAGGTGTTAATCTACAATAATACCAAAGAAATATTGCAATATATTCATTTTTAAATGGTCTTATGTTTAGATTTAAGTTTTTTGTACATAAAGCACATTACAATTCAACTTTGAGTTCTCCAACTTCTTTTCTGTTTATGGATACATGGCATTTTTAAGGAATTGCTGCATATTTATGCACATTTACTGCAGATTATTTGGAAACCATAAACTTTGGGAGATTTTCAGTTGCATATTCTGATTCCTTGTACAAAAATACACTTATACAGTAAATTTCATTTTTTAGTCTTGTGTTTTAACAAAGATATGACATTTTTACTGAAAAAGTAGTGTAAAAAATGTGACGAAACGCATATGGTCTTAAAGAGGGAAAAATATCCAAACGTGTGAGGCACAAAAATAGCCATAACTTCCTTAATTTTAATCAGATTTTAAAAATTTAAAAAGATTCTTTCTTAGCTCATCAAGCTCTTTCTATGCATACCAATATTGAAATATTTCAAGCTATTTCAATTTTTTCATGTGTATTGCTACTTTTTTTCCACTAAGTTTTCTTACACATAATCGCCTAAAAAATAGAATCTTAATTAGTTTTTTTTTATTATTAAAATCATTTATTACTACAATTAAAGTTCGAAAGTTAATATATTTGAAAGGCAATTTTATAAAAGATTCACAAACTGCATTAATTTTAAACAAAAAAAAGTTTTGTTACTCATCATTTTCAAATTTAGTAACTGTCAGCGTCTGCTGCTTCAACTGCTAACCAGCTTATGAACGCTACTATTCAAATTGTTTATTTTTGCTGAAAACAGGTTAAATTTTTGGACAGGAACCTAATTAAAACTGCTGATACCAAAAAAGAAATCGACATAAAATTATCCTTTTAATGCATAAAAATAATAAAAACATTTAACTTATTAGTTGGGGTATGAAAAATATTTTTAAAAAATACAGTCCAAAATCCCTATATAAAATGAATTCATTTTTTCCCCTATGATTTTGACCTTAATAGGATTAAAAATCAAGACATTTCATGTAAATGTAATATGCACAAACTGCAGCACAATATCTGAGGTGTGTTATAGGCATATTACCTCTCCACTTCCTCGATAATCGTAGATTCCTATATTTTTTCTGCTGAGAGTTCATTGTCAAAATCGGTTAAAATCAATGGAAGTAGTAAAATCTTTTCTCTCTAATTAATCCCTCCTTCCCCCGCCACCACTTACACCAATGCGGGATCGTTCACAAGGACAGTTACGAAGGAACGCCGGGTTCAGTTTTCTGTACTTCGTAGTTGCTTAGAAAAACTGGAATGGAATTTTACCATGCCTTTCCATTCTATGCTTCCTATTGAGTGAAACGTACTATGGAATTAACCGATGCCGACATTCCCACAAACATTAATTCTTATCCCACACTTACTTTTCTGTTGCTTGATTACCATTTTTTTCCCAACATTTTTACACTAAGGAAAAAAAAAAAGAAAAAAAGAAAAGTTATTTTTTCCATTTCTTTTTTATATAAAGTAAACATATAAAACATCATTTCCATTTTATTTTGTTTTGTAGTTGCTAAAAAAAAAAAAAACTGGAATGGAATTTTAACGTTCCTTTTCGTTCTATGCTGGGTGAAACGCACCATGGACTTAGCCGGATTTTTTTCGCTTTATTTTGTTTTGTAGTTGCTTAAAAAACTCAAATGGAATTTTAAAGTTCCTTTTCGTTCTATGCTTTCTACTGGGTGAAACGCACCATGGACTTAACCGAATCAAAGGGTTATTTATGCCATTTTTTTTTTTTTCGCTGTGTTTTTTTGTTTTTCCGAACATGTTCATAATTTTTTTTTGGTTTGTCCGATTTCTTTTTTAAAGAAGTTTTACATTTATTCGCTGTTTTTTTTTTTTTTGTTTTGGTTCTTCCGATTTTTTTTAAAGAACTTTAACATCGTTTTTTTTTTTAAATATTTAAACACGGTTATTATTTCACTTATTCTTTACTTTACCTCCCCTCCCCCTTATACACAAACACCTCCAAACACTTGGGCAACGCCGGATACCCCTGCTAATAATTAATAAATGCTTCAACTTTAAAAGAGAAAAAAAGGAAAAAAAAATTTGAATGATTTTTCTCCTCTTAATAAAATTTTTGCATATTAGTGTTCCAAAAACAGTTGTATCTGTTTATTCAAAGTTTTTTTAATGTTTTAATAATGCTTCCAAAAGCTTTAATACCAAATGTAAAAATGTTTGAGACATGTCATGTTCAAGTTTTGAAGACAACAAAAACCAATAGACTAGTTAATTTTATACCCCTACAATAAGTGATATTGATATTTTTTATGATTGTTTTCTAAATTTCATGGCAAAATTCCTCATAGAGTGATACCAAGCTATTAAGCACCATGAGGGTAAAGAAATTGAGGCAAAACCACTGTTTTATAGCATTTACATTTTTATCATTACTTTCCTAAAAACTCTTAAAATATTTCATGTAAATTATTTATTAAAGCATGTGGAAGGATATTCATTTCCCCCCAAAATGGTCATATTTTGAGGACTTAAAAGTGTCTTGGTTTTTAAAATATGACTATTTTTATAGAACTACCTTTAAATCTTGAAACATCTAAACGTTTTTATGGTCGGTAAGCATTACTAGTTACTCAGGCATGGGGTTGCTCCACTTGATAAGATAAATGACCGAACAAGATGTACCAGTTTGATGTAAAAATTATGCTCCATCTCTTCAGTCATCTGCTGCAGTTTGTTAGCATTACAAGTAAATTTTTTCTTTTTAGATAATTATTTTATCAACTTGCATGAAAAGAGCTATGTAAAAGATGCTTAAAACCGTTTGAATTATGCAAATACCATCAGTAGTTCAAAAGTTATAAGAATTTCAAGTGCCAAAATTTATGCTTTTCCATGGACATTTTTCTTTAGAAAAAGTGGGCTAAATTACGGACCTCAACATTTCAAGAAATTTGTTAATTTCGCCACCATTTATTTATTTTTCAAGCTATTCTCATGAAACTTGGTACTCTTATGTAAAATTGTGTGCTCTTTCTGATTATGCAGTCAAATCTGATGTATCTCTTTACCATAAGCTATAAATTCAGATGTACAAATTTCAATTTTTTTTAAACTGGCTCATGGTATCATACAGTGGGTGTCTATTCATGAACAAAACTAAGTATTATAGTAGTATTTAAAGATAGCCTTATTGAGAGCAGGCATTTTCCTGCTTCCTCACCAAAGGAGAGCTTAATCTTGTGTGTAGCCATTGAATGCCTAAAGAGTATTCATGGCCGATATTTACTACTCCCCTCAAAGAAAAAGAAATTGAGTAGATATGAATTAATATCAGAAATCAAAGAAAATTTTTCATATAGATTTTGGATCTCTGTCAACCAGAGCATTTTGGGACCAGTCCAATTTTCAATTTTGTAAATCCTATCTAATATACGCCTGTTTTCTGAGATGCAACCATAAATCGTACTCTACATGAATCCTTGATGTAACCTTCACAGTACCGGAATACCAGGAATCCTGATAAGCAACAACTATACATTCACCAGTTGATGATAATATTTGTCATTTCTATTCTGTTGTTTTACTGAAAATTCAACTATGTAAACAAAGAAATAAAACGGTAATTTTTTTTACCTTGTTTCCACCTTAACATTTAAAATGATTACTTTTATAGGTTTTAGGGTATGCCGAAAACGAATATCACATTTAAATTTCTGCAAATAAGTAGTTTTCCGTATATTAAGCAATGTCATACCTTAAGTACAAGTATACAATGATAACAGAAACGCATGTACTTTGTATATTTTGTTAGTTTTTAACGCTTTTAGTACATGTGTACTAAAAGCGTTAAAAATAAAAAAAAATAGTGTTGTTTGGAAATCAAATTTGAAAATCATGAAAATAATTTTTTTAAATTGACAAACTCAGGATAAAAAATGAAACTTTTTTCTGCTTTCATTTTGAAAGGAGAAAACATTAAAGCATTAACAAAACTCATTAATGCGCTGACTTTAATCAGCACAATAGCGCATAGCAAGCCGTTTCCTCCCCGTTAAGTGGATTTGAATTTCTATAAAAGATAACATTTTAAAGAAATTTCCGCACAATTAATAATTATCAAATATTTACATATTATACATGAAAATAATTCTGTAACTATTATCTATATGAAAATGGATGATATATTCTGATTTATCTTATCAATTTCAAAATATTCATCAACTTTGCTTGGTCGGAATTTTGCTTCCTGTGGTCATAAAAATATAAATCAAAGTCCAGTAGAGATGGACTTCTACGCTTACATAGCCTGTAAAATTTCAGCCATATCCAATCAACGTAATGTATAAAATGTAAACATTGAAAAAAGTTTCCCTTTTTGTTGTCGTCATTTTTTACCGTTTTTTCATTTTTAACTTGATATTGAACACATAAAAGAAAAATAAATTCACATAATTGGAATGCTTATTCTATTCTCTTTCCAGCAATGTAATTCTTTTAAAAATTGACTCACAAATAAAAAAGATACGACTTTGAAGCACATTAGGTATGTAATATTGCCGATGTCTACGAAAATACAGCCTAAGCTTGTAATGCTACGAAAAGAGATAAGGCTCAACACAAAGGTCAGGATCTACCAGGCCTCGGTCCGCACTATTCTGCTTTTATGGATGTGAAACCTGGCCTATTTGTGCAAGTCACCTTAGCAAGATGGAGGTGTTCAACCATCATAGCCTATGCTGCATCCTACGTGTTTGCTGGTAACAATTTATCTCTAACAACATGGTCTGGGCACGCTGCAAGGTACGCTCCTTTCAACAACCCCTCCTTCCCAGATGCCTTTGTTGGTTCGGCCATGCACTTTGTCGAAACCCAGATGACCTCATCGATCTAGCACCACCACCAGGTTGGAAGAAGCGCCGCAGCAGCCAACTCAAAACCTGGCTCAGGGCAGTGAAACAGGATGCTGAAGTGACCCTTACCCCCCCCCCCCAGCTCTACGGGAATGAAAGCAAGATATAAACATGTGGTCTATATTTACAGGTTTATATAAGGAGAAACAGGGCCTTGCTGTGTTTTGTCATCACCACAAAATATAAGAGAATGTGTTCAACACTTGGCAATAACGAATATCAGTGGAGCAAATGGATTGAATATAATTATTGATACATTGGACAAAATTTACTTGCTGGACAAAAATACAATGACACATGTCATTTAAGGAACTTTATTCCTACAAAAAACGTGGCTAGAGTTAATATAAATGAATTTTTGGTACAATATGAATTTCTGTATCAAAAATTACAGAAATTTGGAATTATTTTATTTTTTGTTCTGAATTCAGCAAATGAAGTGTTGGGGGCGGAAAATAAAGATACATGGAAGAAAGTATTTTCTGGTAGTTCATCAACAGAATGTAAAACTATCTTTGCTATCAAGGAAAAAGTTGAAACAGTAAATTTCAATAGATACAGAAGCATTAAGGAACGAAAACATGGCAAGATATATACATCAAATTTTAAGGACAGACAAGGTAAGATAATGCATTGTTTTAAATGTAATTTAACTAAGCATTTTGCCCAAAATTGTATTAGTTTCAATTCTAGAAATAATATCAACATTGTTCTGGATACAGATAAGGTGAACTTTACTTTGTTTTATAAGAAAATGTTACCTATCTTCAATGGCCTCTGATTTGGGGAGACAGATGCAAAAACGCCTTCCCCTTTGTGATTTTTTTTTTTTATATTAATGGGTTATCATGTAACCTTGGACCATATTATAAAATGGCTTATTTTTTACAAGCTTTGGACCCCCCCCTTTCTCTTTATATTTGGTTCCTACCATCGTGGTAGTTATTCTTTTCTAACAATTTAATTTGTGGCATTTACTAACATTTATGGGACTTCAAAGACTAATATCTTAGGTCGGTTGACGGCAATCTATTGCAAGAGATATCCATATAAAGAAGGTAAGATGATTTTTCTCTCTCTCTGCTAGTTGCCATTGATGTGTCTAGAATAATTCCTTGAATTTAGAGCTTTGATTATACTTCTTGTAGCATGCTAGCAAAAATCCGCTACAGTTTAATGTTGATTCAAGTTATCAAACATTGATAAATAATTCTTATTCTAATTGGTTGGTTGGTTGTTTTTGTTTTACGGCATATCAACCCTTTTCGGGTTATTTAATGCTGAATCCAAAGATTTTGAAGAAAAATTTTTTTAATAGAATATATTTGTTGTTTTCACGTCGGTTTCTATTTAACCCATAGTTGGGACCCTAACAGGTACTACCACTCTGGGTCAGAGTGGACCTGGGAGCAATGGTAATTAAAGGGTGGCTCCACATTCCCCAAAGCCCACAAACTGGGGCCTCACCACTGGATATAGTTTAAGGTCATATCCAGGACCCCCATTGAGGGACTTTTACCCTCTGCAGGGGGGCAGTCGGCGTATTCTAATGCCCCACCGACAGGGCCGTCTTATTCTAATGTAAAAATGTTGTGAAAGAGACATCGTATATACAATGCTGACAAAATGTTAATGGAGAAATTTGGTTTAATGTATTCATCGATACATTAAATGACCAAGATAAGCGGTTGGTGGAAACTAAGTCTAACAGAATATTTTGTTTTGGATATGGAGTGGAGATAAGAGCTATTAAAACAGTTAAATTTCCTGTGACAATAGAGGTATTAGAGGTTATATTGAGGTTGATATTATCAAAAATTATATAGTCCTACTACTACTATATTAAGTCATAAATCTATGAAAACTGCAAAAATATTGCTAAATTTTAAAAACAATAGTTGTTGCATTTTTGGGAAACATTGAATTGCAAACAACTTCTGAACATTATCGTCTGCCACTAATATGCTTTTGGAGGTTAAAAATGCAACAAGCATAGTATTACATAGTAATACTTTAAAAAAGATGTTCTTGAGTGAACAAAAGGAGGAAGGCTGAGAAATTACATAGTTTGCTCATGCATTCAAAGAAAAATGAATAGCTTTGGTTAAAGGCAGTAAGGCATTTTATGACAAGGAATTTCAGAATTAGCTAAAAAAAAAAAAAAACTGTTGTGATTCTTGTTCAGTTTGTTGTAGGTCATAAAGACCAGTTGTAATATTGGTTCTTGGTAACATGTTTATGTTTGGATTTAAAAGAATACCAACATAACCAATGTTGGATTCTGCACCTAATTGATACATTCACTAGATACTCTACTACTAGATTAATTAAGACAAAAAAAAAAAAGAAAGAAAGAAATTATTTGCAACATATTTTTAATGTAGATATCTTATTTTGGAGTTCCCAAACGGTTTTTAAGTGATAATGGAGTAGAGTTTAATAATGAAGGTTATCAACAGATGAACGAAAAATTGAATAGTGAAACATGGCCAACAGCTGCAGAAAGTTCCATTTGTGAAACATCATAATCTAATAATTGCTGAAATAATGAAGAACATCATAATCTAATAATTGCTGAAACAATGAAGAAAACATTATGTGATGAAAAATGTGAGCCAGAAATAGCTTTAGCTGTGAGTGCCAAAAATGCACTTCGAAATCATTCTCGTTATAAGCCAAATGAGTTTGTACTGGGGTCAAATATTAATACTCCAGTTACCTGCATTGGAAACGGCAACAATCAGTTATATGGTTAGAATAAATCTAAATTCCCTATATTTAATGAGGAAAAGCTTCATAAAAAGTGAAAGAATTCAAAGAGCCTTGTGATATAATGTAAGGATTTGTGTGGATGAAGGATTTGTGACAAGTAACTATGTCTACTATAGAAGACAAAACTGCAACGGCTGGCCTGGTCTTGCCAAAGTTTTTGGGAAAGAAGGTCAATATATATTGATCAGACACAGAGCATTTTTCAGGATGCATCCATATCACTAGATGAATAATAATAGAGAAGAAATTTAAAAGTTCAATGAATGAAGAAAATACAAATTCTTAAAATGAATGAAGTGTTGGAGGAGGAAAATGAAGGGCAATTCTAATAGAAAGGAAGTTAAAGGCAAAACTGTATAAAACCAAGTAGAAATGAAGTTGTAGAATTTAAATTGAGAGGAAGTGATGAGTAAAAGAAAGGGATTGCTATGAGCACACAACCAAAGTTAACAGGAAAATATAGCCATTGGCTAAATATAAAACTAGAAGCAGAGAATGAAAGCTATCTTTGTGTCAATTGGGATCATGTTAATCAATGGAGAAAACGTTTCTCAATAGAGGAAACAAGTAATTAGGAACATGCAGTTTTGCTTACTTCTGAAAAAGAACAAGGACAAGATGTGATTGATGCAAAGAAAAAGGAATTGGAAAATATGAAAGTTTATGAAGTATACAAATGTGTCCCTCGGATAAAAATGTATATCAACAAGATGGGTGATAACAGAAAAATTTACGAATAACAAAAATATAAAAGGCTGGTCTTGTTACACATGGTTATGAAGAAAATTCTCTTTATTTAAAAACAGATTCTTCAACGTGCAACAGTGAGGCCATGTGTTTTATATTAATGGCCTCGGCATATTAATGGATGTGGCTGGTGGAGACTTAAGTTTACTTCAGCATAATAATTGGAGAGAGAAGTATTCCTTAGAACATCTGATGTGTGTCCAGAATCACAGGTGTGAAAGCTGAAAAGACACATTTATGGTTTAAATGATGCACCGTTCATGGTACAAGTGAATTAATCATGAATTAACTCTTTTGAAGGGAATGATGAGTGCATATGACAATGCACTGTTTCTTTGACATAATGCCACTGATGACTTGATAGGCATTCTGACAATACATGTAGATGATTTCATATTCTGTGGAAATAATCTATTTCAGAAAAATGATTTGAGAATTGGAAAAGATATTTAAAATTGGAAAGCATGATTTTTGATTCTGTGACCTTGGTTGGAGGGTGGAAGAAAAAATGGTGGCAAATGAATGCCAACAGACTCCTGAACATCATACTATTTTTCACAAGCATAAATATTGTGCATCCGCAAGAATGGCAGTCATATTTAAAGATGGCTGACAACCATTCAAATACAACATAATGACTAGTAGCACCCAAAACATTAAACACACAAACATGTAGTTAAGTGCATTTTATTCCTAATTGAATTCTTCATTATGGCTATTGAACTTAATCTTTATAGTCTCTTTCAGAGTCGAGATTACTTGCAGAAAAAAAAAAAGCTTTTTTTTCAAGCATTTTCTGTAATACTGCTCCAATATTTTATATGGACAACTTAAAAATAGACTTTTTGTTAAATTTGGATATTTCTTATGTAGAGGCATTTATATTCTACCAATATGATTCATCACAAAAAAATTATAGTCGTTTTTCCCTCCATCGTTATGTTTTCAGTTGTTTATAGCTATATTCGTTTGCTTATTTTGGTACAATCTGGAGTTTACATCGCTTGAATAATCATCACTAAACTTGGTCAAAATATTAATCATGATCCAAATTACAACTGATTTAATTTTTAGATATCTAGTTTTAAGGTTAAGGTCAAGGTTAAAGAAAAGGTGGAAATAACTTTGTTTCTCTTCGTTGTAAAGACTCGTTGCTTTACCCAAATTGTAGCAAATGAAACCCTCCATGTAATATGGTTTTGAACTTGAAAAGTTTCATTGAAGCTGAAAATTTTGTTGTATTTCCGATTTTAAAAATTTTAATGTATAAATCTGATGCCATTTCATAACAGCAATCACCATATGATTTAATTGGAATTCATTATTGATATGAGCATTATTTATTTATTTATTTATTTATTTATTAATTTATTTATTAATTCATTTAATAATAAATTAATTCATTTATTTATTGCGGACTATTATCCTCATCTTTTTAGTTGTTGTTTTACGACATTTCGTCCAACTATTCCTCTGGCCTTTGTTAGGTGGTAACCGCGACGGGATAGGAACTCTGAATCTCCTAACTGCATTCTCAGCAATTACGGCCTTCCATAGTTGTTGTCGTCTCACCTTGTTTTGCCCAAGTAATCCTACCCAAAGCCGGCCAGAGGCTTACTTGGCCAAAACATGGTGAAACGAAAACTATGGAAGGCAGTAATTGCTGAGGATGCAGTTAGGGAATTACCACCTGACGAAGGCCAGAGGAATAGTTGGTCAAAATGTTGTGAAACAGCAACTAAAAAGAGGATGATAATAGTCCGCAATAAAATAAATAATTAATAAGCAATCACTATATTAAATTAAATCCATTAAATGCCTTGGAACTTAATTTTTTACCATGACAATCAGGGAGATGGATATCTCGATTTGCATGCAGGCTGATTAAAGTTATATTTCTAATGACTTCAATGTTTTTACTTGTTCTTTTTAGAGATATAGCTGAAGTGTCAGAGAAACCGCATGTAATTGATATACACTGTTTTGTATAATTATACTACTTCTATTATTAGTTGTTTTATGCCCAAAAAAAGTTTCCTCACCCAAATCATTATTGTTGCATATCAAAGCTGTTTGAATACCTATATGGATAGTACGATTCATCTCGATTTCAGTTTGTACTGTATCGTAATTTGAAACCAAGTTAGAAGCACAATGTTACAAACATTTAGCAAACGAATCAATTGTGTAAATCTAGGCAGATAATGTACAACCATACAAAATGTTTTGCCATAAATGTCCATCTATTAAAAGCTAAAAATGTGTCTCGTAAAATAGACAAAAGCTTTCTATGTGCAAATGCAAATATATCTACTATTTTTTTTCTGTACCTAACGCTTTGCATCCATGGAAGAAATTTATATAAAATGTGGAGTAGTGTCTTTTCAGCCTCATTTATTGTGCTTGGTGGCCATAACACAGAAGGTGTAATTTATTTAATAGTGTTTCTCTGATTCATAGATAGAGGATTTGATTTTGAGTGTGCATGATTTGTTTACTGTTGCAATGTAAAATGTAATGTTGTAACGGTGTAATTATATTATTAGTGTCTTTTGCTTGGTGTTGTGGTCTGTGTTTCCTCATGGAATACTACTTTTAACTCTAGAAGAGAAGACATTGAAATGTCATTTCAAGGTCACCTGTGACCTAATTTTAGGACTACTTAATACAGTTGAGGAAATTTTTAATCAAGTTTTGTCTTAAACATCATGTTTTATATAAGTATCATCACCAATCATTTCCTGTATCTGCTTTACAAAGTCTTTCAAACTTTTCAGTCTCATTATTTTCTTGGTTTCAATTATTCGGCTGTGAACGAATTTGGCAAAAACCTTAAATGTTTTACCAGTTTTTTCAGTTTTGCTTGGTTTCGTCAAGTACTAGAAATTATTGTACTCATTGATTGCTACACAATCTTGATTTTTTTTTTCATTTGCATGAAGTGTGTTCCATTTTCTTCTGGTAATTGTAAAATATATTATTGGACATTTTACAAGCTTTTCTGTTTCTTTTTCAGATATTCTATAGTTTTTACCTTTTGGTAGAAATAGTTTTTTTCATATTTTGATCTAAGTAGCAAAGATCAATGAAATCATCATCTAAGTAGCAAAGTCAATGAAATCATCTATTTTAGTTGCTGGTTCATTATTTTCAATAGTTATGTACTGTGATATTTTGAAACTGTAAAATATATTCAACGGTTTTATGTGCATTTGAAATTAATAACACATAAAAAATGTTCAGATTTAAAATAATGCCCAACCAGTATTTGATAAATCCAGAATATTTCATTAAAATTTTAATAATTATTTTTGTATAGTTTAAAAACATCCGCAGCTGTGGAAAAAGAAAATTGGATTTCTTAGTTTACATTCTGCAATTAAATCCTCAAGTGAATCATTATTAACGAATCCAATGAATGTTTATCTAAACATGCATGAAATTAATAGAAAACTTTAATGTGTATTCATTTGTTACTGATGAGTAAAGCTAAATGCTGCTTAAGTGAAATGAATAGATTGTTAGTTGAAAGATACTGTGTGTGGATTGAAAATGATAAATAAAATGAATACAATTTGGTTATTTATGACAATGTGTCCATTGACATTGAACTTGAAGATGACTAAGTTGTAACCTGAAGGGAAGCATTTCTGTGGTAACATCTCACACATGGAAAATTCTTGAAAAGAAACTTTTCTTGTGAAAACTCTAATATAAAAAGGAAAATTCTTTGTGGTTAGTGAATATATTCTTATGAACGTCTGACAGGAAAGAACCAAAGATTAAAGGTCAGTCTAGCAACTTTCAAGAAAATAATGATAGAGTAGAGAAAGACTAGCAAGGTTTCTTATGTGATAAAGGGACTGTAGAGAAGAGAATAGATCAGCCTCCTCCACTAGATTATGAAGTTGATTTTGGATTCTATCAAAGAATGAAAAATGCTTTAAGCGACACCTCCCCAGATGTGGAAACGGCACTTCAACTTAGGATGTACCTGAGTTCTTTAAAGTTAGCATATTGCATCAGAAGTTTACACTTTTGCAGCAGTAGAAAGACCTATTTTCCAGTAACCTTAGAAATAGATTGGATATAGATTTGGTATGAAATTCAGTCCTGGAATTTTAACTGGTACTGAAAAAAGGGTCTGAGCATTGGTAGTGAAAACAGAGAAGCTTGGTTTTTAGAATTCATACAATTAACAAACTATTTTCCATCATTGTACCACATGCTCAGATCAACAAGATTTTGACCACAAATGCTCTTCAAACCATTGCCATATATTAAAAATAAACAAAACCGAAAAGATAAACATGTAGGGCATTATTGTAGGTTAACACTATCCCCCCACCATCCCCCCAAAGGTTTGAGATTTTATTTTTAGGCAATTACGTGTGAATCGTTTGAAAAACTTGACAGAAAGGCAACCCAACAAAAAGACAATTTAGAATTTTGAATGAAAGACCAGTTTCATATATACATTTAATGTACAATCATCCCTTATTTTCAAATCGTTCTTGCATCTTAAAGCAGTTACCATTTTTTTTTTTCCTTTTTACTATGTCAGATAAATTTGCGTATTATTATTTTTTTGGGGGGGGAGGGTCTACTTTTTTAAGGCAATTACATATTTTATATTCTTACCACTCTGACTTAGGGTTAGTGTAAAAAAGACTGATTAACTTCCTTAAGAAATTAGAATGGTCCGGAAATGAGATACCATTTTAGGTTACATTTGTACACGAACATATTAAAATGAATTTTTTCTTTGCATCAAAATTCGCAATGTATTCACAAGTACTAAACAAGTCTACAATAATTACTTTGAAAATCATGGAGGTGGGGAGAGGAATAGCAGAGCGTGTTCATCTATACATTTACCAAAAATAGATTACTTAAAAGGATTGAAATTACAAAAATTGTCGATTGATAATTTATATTTATTTGGTGTGATTACAATTGTGATTCCGTCGTCTGTTCACAGACAACGAAAACAAATATTCTAGCATATTTCACTCTCTGAACACTCGGTATTTTCCTATTTATATATTACTAGCCTGAATGCCCGGCGTTGCCCGGGTGTTTATAGGTATATGAAAAAAATAAGTGGTAGTAGGCAGGCAGGCTCGAACCAGTTACACAAAGGCGGAAAAAGAAAGTGAAAGAAAACCTGATGCGACCGGAAGTGTAAAGCATTCAAATTGAACATAGTCAATCAAAAAGATGGCTTGCAGAAATGGTGTTGCTTTTAAATGTCTCATGAAGGTCATTTTTAATGTGGGGGGAAAAGCAGCTAGGCCACAAAAAGGTATCCAAATAAATAGTAATTGTCTCAGTATGAAGGGTTTCCCCTACATTGACCAAGGACCAATTAGAGAACAAATACTACCGGCTCAAAGGCCGAGAGTTGGCACCAGCGTTTTTTTTTTTTTTTTTTACACAGTGATCACCACTTATCAAGGCCCGGAAGCCACTCAGGGATAAGGGTTATTGCAAGTACATTACGTTAATGTTACGTTCAATTAATTTTGCTTTATTTGTATGAAAAAGACAAACAGACACTTGAACGGAGAGAAGTTTTTAAAGCTCAATATAAAAAAAAAAAAGAGAGACAATGTCTGTTTGCAAATCTGAGATATTATGATCTAGGAAGTATTAAAAAACTTCTCCCGGAATCTAACCAACGCGAGAACCTTTTGTGGACATACACAAACACACACACCCATTTTGCCTTTTATATATATATATATATATATATATATATATATATACACACATACTAGCAGAGGTGCCTAGCGTTACAGAGGTGTTTGAAAGAAAAAAGTGTTAGTAGGCAGGGAGGCTTGAACCCGAACATGCAACGTGAAGGCAGAAAAAAAAAAGTGAAAGAAAACGACATGTTATCGCTACGCCAAGATAAGAGCAGAAATGTAAACCATTGAAATTTAGCGATGTGAACCATCATGCCATAGAGAATAACGAAAGCTGAAAGCTAAACTGGCCTACAGCCAGTTTAGCTTTCAGCTTTCTGCCATATTTGCTTCACCACGATGTTGGAGAAAACCAGCTCCCCCTCTTGGGAGGGAGCTCTGGCAGTGTCTTAATGAATAGCAATTATCTGATATGAAAGGTATTCCTCACAGTGATCAAAGACATGCCAGCCATGAAGGCCAGCGAATCACTTTGTTTTGATTCAGTTTTACTTTATTTATACAAAAAAGACAAGTAAACACCCAAAACCAGAGATTTTTTAAAAAGTCGCTCAAAATAAATGTAGAGATGACGTCTGTTCACAAATCGTAGATATTATAATCTAGGGAGTATACAAAAATCGAAAAATTTCCAAGATTTCTTCTGATTTTATACACATTATCCAAAAATTCTCCCCACCCCTTTTACATTTCTGATAATTTTTGCCCTGGGCTGATGGCCTAAAACTGGAACATTTAAATCTTTTGGATTAAATGTTAAGCAAACAATAAATGAGATCATTATAAATCAAAATTGTAAAATGGACTTAAAAAGTCTCCAGAGTCTGAAACTAATATTGAATTTATAATACCGCATGATGACCGGTGTTCCACTTTTTTATGACCCGTCTTATCGGTCATTCCCATTCTCTACATCCTCCCTGCACGCCCACCTTATAACTGCAACACTGGTGTTTTGTGGTCACTTTTGGGAACGTTCTGTGTAGTTATGAATTGGTTCTCGCATTTGTGGAGATAAGAATGTTGGTGATCGTGTTACTCTCATGCTGCGTCGTGAGATCGGACTCGTTGGTTTGTGCCTGATTGGGTCTTAGTTATCCACCTCCATATCTGCGTCAGATGTGTTGTCTGCCATCACTAAATCATCATTTGTCTTTTCCACGTCCATCCTCTTGTGTATGTCATACAGGAATATGCTGTCCTCCATTCTTAGCCTTTGTTAGTCTTAGTGTTGTATGAGCGAATAATCTGGCGTATACATGATAGGTTGGATCTTCCGGAGGAAACAACAATTGTGCAGTGTAATCCTGCTGCTTCCATCCAATCATATCCGGTATTGTCTTTTACCCATGGTTTTGACAACTCTCCTCATTTTTGTCCATTATCATGGATATGGTTTCTCCTGATTCTGCACCTGAAGCTGTTATAGTGGACGGTTGTGCATGTTGTACTGTTCTTTATTTAGCACATGCCTTTTTGCGATCGCCATTTTTCTCAATTCGACCATTTAATATTTTGGCTGGTGATAATCCGAGGTCCTAGTGGGGCATGTTCCTATGTGTTACCATCGCCTATACTGCCTGATCATGACGTAGATGGCCATAGCTATCAATGCAGTCCATGTGCATTCTTTTGGCTGCTTTTTATGGCCAGTTTGGCTCAGCCATTACTTCATGATTTCGTGAACCTGTCTCATATATATCGCTAACATTCGGCATTCCTAGTCAATGGCTGCAACTGCCATGATTCTATCCCAGGTTATAGCTTGAAATTTGAGGTTATGTGCGTACATGGCTATGATTGATGCTTGTATGGCTCGATTTGCTGAGTAGTATCGGTGGTCTTTAATCTGCTATATCTTGATGGTGCCAGCTACCAAGAGGTGCAGTCTGATGTGGCGTTAAGTTTTCCAGGAAAGTACTTAATCCGGAACCTGTACATTATCGAATATCCTACAAGACTCCAATCTGTATATCAACGCCAGAGCCTCTTTTTCTATTGGGGAGTAGCAAAATCCTGCATCCTTCATAAACTGGGATCTGGCTAAAATCATTTTCCAGTGGTCTTTACCACAGTTTGAGTCTAATTCCATTGGACATTGGCAGTGTTTCTGAAAAAGAAAATACCTGATACCAACCTTGCTATAGTCCGTTGAGATGTAAGTTAGGGCGTTCATCTTGAATGTTTTGAACCTCTCCTCGATTTTCTGAACAATGTTTTTTTTTTTTTTGTTTTTTTTTACTCTTCATAAAGCTTGTTTAGAGTAGAATTTTCAGTCCTTCATGTGCAACAATTCTCGAAAGGGAGACATGATATTGACCTGTCAAAACCAGTCCAAACCGCAATCTGATGCCGATGATATTCGTTTGCGTCGAGAAGTTGAGAATGGTTTCAGTCATTTTTTTAGTTGGTTTTTCAACAGTTATTAAAAAGTCGGCAAATTCGACTTCGTCGCCTACAAATTGAAACTTATCGGGATTGAAGACGATATCATTTTGACTGCAATAGATGATATAGTCCACTGCGTGCCAGAAAGCAGATTCCATAGTTTTATCCCAGAGAAGGCTCCTTCAGGGAATGTCTACCATAATATCATTGAACTGGCAAGTGTACCCGTTTCCAGAGGCGTGAAACATTGGAATGCTCTAACGATAACCAACAGTGATATCCATTCCACACATCTAAAACTGTTTACTTGGCTCGTGCGGCACACCAAATACTTGATTAAATGGGGACGGAGTATGATGGGTTTCCCTCATCGTTGTGGCATTCAATTTTTGTAGGTCCACCGTCCTTCTTGGAGACCCGTCCTCTTTTGGTGCAACCATCATCCTTGAGAACCAGACCATAGGCGTACCTGCTGGTACTGGCTCGATGATATCCAATGCAACATCCCTATCTAAATCTTCCTTCACCTTTTTTTCCAATGATGGCGACAGGAATGGGTATGTGCACAGCTAATGGTTTTGCTCCCTGACATCACTTGTAATGGTTGATAGGGACAGGTATTGAATGCACTTGATTTGAATTGCTCCCGTAACCATTGTTTCAAACATTTCCAATAAGGGTAAATGGGATTCTTGTAGGTTTGTTTGGAACTGTTTCTCTTTGGGGACATCCACATGGCATTATCCCATTACTCGAGGTTGACATGTCAGCTTTCAATATCTGATGTGAGAAGTTGTGAGGGATTAACTAAGTCTTTCAGTGATGACTCGCACAAATAAAATCCCGACGTATACTCCGATACATAAACAACTTATATGGTTTGTTTAAGGTCAACTTTAACATGCGTAAAAATTATTCTCTCAATGTAGGTTGTCCATGATTCCACATCTCCTATGAGTAGTTGGTATTAGCATGTTGCTAGTGCATCCCAATACTTTCAGTATTTCAGGGCAACTCAAACATGTTTGAGCACCTGTATTCGCGATGATCTGGATATGGTGTATTCAACAGCAAGTCCCCTTATCTAAGGTGCGCCCAAATTTGGTATGGGAATTCGGTATCAAAGATACTTTGAATTTTATGGAGGGTGGCGGTTTGGGGTATGGGGGGTGCGCTTTTGAATCTACTTCTGCTCCATGCAATATGTGGTATTGCTGCTAATTTTTGTTTAGGTTCACAAAATGCTGGTCTTCCTCCTCCTCTGCTGCTAAGTATTTTTGACTAATGTCGTGTGGAATCACTCATTGACTCTTTTCAACCTCTCTAGTTTGCAATACACCTTTCGTGAATGTCCAGTAATTCCACAATTATGGCATCCGAGTTCCCTCGTTGGATAGTTCTTCCATCCTTTTAGCCCGCGGGGGTGTTATGTCCTCCCACACCCTTCACACAGTATATTTCAAGGGGTTCTGGGTTCCTTTCCCTTTCGAAACAGTTTTTTCTCAGACATCATTGAGCCAAACGTTGAATGCTCATTTAAGCTGCTCTGCAAGTGAGAAGTCAACATATCTGTTGTCTCTAGACTAACCAGTCTGGAATTTCTGTTTCACTGCTGCCAAAATATTGGCTTCGGCAACAGCTTGCACTAGTATTCTGTATTTGAAAGTCCAACTACGAGTTGACCAGTCACCATGTCCCTCTGAATAGTTCATAGTTAGTCAGCAGTTCTCGTTAGGACACTGGACAGTAAAATTGCAAAACCTCACTTGGGACCAAACTTTGCTAAAAACTGTATGGGACCCTCCCCTTTTTGCTGTCTTGTATTGTGGAATTGTGGTCTATGCACTTCTTGAGGTAGACCTTTCACCTCAACAAAATGTATATGCCATAGGAGCTGCTTTTCTGTAGCTATATAGAGAGATTCAGGCCCTACTAGTTTGAACAAAACCTCATTGGGTTGGTTAAACTGTACGTTTGTTTGTACCAGGTCCATGTGTCAACGAATAATGCCCAGTCCCTGTTGGTGTAACCATCCTCAATGACAGGTCTGTTTGGTATTTTAGTATGGGCTGGTTTGACAATTTCCTTGCCAGCGCGAAGCTCGTTTTCTTTGTAATTTTATCCACTGCTAAACTAGTTGCAAGTAATGTTCGTTATCATGTTGTCCTGACGTCATCACTATTCCAATTTCAGTAAGAAAATAATCCTATATAAATAAATCCTGTTTGTAGCGCCATTGTTATGGGCTGGGAGAAGCTAAGTCAGAGTGATCACCCCGGGTTAGAATCTTCGACTTTAAAATGGCGCTTCAACCTACGTTTCTCGTAATACAGAATAAAAATAAAAGAAAAAAGTCAAGTGCAGATTTGAATGACACGTTATCTAAAATTCGTGAATAACTCCCATTTAACCTTGAACGATTCGAACGCAAAGCAAGAACATGCCAATAAATTATCATAAGGGCTTTATTAAACATATGATTAAAATTTAATACAACACCTTAATGAGTTGGGGTGAGGTCGAGCAAACGCGAAAATAAGCAATAAAAAAAATAACGAAATCAAACAAAAAAAGAATAAAGTAAAAAAAAAATTGACATGAATGTCGTTCTGGAATAACAGTCCAGAGAAAAAAATAACATGGATGGAGGCGGGGATTGGGTTTAGGAGATGGCGTATTAGAAATGGAGTACTTAACTGCCGATAAAATGGCCAGCATAGCTTCTTTCTTTCTTGCTTTTGTATTATTTTTAAAAGTCTGTGAACACAGAAATATTGCCTTCTTTTGCCAATTTGTCGACATTATCTCATCGACCCGAAACTTGTACGTGATGTGTCATTTTACATCGTTCCATGTGAGTATCATTTCCACGCCAATTTTTTTTTTTTCTGGCGGCTGAATATTAAGTTTCTTCTCAAATCATCCAGACCATGACACCCTTACCTCTAAGATTTTTTCCAAACTCTCACCATATGTTGGTATCATAAAAACTAAGGAA
Organism: Euprymna scolopes; assembly: GCF_053919585.1. Lineage (NCBI taxonomy): Eukaryota > Metazoa > Mollusca > Cephalopoda > Sepiida > Sepiolidae > Euprymna > Euprymna scolopes. The sequence goes on from NC_136501.1 coordinate 80,078,564, forward strand.
TTCTGAAAATTTGAGCTTTTAACTCTAAGCGGTTCCATAATATTGCAATTTTGGTATTTTATGTATATCGCGTCAAGGCGCAAATTCGCAAAATTATGAAGTTACGTTTTTGGGCATAAATCAATTTCTAGACTAGGTAGAACATTGAAAATTTGCATGGACAAGATTTTCCACACAAGGAATCCAAAAATCATGTTTAAAACCTCTGAAAATGAACTGTTTCCGAGTTATTGAACTTTTAAGCCAAGATTTGGGTATTGGTCTAAGACAACCCAAAAAAACATGTGGCACTATTGGAAATTGAATTTTTTTTGTTCCTAGACATTCTTAAGTCTGAACTTAAATTCCTCCAAAAATGGTGTTTAGTTCCTTCCTCGTTAGCTCCAAATCGAACCTCAAAGATGGGCAGTGTACAAGGAGTCACTTGACTTCACCATAAACAGGAAATCCTGAATTTTATTTTGCCTTCCTGTTCATTTAAGTGGTATTGCTGCTTTCTGGTGTTTCTTTAAGTTGGCTGAAACTATTTTGTTTGTTTTTTTTGTTTGATGCAAGAATGCAAGTAGCAGGTAAAGCCAATTAACCAGATAGGGAGGAAAGGCATCTGTTCAGTAATAAAAGAAAATTAATCTTAAATTATATTCAAATTTGTCCCTGAAATTATTTGCAAAAGAATTCCATGTGTTTCCATTCTGTATGAAAAAGTTCTATATTGCATCCTGAAACTACCAGAAGTTTTCCAAACCATTAAAAAATAATGTATTTCATAATTTACAAAATGGATCAGTTCTCTTTTATATTCTAGCCGTGTATCATGATTGTACATAAAAATCTTAATGAAGCTTTTCACCACATCTTCAGTATTTACACTTTTGTTTGTTCCCAACAGATTTTGAAATCTTGACTCCAGTTCTTTAATTGTAATGTCAACTGTAGAACCAATATGCTTCTTTAGTTTTTCTTTAATCCAAAAGCAGGACTTTCTTTGCACGAAGACTCATTGCCCTTTCTACATGAGGTGGGGAACCCAACTGGTATCCTTCACTGGCACTACCAAGTAAATTCTTTCTTTTAGTTCTTCAATAATTTTAAGTTCTCTCTTGTTCTTGAAGTAGTAAGTTTTCCATATCTAATGTTGACAGACATTGAAAGAGTGCATGGGACTTCAATAAGGCTAATTCAAGCCAATGTAGAAGTTTATGAGATGGGGAACTTAACAGTATCATAACACCATTTCTCTGTCCAGTATTTACATTTGCCCCATGTGCACAAAATCCAACAATTCTCAATGAAACGTTTCATCATCAGTGCACTAACTCCACTTTTGAAAGAGCAGATTTAATAACAGAAATAATGCCTTCATCATAGCAATGTTCAATTGACTTCGAGTTTATTTTTTACTATAACTTTCAACACTGTTCTTACATAACCTGCTTTATTTTCTGTCAGACCTCTCCCAACATTTAAACATTTACTAGATGTTACAAAATTAATGAACAGTAAATAGGTTTTTATTCTTTTTTTTTCTTAGGGTTGAATTTGTTTTTCTACTCACCCTACTTAAAATTATTTTAAAATGAAAAAACTAATACATGCATTATTTTTACCTCATGTGAAGAACATAAATTCAAGAAAGATTTATTTTTAATTCTTATCCTACACCCACTGAATTTTTTATGAAGGTTGGGGAGTTTGTTAAAAAAAAAAAAAAAAAAAAAAAAACTCAATGTTTTTTCAAGAAAAATCTTAATTCACATTTTTTGGGGCATTTTTGTAGGATATTTTGTAAAAAATGAATATAGTTTAAAAAGTATCTAATAATTTAAAAAAATTAATTGAAAATATTTCTATCAATAATACCCTAGAAGTTAAAAAACAGTTTAAATGATTTTATATGCAATAAAATGATGTATATTTATTTTGTTCTTTTTTCTTCTTTTTTAAATTAAATAAATGGTAATTAGTTTTTAAAAATAATTAATGTTTATTTAATATCTACCAACCAGGTGTTCTTAATACAAAACTCTTTGTGCTAGTTTTTAGAAACTCTAACTTAACTACTACTGTGTATCAGTTTGTAAAACTTTGACGCTAACTTTTTGAAACAATGAAAACGTTATGTGAAGGCAAAAAAAGAAAATTTGGGAAAAAATGAGGTCATGGTATTGGGGGATTTCACTGAAAACTATAAATTTCTCATTCAGGATGAGATACAAAGTTTTCACTGGAGCAAAGAGTACTGCACACTTCACCCCCTTGTAATATACTACAAAGATGAAGTGGGAGTTCTACAGCATCACTCGCTATGTTTTATCTCTGACGACAATACACATGACACTTGCTTTGTTCACAAAATACAAAACATGACAGATTTCATTAAACAACATCTCACTGGTATCAACAAAATCTATATTTCAGATGGTTGTGGTGACCAATATAAAAACTTTAAAAACTTTCTTAATCTGCGCTCCCACAAAGATGATTACAGTATCGACGCTGAGTGGATATTTTTTGCAACCAGCCATGGGAAATCCCCTTGTGATGAAATTGGTGGGGCCGTTAAACGGCATGCAGCAAAGCGAAGCTTGCAGAGACCATTGAACAACCAGATTCTAACTTACAAAGCAGTACTGGAAATGTGCCAAGCTGAAATGAAGTCCATTGTGTTCTTTGGAATCGACAAGGAAGACATGGTTGAAGTGAAGGATAGAAGAGATTTATGGATGGGAAAACAGTACCCGGGACGAGAAGTAGTCATCATTTTGTTCCACAATCAGGATGCAAGATCGGACACAAACTCTGTAGTGAGGACAATTCATTTGTTGATATTCACGACTTTAAAATCCCCACTCATATTGACATTGGGGATGTTGTTCATTCAACGTACATAACGTGTGTACAACTTGTTCTGGTGGGTCGGTTTGGTGCAGAAAGTAAACCTCAATGAAGGTGATGTTGATGTTCAGTTCATTCACCCCCATGGTCCACGTAAAACTTTCAACTAGACTCGCAGTGCTGACCTGTGTCCTGTTCCTTTCAAAGACATCATTTGTAGCATCTACGTACCTAAAAAAAACTCAAGTGGAAGGAGCTTTACTATTTCTGACGAAGATTACGATAAAACCGTGACAGCATATGTTGCCTTACACTCATAAGATGTTGTGTTGTGTTGATAGTTTTTGACTTTAATGTATTATCGTGCCAAAAAATCCAAACCATGTACCCACCCATTTCTTAGTATCCGTACCCACCACATTGATTACCAGAAAAAAGGGCTTTTGTTCTTTCTTCACTAGTTTACAAATAAACCTAAAAATGGGTTAATCACAGGGGGCTGTGAGAATTTTTAGGGGTTCATAAATGCTACAAACACATTGTATCCTCACCACATGCAGTTTATTATTTGGGATTGTTCACTGTGATTGGCCAATTTTTGAGGTTCGATTGTGAGCTATCCGGTTACTTGGCTTTATCTGCTACTTGCATCAAACAAAAAAACAAACAAAATAGTTTCAGCCAGCTTAAAGAAATACCAGAAAGCAGCAATACCACTTCTTAAATGAACAAGAAGTCAAAATAAAATTCAGAATTTCCTGTTTATGGTGAAGTCAAGTGACTCCTTGTACACTGCTCTATCTGGAAGTGAGGCCCTTAAAACTGCCCATCTTTGAGGTTCGATTGTGAGCTAACGAGGAAGGAACTAAACACCATTTTTGGTTCAGACTATCAAGAATGTCTAGGAACAAAAAAAAAAATTCAATTTCCAATAGTGCCACATGTTTTTTTGGGTCGTCTTAGACCAATACCCAAATCTTGGCTTAAAAGTTCAATAACTCGGAAACAGTTCATTTTCAGAGGTTTTAAACATGATTTTTGGATTCCTCGTGTGGAAAATCTTGTCCATGCAAATTTTCAAGGTTCTACCTAGTCTAGAAATTGATTTATGCCCAAAAACGTAACTTCATAATTTCGCGAATTTGCGCCTTGACGCAATATACGTAAAATACCAAAATTGCAAGATTTCCGGAACCGCTTAGAGTTAAAAGCTCAAATTTTTAGGATTCCTTAGTTTTTATGATACCAACATATGGTGAAAGTTTGGAAAAAATCTTAGAGGTAAGGGTGTCAAAGATGTTTTTTTTCTGGATGATTTGAGATGGAATTACCCATGGGGGTTTGAGTTGGACAGCAAAAGAAAGTCCTTCATTTTATCCTCGGAACAGTTGTTTTTTGGGGATTTTTCCATCTGCTTCCCTCGTGGTCTTGACCCCAAAAGACTGGGTTTCTTTTGTTTTTCCCCCCGCTTAGAGATTTTTCTCCTCTCCCTTCCTTTTTTTTTTTTTTTTTTTTTTTTATTGCTGCTACTGCTTCCTGTTGCATCGGGTTTTTCCAGCACCACTGAGAGAGTAGGCTGGTGAACATGACAGCGTAACGTTGTTATATATAGGTTTTCTTATTAAGAGTGTGTCTTAGAAAGAGAGTCTTAGTGAGAGAGAGAGAGTCTTATTACAAGCACAGTCTTAGAGTCTTAGAGAGAGAGAGAGATGTTGTTGTAGATTGTTTTAGAGAGATTGTTCATGTTATGACGGTATTCATATATATTAAAAATGTTCATTACTTAGAAGTGTTGATATGAGATGTAGAGTTCACATTGTCGATATGAGATGTCGAGATGTGTATGTAAAGACATTTTAAGACACATGATATACAAGACATATAACAATTTTCACTTTACCTTTTGGTAGAATCACAACACAAAGACGACGTTTATAAAAACACATGATGGGTTTATTTCTTCTCACGACCGGCCGTGGTTTTCTGAGTCAAGAATTCAAAGCTTCACATTCTAAGTTTCAAAAGTGACCGTCTCGCTTCTAGACGTTCGAATGTCCATGTCTGGACTGTCGTCTGTCGTCCTCAGACTCTCTCTGACTCTCCCAGTTCTCCTAAGTTTCTAACTATATCTAGAACTTCCCATTTTTCCATGACGTCATACACATGTTAAAACATGTGTCTTCTTTCACGTGTTCTGGACATGCGTGTCCAAAACTTTTTCCTTTGTTTACAAAAAAAATTTTAACCTATATTCCCAGTAACCTATATTTCCAATATGTTAAAAACATGTTTATTAAATTATTCTATAGTTGCATTCCTCAATTGAATTTTTCATAACAAAATTGACAACGCACATTCTTTTCTTTAAACTATTTATCTCTAAGCTAAACAATCGTTTGTTTTACATTCCATTTTCTAATTCTCTCTCGTAATCTATTTCTAAACCTAATTTACGAGGTTCGAATTTCGTCTATTCTATTTCATTTTAACTAAATCTCTATTTTTATACTTACATGAAAAGGGGACAGCCCTTATCATGTAACATAGTCACTTCCTGGTCAATTTGTAGGTATAGAAAGTTTCTGGTATTCAACTACATGGTCACGCCAACAGACATAAAAAATATGGCTGCCGATTGTGTTACCAATTGTCCTTGACTACCAATGTGTTACTGATTGTCCATGTATGTTCTAAAAAGAAAGAACAGTTCTCCATTTGGATAATAATTATTATAATTGCACATTGGGATAATTTTAATCTAACAAAATATAGTAAGTGAACTAGTTTTTTAATTTTTATTTCTATCGGAGAAAGTCGAATATTTCATTTATTTTTTTTTTTTTTATTGCAAAACAATTTTTATATTTTTCAGTTCTTTTAATAATAAATAATACTTTTCACTGAGTATTTCCAACTATTTTAAGTTAGCATTTTTCACAGCAGTTTTTTTGTTTTGTTTTTTCTAATGATCAGTGAATTTTCAATATTTTAGCACCGGGTGTAATTTATTTATTTGAAATATATTAAAAACTTCAAGTTTTTGTTTTTTATAACATTTTAACTATAAATAATTTACATAACAGGTTTGTTTTACTATACACAAAGATTAAAAAAAGTTGTCAAAAAACAGTGTTTACCATTGTATTTGAAAAATGCTAATGGCGGCATGTTTGCTGTTGCACACGGTAAGTTTGGGAAAACAAGTTTAAACAAAAAAATTATACAAAATACTGTTAGAAACTCGCTCAATATATGTTACCGTGACATAGGCGGACATATATTCGGTGGGTTTCAAACAGTATTTTGTATAATTTGTTTGTTTGAACTCATTTTCCCAAACTTACGGAGTTCAATAGCGAGCATGCCAACATTTTTCTTTTTAAAATATATTGATAAACATTGTATGATTTTCGAAGCCATTACATGTTTTAAAGTGAGTAAAACCACTAAAAAACCTTTCCAGATAGGTAGAAGAGCAACTTCTTGCCTTTGATAACATTTATTTCTTATATATTTGTTTTTTTACAACTTTTTTGAATCTATGTGTACGGTAATACAAACACAAAATTTAATTTAACTTGAAAATAATATTTAAAATACACGTGCATACACTGCAGAAGCACCGTTATTATTATCATAATAATAGTAATAATAAAAAACTGGTGTAGATGACATCGACTGGCGCCATACCAACTAGTTGTGAAGGGTCAGGGAGGATGGAAAGACCGAGATGGAAGAGTACTAACCAAATCTCTGCTAGAAGTATGCAGTTCAAATCTAGTACCTTGAGGAGGCATTTTGTCACCCAAACCCCAGGAAACACCAATGGCTGATGCCAACGAGAAATCAGTGACAATGGCTGTTGTGATAACATGCAATCATCTGCACAAGTGGTCAAGAGGTGGAGAACACTGGAAATCTGGGGAGACTTGTCACCGTCTCCAGGGAACACCACAGGTTACTGCCAGTGAGCATCACTGATGATGGCCTGTGAGACAACTAATACGCTACACATTTTAATGAAAAACATGGGGAAAAAAATGGACATAGAAGAACAGAAAATCAAAACTTTAAATATAATTTCTGTATTTAAAGTAACAGTTATTTAAATATTTCAACATATAATCTTGTGGGCAAAATCCAGCTTTCCAATAAGGGACACTCTGGATAGGAACAAAAATAATCTCAGTCATGAAAGATTTCTCCTCCACTGACTGAGGACAGAAAAGGTAAAGTGTAGCATCAAAACAGATACTACACTGTGATCTTGTTCCAAAAGCCAAAAAATGTTCGTGTTTAATGTTTCTTTAATTGTTTGTTCTCTAAATTCATAAATCAGTTTTATCAGTATTAAATTGTATATTGCTTTAAAATTACTTAATTTTACATAGATAATATTTATATTTTATATTGAATAAAATTCAGTTTAAGTATTAATCAAACTGTGTTCCTTTTTCTTTTTAAAAATGTTTTATTACTCTTTTTCAAATGAGGGCCTCATCTAGTACTGACAGTTTGACAAATCTTACCTACATTGCCTGCAGACATTTTTCAGTTAACAGGCCTACTTCTTACTCTCTGTGGCCATGGTTTTACACAGTGAGAGAGAGGGGTGAACGAAGGGAAGAAAAAGGCAGGGTGTTAAAGGTGATGGTGGTGGTGGGGTTCTCGCTGCTAGCGATGTCATGTGTGAGGGAGAAGGGGATTGGTAGGACTAGCTGTTAGCGATGTTGAGTGTGAGGGGGGGGGAGTCGGAGGTCTACGTTTGATTTGGAGGAGGAGAATGAGGGGGTTCGCTATTTGCAGATATTTATTCATTATTTTCTTTTGTTTCTTTTCCCCTCTCTTTCTGAATCATTACACCTTCCAGCATAAATGAAAAAAAAAAAAAAAAAAAAAAAAAAAGGATTTTTCTTACTCTTTTTTTTTTTTTTACAGTCTTATTCATGCTTTGCAATAAACCGCCTCCTACCATATTATTCCCGCTGCTAATATCGGCTGGAGTGATGCTGAAGGGATTTTCTTGTTGGGGCTTCCCTTTTCTTAGCATATTTTGCATGATCTACAAAATTTTTTCACATCCCCAACAATTCCTGGCTAGTAGAAATGCATTGTTAGCTTCTCGTGCATCTTAATGACTCCTAAGTGACCCGCTAATGGTACTTCATGCTTCTCCCGGTATGTTCTAGATACCATTAATTGCTTGCGCACTCTCCATTCTGCCCTTTCTGCTAATTTAGGTGGTTTTCTCCTTAACATCCAGCCTTGAGGAAATAATGGGCTTTCATGCCATCGGATTCTTTTGTTCCAATCAGATCAAACAGGGGTTTCAGATTAACGTCATTCCGTTGTTCCCTAATTAAATCTTGTCATGGGCTAGACAGACTGTGTTTGACTCGTGTCATTCGACCGACTACTTCTTGTATTTTTTAACTTTTTTTTCTTCCCTCTTGTTGATACCCTTGCTGATACCTTATCCTCTATTAATTTGTTCTCCATCCTAGATTAAGGCCTCAATTGGTTTGACTTTGGTGGTTTGATTTGGCCTTCCACAATGTCACTACATAATATCATCGCTACCACCTTCATAGGTAAGCTACCAATTGCCCCTACTGTGATCTCTCCTGCCTTCCCATCTCATTTAAGCGAACCCTGAACAAGGGAATGTTCCTGCATTTACCCTCTATGCCCCTAATCGTAATAGTTTCATTGTCAGCTGGTTTTGCTCCCGCTGGCAAGTAATTTTTCAATATTAAGGATTGGGATGCACCCATGTCCCTTAGAATGCTGATGGTCTTTCTCCAACTCCTCTTGTCTCGAGAAATATATCCTCTTGACATAAAGGGTTTGTACTCCTCTTCTCCTTTCTTACACATCATTAGTTGTGGTTTAGTTGGAGTACCCTGAATAGGTTCTGGATCTCGCCTCACCCAGCATGTGAACTGGCTTCTTACAGTTGAAGCAAGTTAGGGGTCTGGGTTCCTACACTTGAATGGCGGTCGGTTGGCTAAGAATGACGGATTCCCCATAAGCGTCTGTGGGCTGTCCCATTTCTCATTATGCGGATAAATCTCTCTACAACATGGGCGAGTTCTTATTCTATCTTTGTGGGTAAGGACATATTTGTCTGCTAATTTGGCCATGTCGAGCACCGTCTCCACTTTTTTCTCAGCCAAGTGTAGCCTCATATCCTCGGGAACGCAGTTTTGAAACTCCTCTATTAACAAAAGTTGCCTCAACTGGTCATAATTTCCCTCCATGTTTTTAGAACTACACCATTGGTCGGAATGTTCCTCCTTTTGTCTAGCAAACTCCATAAAGGTCTGACCTTTGTGTTTCTTTAGACCTCTAAACTTTTGCTGGTAAACTCGTGGGACTAATTCGTATGTTTTTAGGATAGCTGTGATAGGGGTGAATGAAGGGAAGAAAAAACAGGGTGCTAAAGGTGGTGGGGGTGGGGTTCTTGCTGCTTAGAATGTCGTGTGTGAAGGAAGGGAGGGGTGCTTGGTAGAACTCTTGCTGTTAGCGATGTGAGGGAGGGGGGTTGGTAGGGGGTCTATGTTTGATTTGAAGGAGGAGAAGGAGAGGGTTTGCTATTCGCAGCTATTCATTTATTTATTATTTTCTTTCGTTTCTTTTCTCCTCTTCCTGGATCATTACACCATAGAAAGTGGACTTACAGTCTCCAACGTTCAAGACTAGCACTGAACACCTATGCTAGTTTGGAGGATGGATCTTCACAAGGTGGCTTTATCATCTTTGTTTGTAACAAAATGAACAGGATGGCTCCTATATGTTGGTCATCAAAAAAACTTGACCATGTAACTAAATGTCCATTAGTTTCAGAAACTCTTGCATTAGTTGGTGAAGCCGATGATGATGCAAGTATATTGGTGCCATGCTTCAGGAGATATTCAGGAAATACGGAGACTCTTTGTAAAACAGACAATGCATTTCATCAAATCTTGTGAGTGACTGAGTTGATGTGGTCAGACTGAAAGAAATGATGGGGAAGAAGGGAATTCAAACTGAATCGATCAGAGGTCAAGAACAGGTTGCAAATTGTCTGATGAAGATGGGAGCCTTTTCTAAAATCTTTAGAGACTTGTTGTAATGCACCAACCTACATCACAAACGCCTATAGGGTATAGGAGCCTCAAAAATACTGTCAGCTTTGCATTGGATTTTTATGCTAAAGGGGGGACTTAAAATGACCAATCCCCCCCTCATAGAAGGTCAAGCACTCCCAGACCCGAAAGGAATATTTGGGAAAACTCCAATTTGAAAAAATCATGAAAATGCTTCCACACTCCTGGCAGACAATTATGTTACATCTGGTCAAATCATAAAAATATTTATATGGTTGAAAAGCCAAAATAATCTTATGTGCTTTTATTGATTATTTTTTTAACAGCAAATTAAAACAGTATTTTACTTAAAACAGAAATGCAAAATAATTTTTTTCAAAACTAATTTTTACGCATTCTTTGTGCAGACATTTATCCTCATCTTCATAGTTGCTGTTTCACTGCGTTTCAGCCAACTCATCGCTTGCACTTCTTCAGATGATTAACTGTGATGGGATAGAAATGCAGTCTTGTAACTTATCTCCAGTAATTACTGCCTCCATAGTTGTTGTCGCACCACATTTCGGCTAACTAATCCTCTGGCCTGTTTGGGTAGGATTGAAACTGCTAGTTCAGACAATGTTAACCTGGAACTGTAGAAACTCAATAGCACTATCCACTGTGCTACGAGACCCAAAACACAGTGAAACAATAATTATGAATAACTCTACTATAGAATGCAACACAATGGAGTGTGTAAATATCTCCAATGGATGATCCAAAAAAAGTTAAATATCAAATGCAGCAAAATGGATGCACAAATCATGAAGCCTCAAAAAAAATTTTTTTACACATTCATTTGTTTTACAAAATAAAAATGGAAAATCTTTATCAATTTTCTTGAAATTTTATAAACATTCAGAAGACATTAAATCAACCAAAAGCGTGAATTCACCCAGGACTAAAGGATCACTCCACTATGATCAGGAGAGGATGATAATGGTTTCCCAAGATCAAGGTTTGATGATCAATGCTTTTAAGAAGACGAGTCATCTCAGCAATGACAACAGTAGAGAATGACAGCCATAAAATTGTGTGGAGGAAACTACAATACAATGCAACACGATGAAGTGTGCAAATATCTCCACTGAATGATCCGTGAAAAGTCGAATGCAGCAGCAAGTCCTAGGAACATATACCAAAAAGAACAGTTGGGAATAAGTCATAAAACATCCACTGTAACTATGCAATTCCTATACAATGCAACACGATGAAGTGTGCAAATATCAATATTTGTGGCCACGAACACATTACCTGAAAGTACTTCCTTTAAACTCCTCGGCCTAATGTTTACATGAACTGGAATAGATACATTGAGAACATTGCCAAGGCTGCTGCGAAGAAGGTGGGCTCTCTCTACCGCGCTAGAAAACTACTTATGTCTGAATGTATCCTGTACCTCTATAAGGCCACCATTTGCCCATGTATGGAGTACGGTCGTCACATTTGGACTGGTGCATCTGCTACTTGTCTCCCACTCCTGGACAGGGTTCAAAAGAGAGTCGCCAACCTGATAGGTCCTGAACTGTCATCTAAGCTTCAGCCTCTGTCCCATCGACAAAATGTAGCATCCCTCTGCCTGTTCTACAAGTACTTTAATGGTGAATGCTCTGATGAACTACAAGTACTTGTACCTCATCAATGTAAATAACCCAAACAAGCAGCTAAATCCCAGCCCTTCACAGTAGAGATCCTTAGGTGTAAGAAAGCCTTCTACTCCAATAGTTTCTTCCCCACAACTGCTAGACTTTAGAACTCCCTTCCAGGATTCTGCTTTCCCAACTGTACTGACATGCAGAAGTTCAAGTGTAATGTGATCAGACATCTTGCTACTCATCTCCTTTCATAATATCCCTGCAACCTATGTCCCCGATAGTAGCCCTCTACTTCAAAGTGGCACTGTGCCTTGTTTAGGGTGAAAATTGAATAAAAAAAATGTCTTTTAAAAATGTTTTATTTACAGCTATATTGCAATGCATTTTTTTCTTTTTCGCAACGGTAAAATATTTTTAAAAATGTCTAAATGTTTTCATAGGATATTTAGAAAATAAAATCAGTTGAGTCCCTACTCATCCAACTCCCTGTCTTCTTCCTTCTACCAACACCCAAATGCCCTCAAACAACCTATATATAATGTGTCCAAATATCAAAGAAATTAACCAAGGATATAACTTAGTTTGAAAAGAATGGATGGCTTTGCAAGGTTCAGCAAATTTATTTATTTTATATTCTTTATTTTTAAGATGGTTGTCATATCATTTTTTTTTTTTTTTTATTTAAGGTAGGTATGCAAAACTTCTTAGTTTTGAGCCTCTAAACTAAGCAAATTTAGCTCAAACTCAAATGTATTTTTCTTTTAGGCCACTGTTTTTTCCCTTAATCTTCATCTTCAATAAATGAGCAATGTTTCTGACAATGAGGGCGGGGGGGGGGGACACTGTATACTCGGCTGTGAACAGTAGCTAAAGATAACTAAATTCTCTTCCCATTCAGTTCTTGTTGCCATGTCACTAATAAAGGTGCTGGAGGTAAAAGTTTTCCTGGGCTAATGTTATCTGCCTGATAGAGACATGCCATCTTGGAGTAACTTACAAGGAGGCTGTCCTATCAGCAAGTGCAATATACCAGGGATACTGCATTGCTATTTAGTGAATGAAGTCTGGTCCATGGTGGGGCCTCTTGATGCCATATTAGTGGGATTAAGATATTTTTTGCAGCAGATGTATGTGCATTTGCTGCACATTACTTGGAACCATTGATTTATGGAAATGTTCAATAACATTCTGATTCCTTGCACAAAATTACACTGATATGAAAAATTTCATTGCTTAATTTAGTGTTTTCACAAATATATAACAATTTTACTGAAAAATCAATGTAAAAATATGTCAAAACACGTCTTGAAGATGAAAACAATATCCAACTATTCCAGGCACAGAAATAGTCACAACTTCATTTTTTTAGTCAGATTAAAATTTTTTTCAAAGATTCTTTCTTGGGCAAGCAGACTATGTATGCTGTTATTGAGATATCTTCAGTAATTTCAACTTTTTCATGTGTACTGATACTTCTATTAATGAACCACAGATGATTTTCTCAGCATTTGACAAAGCCAAACTTTTTGTAAAAGACTTCCAAAATCTAATATTCACAATCAGGGCCAAAATTACTTTTAGAATTGTTCCCTATAACTGAAAATACCCCAATTTAAATACATATATATATATATATATATATATATATATATATATATATATATAGTAGAAATGGTAATTAATAAAAACTGAAGAAAGTGCTCAATACTGTTGTAGAGAAAATATGCGTTTTACTTTTTATTATCGTATCTTTCTGTTAAGTTACATTATTGTTTCAGCTACCCGGCCGTTTTTTTTGGCCGTCTGTAGCTTCCTCAGACTTTTACAGAAATGCTCGTTATGATGGGATGAAAGAGTGAATGATGTCAGGGGAGGGGTGCAAGAAGAGCGGAAAAAAGAGGAAGGGAACAAGGAGGAACGGTGGGAGGGGGGTGCTTGGTATGTCGGTAATGTTTTAGTTTTGGAGTTTAAGGACCTTAGGTTGTTGTGGGGGAGGGTCTGGGAAGTTCATTTCTGGTGTGGCTGAGGTCATAGAGATACTTGGAGGGGGGAGGGGGGATATATGGGGTAGGAGGAGGGGGATTGCTTTAAAATTCGAGTCTTAATGTTTAAGTTTTTTGGTGTCTCGTTGGTGAGATGATTTCTTGATAAGTATGTTTTACCTGTTAGGTGTTCGCTTAGGTTCGGGGGGGGGGGCGCTATGATTCGGTTTATTTATTTTGTTTTTATTTGTTCTTAATTGCTTGGAGAGGGTTAGCTAGAGGCCGCACGCATGAGCACACACATGCGCACGTACACACATATATACTTAAAGAAACGTTCACATGTACACATACATCTCCGCCTTGGCATGCAGATATATGCACATATGCACGCATGCATGCATAGACACCCGTGCCGCTCCCGCTGACGTCAAATTTTCCTTAAGGTGCTAAATTGAGTATGTGTGTGTAAGCATGGATGCGCTCATACACAGATACATGCACACATCAATAACCATACCCATAAGGAGGCATATACACGGGCCTAGATGCACATAATGGTTCAGACATACTTGCACCCCCATGCATACATGCAAGCACATGCGCACATACAGATACTAATACTTGTGAATACATACATCGACATAAACAGCTGCACGCTCTCACACACGTATGTAGGCAGCGGGCACATAGGTACGTGCACATATACATCGGTACCCCATGTACACACGGACGCACACATGGATGTACACGTGCGTGTATACACACACACATACACACCCAGATATACAGACAGTTATTGGTATAAGCATATTCGTCTACATAGATGTAAATCTAAGTTCATTTGTGGGTACATAGGCGCAATACTTTTGTTCGATGTAGACATAAACTCATTCCCAGGTTCATATGCATAATATTTTTATTTTTATTAGTGGGGTTTTTTATGGTTAGATGTGGGTGCACACGGGAGCGCCGCCGTACACCTCCGCATACATATACATACCCACAGATGCACATCCCCACACGTATGCATGTACACAGATATGCATGCATACACGCATACACATATGCTCTCGTTATATAAATCTGCAAAGATACACACCCACACTAACTCACGCACCGATATGTGCGCACGCATATACATACAGATATATAGCGTGACATGCCGTAAATATGGGCACAGGTTTTATCCACATATACTTACATATGCATTAATAAATGCCCACATACCCGTGACAGTGGTCCTAGGTAGCCATGTTTATAGATTTTGGGGAAGAGTTTAAGGTGATTTATATGGGGATTAAGTGCTGTAGTTATTGTTCTAAGTTGGGGTATTTGGTTTTTTAGAGTATTATCGATCAGTTTAGGCGGAAGGCTATATTGGGGTGTCATACTTTAAGGTATGCGTCTATGCACATAACGCATCGGTCAGTTGTACATTTACATGCGTACTTACCTGTGCAGGTGTAAATCCACATAGTTATATGTAAACAATTTCCGTATTAAGTCGTGGAGGTTGCATGTAGGGTGTGTTGGGGTTGGGCAGGAGGTTGGCTAGGAGGAGGGGAATTGATGCCGATTATTGGGTGGTTATGTGGGATGAGGTTATGTGGTGTTTAGAGTTGGTGGTGATTGGGGGTATGTGTTATTTTGTTGGGATTTAGGGGGATTCTTATGGGGAGGGGGTAAGGTGGTGTGGGGGGAATTGGTTAAGGGGGTTTGGTTGAGTGTATGTCATGGTAGTTGTGGTAGGTGGTTGTATTGGATGTATAATTTAGGGGATTTAAGGTGCTGTTGTCTAAGGGATGTTTTAGAGAGGTGTATAGTTGCTAAGGAGGTGGGATTTGTAATGCCTACAGTTTAGTAATTTGTCTCTGTCTTTAAAATTGGAGATAAGGAGTTTCTCGTTTAGGCAGAGGAGACATGGGGAGTTTAGGGATTTACATGTGCTAGATTTTCTAATTTGGTTTGGTTTTGATTTTGGCTTAACGGCATATCAACCCTTTTCAGGTTATTCAATGCCGAACTCAGGATTAAAAAAAAAAAAAAAAAATTATGTATTCAAAGAACTTTATGACGTCGAGTATCAATCAATTCTGTATAGTTCAATAGTTTTGTTTGTTTTAATATCTAACGATCTTTTTTTTTTTTTTAAGTTTTATATATCCTCATATATTCATTCATAAGGTTTAGTTGGGTTGATTCAGAGAATGATTTATATTTTTGTAAAGATCCTTGTTACTCTTAAAAAGGATGATATTTCCTCTAGACAGTTGTTTTCGAAAAGTTTCTTCATGGTGTTGTGTTTGAGGTATTTTTTTTTTTTTTTTTTTACAAAGGCATCACCACATTATCAAGGCCCAGAGGCCACTCAAGGATAAGGGTTAAAGAGTGTACAGTAGAAATTGGTCAATATAGTAATCATTAGTAATGAAAATTTGGTAAATTTAATAACTTATATGGAACGGCTCATCAAGAACTTATTTACTTTAGACTTGAACACAACCATATTGTAGTCAGCCGGAAAGCAGGAAAACGGAAGACAATTCCACAGGCGTGCAGTTCTAAGAAAGAAGCTTTGTTCATGGAATCTACGTTTAGGTTTAGGCACAGATAAAGAGTGGGGGAAATTATTGATAGTGTTTACAGCTAGACGAGTGTTTCTTGTGAAAGTTTGGCGAGGGGGGACCAAAGATTGAAGCTCAGTTGAACACTTTCCATGAAAATAACGATACATCAGAGACAAACTCGCAACATCTCTTCTGTTTTCTATCTTTATCTAGAGCTCTACATTCCACCAAAAGATGTTTAATGGTGCAAGTTTTCTGGCAGAATGGGCATTGTGGTTGTTGTTCTTGTTTTAGAATGAAGGAGTGTGTGAGTTTTGTATGGCCAATATGTATTCTAGTTATAACGACTTGTTCTTTTCTGGATTTGGGGGGAGTTTGTCTCCATTTTTCCAGTATGGGTTTGATTTGGTATAATTTGTTATTTGTGTTGTTATTCCATTGTCGTTGCCATTTTGCATGAATTAATTGATTAATTTTGGGTTTGAAGTCAGTATATGGTATGTTTATTGTATCTGGTTTTAAGTTTAGAGCTGATTTGGCCGCTAAGTCGGCTCTTTCATTTCCTCTTATCCAAATGTGACTTGGGATCCAACATATAAATATTTCTTTGTGTTCGGATAATGAATCAATTCTATTTGTTAGTTTGATGATTAGTGGGTTTTCAAGTTTTCTGTTATTCAGAGATGTCAAAACGGAAAGTGAATCTGAAAAAATTAGGAATTTCCTATGTTCATCTTTTTCTATAATGCTGAGTGCGAGGTCGATGGCACATATTTCGGCAGTAAAAATAGAGCTTTCTGTTGGAAGAGGTTTTTTAAGAGTTTTTTCATTCGACACTGCAGCACATGCCACTCTATTATGGTCTTTAGAGCCATCGGTGAAAATAGGTAGATGGTCTGGATATTTTAGGAGAATATCATAGGCTTTTTCGTGGTAGATATTAGGGTGGGATTTCGCTTTTGGGAGTTCATTCAAGTTTAAGATTACTTTTGGTTTTTTAAGTATCCAAGGTGGGGTTTTAGGTAGTATATGTTCTTGGATATTTTCTACAGTCATTTCTGATTCCTGAAGTATTGCTTTCATTCTAAGACTAAAGGGTTTTATGGCCTTTCTTTTTGCTTCAAATGCCTCTTTATATCTCGGATTGAATGTAGCTTCATATGCTGGATTATTTCGTTGTGCTTTTAATTTAGTGTAATATTGTGCACCCAGTTTTTGACTCCTTATATTTATAGGGATTTCATTGGCCTCTGCATGGAGGCTTTCAACTGGGGATGTTCTAAAAGCACAGAGAGCTAACCTCAGTCCTCCATGGCAGATTGAATCTAAAATCTTTAGGTAGGACTTTCTGGCTGATTGGTATATAAAACTACCATAGTCGAGTTTTGATCTTATCAAAGTCCTATATAATTTCATTAGTGTTTCTTGATCGGCTCCCCATTCTGTATGGACTATTACCCGTAGTAGTTGCAGTCTTTTGTTGCAACTATTTCTTAGATTCTTCAGGTGGGGGATGAATGACAGTTTTTTGTCAAATATAAGGCCCAGGAATTTGTGTTCTTCTACGGTGGGGATTATTGTTCTTCCAAGCTTCAATGTAGGATCATTATGAAGTTTTCTCATGTGGCAGAAATGAACGCATTTGGTTTTTGATTGGGAAAATTTATATCCATTTTCCATTGCCCATTTGTCTAATTTATTTAAGCAGTGTTGGAGTTTGCGTTCGATGGTGCATATATACTTTGATCTGCAGAACACCAGTAGGTCATCTACATATAAAGATCCCTCAACACCAGGGTCCAAACATTTCACTATGCTGTTCATTTTAATATTGAACAGTGTCACAGATAAAATGCTACCTCGAGGTACTCCTTCCTCTTGATTTGTGGTGTCTGAGTAAGTAGTTCCAATGCGGACTCTAAACTTTCGGTCAGATAAAAATCTTTTTATAAATTGTGGGAGTCTGCCTTTTAGTTCAAATTCGTGCAAGTCTCTCATAATTCCATATTTCCACGTAGTGTCGTAGGCCTTCTCCAAATCAAAAAATACTGCTGATAGGTGCTCATTTCTAATAAAGGCTTCCCTTATGGCTGTTTCCAATCCAACCAAGTGATCTGTTGTGCTTCTCTTATTACGGAATCCACATTGTAGGTTGGAGATAAGGTTGTTGGTTTCTAGGTACCAAACCAATCTATCATTTATCATTCTCTCCATTATTTTGCACAAGCAGCTAGTCAGTGAGATTGGTCTGTAGTTTTGTGGATTCGAATGGTCTTTTCCTGGTTTTGGTATTGCTATTATTGTGGTTTGCCTCCATGAGTCAGGAAATTCACCTTCTGTCCATAATTTGTTGTAAATTTTTAGTAGCAACTTCAATGATTCCAAAGGGAGTTGTCGCAGGAATTCGTAATGGATTTCATCAGGTCCTACGGCTGTGTTGTGGGATCTTTTAATAGAATCTTCTAATTCAGTTAATGTAAGTAGTTTATTATAATCTTCTAGGTTTTTTGATTTAAAGTTTAGTTTGTATTGTTCGATATTTTGTTTGTTATAAATTTAAAGTTATAGTTTTGGTTAGATGAGTTTTGAGAAAAAGTTTCGGCTAGTAGGTCTGCTATATTCTTTTCATCGGTTACTCTGGTGTTGTTTTTAAGCAGGTGTTTAATTGGTGTTGATTGATGTTTACCTGAAATTTTTCTAATCATCTCCCATACTACTCTCGGTTCTGTAGAGGAATTTAGTTTATTGACATACTTTTCCCAACTCTCTTTTTTAGCTGCTTTTATTACCCTACGAGCTTTAGCTCTATTTAATTTGTATTCTATCAAATTTGAAGTTGTGGGTTGTTTCTGAAATTTCTTCAGTGCAATTTTTCGCAATTTGATGGATTCCCGACATTTATTGTCAAACCAGGGTCTGTTGTACCGATTAGATGCTGAAGTTTTAGGGATGCATTCATTTGCAATTTCTACTAGTGTTTCTGTAAAAAATTCTACAGTGTTGTTTGTCTCTGAATCATTCAACTTATGTCGACATTTTTCTTTGTATAATTGCCAATTGGCCTTATTTAGCTTCCATCTGGGAAGATTTTCGCTGTTGAATTCTGGAATTTCAATCACTAATGGAAAATGGTCACTGCAGCAAGTGTCATCATATACTTTCCAGATTAAGTCCATATATAGTGATGGATCACACAAGCTAAGGTCAATGGCTGAATGGTTTCCACCAGTTGGGTTGATGTGTGTAGGTGTTCCATCGTTGAGGAAGCATATATCGTTTTCATTGATAAATTCTTCCAACGTTTTGCCCTTTTTATTGGTGTCTTTACATCCCCATAGTATGTTATGACTATTGAAATCTCCTAATAGGGCGAAAGGTTTGGGTAATTGATCAATCAATTTTTTAATCTCGTTTTTATCTATGTCATCGTTTGGAGGTATATATAGTGAACATACTGTCATTGGTTTATGTAGTGTGGCATTAATAGCAATTGCTTGGATATTGGTTGTTATGTTTATTTTGCTATGGGGTATACCGTTTCTGATTAGAATTGTTATTCCCCCGGGGCCCTGCCCCCAAAGTTATGAGTGAAATTAAAAATTTCATATTGCTTAATATTAATTTTGTCTCCTGGTTTCAGAAAAGTTTCTTGAAGACACACCACTGCAGGGCGCTCCTGCGCTAGTAGCAGAAGCAGTTCATTCATGTTTGTTTTTAAACCGCGACAGTTCCACTGGATTATTTTTTGTTTGTCATTGGTATCAGATCTTCGGTCTTCTATGTCCATTTCTTCAAATCTGTTTTGTGTAGGGATTCTTGGTCTGGAACTTGAGCGTGATCTGTCTAATTTTGTTTTAGTTTCTTTTTTGAGTGGAGGTTTATTTCTTTTCTCTTCATGGGCATATTTTGGTGTCTGTTTTTTCCCCTCTGTAAGTGGAGATGTATCTATGGCTGTTGTATTTTGGGGTTTTATGGGTTTATTTGATTTAGTTTTAGTTTGAGAGGTTTGTTCAGTTATAGGAACTTTTTTTTCATTGTTGAATTGTTTTATAATTTTTTTAAATTCTTCCATAAGTTCCTTCATTTCATTAAGTAATTTAATAATGTCCTCGGATTTAATGTTGAGTGAATTTATTTTTGTTTGTTTATTTGGTTCGGTAGTTTGCTGTATGTTTTTTTTTGTTATTTCAGAATATTTTGCATTTTCTGATAGTTTGCGAGCTTCTTGGAAGGTAATATTTTTTGTATATTTTATTTTGTTGATTTCTTTTTCACTCTTCCATTTGTCGCATTCTTTTGAATTGGCGCTATGGCCTTTTTGACAATTGATGCATTTTGGCTCTTTTTTACAATCTGTATGAGGTTCATTATCTCCGCACCTTATACATATTGGAGGGCGGGTACACCGGTCTCGATGGTGTCCGTATCTCTGGCAATTGTAACACCTGAGTGGGTTTGGTATGTAGTGTTCAACGTTTACCATTTCATACCCTATTTTAATTTTGTTTGGAATTTGGTGAGTATTGAATGTTAAAATGTAAGTATTTGTTTTTATTATTTCGCCAAGTTTATTAATTTGGACTCTTAACGTCAGTGACGTTTTGTTTTTGTAGGTTCGTCTGAATTTCTTCCAAGGGGCACAGTGATAATTCGGTACTCCTGATTACGCCTTTGCTAATGTTCAGAGATTTGTGAGGGTAAATTTTAACATTTTGATTGTTAAAACGTTTCCATTTGGAAATTTCAACAGCATATTTTTGGTTTTCTACTTCGAGAAGTAATGTACCATTATTTTGTTTTTTAACCATTTTAGGTTTGATGCTAGATAGAATCTTTTCAATTTTGAATGGGGATATTTTGGTTATTGGTTCCCCTTCAGTTGCTTCTATAACTATGAAGTGGGGAACATTCTGTTTTTTTTGATGAAGCTCTGTTTCAGTGTCAGAACTACTGGCATCAGATACTTCGGTGTGGTTTCTTTTTTGAGGCTTTCTGGATTCCATTAATATATTTGGTTTGATTCATTTTTCATGCTCCCCACCCACCTCGGAGTCCTATATGGGAAGTGTTGGGGGGGGGATACCCATTCGCCCCAACCCAACAGGGATACAGGAAAAGTATACTCTTCTTGCTGGTGGATTCAAGCACCTGTGGTTCTTCAATTTCTTTCTGAAGGCCTCGTTTTCAGTAAGAATTTCAGTTTTTCAGTCGTGTTTAGTCCATTATTCAGCAAGTTGATTGGCCCTCCAGCCACTGCTTACTAAATCAGTTTATTGTATAGTGTGGGAAGTGCAAGCATATTTTCTTGTTATGTCTGTCTGATTTAGGGCTAGGCGTGACCAACCGATTGATTGGATCGGGTCTATCCAACCGCCCGTCTTAGCTTAAGTAAGGGCCAAAGAGGTGTGTTGCATCTCATGTCCTTAAAATATCCTGGACATGATCTACTCAACCACCAGGATTCCGTTCGTAAGCCTTACAGGATGCCACCCACGGTCAACAGGTGGCCCCATTGAGGGACTTATACCCTCTGCAGGGGGGCAGTCGGCATATTCTAATGCCCCACCGACAGAGTCAACCGGGAAGTAGGGAAGGAAAAAGAAAGGAGGGGAGGAGGGAAGGAGGGTTGTTTTTGTTTTTGTTTTTCGTATAACATAATTAGGTTTTACAAAAGAGAATAGAAAACAAAAACAAATCAATGTAGGTGCATTTCGTCTCAGGAAGCCAATAGACAGCCTGATCTGGTAGCACCAGTAGATTTTCTAAGGATAACCTTACATCAACCATTAGGTTATTTTGGGTTAGATGTAGATAGTGGGTAGTGAGATTTTGTTAGGGTGGTTAGGGTTTGTGAAGGAGCATTTATGTACTCTTAATCTATCCTTAAATGAGGTGCCGGTCAGGCCAATATAATATTTTTTGTCGTTTGTGTTTTCTTTAGGTGCGATTGTGGCTTTATATACTACTTCTGTTTGTAGGCATTGTTGATTAAGTGGGCATTCCGATTTGTTGGTGCAGTTGCACTTGTTCTTGTTGGTGTTGTTTGTATTTTCATCTTTATTAAGTATTTTTCTGTTATGTTTCTTGATTATTTGTTCTAGGTTGTCCGTGCAACTATAGCTGAGTTTAATTGTGTTTTTGAAGATTTTGTGTAGTAGTGTCTGGAAGTGGTTGTTTATTAGTTGGAAGAATTTAGTGCCAAGTTTTGTTTTGCCCATTGTATTGAAGGGGGGGGGGGGTTGAACCAAATTATTTTCCTAGTTCTATCTCTCTTGTTTGAGGTATTGGGTGGATTAGGTTTAATGTAATTGAAGGTGGTGTTTGGGTGACCACTTTCCTTAAGTGCATTTTCGTAGAAGGGTTTGTGTTTGTTAAAAATTTTGAGTTTGGAGGAGTTGGTGCTAAGTTTTTTCGATAGATGTGGGGATGTGTTTAATTATATGTTTTGGATGATTTGATAGTGGGTGTATATAGAGTGGGTAAGTATTGTCTTTGGTGTAGGGTTTTGTGTTGCTTGAGAGGTTGAGAATTACATCGAGAAAGTTGACGGTTTTTATGTTTGATTTGATGTCTAGTTTTAGGCCTATTCTGCTCAT
Organism: Euprymna scolopes; assembly: GCF_053919585.1. Taxonomy (NCBI): domain Eukaryota; kingdom Metazoa; phylum Mollusca; class Cephalopoda; order Sepiida; family Sepiolidae; genus Euprymna; species Euprymna scolopes. The sequence continues at coordinate 80,101,269 of NC_136501.1, forward strand.
TTCTTTAGTTAAGGTTTCCTTTATTTTTTCACATTTGGGGCCATTTGAGTTTTCAACTATTATGAGGCCATCGTCTCTATATAGTCCTATGTTTTTGTTATTTATAGCGTTAGTTAGGTTGTATAGAATGAAGAGACCGACAAGATCAATTGCTTCTGCTGAGTCTGCCGTTCCCATTGAGAGGTCGAATGATCCGGATTGGTTCTTCTTAGTCTATTGCGTGCCTTGGCTAATTAGGACTGTTTTTCTGGACTTTTTTATAATGTCCATTTCGGATGGTTGTAGGTCGGAGAGTAGAGAGGTAAATTCCAAGGCTTCGTCAAACAATTCTTTTGATATGGTGGTGTTGGAATGGGTTTTTTCTGAGGTGAAAGGATACTATGTTGGTAAGTTCCATGAGATCTGTTTCGAAGTTGTGGAGTAGGTCAATAATTGGGGCTGTATCCTTATTGGTGAATCCGTGGTAGTCCTTGTGGTTGTTCCCTTCGTCTTTTCCCTTTAGAAAGAAATGTGCTTTCCATCACATCCTTCTGATTAGTTCTTCCATTCTTAGGGTGAGGTTTAACAGGTAGTTTGTTTTGCTTGTCGTTGGTATGTTTTTGAGAGACAAGTTGAAGTTCACCTTTTCCATAGCGTAGGGTAATAGTCCAAGTTTTTAGGGTATAGTGCTCAACCGGGTAGGAGCAAATATTTAGTAGAAATGGTAATTAATAAAAACTGAAGAAAGTGCTCAATACTGTTGTAGAGAAAATATGCGTTTTATTTTTATTATCGTATCTTTCTTTTAAGTTACATTATTGTTTCAGCTACCCAGCCATTTTTTTGGCCGTCTATAGCTTCCTCAGACTTATACAGAAATGTTTGTTATACAGAAATGTTTGTTATGATGGGATGAAAGAGTGAATGATGTCAGGGGAGGGGTGCAAGAAGAGCAGAAAAAAGAGGAAGGGAACAAGGGGGAACGGTGGGAGGGGGTGCTTGGTATGTCGGTAATGTTTTAGTTTTGGAGTTTAAGGACCATAGGTGGTTATGGGGGAGGGTCTGGGAAGTTCATTTCTCGTGTGGCTGAGGGCATAGGGATACTTGGAGGGTGGAGGGCGATATGTGGGGGTAGGGTTGCTTTAAAAATCGAGTCTTAATGTTTAAGTTTTTTGGCGTCTTGGTGGTGAGATTTCTTGATAAGTATGTCTTGACCTGTTGCGTGTTCGCTTAGATTCGGAGGCGGGGGAGGGGGGGCTATGATTCGGTTTATTTATTTGGTTTTTATTTGTTGTTAATTGTTTGGAATGGGTTAGCTAGCAGCCGCGTGCGCGAGCACACACATGCGCACGTACACACATATATACTTAAAGAAATGTTCACATGTACACATACATCTCTGCCCTGGCGTACAGATATGTGCATGTATGCATAGACACCCGTGCCGCTCCCGCTGACGTCAAATTTTCCTTAAGGTGCTAAATTGAGTACATATGCGTAAGCATGGATGCGCTCATACACAGATACATACACACATCAATACCCATACCCCCAAGGAGGCGTATACACAGGCCTAGATGCGCATATTTATTCAGGTATACTTGCACCACCACGCATACATGCAAGCACATGCGCACATACAGATACTAATACTCGTGAATACATATTTTGACATATATACAGCTGCATGCTCTCACACACGTATGTGAACAGCAGGCAGCGGGCACATATACTCTCACATCCACACACATATACATAGGTACGTGCACATATACATTGGTATGTATATATATATATATATATGTGTGTTGTTGCAACACATAGTACCAATACCAATATATCTTAAGAATCTATTCTGAGCCAACCCTCTTTTCTTCAAATTATATTATTAGCAATACTATAACGTTCTGCACTGAACAAGGCACACACTACTACTTAATTTGACACTCATAGTCTTTAAATCAGTAATAAGTACATTTCTGCTACGTCCATCAAAATGAAATTTATATAACTGGATTCACAATAAAATTTACTTTAAAATGGTATTTTAATATTTTTGTTGTTATTTGTATATTCGATAAAAAAAATCACTATTTAAATCCGACTATTAATTATTTATTAAATATAGCATGCCCACCCGCGGTAGATGACCTTTTGCAAATAACTGGTCGGAGTGTGTTTACATAAATACTCAAAACAGAAGTTGTACATATCGATGACGTTTCTAATTGTTTTAGCTAATTAGAGAAAAGAATTGTCTTTGCTACGGAATTTGAACACAACACATGTCTTTCCAGTAAAAAGTTAGAATATCTAAAAGTTGACACTTTGTAGTACAAAGGTAAGTAAAGATATAAACTGTGTTCTAATGCTATTTAATAGCAAATATATTAATTTCTTTTGTCCTAAAATTTGAAAAGAATTGAATAAAAACTTTTTATATACGAGTAGATAAAAGTAGTGACAACTGCATAAACATGAGAATGACACACACAAAAAATCTGTAAACAAATCATTTATTAACTACTGACTCTTATTTTGACGACAGGTGCCCGAAAAAAAAAAAATGGCGACTCCATTTTCGGCGATAAACTGTAGTAGTACCATTCTAAATTATGGACAAGAAAATAATTTTTTTTAAAAGAACCGACAATGAACATTGTTTTTTTTTTTTGTTCTTGGTTTTCGAGTTGCAAATAAAACATCTCAAAGTTAACACTTTGTAATACAAATGCAAAGAGAGAAACGGCGTTCGAATGCTATTTACTAGTGAATATATTAATTTTTTTTGCATGAGACCTACAATTTTTTTTGCAAGAGACGTACAATTTTTTTTGCAAGAGACGTACAATTTTTTTTGCAAGAGACGTACAATTTTTTTTGCAAGAGACGTACAATTTTTTTTGCAAGAGACGTACAATTTTTTTTGCATGAGACCTACAATTTTTTTTGCAAGAGACGTACAATTTTTTTTGCATGAGACGTACAATTTTTTTTGCAAGAGACGTACAATTTTTTTTGCAAGAGACGTACAAAAAAATCTGTAAACAAATCATTCGTCAACTAACTTAATAAAGTATTTATTTATTTTTTGTTATTATAAATAATAAGCAATTTTAATGATGGAAAGGAAAAGAATATTTTAAAAAAAATAAATTCTTTGAAAAAGAATGACCGACATTGATCACGCTTTTAAATGAGTTAAAACGCATAAACCACTTATCCAGTAAAGTAAAAGAATAAGTTTTATGGGTTTGTTTTACAATCCACAGAGGTATGAAAAAGTGGTAAAAAAACAAACAAATATATAACGAATAAATATAATATAAAGGCAAGTTACTCTTCTACCTACCTTGATAAATTTTTGATGTTGTAAATGTTAAAACAAGTAGTGTTGAGCATTACATGAGAACAAGAAAAAATGGCAGCAACGTCTCTTGAATCTAGACAATGACTTAAAAATAAAAACATATACAAAATAGTGGTAGAAACCCACCCGATAATTGAACTTAACTTGAAGCTTTAAAATGAAATTTAATTATACTAATTAGTTTAATATACTTGAAAACATAATTGTAAGCTGTACAAAATTTCCTTTCATTTGATATGCTACAAGCCATATTTTGTTAATTTCTTTGAATTGTGTCGTAGTAGTCATCTTGGATTTCCTGGTTGCCATCTTGGATTTTTCACGGTGTAATGATGACAAATGATAATGTCCATCAGAATATTTTGCATGATTAAGCCTTACCTCCCATTTTTTAACTGTTTTTATGATGCTTCTACTTAAAGCTGTTAAAATGAAACTTAATTATGCTAATTAGTTTAATGTACTTGAAAACAATTTTGATCTGTCCAAAATTTCCTTTCATTTGATATGCTACAAGCCATATTTTGTTAATAATTTCTTTGAATTGTATCATGGTGGCCATTTTGGATTTCCCAGCTGCCATCTTGGATTTTTCATGTTATAATGGGAAATTATAATGTTCATCAGAATAATACTTCCTATGATGATAAAGCCTTACTTACCATTTTTCTTAGCTATTTTTATGATGTTTCTACTTAAAGCTGTTAAAATGAAACTAAAATATGCTAATTAGTCCGTAAGTTACCAAGTGAGATGGTCATAATAACGCCAACTTAACCTTCATGGTATTATGATGTTCAAAAATCTTAAAAAGATCTGAAGATACAACTTTTTAAAGATGGGTTAGTCTGTAAATTGTGCAAATTTCCTACCATTTTCAGTCACAAGCTTATATGCATTTGAATAGGACTGACTTAAGGCAAAATGTTCAGTGAACCACACATTTTTTGATACTTTGAATGGTCATAACTCCAGTTCTAATGAGTCGATTTTAAAATACCTGAAGATATTTTTGTTTGTTTGTTATGCTCTTTTCATTAATGCTTTATTTAAGTTTATTCAATCTAAAGAAAAAAAATAGTGTGGTATTGCTAATATTATGAAATCATTTCTTAATATCTATACAGATGACATAATTGCAGCACTTTGACAGGCACTGGTGATCTTGCTAATTCTCTTAGAATATGTGGTGCAATGAGAAAAAAATGGATTATTATTTTTAACACCTCTAAAACAAAGTTTATCTTCTTTTCACCACCAATGCTCAGGTTCTTATTTTGCTCTAGTCAAAATGAATAGTTCTCGCCTTAAGGTAACTTCTTGTTTTGATAAGCCCTTAGAACTTTCACTCAAGATCTAAATTGGAAAACAAATATTCGATCCATTGCTAAGGTTTGGATTTTCTATTGCCCCAGAAAGTACCTGACTGTTGATGCAACCATCTATCTATATAAGAGTCAAATATGCCCCAAGATGAAGTACTTTTGCCACATCTGGAGAAGTGCCGTTCACAGAATTCTTGACAAAAATCAACTTACAAACTATTTCTCATAGAAAAGAGGTTGCCAGTTGTACTCTTATCATTTTTTCCATATAAGATCCTCTATAATTTCTACTTACTCCTTTTAAAATATTCACAGGAAGAACTCATCTTATTGTCACAATTAATAAGAACTTTGCATTTTCCTACTTAGCATCAAGCAGAATTTCCATAAACAGTTTCTTTCCAAGAATTTCCCACCTGTAAAACACATTATCATAGGATTGCTTCTCTGCAGACATAACAGTTTTCACATCTAATGCTGTTATATACCATCTTCACTTTGTTCATTCTATTAATCATTTCTAATCCTCTCATAGTACTCTTCATCATTAAATCGACAGCATCTTATTGAGTGACTTTTTACCTTGATAAGTGTTGCTTGATTAGTAAAGAATTTTTTTTTTCAATTTGTTTCAATAATTTAATAACCAGACAATATCATCATAATTAAATTTAATAACCATACAATATCATCATAATTAAATTTAATAACCATACAATATCATCATAATTCAATTTAATAACCATACAATATCATCATAATTAAATTTAATAACCATACAATATCATCATAATTCAATTTAATAACCATACAATATCATCATAATTAAATTTGTTTCAATATTTTAATAACCATACAATATCATCATAATTAAATTTGTTTCAATATTCTAATAACCATACAATATCATCATAATTAAATTTGTTTCAATAATTTAATAACCATACAATATCATCATAATTAAATTTGTTTCAATAATTTAATAACCATACAATATCATCATAATTAAATTTGTTTCAATAATTTAATAACCATACAATATCATCATAATTAAATTTGTTTCAATAATTTAATAACCATACAATATCATCATAATTAGATTTGTTTCAATAATTTAATAACCATACAATATCATCATAATTAGATTTGTTTCAATAATTTAATAACCATACAATATCATCATAATTCAATTTAATAACCATACAATATCATCATAATTCAATTTAATAACCATACAATATCATCATAATTCAATTTAATAACCATACAATATCATCATAATTCAATTTAATAACCATACAATATCATCATAATTCAATTTAATAACCATACAATATCATCATAATTCAATTTAATAACCATACAATATCATCATAATTCAATTTAATAACCATACAATATCATCATAATTCAATTTAATAACCATACAATATCATCATAATTAAATTCAATAACCATACAATATCATCATAATTAAATTTAATAACCATACAATATCATCATAATTGAATTGTACTTAAAATCCTATTCAAATAAAATAAAAATAAAAGTAAAAAGAGAGACTTCTGGGCAAAGGCAAGTTAGGTAGTCATTACTAAACTTTTCATAGTTTCAAGATTTGGTCACAAAAATGTACACTCACCACATAATCATCATTGTTGATGTCAGTTCCGTTACATACTAAAATTGGTACTTTTTTGTACTTGGACCATTTGATTTGTGTCCTCCAGATTGAATTAACTTCAACAATGTTATAAGAATATCCTCGATAATCAAGCAAGGCTCGAACTTTGCAACAAAAAGGACAAGTTTGATACTGGAAGAGAGTTAGTTGAAGACCAGATAAATCTTTGTCACTTTTAACCTGGAAGGAAAAAAAAGAACAAGTTTAGAAAAGCACAAGCAAATAAACTAAAAAAAAAAAAAAAAAAAAAAAAAAAAGCTTTAGTTTACTTTTTAATTCTAATATATAAAGTTATCTGGTGGAATTTTTCTTGTTAATATAACAATTGAGTTTAAAAATGAATATTTGATTTAACCAACAGTTTTTTTTTTTTTTTTTAATTATTTTGTAGCATGTTATTTTAAACTAAAAAAATCAGTAATTCACTTCAGTTTCTTTAAAAAAATAATTATTCTGGCAAAGATTATTATTACAATGGAGATAACAGTCTAAAAAGTTCAAAATGTGAGGAAAATAATTCCAACCTGCTCAGCAATACAACACCAAAGAGCTCAGTTGAAGTATCTAAAGGTCCTGATTTTAATCATGACTGCAATAATTTCCCTTTCTTTGCAAACAAATAACCTGTTTTAATATTTGTTATTAGTTAAAATAAAATTAAAATTTAATTAAATTTACTTTTCAAAACAATATTCTCTTGAATATTTTGTGAAAAATAAAAATGAGTTTAAAAATAAAAAAACAAAATGAGGGCAAAACGCAAGGCAAGATCAGAATGAAAAATGAGATCATGTAAACAAAATAAAAACTTTTTTTCCTTCAAAAGTTGACAAATTTCAAGGAATGATAATAGAATGAACACATTTGAAGTATATTAGATGATCCTGCTGAGCATACATGGTTGCCATAGTGGCTGATTCTACCCAATAGACATGAGCTGCTATAGGGCTTTTTCTCCAGATCAGATGGGAGTTGTCATGATGGCTAATTTTGTCAAGAAATGAGTTTCCATAATAACTAATTCTGTAAAACATAAATTGCCAGGAGAGCTGATTTTGCACAAAAGTTGACATCAGGTCTAATTTTGCACAAAAATATCAGTTACCAAGAAACCTGATTCTGGCAAGATAACATGTTGCTATAGGACCAGATTCTGCCCAGAAGAGGGCTGTTATTGCTTAGCAGACATGAGTTGCCATAGGGAAAGATTCTACACAGCATACATGACTTGCCAAGAAGGTTGATACTGCACAGCAGACCCGTTTTGCGATGAGCACGCATTCCGCCCAGCAGACCCGAGTTGCGATGAGCACGCATTCCGCCGAGCAGATCCGAGTTGCGATGAGCACGCATTCCGCCGAGCAGACCCGAGTTGCGATGAGCACGCATTCCGCCGAGCAGACCCCGAGTTGCGATGAGCACGCATTCCGCCGAGCAGACCCGAGTTGCGATGAGCACGCATTCCGCCGAGCAGACCCGAGTTGCGATGAGCACGCATTCCGCCGAGCAGACCCGAGTTGCGATGAGCACGCATTCCGCCGAGCAGACCCGAGTTGCGATGAGCACGCATTCCGCCGAGCAGACCCGAGTTGCGATGAGCACGCATTCCGCCGAGCAGACCCGAGTTGCGATGAGCACGCATTCCGCCGAGCAGACCCGAGTTGCGATGAGCACGCATTCCGCCGAGCAGACCCGAGTTGCGATGAGCACGCATTCCGCCGAGCAGACCCGAGTTGCGATGAGCACGCATTCCGCCGAGCAGACCCGAGTTGCGATGAGCACGCATTCCGCCGAGCAGACCCGAGTTGCGATGAGCACGCATTCCGCCGAGCAGACCCGAGTTGCGATGAGCACGCATTCCGCCGAGCAGACCCGAGTTGCGATGAGCACGCATTCCGCCGAGCAGACCCGAGTTGCGATGAGCACGCATTCCGCCGAGCAGACCCGAGTTGCGATGAGCACGCATTCCGCCGAGCAGACCCGAGTCGCGATGAGCACGCATTCCGCTGAGCAGACCCGAGTTGCGATGAGCACGCATTCCGCCGAGCAGACCCGAGTGTTACATGATAAGGGCTGTCCCCTTTTCATGTAAGTATAAAAATAGAGAGATTTAGTTAAAATGAAAATGAAATAGAATAGACGAAATTCGAACCTCGTAATTTAGGTTTAGAAATAGATTATGAGAGAGAATTAGCAAATGAAATGTAAAAAACAAACCATTGTTTAGCTTAGAGATAAATAGTTTCAAAATAGAATGTGCGTTGTCAATTTTGTTATGAAAAATTCAATTGAGGAATGCAACTATAAGATAATTTAATAAACATGTTTTTAACATATTGGAAATATAGGTTACTGGGAATATTGTTTACAAAAGGAATTTTAACCTATGGAAAAAGTTTTGGACACGCATTTCCAGAACACGTGAAAGAAGACACATGTTTTAACATGTGTATGATGTCATGGAAAATGGGAAGTTCTAGATATAGTTAGAAACTTTAGAGAAACTGAGGGAGAGTCAGAGGGAGTCTGAGGACGACAGACGATAGTCTGGAGATGGGATTCGAATGTCTAGAAGCGAGACGGTCACCTTTGAAACTTAGAATGTGAAACTTGAATTCTTGACTATGAAAACCACGACCGGTCGGGAGAAGAAATAAACCCATCATGTGTTTTTATAAATGTCGTCTTTGTGTTGTAATTCTACTAAAAGGTAAAGTGAAAATTTTCATTATATGTCTTGCATATCATATGTTTTAAAATGTCTTTACATACACGTCTCGATATCTCATATCTACAATGTGAACACTAAGACTGCCTCCTCACTCTAAGAGCTTCTATTACACTTCTAAGTATGAACATTTAATATATATGAATCTCTTTATAACACAGAACGCAACATCTCTCTAAGTCTCAACAACATCCCTCTTAATAAGACTCTAAGACTCACTTTTAACAAAGAACAATAACAATAATAACAAAAACAATAATAATAAGACTATTATATAACAAACACAATTTGGTACCCGTTGACCAGTTTGCATCAACGATGCAATACCGAACCTAAGGTAAATATAACAAATACAATTTGGAGCCGGAAGCGACCAGACCACCCAGCAAGGGTGGGTTTTAAAAAAAAAAGAAAAAACTTCGTTTACCACGGAGAAAAAAAAAACCAACACGTTTTAAAAGGGTCCAAGATAATTAAAAAATAAATAAATAAATAATACCACGAAAAAAAAAAAAAAACATCACACGATCACAGAAATGCGAACAAAAAGAAAAAAAAAAAAAATTGAACACACATGCACACAGAAAACTAAAGTTTACAAGAAAATATTAAAAAAGAAAAAAAAAGGCCGATATGCCGTAATGAATGATAAAAGAGATACGGTCAGTTCAAAAAAAAAAAACAACCCACGAATATTTCATTCATAAATAAAATAAAAAGGAGAGAAAAATTGTTGAATTCGGATAATATGTTTTGAAATATACGGGCGCACACAAATAGAAAATAGGACAGTGTGTCATTCATAAGAATGTGTGTTAATGTCTGAATTGTTTAGAGTTAAGCTGTCAATCATAATAACAATTTAGTGTCAAAAGTACAAAGAATATTTTCGGCTTTTTAGTGTGTTTTAATTGTTCTGGTCTTTGAAAAAGGGACAATTTTTTGTTTTGTGTTAACGGACTTTTGAAATGTATAATGTAACAAATTTTTATTTTATTTTTTTTGTTTTGTTGCAAAATGTTTAAATGTATCAAGATATTTTCTTTTGAAAATGTGTTTTAAACAATATTGTAAATTTATACTTAATGTAAATGTTATTGATTTTCACAGCAGGAATTCAAAGTCATCAGTAAATATACATTAGATTTAAACAGTCTAGGAGAAAATAAAACTAGTTAAGACGAATGGTTGGCTTACAGATTCAGTTAGAATTTTAGAAGGGGGACAAGAATTAAAATTACATAAACGGGTATTTAGAGAGTTTTTAGATGTGATAAACCGTAAGAAAGAGGGGTTTTTTTATCATTTGGTTTTTGTTTGTTTTTTTTAGAGATCCTATAATTTTTTTCCAAGAAAAGTGACTTGGTAGGGATTGATAAGCACAAGATGTGCCCCTATTCGAAAAATTTGGGAACCTGGTTAATTAAGTGCTTAAAATAAGCTGGTCGCACATAACGACTCCAAGCAAGTGGTAAGACTTGGCTTAATTAATAAACAGGCGTTGGAAAGAATACGAAAATTCTTAAGGGGACCAGTAAACCGATGATAGGTAGTCCCGAGGCAATCACATATAGCTTAATGAAGTGAGAGTCAGGTAAAAATATACCGTAGATTACGTAAGAAAGATATAACCTTGTATTTTTTTGTAGAGACGCATGAATGTGGGATATATCTGCTGGATCTTGGAAGCTCTGGTGAGAGAGAAGAAAAATCACAAAAAAATCGGGCTATTACATAGAATTTAGTGCGCAATTAAGGTGTTGTGGCGCAAAAGGTGTTAGTTAGTTAGGGGTGACATTTCTAAATCCTCGTCAAAGTTTCAAGAATCCAAGCAAGGAAATCTGAGTGAATCCGTATGAGAGAAAAAAAGGTATATCTTGATAGTTAAAGCCAACCAAGAAGATTGGTTATGAGCTTTGGTATGTCCCGTATAAGATAGTTATAGAATAAAAAAAACAAAGCCATACTTGATGAGACTAACCCTGCGGAAAGAGACGATCAGGACACTTTTGGGATGAAGGGAGTCGTCCATTTCGAGGGAGGTGGAAACCTCTAGTCTGCAGAATATAGGTGGCTAGAAAGTAGCTGATGTGAATCATAGGTAAAGACCCTACACCCAAAAAGTAAATGCCAAGAAGATCAGAAAGGTTTTGATCTTATAAATATATAATAATTGTGAAGTCGGTCGAGGAGGGCTGACTGAAAGGGATTTTTTTTTATTAGCCTGATCTTTCCTAGCCGGGTGGTTGTGTACATGTAAAAAAAAAAAAAATTAAAAAATTAAAAAAAAATGTACTAAATTTAAAAATGCATACATTTTTTTTGTGAAATATGGAAGGGAGGGATGTTACATGATAAGGACTGTCCCCTTTTCATGTAAGTATAAAAATAGAGAGATTTAGTTAAAATGAAAATGAAATAGAATAGACGAAATTCGAACCTCGTAATTTAGGTTTAGAAATAGATTACGAGAGAGAATTAGCAAATGAAATGTAAAAAACAAACCATTGTTTAGCTTAGAGATAAATAGTTTCAAAATAGAATGTGCGTTGTCAATTTTGTTATGAAAAATTCAATTGAGGAATGCAACTATAAGATAATTTAATAAACATGTTTTTAACATATTGGAAATATAGGTTACTGGGAATATAGGTTAAAATTCCTTTTGTAAACAAAGGAAAAGTTTTGGACACGCATTTCCAGAAAACGTGAAAGAAGACATGTTTTAACATGTGTATGACGTCATGGAAAATGGGAAGTTCTAGATATAGTTAGAAACTTTAGAGAAACTGAGGGAGAGTCAGAGGGAGTCTGAGGATGACAGACGATAGTCTGGAGATGGGATTCGAACGTCTAGAAGCGAGACGGTCACCTTTGAAACTTAGAATGTGAAACTTGAATTAGTAATACACACGGACGAAAAAACGCTTTGGATAATCACAGATTTCAAGGTAGTTCTACTAAAATAGCCATATTTTTTAAACCAAAGCACTTCAAGTCTTCAAATTACTACTGTTTTGTTCGGAAATGAATATACTTTCAAATGAATTAATAAATATGAATGTACATTATATATTTTAAGAGTTTTAAGCAAATAAAGTGATAAAAATGTGAACGTCATAAAATGGTGTTTTCGGTAAGGTTTTGTAATGACCCCCCCGTTTTCTAAAGGTCCGTACCGTGATTGTATGAAGAATTTCGTCATGAAATTTGGGAACCAATTAGAAGAGGTGTTAATCTTAATACTGTCAAGTGTCCGAAATATTTTTGACCATTTCTTTTTTTTGTCGTGTTAAAAATAAGACTTTAATATGATGAGTATTGAACATTTTGAAAAAAAAAAAATTCTTCGGACACCCAGTAGTAAGTAAATCAATCTTTTTACTATCTTTATCAATTAAAAGTATTATTTTATGTTGAATAGGACCGCGGTAATTGATAATTTAAAAAGACCTACCCGAAAAAAAAATTGTTTCTATTTCTCGAATTTGGTCAAATGAAGTTAGTATTACTAGAAGCAGCAGCAGCTCCAGCCTGTAGAATCAGCCATAGCACAGCACAGTGTAAACAACACGCGTTCTTTAATTTTTATTCAAGAACGAATTAAGAAAAACATGAAAATATGAATATAAATGTTCTTATATGTTTAATGAGAGCAATTTTGTTATCAGAATAACATTAGTTTAGAACTATTCGGTTTTCAGAATGTATAATAACAACAATCCCAACCAATTCGGCATTATGAATATGTTGCAATTTCTCACATTGCTCGTCAAATTTAAAAACATGGTTAAAAAAACAAAATAAACTTTTGTAGATATATAGCTTGCATGCACTTTTATTCTTTAAATTAGTTTTGAACATCGAATTAAAACAATGTTTTACTGCGAACAGCCACAAATGTTTTTTTTCAAAATCAAAATAAGTATCAAAATCTCGTTTATACATAGATTCGAAAAAGTTGTCAAAAAACAAATATATAACAAATAAATGTTATCAAAGGCAAGATAAGTTACTTTTCTACCAAACTGGATATATTTTTTGTGTTTTTATTCAATGTAACATGTTTATTCAGCTCGAAAAAACGTACAGTGTTTACCGATGTATTGGAAAATTAAAAATGGCGCCCGGCCCGACTCTCTTTGACATGGTAAGTTTGAGAAAAGGAGTTAAAAATAAAAAACAACTATACAAAATACTGTTAAAAACTCACCGAATATATGTCAGCCTATGTCACGGTAACATATATTGAGCGAGTTTCTAGCAGTATTTTATCTACTTTTTTATTTTTAACTCTTTTCCCCAAACTTACCGTTTCAAGAGAGTCGGGCCGGGCGCCATTTTAAATTTTCCAAAACATCGGTAAACACTGTTTTCAAGCTGAATAAACATGTTACATTAAATAAAAACACTAAAAAATTATCCAGTTAGGTAGAAAAGTAACTTGCTTTTGATAACATTTATTTGTTATATATTTGTTTTTTTGACAACTTTTTCGAATCTATGTGTACCCTCAAAATCTATATCAATATTCTTGAAATTTTAAAAGCAGTTAGAAAACACATCAAACTACAATTAGGAAGCTTTTTATTTCGTTATTTTTTTTTTCTACTTATTAAGCAAAAGATATTTTTACAACCTGCTTCAGCGTAGTATAAACGGCCTATGGAATTAACACCTTCAACCTCGAAAATAGAAATCAACAAATTTTTGAACGCTCTCTTTGAAAAAAAGCTCTCTTAACTTCACCTCTAATACAAATTATGTGTGGCAAGTCTCCTCCTAAAACACTCTTTAACCCTAACAATAACACTAAGTTCGAGTGGCAAGCCCCCCCCCCAACAAAATACCTCTGTAAGCCACATACAAGCATCTAAAACAAACAAACAAAAAATAGATCCTTCCTTAAAGAAAAATACACATAAAAATAAATTGGTTACCTGTCCTAAAATGCTAGAATGGCGAGGAAATGATGAATTATTTTACATTAAATTTTTGTGAAACTAACCGCTCCCCCCTCTAATATTGTTTTTGTTAGCTTTGTCTCTGTCAAGTTTTCAGTATGTTCACACATAATTTTCCTTAGCCCTACAATTAATTCAAAGTCCGAATGGCAACCCTCCACATATTCTCATTGCATAGAAACCCTCTTAAAACTACACATAATCATCTTTAAAAAAAAAAAAAAAAGGATGCATATTTTCCCATAGAAAAAAAAAAAACAGTTAACTGCCCTAAAATGCTAGAATGACCTGTAATAGGAAATTATTTTACATTCAATTCTAAAATAATTTGTTTATCTTTCATTAAAGTTTTTCATGGCATTTTATACATAATTTCCTAAAAAGGTAGAATCACATTTTGGAAGGGTGGTCAGAAGGAGTTGAGTGGGGTTAAACAGAAGGTGTTAATCTACAATAATACCAAAGAAATATTGCAATATATTCATTTTTAAATGGTCTTATGTTTAGATTTAAGTTTTTTGTACATAAAGCACATTACAATTCAACTTTGAGTTCTCCAACTTCTTTTCTGTTTATGGATACATGGCATTTTTAAGGAATTGCTGCATATTTATGCACATTTACTGCAGATTATTTGGAAACCATAAACTTTGGGAGATTTTCAGTTGCATATTCTGATTCCTTGTACAAAAATACACTTATATGGTAAATTTCATTTCTTAGTCTTGTGTTTTAACAAAGATATGACATTTTTACTGAAAAAGTAGTGTAAAAAATGTGACGAAACGCATATGGTCTTAAAGAGGGATTTTTCCAAACGTGTGAGGCACAAAAATAGCCATAACTTCCTTAATTTTAATCAGATTTTAGAAATTTAAAAAGATTCTTTCTTAGCTCATCAAGCTCTTTCTATGCATACCAATATTGAAATATTTCAAGCTATTTCAATTTTTTCATGTGTATTGCTACTTGAATTCTTGACTATGAAAACCACGACTGGTCGGGAGAAGAAATAAACCCATCATGTGTTTTTATAAATGTTGTCTTTGTGTTGTAATTCTACGAAAAGGTAAAGTGAAAATTTTCATTATATGTCTTGTATATCATGTGTTTTAAAATGTCTTTACATACACGTCTCGACATCTCATATCTACAATGTGAGCACTAAGACTGTCTACTCACTCTAAGAGCTTCTATTACACTTCTAAGTATGAACATTTTATATATATAAATCTCTTCATAAGACTTCCTAACAACAACATCTCTCAAAGTCTCTCAACAACAAACTCTCAATAAGACTCTAAGACTCATTCTTAATAAGACTCTCTAACATGCACTTTTAATAACAACAACAACAAAAGAATAACAAGAATAATAATTTTTAGCATTTGGTTTTTGTTTGTTTTTTTAGAGATCCTATAATTTTTTTCCAAGAAAAGTGACTTGGTAGGGATTGATAAGCACAAGATGTGCCCCTATTCGAAAAATTTGGGAACCTGTGTTAATTAAGTTCTTAAAATAATTAGAAGATGGCGTAAACTGTTATAAATGTGGTGGGCCATACCACTTTTCTAGGGACTGCTGAAGCCGAACACGCGGTGTAAAGGACACGTCTGCTCAAGAAACGCCAAGACGCATGCGTTGCTACCGGTGCAGCAAACTAGGTCACGTAGCAAGGAGTTGTCCGGGAAACGGACAAGGGGAGTAAACTATAGCGCCAGTATTCTCCCTAGATCATTTGAGCTCGTAGACACAGGGTGCACGCAGACTCTCATGCACAAGGCATGCTGTGACACATAGGGCAAGAAGAGGATTCCAGTATTGACAGTCCCTCTTGTGGAGTTAGTGTCATCCGTACACGTGTCGGTGATGGGCCTACAATAACCGTACGAGCCCTGGTTGTGAGCGGGGACCTTCTTGGTTATGACCTGCTATTAGGAATGGACGTTATCAAAGAATTGGGTGGTGTCCGTATTGATGGTGAGGGTAAGGTACATTTCTCTAACGCTTGCCTTACTTTGGGTGCATCCATGAAACTGGAACAGCCTGACTTTCATGCAGAATTCGACCAGCGTACGAGATCCTGGACAGTTTCTTGGAAATGGTCGGACGAGCAATCATCCGGGAAGTTGTACAATAGGGTTCCAGAATATAAAATTCCCCTGGGAGTTTGTGGAGAATACGATAAGGAACTACAGACTTGGATAAAAAATGGATGGCTAGTTCCCTATCCACAGAAGGAATTGGGCCCCCCAACGTGTCCGATCCCATTATCCCATTAATGGTGGTAGAAGGATCCCACCATTTTCCCAGCGTTCCTGGCAACAGATTTGATGTACGTGTTCCATTTCAGATCAGGAGTAAATATCAAACTCAGAAGCTTGTCAAAACATGGAGCCTCCCCAAGACGAGAGGCATCCATTTCAATTGATGCCAGAGGGGATCAGAGCATTGATGATGTAAAGATAGAAGCTTGGTTTTGGATGCATTAAAAGGGACCAGCCACCTCTTCCCCCATTGTACCACATGCTCAAGATCAGAGAGAAGAGAGAATTAGAGAGAACTTTATCATTTACGGCCTTTGATGTGTTACCATAGATGGTCGTGTCATCAGCATAGATGTCAACGAATGATTTAAGTATGTGTTTTGGGAGATCATTGATGTAGATCAGGAAGAGAGTTGAGCTCAGGATGGACCCCTGGGGGACTCCAGCATTAATACTGTGGGCCTCTGATTTCTGCCCATCAACCATTACTCTTATGAACCTATCAGAGAGAAATGATTCAATGATTGAGAAAACATTTCCAGTAATACCGTAGCTGGAAATCTTGTAAAGTAGGCCCTTATGCCATACCTTATCGAAGGCCTTCGATATGTCAAGATCAATTGCCCTGGAAAGGAAACCTTTGTCAAGAGATTCACTCATCTTATGTGATATAACCGTTAGCACATCTGCTGTAGATCTTGCAGAGCAGAAACCATACTGTATGTCACTAAGAAGGTTGTTTGTGTTGAGGTGGTTGACTACTGCTTTATTTAATATGGATTCCAACAACTTACTCATGACACACAGGAGACTTATTGGTCTGTACTGAGAAGGAGATGACTTTTCACCTGAATTCTTAAGTACAGGGTATACTGATGAGGTTTTCCAGGGTGTTCGAAAGCACTTCTCCTTAAGACAACGCTTAAACAGTTTTGTAAGTATGGGGGCAAGTTCTGGTTGGAGCTTTTTCAGCACTATAACTGGAATGCCGTCAGGGCCAGTTGCTTTACTGGAATCAAGGTTCTTGATTAGCTTGGCGACATCATGCACAGATATTTGTATGTTGCATAGCATGTTGTCTGTTATAGGAGGAAATACAGGGAGTTGATGGCCATTGTCGCATAGGGTGGAATTTGCTGCAAAGTTCTTGGTAAATAGTTTGGCCTTGTCTGATGCTGACGAGATGACCTCAGGTCCATTGATGATAGTTGGGATAGAACGCACGCTTCTGCTCAAGATCCTGTTTGCTATTTGCATCTGCATATATTGACGATGTGTATGTGGATGAAGAAATTGTGCCTGCAACGCGCGTAAAAGAACATCTTCACAGCTTTGGCCTTCTCAGCAAGGAACCAGAAAGGCTACGGGACAGTGCAAGAGTGCTCGGTTTGCAGGTCTGGGAAGAAGATAATGTCCTGTGTTGAAAACGAGGCAATGAAATCCCAGGTATGCCCTGTGTTTTCACGCGACGGAATGTATTTTCATTGTGTGGAAAGTTGGTAGGACACCTTCCTGTGGGTGGCTGGCTTCGTATTGCAGTGACATTCATCAAACGGAGAGCCTCTGACGTCACCACCGGATGGGATGACAAAATTGATGACGCCCCTCTCAATACAATGGTCAGAGAGTTCCTCATCAGAGTGCACAAAGAAGATACAGCACGGGGCAGATGGTGTGTTGACAGCCAGGACTGTAGTGTATGGGTTGACGCACGCTCTCTTGCCATTAGTGTGTTGTTAGTCCATGATCGAGCCGTAGTGGAAGACGCTTGCTGGTTGCGCCCAGAAAAGGACTCCCAACACATAAACCTGGCAGAACTCGATGCAGTGATCAAGGGAATAAACTTGGCAATCCTTTGGAAGACAACCACCTTGTGACTATTCACAGATTCTGCTTGCATCCATAAGTGGATTTCAGACACTCTTACCGGACGGGTTAGAGTGTAAACCAAAGCAATGAGCAAGATGCACATTCATCGGCGGCTCAACACGATCATGAGCCTGGTGAACGAATATGCACTATCAATGTAGGTGTCCTTGGTCAGATCCAGCATAAATAAGGCAAATTGTTTAACAAGGGTACCTCAAAGATGGCTTGATAGGTTGAACCAGGAGTGCAAAGAGCAGACGTCATAGAAGTGGTCAAAAACTGCGTGGAATACCAGTCCATTGACCCGGCACCCGTTCGCTGGGAAAAGGGGAAGTTGGAAGATAGGAGCCACTGGAGCTAGCGATAGACATTACTCACCACAATGGCGAGGATTTCCTGACTCTCATTGATTGCGGTCCGTCAAGGTTTGCCATATGGCGTATGCTGCGTCGACAAGATACAGTCACTATTGTCCGTCAATTAAACAATATCTTCCTTGAACGTGGACCTCCAACAGAGATATTACTTGACAATGGTGCTGCATTTACTAGTGAGCAGTTTAGGAAGTTTACTGACAACTGGGGAATACATCTGAGGTTTCGATGCACCCATGTACCTAGTGGAAATGGGATCATTGAATGGAATCATCGAACTGTCAAAACAATCGCGGCTAGATCAGGCTGCATAGTGTTTGAGGCAGTTTATTTGTACAATGTAACCCCGAAAGATGATGTTTCGTCCTCTACGGCGCCGGCTGATACATTGCATAGGTATCACATCAGGGTGAAGAGCATAGAGACGTACCCGCTACCTGAACTGGAAGTAGCCGGAGAGAGAGTGAGGAAAGGGGATGTTGTGTGGATTAAAAATCCGCAAGTGCATGACAAGGTATGGAGTTGGGCAAGTCATTGAAATAATAAGCCCACAAGCGGTGCGGGGTCGTGTTAAAGACATACGGTTAGTAACGCAACCATCACTAGACAACATGGGCGAATGAGAGTCAGAATCTAGCGAGGCATCTCTCTGGATTGCAGCACCACCATCAGACAGTGACTCAGATTAGTAGCCTCCCAGAAGAGACAGAGATGCTCGACCCTCAGACCGTAGATGAAAGCACAAGTGAAGATGAGGCGTGGGTCATCCCCCCTCGAAGAAGCACCCAGCGAAGACGATCACCACCCCCTTGTCATCTCTGTGATCATGAAATCAGGGGGGAGTGTGGGGAAAATGGCTTACCGTACAAACATCCTTGTGTCTGTCTGTCGTGTCCTGTGAGTCGCCGCGTCGAGAAAGAAAGAAGAGTCTATCATGGCAGCCGTGACGTTTTGTAGTGAATGAAGACTCGCGGAATCACGTGTGCGTGCCTCATAAAAACAGGTCAGTTGGGAGAGGAAGGCGAAATCATTTGACGTTTGAGAAGCGGCAAAGTCAGTTGGAAGAATTTGTGTGAGCAGTGATTTTTGCCTGTTGATTGACTGCAATTGGTACCGTCGGTTTCAAGCCTAACATAAGGGGGACCAGTTAATGGTAAATCGTAAATAAAGTTAGGCTCTCGTCAGCCATGTTGTTTTCTGTTTGAGGAAAAAGCAGGATTGCATATATTGTTTATAATGATGTTCATTTTTATTTAACTATAGCTTATCGCTATTTCTGTATATTTTATTTTATTTTTATATCAATTTTCTAATTTTTTAATTTTTTATTTAATGTATTTTTAGTAAACGTATGTTGTCCTATCCTGTTCCTAATTGGTATGGTTTCCGGTCTGATCGATTAGTCTTGGTTGGTTCAAGGAAGGTAATTGATCTTATTAATTCTTTAACCTTTTGTCTTTAAGCCTGGTTGGATCGTAATTTTTGATTGAACTGCCATTTTATTTTATTTAAGAGTTTCAGTTTAAGGGTGAGAGGTGCTGGACAAAGTGATTGTGCAGAATACCAAACATGCAACACAAGTAGACCATCAGCCAACTCTTCATCTACAGGATTGTGACCTCAGGAAATCTCAGAGATGGGTGCAGGGTCCCTTTCCATGCACAACATGGTACTACAACCATCCTGATCTTATACAGCTGATGATGGAGCAGCAGCTCTAAGTGCTAACAAAGAGTTATGGCTCCTGTACTATCAGTCGGAAACAGCAGCCAGAAACTGTCAATCCGGTACCCTCAACCCATCAGACAAAAATCAACCCAATCCAATTCCATTGGCATATATGGCACTCAAGCACCCCTAAAGTGCCCCGTTTCAGGGGATGGGACGTGGTGGGAGCGGTGAATGGCATTCTTGCCCTAGTCAGGAAACAAGGTCGACCATTGGGTGTTTCTGTAGAGTCCCTGTGATCGCACCTCTGTGCCTGGCTAAGAGACAAAGGAGTATGAAAGCCAGGCAATAGACAGAGTCTATCTACTCCTTAAGCAGTTTAGGTTTGCAAACTGGTAATTTGTTTGAGTAACCAGAACTAGGAAGGTCGTCGTCCAGGACTGAAGAGGCCTCCCTTCCCTTCAGAGTTTTCCTTCTCCTAGATGGATGACCTGAGAAGATCTATGGGTCCATCAGCACAGAGAGGATTAGCCCCATGCCTGGGTCCTAAACCAGGTATTTCTGCGACCTCGCATGGTTAGTTAACGTTAATGGCTTAGTTATTAAAGCTTACATATCTACTGAAAAATTAGACTCCTCAAAATAATTAAAAAGGACATTACTATGCTTTCCATTTCATTGTTACTGGAAGCAACAGGTTTGTTTGAGATGGAGGAGTTAATATTCAATTAAAATATTATTCATATGTTAGTTTGGGAATAGAATAACATGTTCAAGTATGATTAAATTGATATTAGGAATTAAAATAAAATTTGATGCACGAACGCTGGATATTTAAGACAATAGGAAGGATAATAAAATGTATCTATTCAATATAAGATAAAGCAGCAATATATCTGATTTGAAGTACAATTCAGTGCAGGTATATCTGGAAGTATAAGCTATGGCGTATTCAGTATGTATAATTTTGTATAAATACAAATATGGACATATTTACAGTAGATACGAACATATAGAAATTGTAGATATTAAGTATATTTCTTAATAAAGTTCTAACTTCTTAACGAAGAAAGATAACTTCGCCTTTTGTTTAAAATTCGGGATTTTATTTTGCATAACAAAAAGTATCGGCTCAGTTTTTTGTATGACTTTCACCTAAGGGAAAGAGAGAAATTGCTATTTAATATAGATCACATTTAAATCTACGTACAAAACTATGGCTAATAAATATCTTTTTTATAGCTAAGCTATAGGATAAGAATATACGCTACTGCATACCTTAGCAATAGAAATCTATAGATGTTTAGTGTGTATCGACTTTTTAAAAAGGTCAGCCTGCTAAAGTTAAGGACTGAAAGCTAAACCCCTTACCAAAGGTAAGTGCAATGTATACGAGTTTATAGCAGCTTGGGAAGAAGAGCAATTGGTTAGTTTTCAGGAGAGATAATTATAACTTTCAGAATACAATATAACTACACATTAGGATATACAGATTTTTGGGTAGAGTTTAGAAGTATAAAAATTTGGGATAATGTTTATCATACAAAACAGATACAGGCAGTCATCTTTGAGGCAAAGTATCTATTGGATATAATTGGAGGTACATAGCATGCTAGCAGTGCCATTTGTTCAGTTTTGAGAGAAACAAGTGATAAATGGGGAGTTGTGGTTCATTGTTCTAGTCAGAAATTAAGGCCAGGCACAAAGCGTCACATGATAATTCCTGATATTGTAACTCTGTGCCTGGCTAATTAGACAAGGAATAAGTGTAGTAGTTAGGCGATGGTCAAAGCTTATCTACTCCTTAACGATATAAGTTTACAAACTGGAGAATTTGGTGATGCCACAAGCTCTG
This sequence comes from Euprymna scolopes, assembly GCF_053919585.1. Classification (NCBI taxonomy): domain Eukaryota; kingdom Metazoa; phylum Mollusca; class Cephalopoda; order Sepiida; family Sepiolidae; genus Euprymna; species Euprymna scolopes. The sequence continues at coordinate 80,123,352 of NC_136501.1, forward strand.
GGAAATTTGTCGCCTATGACCAAGGAGGCCCCCTCCCTAGTGTTTTGGTGCAGTGACAGATTAAAAGCATAGGCTTTATGACTAGGCCAACCTTCAACCAGAATAAGTGACCTGACAAAATCTACAGATCCATCACTTAAAAAGAGGTGGTTGTGTGCCGGGAGTCAATACCAGGTTTTTCAGCGCCCTTCCATGGCTGGAAAGATAATAAGTATCATACTTAAATAAAGTTTTGCCCTTGTCTTAATAAGTTAGCATAAATTATTTAAAGATTTTCCTCTTATTATAGATAGAAGTGAAACTAAATAGCAATACCAGACCCCATAATGTTCAGCGCTGGACAAGGCACACACTGCTACTTAATTTAACACTCATAATCTTTAAATCAGTAATAAGTACATTTCTCCTATGTCCATCAAAATGAAACTTATATAACTGGATGTACAATAAAATTTTCTTTAAAATGGTATTTTGATATTTTTGTTGTGATTTGTATATTCCAAGAAATCACTATTTAAATCCGACTATTAACGATGAAACATGCCAGCAAAGCATGCTCGCTGGTGGTAGATCACTTTTTGCAAATAAGCAGTCAGGGTGTGTTCACATAAATACTCGAAGTGAAAGTTGTACACATCAACAACATTTCTAGTTGTTTTAGCTAATCAGGAAAAAGAATTGTCTTTACCACGAAATTTGAACACAACATGTATGTCTTTTGAGTCAAAAGTTAGAATATCTCAAAGTTAACGCTTTGTAGTACAAAGATAAGGAAAGATAGAAACTGTCTTCAAACGTCATTTAATAGTGAATATATTAATATATTTTGCCTTAAAATTTGAAAAGAATTGGATAAAACCTTTTTATGCATGAATCGATAGAAGTCGTGACAAGCGTACATAAACATGAGAATTTTTGTGCGTCGTGGCGCACACAAAAAATCTGTAAACAAGTCAACTAACTTACAGACATAAAGTATTCATTTTATTAATGCTATTATTTAGAAAACATAAGTTTTTAATTATGGACAGGAAAAGAATATTTTTTTGAAAAAGAATAACCGACAACATTATTTTTTGTTGTTGTTGTTCTTGGTTTTTGAATTGCAATAAAGCATCTCAAATACAAGTAAAGATAGAACCTGTGTTCAAACGCTATTTAATAGCGCATATATTAATTTCTTTTGTCCTAAAATTGTGAAAGAATTGGATAAAAACTTATGCATGAATCGATAGAAGTAGTGATGGATGCATATAAATGAGATTTTTTGTCTGCAGAGATGCACACAAAAAATCTGTAAACAAAACATTCATCAACTAACTTACGAACATAAAATATTCATTTTATTTTTGTTATTATTTAGAAAACATAAGTTTTTAATTATGGAAAGGAAAAGAATATTTTTAAAAAATAAATTCTTTGAAAAAGAATAACCAAGAATGACCACACTTTTAAATGAGTTAAAACACACAAAGAACTTATCCAGTTAAGTAAAAGAATAACTTTTATTGGGTTTGCTTTACAATCCACAGAGGTATGAAAAAGTGGTAAAAAAAAAAAAAAATAAAAAATAAATAAATAAATAAAAATATATATATAATGTGACACGGTTAGGCGTCTTGATTTTGAATGATGGTCACTGTTAGATAGTGCTGCCCGAAAAGCAGAATTGGCGCTGGTGGTGTTTTTTTTTTGTTTTTTTTTTTTGATTAAAAAAAAGAACCGACGAAATTACATTTTTGTTTGTTAAATATGGAAATATGCAAAATAAAGTCCATCTTTCTTAATTTAAACAAAAAACACTCACGTCTAAAAATAGAAATCAGATGAACAATACATGGAATGTCTCAGTCGATATTCGATCATTCTATGACAACGAAATCGAATATCTAGCAGATCGAGTTACGCTTACGTGTAGGTCGGAGTCTCTGGGCGAACGTGACAGAAATCATATAAAAAACCGTGCAGATTTTAGCAAGAGAGTAGTCGGGCCGCAGTACTGGTGAAGACACAATCACCTTGAGTTGAGTAAGCCGCGCCCTCTGGTCCCATCCTTAGAATCGAGACGCCTGGCAGTGTTGATTGCCAACCCCCGTTTTTTTTTTCTACATATAACAAGCGTTGTTGTTTTTTTTTTTTGTGACGTTATCATCATCACCAACACCACACAACAAAATGTCTTAATAAAACAAATAAATGTTACCAAAAGCAAGTTACTCTTCTACCTACCTTGATAAATTTTTGGTTTTGTAAATGTTTATTCTATTAAAAAAAAACAAGTAGTATCAAGCATCACATGAGAACAAGAAAAAATAGCCATGATGTCTTTTAAAGTCTCGACAATGACTTAAAAATAGTGGTAGAAACTTACCCGATAATTGTCACAGTAATTTGAAGCTGTTAAAATGAAATTTAATTATCCTAATTAGTTTAATGAACTTGAAAACATAATTGTAATCTAAAAAATTTTCTTTAATTTGATATGCTGCAAGCCATATTTTGTTAATAATTTCTTTGAATCATGTCATGGTGGCATTTTGAATTTCCCAGCTGCTATCTTGGATTTTTTATGTTATAATGGCAAATGATAATATCCATCAGAATAATACTTCATATGATGATAAAGCCTTACTTACCATTTTTTTTAGGTATTTTTATATTTCTACTTAAAGCTGTTAAAATGAAACTGAAATATGCTAATTAGTCCGTAAGTTACCAAGTGAGATGGTCATAAATAACGCCAACTTAACCTTCATGGTATTATGATGTTCAAAATTTCATAATATCTTAAAAAGATCTGAAGAGGCAGTTTTTTAAAGATGGGTTAGTCTGTAAATTGTGCAAATTTCCTACCATTTTCAGTCACAAGCTTATATGCATTTGAATAGGACTGACTTAAGGCAAAATGTCCAGTGAACCACACATTTTTTGATACTTTGAATGGTCATAACTCCAGTTCTAATGGACTGCTTTACAAAAAAAAAAAAAAAAAAAATAGGGATATTATTTCTTTGTGTTTATGCTCTTTTTAATAATGCTTGATTTGAGTTTATTCAATGGTGTGGTAACAAGACAGTAGGAAGTAAAAGTACAAATATTTCTAATTCAATTTCGGCCTTCATTTTTGAGGTGTGAAAAGTGAGCATTACATCATTTATAATAGCAAAATTGCACTGATTGACAACTTTTTTAAGTAAAATAAACTAAAACTGAATAAAATGACAAATATAAACATTCAATATAAATTCGAAACATAATGATTATGCTTATTTTTTAAAACAATTTCAGCTGTAACTTACTTCATTATAAGTTGATAAAACTGCTGATATGTTCAATTTTGGTGGTGGAAATAAAGTACCAAATCTCAAACATATACTAATTTCAAAATCATATATCACAAAAACTATTAAAAGATCTGGAACTTTGTATGCCTAATCATTACATATTGTAGAATGCTATATCCAAATTTCAGCTCTTTACAACATGTACTTCTTAAATAGTATCCTCAAGAAAATATAATTTTATGTATTCTTCACTTTGTTTAGCATGCCCATGCAATTAAAGAGACGTACATGTTCAGCATCAATTTAATTTTAGTAAAAGTAAGAACCGCTTGTTATCAACGATAGTTCTTTATACAATTGGTATTTCTTTGCAATTCTGTTGAATTCTTCGATTAGCACTGATCACAATGGTTTATTTGAGGTGGTTTCCTCAACCCCTTCCTCAGTCAAACTCATATAGAGAAAAAACTTCAGCTTCCTTCAATGTTTGTGGCACAAATCTGTTGTTTAGTAAATTGTTAGGTGAAATTACAGACTAGTTAGAAAAACACCCTCTCCTCCACATGTTAAGAAATGGATTTTCAAAAAGCATAAGTACTATCGTTTTTTTTATTGTATTAACACCTTTATTTTATTTTTGTATTGGCTTTGTTCAAGTTAATGCTGTGCTGTGTAATGATTTATTTCTGGTCTGTGCTTTACGTTGAATGCCCAGAAAAAGTCCTTTCCAATTAATGTTCACCAGTTTTAAAAAAAGCAAACAGATTTGGCCGTTTTTCAGAATAACAGAATATTTTTTATCTGGTAAACATTAATCAGAAAAGACTTTTTCGTGGCATATATGTGAAGCAGAATGAATCATACAAACCAGAATTTTTTAATAAGAGATTCATTTTTTAATTAAGAGATTCATTTTTTAATAACAGATTCATTTTTTTATTAAGAGATTCATTTTTTAATAAGAGATTCGTTCAGTTTTTTTTTCATACAATAATTTGCGATTCTGTAAAATTCCTACCATAACATACCATTGGGGACTTGTTCAAGAAATTGTCTAGTTACTGAATCCATTTGAAGAAAGCGCCAAAGAAGAAAGTCACAGAACTTTAACCATATCAATGATAATACCTACAATTTTAGCTTTGATTGGTCGGTTTGTTTGTTTTTGTTTTACGGCATATCAACCTTTTTCAGGTTATTTAATGCCGAATCTAGTTATTTTGAGGAACAATTTTTAATGGAGTATATTTGTTTTTTAAGTCGGATTCTATTTAACCCATAGTTGGGACCCTAACAGGTACTACCACTCCGAGTCAGAGTGGACCTGGGAGCAATGGCAATTAAAGGGTGGCTCCACACTCCCCAAGGCCATCGGATATAGTTTTAGGTCATATCCAGGACTGTTTTAGCTTTGAGGTTATTTCTTTCAAAATCTGTCCAATCCAATTCTAGTATTTCTGATTTTAGTGAAATCCTTACGACTGTTGAACAATTCAATGAATCAATGGAAACAAGATTTTCATCCCATCTAAATGATAAAAACTTGTCTACTTTCCTAGATCTAAGATTCAAATTTAAATTTCAGAAGAATTGGATTCTACATCTACTGATGATAATTTAAATTTCAGAATGACATACAAAAGAATTGGATTCTACATCTACTGATGATAATTTAAATTTCAGAATGACATACAAAAGAATTGGATTCTACATCTACTGATGATAATGAAGCAGAATCATCAGGTTACACTTCTTCAAGCTCTATTGAGGATGAAGAAGATCAAAGTGAAAGTAAAACTGTCTTTCAAGCCTGTTTGATGAATTAGTTTCAAATAAGCTTACAATAACAAACCAAAACTTAGAGCAGGTAGAAGCTGAGTTAAACCTGGAGATTACAACTACAACTGAAATATAAGAATCACAATCTAAACTCAAAAGGAGTAAATCCTCTATGCTTAAATGCACAAAAGAACTTGATCAATATGTAGCTTTACCATTACTTGCAAGAGGTGATGATCCATTTCAGTGGTGGAAGAAGACACAGGAGACCTTACCAATGCTGAGTAAACTGGCTTCAAAATATTTAAGTGCACCACCTTCATCTGTGGAGAGTGAGAAGTTCTTTAGTACAGGTGGTAATGTGTATGAACCTATGGAATAGGCTGTGTCCAAAGAACAAAGAAACTTTTATGTTTCTACATTACAACTTAGAAGTATTCAACTTTAAATACTGAGGAGACTATGAGAGCAGAGGAGGCAAGCAGCAACAATAGAAGAGAAAGAACAGTATCAGGTGCAGAACTGCTTATAGTTATTCGCTTAAAGAATTACAATTTGTACTTTGTAGTTGGTTTTTAATTTCTTTTTTTCTTATCTAATTGTTTAATTATATTCATTTAAGAATTGGAAATTGTACTTTGTATTTTATTTAATAACTAGCGAGGGGTACCCGGCGTTACCCGGGTGTTTGTGTGTGGTGTTAAATAAAAAAGAAGCCGGGGGAGGGGTGGGGGAAGTAGGATCGAAGCCGAACCCCTGAGGCGAAGTTTGAAAATAAAATCGGCCAGCCAGAAGTGAAAGATGTTTGAAAGTCGTCGAGCGTTATTACGACGACGACGATGACGATGTAAGCATTGTTATAAGCGAAGTAAGAAAAGAAAACGTTTTAATTAAGGGGGGGGGGGGTAAAACACAAAAAAAAAAAATGACGCAAGGCAAACGAACGAACGTTACATGAAAAATGGCTTAAATAATACAGGGCTCAATATTTAAATTTAAAAAAAAAAAAAAAAAAAAAACCATCTCACACCACGATTCAAACCAAAAACGTTTAGATAATGAACCAAGCCCTTAACTACCTGCGCTAAAGCGGCGTATATAAAGTCTGTTCAGTTTATCAACTATTTAAAGTAAATCAGGTCATGACGTCATCTGACGCATGCGTTGTTGACCCTCCCCCCTGTCGAATCTGTCTAGACATCTCTCTCTCTCACTCTCACTTCGTCTGCCTACTCTAAAGACTGGAAAATGGCGTCTGGCTGTTTTTATTTTAAAAAAAAACTTTGATGGTTAATATTTCTTGTAAGCGTATTTTTTTTTTTTTTACTTTATTTTTCGTTTAACTATCGTATCTACCTATTTTGAATGTGGTAATAACTTTGGTAACGTTGACATAGCGTAGAAGTTCATAGTTTAGCTTTAATTAATTTTTTTTTTACTGATAACAACATTTTTAAATTGTAAATTCCGACGGCCATTAGAGGTTGCTGACATCAAGATCACGTGACATGACTCAGCGGGTTTTAAATACAAGTTGACCCAAAATAAACGGCTGTGTGTATACTTTATGTATAAGAGTTGGCGGCCGTATTTTTTGGGGCAGTTGTAAATCGATTTAAAAATATGTAATGTTTAACATTAAAATGTCACTTTTTTGGCCCCTCCTCCCTGCAGAAAATCGATCAGTTGACGCACTTCTGATGGTCACTTTGGGCTGATTTTTCGATATTTGTCGTCTGGAAGGTGGGGCTTTCATATGAGACCAAGTTTGTGAATTTTTGTTGTGTCTGTCGAAAGTTTTTAGCAGACACACAAACATACATACAAACACACACACATTTTCGCTTTTATATATATAGAAGACAAAAAGCCATGATAATGGCCAGATACTTAACAAATGTTAAGTTAAATTAGCAGTTACTATGTTAATGTGTCAAAGCTATCTGATGAGTCATTTGGCAGTGATGAAATGGTTTAAATTTAATAGGAATGAGAAAAGTAGATAAGCAGCAAATTTGCGATTACCGATTAATGGGCAAAGTGGCTGATTAGGCAGATTACCAGCTGATTAACCGGTACACCCCTTATTTATTTCCAAGGGAAACAAATGTTTTAGCAAATGGACTTGTTTGCAATTATCCCTTAATACATAAGCTGAATGAACCTTGCCATCATTCCTGTGAATGAGATGCAGTCCCTTGTCAAGACTTCAGAAGGATCTAGGCTTATTAGGAGTTCTGAGCAAGACAATTTTTCCAACAGACACCTTCTGTGGACAATTGTTTTACATATTTGTGTCTCCCTCTCTTAAGGAAAGCAAGTAATGATTATGCCATGATTTTCTGAATACTTCAATACATTTGTCTCTTAATTGAAATGATTCCAATAACCCATCTCTGTTAGGTGGATCTGGACACAAGTCATCAGATCTGTAAAATCAACTGGTTGTAAAAAATGCTTAGGGATTAAAATATCCAGGTCCCCATCAAATGTTGTGATGTATGTGAGCCACTGATCATTAACCACTCTTTGAACATCACAAAGAATGTGTTAGAAAGTTAGGAAATCAAAGTAATCAACCTTTTTTCTTCCTATGAGCTTTTTTAAGGATTGTTTAACAGTTTGAGTCATTCTTTTCATGCACCTCCATGCCAAGCCGAATAGAGGGGAATGGTGACATGATTAATTGATGTTGATCGAAATTTCTCTTTAAATTTGTCAGAAACAAATATATCTGACAAGATTATTCTAACTGCTAACAATGTTTTAGCATTGTCTGAATAATGTATTGATATGCAGAAGTTTAAATGTAACAAACAAATATCTTGTTAATCTTTTCTAGACATGACCCCAAATAGTAGCCCCTTACGTCAAAGTGGCGATATGCTTTGTAAGGGGTGAACATAAGTAAAAAAATAAAAAATAAAAAACGTGTAGGTATACCAAACAGATTAGTAAACCTAATGAGGGCTAATAAAAAGGATTGAGTGCTCATATCAGGCAACAATTCCAAGTGGACAGCATGTAAACCCATGCAGGTGAACAACAAGATATACATTTTAGTATCTTCATTGTTATTCTTCACCCAAAAATGACCTGATAAATCAACACCAACTTGCTGAAATGGGAGAACCTGAAGGTGTCTGATAAGGCAAGAAATTAATTTTTAACATGATACAATGACGAACACTTTCCACCAATTGCCTCCCTTGAGGAATCTAAAAACCCATTAGCTTCAGCTTAGTTAGTGTTGGGCTAGTTTCGAGATGGCAACAATCCAAATGTGCTTCTTTAATCACCAGTTCAGTCAAGTAGTGATGTTTCCCCAAGAGAATAGGATGCTTAATTTAGTATGCATGAATAACAGTTTTGGATACAACCCATAGTATTTCTTTATCAATGAATAATCTAAGGGCACTTACTCTGGGTGGAATATTCTTACCAGAAGGTTCATTCAAATATTTTAATTTGCAGAGAAATTCTTTCTTCTGTATCAAAGTTAAAAGCATTAATTTCACTTTATTAAGAGTATTAGTTTGTCAATGTTTCAATTTATCCAACAACTTTCTGCAACATATTGATTGCCTACGTCAATGATGAGAAGCTTGAAATTTTAAACGGTAAAACATTCTTGACAGAAGTGACATCATTAGAGAACATACAAGAAACATTTTTATTAGTCTCATTTAGACATGATAAAGGAGTTCAGCCAATCAATAATGCACCGATTTGCCCAATCAGGGCCATATACTCATAATCTGTAAAATTGTTGGAACTTAGAATTTTTAGAAGAGGAGACATTTAAATCGAAGATACCAAAATCACCTTCGATATTCTTACATATCTTCTTGATGTCCTGAATCTGATTCTCAACAAAGAGATTCTTTTTACTCTTCACCCCCATTTAAAATCTAAGATAAAGCCACCTGAGCATTAGAGATACTATAGAATGAGCCTTCAAGACATTAGGAACTACCTTTAGAGCAAGATAGATTGCCATCATTCCGTGTCAAATCATCCAGAAATATGGGATTTTGAAACCCATATCCCCTGATCTAGCTGTAGTTTGCACTGCAGATAGACAATATAGGAACTAAAAAATCCTGAAAATTTGAGCACATAACTCCAAGTGGTTCTCGATTTAGAGCATTTTTTGTTTTAGTGTTAGTCACATAATCTGATGCCCGGGCGGCAATTTGGTGATGTCATTTCTTTGAATATTTTCTGATTGAAAGATCATATGGCCCTGAAAATTCATCCAAGTAAGTTTTTTGACCCATGGAATCCAAAAATGGCATCAGATTTTCTAAAAAATAAAGCCTTATAGAGATATTAAGGGTTTTTAGATTTTTTCACATGCTGGCATGGTTTTCATATATTTTTTTAGACACAAATTGTTTTTGGACCAAAAATGGTTAAAAGTTTTTGTTTTGTTTACTCACAGTTTCTGTTAAAAGTCGGGTATATTTTTGATGATAGTGAAAAATATTCCCTCTCCCTACTGGACGTGATAATTTAGACATGTGTTAAACTTATGTCACACCTTAATTTTGGAATAAATTTTAGAGTAAGCCAGATACTAAAATAGTTAAGTTCTGGTAACAATTTCAACGATCTAGCAGTCTTCAAGATTAGTTGATGAGGGTTAGAGAAACCAAGCCAGATAAAAGTATGCTTTTTTTTATAAGAAATTAGTAACATGATGCTAAAAATCTTAAGAAATTTCTAATACTATCTCAAGCCAATAATTTTGAGAAACTTTTAACCCTCAAAAGACTGACTATGAGGGGGTCATTTTGACGCAACTTTTTAAACTTTTGTTTATATTTTCCTGAAAACGTGATTTTTTTTTGCTCGAATTTTCTATATACCTTCCCAAATATTTCTAACCTATCGAAGTGTCAAAAAATCAAATTTACAAAATAATTTTTCTCCAGGGGTGTCCTTGAGAGTAACCCCTATCAAATTTTTCAGAAATTCCAAAATAAAAGTTACCTAAAATGATCAAAATATAAAAGTTTATTGCTTATCATGATGGGATACTCAAAACTACATGGAATTTATCTGAAAACATAAAAATATTGATTCTAGTAGCAAAACTTGAAAAAAAAATCATTTTTCCTGAAAATCAGCATTTTTCGAAAAATCACAAAATTTCTTGACTTGACCATACTTCCTGAAGTCACTGCACATCAACAAAATGCAAAGCACTGCTAATTTTTGTTGAGATGAGATCTAAGAAGACTAAGGAACACAAAGATATAAAATTGTTTGAATTGTGTTTTGTGGGGTTTATACACATTTTTAAATTATGAGTCAAGTTGACTCCCTATCAAACTCAGACATTGACTGTTCACTTAATCCAGACCTTATTACCGTATATGAACAAATGATGGCTGCGGGGCTCAATATAAGAATTTCATCAATTTATGCTCGCATCAGGAGGACTTTGGAATTGAAGGTGAGTGGGTTTTCTTCACCACCAGTCATGGAAAATCCCCTTGTGATGAAATTGATGGTTCAATAAAACACAATGTGGCTAAGCAGTCACTCCAACGCCCTCTAAATAATCAAATTTGATTATAAAGTCATGTTTGCTATCTGCCAGATTTCTGCCATCTGTTTCTTTGTGAGAAGGTGAGAAAGTTGCTTGAAGCAAGGTTTTCCAGTGCCAGGAACCAAATCTAGTCACCTTTTTGTATCATTGTCAACATCACAAATTGGCCATAAGTTGTCCAGTGTGGATGAACTATATATTGATATTCAGGACTAATTCTTTATAACTGACATCACACCAATCCAATATATAACCCGTATTTATAACTTTTTCTGATGGGTTGGTATCATGAATGAAATAAATGCAGAGGAAGGTGATGTAACTTAAGTTCATGCATCCCCATAGGCCATGCAAGACATTTAGTTGGCCACAGGTTGATACATTGTTTGTTCCCATCAAGAAAATTTTTTGTGTTGTATCCCCAACAATATGTAACGAAGGACATACACAATAACTGACCAACAGTAACAAAAAAACATTTCTGCATTTCAGTGGCATAAAGAACACAGCAGCATGTAAATGTTGAATGCTGACTTTGGTTGTGAAATCCACTATTTTCTGAATACCATTTCACTGCAACTGTTTTATCTTTATTTTTACAGATTCAACTTTTTTTTTTAATGGTTTGAAAATAAAATTTATGGAATTTGGCATGAATGGTCACTCTCCTGACTAAGCCCTATACAGATTGAAACTGGTTGCTTACCATGAAGGTACTTCTCAGGGAATAATTCAAGTTCGTTTTTGTGTATGAAATAGTATGTTCGCTCCAAGAGAGGCATAGCTAAAACAAACAGCCCTTATCAAAATTGCCATGTTTTGTATAAGAAAAAGGAACAAGGGGAGGAGTCAAAAAGGCAAAAATTGAGTATACATAGTTTTTGAATGATCTTCTCAAGACTTTCTCAAATGTTTTTACTTTCAACAAATAATGTGAGTGAACAAAACAAGAACTTTTAACCATTTTTGGTGGAGACACAATTTAATGTGCAAGATAAATATATGAAGAAAGCCTTTGTGAGAACTACTTTTATTATGAATATCTTATATAATTGAACCTGTTTACTTTTAGCATCTATTTCTGTCCTTAGACGGATCTGTAAGAAAGCCTTTTTCAGGTCTCTGAGAAGAACATAGTCATTCTTCCAAAAAGTTAATGATAGATCCAATAGTTAGGCAATTAAATTAACGCTCGAATACGTGGTATCGTTAAGAGACACTCCCCTCCCACTACTTAAATAAACAGTTCACCACAGGACAAATTTATTTTGGTTGGAACAACAGGACTCTCCTTGATGACCAGTCTATGGGGAATCCAACAGTACTTCTCGTATTCATTTGGAGAAACAGAGATAGGTTCTTTAATACCAATTTCTTTGTATTCACGGAAGACACATAAGCAATTATTGTAGCCCCTTTTTTTCCAAAGAGTCTCCCACTCTCTGCATGATTCTCAGGGAAGGCACATGACTGTACAACAAATGCCCACAGCCCACTCGGGAATGCTGATCACGCAGTGATAATGGTAGAAATCAGCCTAAATTCTCGCCCTAAAACTGAAGACCCACTTCTCAAAACAACGAGGTATTACAAAAAGGCTGATTGGGAAGCCATCAGGGAGCTCATCAGAGATGCCCCATGGCAAAATATCTTTACTCTTCCAGCGGAACAGTGTGCAAATGAGACAACTGAATGGTTCAAAGCTGCTATTGAAGCACATGTTCCCGCACGGAAATACTATAGCAAGCCCCACTCTCCCCAATGGTTTACTTCTGCTTGTGCAGCTGCCATTTGTCAAAGGCAGCATGCGTTCCGCAGATTCAACCGACATAAGTCCAGCTCAAATAAACAGAAGTTTATAGAAGCTAGAAATAATTGTAAGAGAGTGATAGACACAGCTAAGACAGATTACTCTGAAACCACCAGAAAGCGCATCGAAGCACAGAAATTAGGAACCCGGGATTTTTGGAAAATCTACAACATTAATAATGGACAGTCAATTATTCCCCCACTAACAAACAATCATGAGGTTGCTTGCACGGCAACTGACAAGGCTAATCTGCTTGCCAGTCGGTTTGCCTCAAACTCCACACTGAACTCGGTACACCACCCACTCCCTGATTTTCCTCTGCGAACAGACGCCACACTTGACGATTTGAAAATCACCCCTTCTCAGGTACATGCTATTATAAAAAACTTAGACACCTCAAAAGCATGTGGACCAGATCTCATCCCGGCTGTGCTATTAAAAAAATGCTCTGCCGAGGTTGCTCCAGTTCTGTCCAAACTTTACAATAAATGCCTTAACGAATCTTGTTTTCCCGACTGCTGGAAAACCGCCTCTGTGGTACCAGTCTTCAAGAATTCTGGTGAAAGAACTGACCCACTAAATTATCGCCCCATTAGCCTCCTCCCGCTTTTCGCCAAAATATTTGAGTCCTTAGTTAATCAAGCCCTAGTCCAGCACCTAACAGCTGCTAAACTCCTGACTGACAAACAATATGGATTCAGGCAAGCCCGTTCAACAGCAGATATCTTAACTGTAGTTTCTGAACGTATATACCGTTCATTGGATAAAACAGGGGAGGGTAGAGCGGTGGCCCTTGATATATCTAAGGCTTTTGACAGGGTATGGCACGATGGTCTTCTAAGGAAAATTAGATCATATGGAATCACTGGAAGAATTCATAATGTAATTAAATCCTTCTTAAGTAATAGAAAAATCAAAGTTGTCCTAGACGGACATACATCCAAACAATGACATAAATGCGGGAGTACCTCAGGGGTCTATCCTTGGACCTCTATTATTCCTGATATTCATAAACGACCTCCCTGATAATATTGTTTCGGAGATGGGTATATTTGCCGATGACACCACTCTCTATACCAGATATGAGGGGAAAACAAATGAACACATATCCAAGGAAATGGCAAAAACACTAGAGGATGACCTCCAATCCGTAGTGGAATGGGGACAAAAATGGTGGTCACATTCAATGCTGCTAAGACTAAGCTTGTTTCCTTCAATAACTACAAGAAACCTTCTCTACCACCAATAGCAATGGCCAAGAACACATTGCCTGAAAGTACTTCTTTTAGACTCCTCGGCCTAACGTTTACAGGGAATATGAACTGGAATAGATACATTGAGAGCATTGCCAAGGCTGCTGCAAGGAAGGTTGGCTCCCTCTACCGTGCTAGAAAACTACTTACGCCTGCCAGTATCCTATACCTCTATAAGGCAACCATTCGCCCATGTATGGAGTACTGTTGTCACATCTGGGCTGGTGCATCTGCTGCTTGTCTCTCGCTTCTGGACAGGGTTCAAAAAAGAGTCGCCAACCTGATAGGTCCTGAACTGTCATCTAGGCTTCAACCTCTGTCCCATCGAAGAGATGTTGCATCCCTCTGCCTGTTCTACAAATACTTTAATGGTGAATGCTCTGACGAACTGCAAACACTTGTACCTCCCCGACGTAACTACCCCCGACAAACCCGACAAGCTACTAAGTCTCATCCCTTTACAGTAGAGATCCCTAGGTGCAAGAAAGCCTTTTACTCCAATAGTTTCTTCCCCAGAACTGCGGGTCTTTGGAACTCCCTTCCAGGATTCTGCTTTCCCAACTGCAATGATATGCAGAAGTTCAAGTGTAATGTTAACAAACATCTTTCTACTCTTCTCCCTTCATAATGACCCCGCTAATTAATTCCCTAATAGTAGCCCCCTGCTTCAAAGTGGCACTGTGCCTTGTTTGGGGTGAAAATTGAATAAAAAAAAAAAAAAAAAAAACATAATTAGAATTGACCTGCAATAATTTTTCATGGTTCCACTGTAAATCAGCATACTTATTGTTTTTCAAAACAATGTTGTTTTTTTCAAATTATTAATTTTGTCTTCGTCTTAGTAAGACAATTTACAATTTCTTTTGGAATAAATATAAACTGATTTCAATAGAGTCAAGGGAAAAGAAATTTTCAGCGCCATGTTCGACTGAAGAGTTTTCAAAAAAGGGACCAAGGGTGTCTGAATAGGATGAAACCAAATTTAATACACTTTTTATTAGATAATTCGAATATTTGGGCAAGAACTGGATGACTTAGTTAAAGGGAGGAAAATCTAGTTGGGATTATTTTTGTAATCGTTATGCATCAAAAAAATAACCCATGTTTCCAAAGGAAATAATTTTGTCTGAAATTTGCCAGGTTGTTCTATTAAGACAGCTAACCAACTAGCATTCTTTCAAATGTTGGATCATGTCTAGACCAATAAGACCATGTAACATGATGCTATTTAATTTCTTATAACCTTGGTAGAGGTTAAATCCAGCTTTTTTAATATTGATCATCACTTCATCAAACCGTAACAACTCAAATTTCCAATTCAAACTGTCTGTGAAAAGAACAGTGTAGTTAAATGGGTTTTGGGATTCCAACTTTAAAGAGACTCCAAATTCCAAGAGATCTATGGATTTTGTACCTATAAAGGTATTAATTGGCATTACTATGGGAATTAGTAGTCAGTGGAAATTTTTAAAACAGGGAATATAGTTCCGACAGCGAAAAGGTAGTCAGGTGGTTAAGATGAAAACAAGGTAAAAATTTACAAAATGCATCACAATGAAATTCTTTATCAAACCGCCTAATTTTTGGATTTGGAAACCAAATATTTTGTTAATAAAAGTGATTTCAAAAACAGTGAGACTGGAGGACACCTGTCAAGGGCCAACATTATTTTAAAAACCTAACCCTTAACACGTTTTTTTTATGCATTTATTTCCGTGAGACCTACAAATTAGTTGGTTCGATAGAAAATTTCATTGTAATGAGTTTTAATTCCCCCTCCCACACTTTTTTGTGATTTCTCTCCTGTTATTTTACCGCATCAAGATACTGTTTATGAAAATTTACCTAAATAAATATTAAAAACAACAAAATTAAATTAATTAAAAGTACAATTACAAAGACAAATAACATATTCAAACGAAAAAAGATGTTATCTATATATTTTTTTCATATCGTAAAGTTTTCCGATATAAAAAATATAAAAGGTGAAGAAACGGTTATTATTATTTAGATATTCTCAGTTAAAAAAAAAAAACGGTTTTGTTTTACAGATTCGAAAAAATGGTCTCGACAAGGAGTTAAAAATAAAAAAAAACATACAAAATACTATTAGAAACCCATCCAATAAATATCATGAGAACATTTATTGGTTGGCTTTCTAACAGTATTTTGTATATTTTTAAGTCATTGTCGAGATTTCAAAGACATGAGACGTGGCTATTTTTCTTGTGTTTGTGTAACACTCAACACTACTTACGTTTCGAAATAAACGAATATTTTACATTAACTAAATACACTAAAAACTTATCCAACTAGGTAGAAGAGTAACTTATCTTGCCTCTGGTAATATTTATTTGGGTGCTTATGCACTTATGTTACCATGCTATTTTTTCAAATAGTATTTTCAATTTAAATTCAAGTTTTACAATATTTTTTTTTAAATTTAATTGTTAGGTGAAAGTACAGAATAGTTAACAAAACACCCTTCGCTACCCATGTTAAGAATGGGTTTGTTTCTAAATAATAACATTATTATTTCAGCATGGTAGCATAAGTGCACAAGTACCTTTTGTTATATATTTGTTGTTTTGACCATTAAAAAAAACAATTCTACTTTAAGTACAAGTAAGAAGTTATAAATACCATAGCAGAAACGCATGTACTAAAAGCATTAAAAAAAAAAAACTACAAAATAGTTTTGGCTCGGTATTGTTTGGAAATAAAATTTTTAAAACTTGAAAATAATCTTTTTAAATTGACAAACTCTCAATGAAAAGTGAGTTTCATAAAACGAAAGCAGTAAAACAGTTTTCTATTTTTAAGAGAATACAAACGAAACTCGTTAATATGCTGACTGTAGTCAACACATTAAGTGCATAGTGGGCCGTTTTCCTGTTAAGTGGATTTGAATTTCTATAAAAGATAACATTTTAAAGAAATTTCTGCACAATTAATAATTATCAAATATTTACATATACATGAAAATAATTCTGAAACATCTACATGAAAATGGATGATGTATGCCGATTTATCTTATCAATTTTGAAATATTTTTTATCAACTTTGCTTGGTCATAATTTTGCTTCCTGTGGTCGTAAAAATATAAATCAAAGTCCAGTAGAGATAGACTTCTATGTTTATATAGCCTGTAAAATTTTAGCCATATCTAATCAAATTTGACCCTGCACATGTGTATCCAAACGTATAAAATGTAAACATTGAAAAAACAGTTTCCCTTTTTGCTGTCGTCATTTGTTACTGTTTTTTCATTTTTAACTTGGAGCATAAAAGAAAAATAAATTAACATCATTGGAATAACTTATTCTATTCTCTTTCCATCCATGTAATTCTTTTAAAAATTGACCCAGAAATAAAAAAGATATGACTTAGGTATGTAATATTGCCGATGTCCACAGAAATACTGTAAGAAATTATTCAATCATCGTACGTCCTAACTGCCATTGTATCGATCGATTTGATTGGCCGAATCTAATCAGACATGTCATGTGCCTTTGACATCAATTTCTATTTCCTTTTCAGTTTTTTCAGTTCATTCCAGATCAGCGAAGGGGGAAGGACTCATTTTTATTATTTCTTCTTGGGTGCTAACATTAGTGCCTTCTATGCTTCAGACATCAGCTGTGGATGAAGTATAGAACATATTTGTAAAAGCCTACGAATTGGGCTTACTTATAAGACAATGTCTACAACCACATTACGGACCTTTCTTATCATTGTGAACTTTTCATCTTCGGTATTCAGCCTGTTTGCGTTGTTACCAATTTTTTAGGGTTATGAGGTCCAATGGAACACGGCTAAATTCATCCTTCCCTGCAACAGACTACGACAGCATGCAGATTGCAAAAGGACTAAAAACTACCGCTTCACTGGAGCAACTACCAGCTCCATTCGTTGGACGCAAGATGGGTGCACTATTTTGCAATGATATCATGTGTACAAATAAAGTGTCTTGAATTTTACAGGTAGGGTTTGTTGTTTGTCTCATTTTTTGCCTTCAACAGAGAGCATTGAACATGCTAGTTAAAATTCCCATCTTGTCATAAAAAAAACGAATATTTACTTGATTTAAAAAAATTGCAAAATAGTCATTACAAAATATGCAAAATACTATATATAAAATTTTTTTTATTCAATTGCAAAATATTGCAAAATAATAATTCCAGAAGTTAAGCCATGTTTAGTTTTAGAACAGCTTCCGATGGTTCATTGTCTTGAGAGATGACTGGTTTGCAGTAGATAGAACAGTTTCCGATGGTTCATTGTTCCACACAAATCCTGAGAGGTGACTGGTTTGCAGTAGACAGAGGAGTTTCAGATGGTTCATTGTTCTACAAGTCCTGGGAATTGACTGGTTTGCAGTAGACAGTTCTCGAGTTGGAATCCCCAGAGCAAAAGATTGTTCCCGTGTTGAGATGAAAAAAACATATGCGAAATTGCTACAGAAAGGTTTAATATTTATGGAGCAATTCTGGTTTCTGATTAGTTGGTAGCAGAACGTGAATTAATTTGATTCGTCAGTTCCCAGCAGAATCGTTTATAAATAGAATCTCCCGACTATGTGGGATCATACCCCATTATATTCCAAAAATATTGTAACATCCGCCTTATTTTTTATAATGTGTTTATTCTGCTCAAAAATAAATATATTTTTATATTCAATTATACATAACAAAATTAGAAATGATTTGGATTTTAAAATTTTAGCATGTAAAATGACGCCATTTTTAATTTTGTAAAGAGATAGTCAAATTTTGTAATTTTGTAAAGAGATACTCAAAAATTTTACCCTAAGCAAAATATGATGAAAGTAAAGATAATTTTTGCAAAAAATATATTTTTTTATATCAACTTTGTTTCCATTCGTAGCCAAGAGTGACCAACAAAATGATGTTTCCTTACAAAAAGAAAATGTTATATATATAATAATATAAATATACAAGAAATAAATGTTACCATAATAAATAAAAGTTACTTTTATGGTAGAAAAGTTCATTGGTTTATATTTTTAAGTAGTTTGTAAAAAAAATTTTTTTTAATTCACGAACCGATTTAAAAAAGAAATCAAAATGGCAGCGACTTTGAAATGGAGAGCCCCGTTTTCAATTTGAAGGAGGGGCACCTGAGCATTCTGTGTTAACAATTTAAGAGAATTCCGTCAACGTAAAGAATATTTATAAACATATTTTAATATTTTCCGTTATTTTGTGTTTGAGGAATATTCGAACACCCAATAATTTTATTGTACCATATTTCTTCAAACTAAAGCATAATTATCAAAGTATACTTACGTAAATAGATATGAAAAGTCTTTGTTGAAGTTTGTGCCATATTTCTATGAAGTACAGGCTATTTTATTATACAATCCCTATTTAAGTTGAAACATACTTATCAAAGTATTCTTATGTACATCTATATCAGAAACCCTTGTAAACGTTTTTTTTTTCATTTTTTATTTCCATATTTTGGGGGCCAGGCGCGAATGCAGACCCCACAATTTTTATGAACCACCGTTCTGCCAGATCAAACATACCCATTCCTGATCCTCGATACATCTTCTATCATTATATGGAATCAGTTTTTTAAAATAGTCAACCATATAGGAGCCTATTCATGACCAGACACACACACACGTTCAGCTTATATATATATATATATATATATCAAGATGGATTTTGACAGTTACAGCTGCAGGTCTCAATCTACACTCAGTAGTGCTCTGAAAGTCATTGGAAGATTTTGTCTCGCTCACAGGCGGCACTGGAGGTTGGTGTCCCTAAGCTATCATATCACACATCTTTTGGGTTATTCAAACATTTTATTGCCTCGCATATGATTTAGTTTTACTTTGTTATATTTTCAGATTCTCCAATGGTTTCAAGCACGTTAAAACGTCAAGGATGCCTCAACAAGGCCAATTCTTTCTGCTATGTGCATGGAGACTTCACAACAGTTGCACAGCATCAAACCATCATTTCTCTCCTCAGAACCACCTACTTTCACTACGTTGACTGTAAAATTGGTTTCCAGGTTTTAGTGCTGCTAAGCTTAAAGAGGGCATCTTTGTCGGACCTCAGATCCAAGAAGTGCTGATTTTGAGGAGCTTCTTAACTTAAAAGAAAGAAACTGAGAGCATGGGAAGCCTTCAAGTCAATCTGTAGTGGATTCCTTGGTAACATACTTGTACCAGATTACCAAGCCTGTGTTGAGAAATTGCTAAAGTCTAATGAGGATATGGAGTGCCGAATGTCAATCAAAATTCATTTTCTCCATTCCTATTTCAACTTCTGCCAAAATCTTGGAGCAGTGAGTGATGAGCATGGAGAAAGATTCCCCTCAAGACATTACGAATATAGAGAGCAACTATCAAGGCAAATGGGACCCCAGCGTGACATTCCAGAGGCAAAATACACCAGATATTCTAAGAAAACACACTTTTGACTGTCTGTAGTACTTTGAATTGTGTAATTATGTCATCCAACTATATTGATTCAATCAGTGTTTTTTATCTCTCCTGATTTATCTGCTGAAACTCTTGAAATATTCACATATATTCTCTGTTTATACTAAAATCAGAACTAGCTGTGATAGAGCAAAACTATTTATAAATTTGAATTCAGCACACCCAAATTAACAAGAAACAACTATCCCCATTCTTGCCTCAGATCAAAAGTTTATTTTTGTAGACCAGTGTACTGTAGCCTTGACTTGTTTAAAAGAAAAATTCCTGAATCCTTCTCTCAAGGATCAAATTTTGGAAGAAATTATTCCTCAAGTAGTGCACGAAACAGAATCGGAAGAACTCAAAACTTTTGTAGAACAAGTTAAACTGGACTTGTCTGTAGTGGACAAATTTTTTCACAGAAGGCTCTACTTCTGGATAAATGGTTGCTCACATTCTGTTCCGCAAGTTTCCTATGAATGTCAAAGGGAATTAATGTCAAGAACGAAGGAACATTATCCTTCGTTTATATCTATTATGTTGAACATTTTTGACATAATAGAATTTCTACAGGTAGCACCTTTGAATATAAAGAAGCAGGAAAGTTGTCTGCCAAAACCAACATTTCTTCTTCTTCTTCATAAAAAGTTCAACCCAATATGGCAGCCAGCTCCAGTTAAAAGACCGTTAATCGTAAAAAGGGTATGGATCCCTTAAGACTTCTTAATAATATTGATGAACAGTATAAAATTTATAAATAGCGTAAATTGACAGACAATACAGTTAAGGACTATTCCAAATATGACTTGAAGGTTCTACAAGAACTTCATATCTGTATTAAGTGTTTTGGTAATCACTTGGATCAAGAATGTAAGGGAAAGAAGAGATTTCTTTACCCATGTGTTACATGTACATTGAGGACTCACTTCTTTGTAGGAAGGACTATCTTATCTAATGAGGATAATTGTATATTTCCTGTTATTAGTGTCCTTGAAAGGAAATGGGCCTCCAGTGTTTTTCCATTGCATTTTGGACTTTGGAAGTCAAAAATCTTTTATCTCCCAGGCTATTTTACAGGAATTGAGATCTAGGAAAAAATTAGTACCTAGACCTGTAGTAATGCCTGTGAAAACCTTTATTAAAATGAGATCCATGAACCTCCTAAGCCGATGCCTCTCTAAAATTGGGATCTCAGAAACCCTTTCCTTTTGCTGCCCTATTCACAGACAGTTTTAATTTAAAATTTCAAGTAAACAAATGTGACGAGGTTATATCTAAAATAATAGAGGCAAGTTTTCATCTCTCTCATGGCTATAAGGATTTAAATGGCACTGTACTTTATGGCCTCATCGTCTTGGATTAATTCAGCAAATAAACATTTTCTGTATAGTTAAATGTCTCAATGGGACAGCATGAAAAATTTCCAATAAAATTATCTCATTTGGTAATAGGTGTAAATTTTTTAAAACCCAAATCTAATAGGGAAACTGGCTGGGTTGCTTCCCCTTGATCAAGTTTGCCGATCATTACCTCAATGTTCTTCCTATTTGGTCGAAAGTGTGTTGAATCCAGAGTCCTCTTATTCTGACACACTTGGGCACTTTTTGAAGAATTTTCCGTCAAATGCGGAATTGAAAATTTTCTTTCAATTTTGTCGGATGAGAGTGCTAAACTGTTTTTGTTCAATAAAGCAAAAATAGCTAAATTAAAAAAAAAGATGCTAAAAGATGGGAAATATTTTGTGAATCTGCCCTGGGAAGTTGTCTCTAGTAGATTCTAATTATGTGCCTTCTCTAAAAGTTATGCAAAGGGTGGCAGATTCTTTACAGAAACAAGGTTTACATAACGAATGTTTACGAGTGTTTGAAGAATATGAACAAAGTGGTATTGTTGAACCTTTTTCTGTTACTCCTGGAGAGTATGAAAAATATTGTTGGATCCCTCATATGCCCATCATTAAGGAGGACCTTGGTGTCACCACAAAGATCCGTCCCGTTTTTAATTGTTTCTTGAAAAGGTGGGGCGGGGAGGGGGGTTCCATTAATGATGCAGTGTATGCTGAAGTAAACTTGACAGGACAAATGCTTGATCTGCTATTGACTTTTAGGAAAAATAACTATGTCCTTTTGGGGGATCTTCGTAAGGTTTCCCTGCAAGTCCGCCTGTGGACTGATCAGGACAAAAACAGATTCCGTTTTTTTCTCAAAGTGAATGAAAAATTGTGTACCTATAGGTATAACTCAATCATTTTTAGCTTCAATGTCAACCCCTTCATCTAGAGCTAAATACTAAAGTTTCATGCAGAGAGATATCACTCAGATATATCTTCCTTTATAATTACTAACAATTTTTATGTTGACAACTTAGTTACTACTGGTTGCCATTATAACTCACTCCTTTCTGTTCATAATACTGTCCGTGGCGGATTAAAGGATGCAGGATTTGAGCTTCGGTTCTGTAACTCCAACTATACAGACTTGCAAAACAGGATGATTGAAGATAGGTCTACTACCCCCCCCCCTTTCATCTATGAAAAGGTTCTCAGGTACTGTTATTCCCCTCATTTAGATACAGCCAGACTGGCCCCTACCATGATAGACACTGAAGTTAAAACCAAGCATGTGCTTCTTTCTTGAATTTCAAGTATATATGATCGTTTATCTTTACTGCTTCCAGTTACCATATAAGGCAAGATCCAGGTTAGTCAAATCTGGAAAAGCAAACTGTCCTGAGAGAAAATTTTATATCTTCTTGGCAAACCCTCGCTAAGGAGTTAACTAGGTTATGTGATTTTGAGTTCCCCAGATGTGTGATGATGGATGACTCCCCAGCGAAGTTTAGATGCTTCTGTGATGCATCTAAACTTGCATACGGGTTTTCCTTTTATGCAAAACAAGGAACACAATGTTCCCTGTTGTTTGCTAAGGTGAAGATGGCTTCCATTAAGTGGAAGACCCTTTCTTCCTTAGAACTCATGGTTATCTATTTCAGTCTTAAAGTTGTTCTCAATGTGCTGAAGGCTTTGAAGCCTATCAATATTTCTTCCATTTTCTTTGTATCCGACACCCAAGTGACCCTATCAGGTTTTAAACAGAAAAGGCACTAAGAGAAACAGTTTTGTAGAGAATGGTGTACTGGAAAAAATGCTCAATGGGTATTTGTGCATAATTTGAACCAGACTTAACTCAATGTCCGATTGGTCTTGCTCAGAACACAACGTTAACCGCTGAGCTTTGCCAATTATGAAAGTGTCACAAATGCTGCTCAAAAAAAAGAAAAAGAAAAAAAGGAAACATGTAAACATAATTTTAACAGAAGAAATAAACAAAACAAAAAATAAACCAAGAGACAACAGCCTACCGTAACAAGTTTTTTTGTTTCATTTGTTTGTAATATGTTTTCGGCTGACATACACGAGTTAAGCCTCTATTGCAAAATACACATCGGCTCCGATGTTGTACGCAGCATGTTCAAGGGAGCTATTATTATCTAAGATTAATAATCTGAAAAGAAAGGAAAGAATTTTAGCGTTTTTTATTATTATTATTTTGGCTTAAACTTTGCGCTTTTTGAATTTTTTTTAAGGATATATAGGTAAATTAACAGGAAAATTGGTGCAAGTCCAAATTAACACTTGTGGCGATAAACAAAAACCTGCCACAGAATGTTGTCAGTGTTTTGGGGTTTTTTTTCTCATATCAAAAAACAGTGAAATTTTTTAAGTTTTATGATATCTGCTTTTATTAAATTGTTAGGTGAAAGTAGTACAGAATACACAACATCCTCCTGTCCCATATTAAGAATGGTTTTCTAAATGTTTTTATTTCAGCATGGATCAATAAGGGCATTAGTACCTTTTATTTTCTTAAATAAAAAAAAAAAAAAAAAAAAACTACTCGACGAGAACACTAGTGTTTTTGTTTTAATAATTTTTGTATAAAAAATAAAAATTTCAATTGTTCAAAACATGTTTTTTTCCAAAACTTATTGGGAATTTTTTTAATTACCATATTTTTTTATGTACATGCTCTAAAAATGATTAAAAATTATCTAATATTTTTTCACTTTTCATGTTATAAGCCTCTCTATACATGACCTCATCGACATGAGACCATTTCATTTCTCCTACTGATCCCAATATGTATTTTAGGGTTTATTGCCATAAGTGCTAATCTGAACTTGCATTTTCCTGTTAATAATTACCTATAACTATAATCTCCAGCCAGAAAAATATCCAGCACAAAAAAAAAACATAAAATAATCCACGCTCTCTGAAACATGCTGCATACAACATCAGACCTGATCATCAGGTCACCTGATGTGTATTTCGCTATGGGGGCCTCACTCGTGTACATCCAGGGTTTTTTATTTTAAGTTTTTATGTAACAATTAAAGAAATTTTTTTTTTTAAAGAAAAACATTAATAAATTATGTTTTTTTTTTGGTGGTTCTTAATACGGGGAGGTTTCACTTTCTTATATAAATTTAACGTAAAATGAGCACTCACTTTCTGGACACCTAGTAATTTCTTCATATCATAAAACAAATTTAACTGTGATATTCATTTTCAGCACCCCTGAAAATCGGCACCATTTTTTTACGAAGAGATTCGTTTACATTTAATTTGTATTTACTTTTTCTTCTTTCTTTCCTAATAAGTTCGACATATTTTTTTTCTCTCTCTCTCTCTTTTTTTTTTTTTTTAAAATCGAGACATTCAATAATTTCTCTCTTTTTTTTTTTTTTTCTTTAATACTGTTTCCATACTTTTGTTTTACGGCGTATCGTCTTTTTTTGAATTTGTACTTTTTCACCCCGTTTGTGGGTGTATGTTTTTGTTTACATTTAAGAGATTTTGTTTACATTTGGAGAGGTGGTGTAGGATCAGAGGGTGTTGTGGCGGGCCACAGCAACACCCCCCTGATCATCCACTGCCTCCCCTAATGTAAACAAAATTTTTGTGAAATATTAAACTACAGAAGCACCTGTGAAAAACTATACAAGTTCTATAATGAAAAAAGAACGAAAAACAAAAGTATGTTTTTTGTAAACCGTTTGTGTAAGACAGTATTATTAGTGAGAAATTCCATATACAACTGCCATCTTTCTTGTTTAGGCCACACAGTTCTAGCAGTCGGTCTGTGATTTGTTTAAATTTGAATGTGTCAGGTGATTTGACTTGGCGCGCCTTTTTTATCATGCTATTATTTTTCAGTCTAACAGAAACTCGACATCGGGATAGACTAAATTCAGCGGCCCTCTCTCGAGAGGGAGCCAAGACAATTCCTTCATGGGCACCAAACAGTTGGTGAACAAAGGCTACAACTCTACAAGCAGAGACAACAACTTCTATTTCTGTATTTATCCTAATTGAGGATCACATTCAAGAACTGTTCTGCATGTTTATTTTCCAAATATTGGAAGTTATCTCATCTGGAGTCCCATGGGGCTCACATATGCCTTATTATAGGCGCCATCATTCCCGCCGAGTTTACCATGAAACATTCATGGATCCTTCCAAAGGAACAACGAACTAACATTGCCACAATAGGAATTTGAACTAAAGGCTCCATGCGTATGGGGGCAAATTGGGCCACCGTATTGCAAAAGAAGTATACCAGAACCAAAGAACTTTCATTGCTGTTATTTGTGAATAAATTTTGAGTTTGAAGGTATGGCTTTTGTTTGTGGAATTCATTTGCTTCTGCAGGGAGGAATTTGAGTTGTGTGAGAAAGAAATTTCTTACATTCTCATTTTTTTGCAAAACGTAGAAAAAAAAAGATTCTCATTTTTTTTTGCAAACGTAATGATTAGTTATATAATTTGTGCAAATTCTTGATTTAAGACGAGCAGAATTTTTTTCGTAATTTTGAGCAGATTATTGTTGACAAGTTTTAACGTAATTCTTAGAAACCTTAGTTGTTACCTCAAAAAAAAAAAAAAGAATTTTTTTTTGTTTCGTTAAATCAAAAAAGTAATTTATTTCATTAATGTAACTTATGTCACTAAAAACTAATAAGACATTGATAAGTTTCAAGTGACGCTATGTTTGCACTTTTAAAAAAAAAGTAAGTAAAAAAAATATTGTTCTTCTTACGTTTGAAATTAAATTGCATTAGATAATAAATTAATTTGACTTTGAAATTGGGGTCATAAGTTATTGGTGTATTATAACTGCATTTTTGAATTTAAGATCCCACGTGGATCATTTATGTGACTAAAAAAAACTTCGGTTCAAATTCTGTAGACATAAAAATAACAAAAAAAAAAACAGGAATTAAGAAACCGTTAATGATTTTTTTTCCATAATTTGAATGCTTAAAAGTCACACTTTGAAAATGTTTATTGCAGGCATTGGATATTAATTTGATTTTTTAAATTAATTGATTAATTTAAATTGAGATTGCTAATGTTGATTTGTCATTATGATGCCATGTTTAATGTACACATTGATTATTTTGTGCTTCTGTTGTCAGTTTTTAAATGATGTGAGTTGAAATTTTATTAAAAAAAAAAAATTTTTAGTGGGCAGGAAAGGGTTTAATTCCCCCCCCCTCACTTTGTCAGGCGTACTTGATAGCTCGGAAATTTCGAATTTGATTATAAATGTGTAACTTGATCATATTTCTTAGAGCATTAGCCCAAATTTTAGGATAGATTAATTGCTGGCGGCCATTTCGTTAACATGTTTATTTGTGATTACATCATTCCGTTTTGGAATAATATTGTCGGTTTTCGCCACCTTAATATTTGCAAATAATTATATCTTGGTTATTTTATTAATTGTTCTCGAAGGAAGAAATATGGCCCTAAAGGAACTAATGTCTAAATGGGAAGCCAAAAGGTTTCGCATTGATAGTGCGGTGAAGTGGTTAGAAGTGAACAACCCTTCACCAGATTTTTTCAGGACCTGAGAAGCAGTAATTAGAGTTTGGTTAAGAAACTTGGATGACCTGACAGACCAAATTCTAATCAAGACTCCAGAAGATGAGAAATTGCAGCTTTGTGAGGTTTCGGAAAAGTTTTCTTCAGAAATAGAAGAAAAATTGCTTTCGTTAAAATTAAAGTTAGATGCCCCTCAAGTTATGCAAGCTTCGACGGTTATGCCTGTGAAAATGCAATTGCACTGTCCAAGGTTTTCCGGAACGTCCATGGATGATAAGTTTTCGTTCAGAACTTTTCTGAACAAATTCGAATTTTGCACTGATAGTTTAAATAAGGCTGACAGACTGTTAGTGCTTAAATCAAAACTAGATGGGGATGCATTTTATATAGTCTCCAGTCTAGATGTAACATCAGATAATTATGATGTAGCCCTAAAATTGTTAAGGGAAAAATATTTAAACTCTGATTTGATTAAAAAAACGGGTTTTTGAGAAAATTATTCATCCTCCGTCTCTTATAATGGATTTTAAAATTTTGAAGTCATTTCTCGAAAAAGTTAAGAGAGATTTAACCGAACTTGATAAGTTCTATGGGACTGATTTTTTTGCTGAGGGTGGAGCCTCAGGGGCATTGATAGCCCACATTATTTTCTAAATATCCTAATGTTATAAGGAGAGAATTGATGAGTAGAAGTGATGAAAGATTCTCTGAATAATATTATGTCCCATGTGAAATTACGGAATATTTATTAGCTGCCCCACTCAATGTTCGGCGGGATATTTGCGTGCCAAAATTGACGCCTTCTTCACCTAAGACGAAATCCAATATGGCGTCTTCTTCCCCATGTGAGGTGAAGGCTACTTTATTATGTAAGCTGTGCAAAGCTACAGATCATTCGATTAAGAACTGTAGTAAATTTCCTTCCTTTGATGTGAAATGCCAAAAGGCTATAAACAGTTAAAATTATGTATGTGTCTGGGTGAACACTCAGATGCAGTTGGTGTGAAAGTAAGGAGTTTTCTTACCTTTGTACAGTCTGTGCGTTGGAAAGTCATTTTAGTGTTGTGTCCTAAGGGAAATAAGTCCTTTGTGGGCCGAACAACATTCTGAACCACAGAACAGTATTTTTCCTGTCCTTAGAATATCGATGAAAGCACATGGACCAATCTATTTTTTCTGTTTGATTGATACTGGGAGTCAACATTTGCTTTTTGCCCAGGAAATTTTATTTAAATTGTGTTCTGCTAAAACCATAAACCACAAGAAGGTTGATATGGCTGTGAACACGTTGATTGGCAGTGACTACTTGAGATTGCAGAAGTACAATATATCTATAAAATTAGGTGACCAAAATCCTTTTAAATTTGCGGCGTTATTTTCCAGGGATTTGAATTGCTAATTTCGATAAAGTTGTTAATAACTTGAAGGTTTCTGGCTCTGTCGCGGTTATAAGAATTTAAACGGAACTCCCATTAAGGGAATTATTAGTTTGGACCTGAGTAAATTAGATAATCTCAGATTAGTTGAGTGTTTTAATGTAAACGTATGGCGACATAGGAATTTCATAATTTTGTTTGGCGAGAGCCAACATTTTTTTGAATAAAGATTTGAGTAGAGTCGCCTTCCCTTTAATAGCATTGTGAAATCCCTTCCTGAATGCAACAGCTATTTAATCAATTCTGTTCTAAATCCGACACTCTCTTATGAGGACGGATTGAAGCCTTTCTTCTCCGAATCCACAGTTGAATGAGGGGTAGAGACGTTGCTCTGTCTCGACTTATTAGGAATTGATGAAGTTATCGGCTGTGGACAAGGAGAAGATAGAAGAGTTTAAAAACTCAATCATATGGGAGGAAGGGAAATATGTAAATTTACCGTGGCGTCATGATAGGATCCCACAGGTAAAAAGTAACATTGTGACTTCCTTAAAAGGTAATGGACAGAGTGGCAGAGTCCTTAGAAAGGAAGGGAATGTATAATGAGTACCTCCAAGTGTTTGAGGATTATGAGGAATGTGGAATAGTGGATCAGTTTTTTGTCCCGCCTGGAAATTATGAAGATTATATTTGGGTTCCTCATAGACCTGTTATTAAGGAGGGAACTGGAGTGACGACAAAAATTTGTCCCGTATTTAACTGCTCCCTGGAACCTTGAGAGAGGACATCAATTAATAACGCTGCCTACATGGGCATGAACTTATCCGCTAAATTATTGGATTTATTGCTGGGATTCAGGAAAATGAATATGTCCTTCTAGGTGATATAAGGAAGATAAGGAACGCTTTTTTACAAATTCACTTTAAATCGCAAGAGGATAAAAACAGATTTTGGTTTTTCCTTAAAAAGGGTGACAAGTTATGTACTTACAGGTACAAAAAAATTATATTTGGGTTCAATGCTAGCCCCTTCATTCTGAACTTCATTTTGAAATTCCATGCGGAAAAATATGCGAAAGATGCAGCAATTTTTATGTGAATAATCTTGTCACCACCAGTTGTGACGGAGAGTCCCTACTTGCTATTTATAACAATGTTCGTAGCAGATTGTTAGAGGCAGGCTTCGATTTACGATCCTGCAATTCTAACTGTTCTAAGATACAAGAAAAAATGTTGGAGGATGAAACTATTTCTTCTCCCTTTCCAGCCTTTGAGAAGATATTGGGATACCTATATGATCCTATTCGGAACATGTTCAAACTTTCTCCCACTTTAGTGAACCCTGAGGTCAATACCAAACGGGGATTC
Organism: Euprymna scolopes; assembly: GCF_053919585.1. Taxonomy (NCBI): domain Eukaryota; kingdom Metazoa; phylum Mollusca; class Cephalopoda; order Sepiida; family Sepiolidae; genus Euprymna; species Euprymna scolopes. Next base: position 80,153,124 of record NC_136501.1, read on the forward strand.
TTTCATAAATATCAGGAGTATATGACCTCTTATCTATGCTTCTCCTCGAGAGAGGATGATCATTGTCAGTTCGATCTGGAAAAGCAAGTTATCGTGGGATGAGCGGATTCCCGAAGAGCTCAATAAGCTGTGGCAAACCCATGCCAAGGATCTAAACTACTTGGGGAAGTTTGAATTTCCCAGGCGTGTATTGTCAGAAAATCAGTCTATCCAATTTATTTGTTTCTGTGACGCGTCGAAAATGCGTATGGATTCATCCTGTATGCGAAACAGGGAGTGAATTGTTCTCTGTTGTTCGCAAAGGCCAGAATGGCCCCAATCAAAGGGAAGTCACTTCCCACTTTGGAACTGTTGGCTATGTTTTTAACCATTAAGGTAGTCCCTCAGGTTTTGGGTGCTCTGGGGTCCCTTAACATTGATAATTTTTTCCTGATGTCTGATTCCCAGGTTGCACTCTCATAGGTCCTGAACGGTAAAGGATCCAAGAAAAATATATTCATTGAAAACAGGATCGCAGAGATCAAAAAATTTTCAGAAGATATTAATATTAAATTTGGCATTCTACCGAAATTAAAATATGTTTCTTCGTCGGAAAATCTGGCAGATCTTCTAACTAGAGGTATCAATACTTCTAAATTTTCCCAGTTATTCAATTTCTGGATGTATGGCCCGGAATGGCTCAACAGAGATGGCACTGATTGGCCAATCTCACTCTTACCTTGTCTAAACGAAACTAATAAAAAAATTGTATCATGTTTATACTCTCAGGAGACACGTCTTTCTGAAAATACCTTCCTGTTGGATATTACAAGGTATTCCAGCTTATCTAAGGCAATCAGTGTCTTAGAAAAAGTGTTGAAATTTTATGATTTGTCACGTCACCATAGTGCTGACAATTTTAATAGGGCCAAATTATTGCTATTTGCTAATATGCAAATGGAGGCCCTCTCTCATGAACTAGGTTACTTAAAACCACCTCCCAGTAAAGTGTAGGGTAGAGTTATTCCTTGATAAAGATAGGTTAATTAGAACTAGTGGAAGGATACAAAATTCTGATATTCTGCCCTTAGAGGTCAAGTTTCCTCTTTTGTTGGGAAAAAAATCATTATTTAACAAAACTGGCAATTAAGGAAGCTCATCTTAACTGTTGCCACATGAGGGTTAATTTAACCCTCAGTAAGTTAAGGCTGTCTGGGGTTTGGATCCCGAAAAGCCATAAAAGCCTTCGTGCGTACTTGCACTGTATGTAAAAACATAAATGCTCTGCCTTGTAAGGCACCTGCAGGGTCATTGTCTGCTCATAGGGTGAACTTTGTTCGCCCATTTAAACAAGCCGGTGTGGATTTCACCGGTCAATTTTCTATAAAAGTTGGAGGGGTAGAAGTTAAAATGTACATATTACTCTTTACATGCATGAGTTTGCGTGCAATTCACTTCCAATTATTGCCGGATATGAGAACCCGCTCTTTCATGCTGGCCTTTGTTAGGTTGATTTGGTATCCCCACGCATATATATTCGAAATCTTTTGTTGCATCTGGAATATTGTTATAGAATATGCTCAAATCGGACAAGCTGAAGGAACAATTTAAATCTATACACATCGTCCATCGAACAATTCCCCTTTACTCTGCCTGGGAGAGACTTATTAAAACAGTCAAATAATGTTTGAGGAAACTGTTGGGCAGAAGAAAGTTGGATTATTTTGAATTTCTGACTGCACTTTCTGATGTGCAAAAGGCAATAAATGACAGACCCCTCACTTATATTGTTTCTGCCGACAAAGACTTTAGTATTTTAACTCCAAATCATTTTCTTTAAACAGGATATCAATCTTGTTTGCTTATTAATAATTATGATGCGGAATTATGTCTTGACCCCACTCCCAACAGGACTGCCTTATTACATTCCCTCGAAATGAGGAATACATTTGTTGAAAAATTCAATCGTATCTGGCATAATGATTATCTCTTGTCATTAAGAGAAGTCGATGCCAAAATCAGGAGCAATTGTGCCCCCAAGTTATCTGTTGGAGAGATAGTACTTATTAAGACTCCCAACAAAACCAGACAATTTTGCCATCTTGGTAAAATAAATTAATTACTGGAAGTGACAATAACATTCGTTCCGCAGTTGTTCCTAAGGATGGGTGCGAACAGGTCCATTCCTTAAAAAATCTTGTGCCCTAGGAAATTAAGAGTAATGATGATATTGGATCAACTGAGTTTATAGAAGAAGGACAACCCTTTTTTTGTCCATCCTGTTCTGTTCCTAATGATGGAACATCACCAATGGTGTGCTGCAATTCCTGTGACAGCTGGTACCATTTCAGTTGTGTGAGAGTTAATCAGCAAGATACCTTAGGGGGGTGGCTTTTTTGTTCTAATTATAAGGATGAAGCTCCTCAGGTCAGTGGAAATTAGCTAATGTCTAGATGCATGAGAATTTTGAAGTTTAAACTGAAAATTGACAACAGACAGTGGCACACATTAATATTAATATTAAAAAAGTTTAACTGAATTAAAATTATAATTATTGAATCTCAATTTTGAATAGTCAGCAAATCAACATATTAAAGCTAAGAAATTTAACCGAATTAAAACATATTGAAATTATAAATCTGTCTCAGTTAAGACTTATGTTTATTGGATTAACTTGCTATCTGTCGTTTATCTGACCGTTTTATTAATTAACTTGTATTGGGAAAAAAGTAATGATTATCCATTACTTTTTCCTCTCCTCCTTGGCAATGTGTAAAACATTCCATATACAACTGCCATCTTTCTTGTTTAGGCCGGCCACACAGTTCTAGCAGTCGGTCTGTGATTTGTTTAAATTTGAATGTGTCAGGTGATTTGACTTGGCGCGCCTTTTTTATCATGCTATTATTTTTCAGTCTAACAGAAACTCGGCATCGGGATAGACTAAATTCAGCGGCCCTCTCTCGAGAGGGAGCCAAGACAATTCCTTCATGGGCACCAAACAGTTGGCAGAGACAACTTCTATTTCTGTATTTATCCTAATTGAGGATCACATTCAAGAACTGTTCTGCATGTTTATTTTCCAAATATTGGAAGTTATCTCATCTAGAGTCCCATGGGGCTCACATATGCCTTATTATAGGCGCCATCATTCCCGCCGAGTTTACCATGAAACATTCATGGATCCTTTTCCAAAGGAACAACGAACTAACATTCCAACAATAGGAATTTGAACTAAAGGCTCCATGCATATGGGGTCAAATTGGGTCACCGTTTTGCAAAAAGAGTATACCAGAACCAAAGAACTTTCATTGCCGTTATTTATGAATAAATTTGGAGTTTAAAGGTATGGCTTTTGTTTGTAGAATTCATTTACTTCTGCAGGGAGAAAATGGAGTTGTGTGAGAAAGAAATTTCTTACATAGTGTCCTAAATTAGGAGATGAAAAAAATAAATGAATCTCTTGGACAAAAACAGCGTCGGTTTTCGGGGGGGGGTGCTGAAAACAAATATCACAGTTGAATTTGCGGTAAATATCCAGATACACTACAACAGAACACTAACCACTCTAATTTGTTTTTTTATAGGCAATTGAGGTCGCTGACAACGAATCTGATAGTCAAACTTGGGGCAAATTTACCATTTGCATGGTATTAACCCCTGAACTCACGAACTACTTTCCACCATTTTGCAGCTTGTGCGTGTGCTGCAGCATAAACGACGGCTTGCTTCACTAAGCAAACTGCCTTCTCATATGGCATATCAATCCAAAAATTACGGACTGATATTTTTTAATGACTTTCAATTGTCTAGTTTTTTTTATTTATAACACCTTTTCCCGAACTTACCGTGTTTAAGAGAGAGTTGGCCGCCATTTTGAATTGTCCAATACATCGGTAAACACTGCATGTTTTTCGAGCTGAATAAATATGTTACATTGAATAAAAACACAAAAAATATATCCAGTTTGGTAGAAAAGTAACTTATCTTGCCTTTGATAACATTTATTTGTTATATATTTGTTTTTTGACAACTTTTTCGAATCTATGTGTACAGTAATACAAACCCGCGTTACTTTTTGAAAAGTTGAAAATTCTATGCTCCAGGAAAAAAATAAATAAATAAATTACCCCACCCCCTCTCCCCAACTTGGAGTGATTTTCTTTTCTTGTTTTAGTTCTTTTTCAGCTAAATTTTAAATTTTCCACCCAAAAAGTGCTATAATGTATTTTTGAAAATTAGAAAAGGTACTGGTCGCGATTAGAGTTCCCTGCCGAACATCCTAAAAAAACACTGACTTCTCCCCACGCATGAGCAAAGGACATGTTTTAGTTGCCATAATAACTAAACGATCATGAATTTTTATCGACTTTGTTTTACTGTTTATGAATATTGAAATAAAAGACATTACACATTTATTAATAATATCTCACTTTTAATCACTTTTATCGACTTCTTTTCTTTTTTAATAGTATTTTCTTAAAATGAATATTAAAATAATTTCCCAACTTTTTTCATTTCTATGTGTTTTTAGTTTTGTGTGTTGAATGAAACTTTTTTTTTTTTTCATTACAACAATAGTTATCGACCCCGGTTCTTTGGCTGACAAACGACATCTATCGGCGGTTTTTTAAAATTGTTTAGTTACTTTTCTTTTTAGTTTATTTTAATTTTATAATTTATAAATTTTGAATGGTGCGAAAATAACATTGATTAAATAAACAACCGTATGTAAATTTATTATTCTATCACCATTTTGTGGTACTAGTGCACTTATTGATCCGTGCTGAAATAACGTTATTTAAAAAGCCATTCTTAACATGGGGAGGGTGTTTTGTACCTATTCTCTACTGTAACCTTACAATTGAATAAAAAAAAACATTAAATTTTAATTAAGCTTGGAAATACGATTTAAAATATAGCGCGGATCATAAGTAAGTGCACTAGCACCCATTTTTTTTATTAATATATGTTTAGTAATTATTTTTCTTTTAATATTCATAAACAGTAAAAACGTCGTCATTTAAAAAGAAAATGCTATTTTAAAAAAGAAAAAGTCGATAAAAGTGACACATAAACAGTAAAAAAAACAAAAAAACAAAGGCGATAAAAGTGAGATATTATGTAAATTCGCCTAAAGTAGAATCTTATTTGCTTTATGTTATGAAGAAATTACTAGTTGACCTTCTGGTGCTCATTTTACGTTAAATTTATATAGGAAAGTGATGATTGATATGATCTCCCACTTTTTGAAAAAGTAATTTCTTCATATCATGAAAACTATTTATCTGCCCAAAATTTAAATTTAATATTCGTTTTCAGCACCACCGAAAACCTTTAAAGGTCGTCATTTTAATGTTTTTAGGGGAGTTGGAAAAAAACTTGACATTGACCCTGATTTCTCCCTCTAATTATAATGACAGGTGCCCGAAAAAAAATGGCGTCTCCATTTTCGGCGATGAACTGTAGAAGTACCAAAAAAAAAAAAAAAAAAAAAAAAAAAAAAAAAAAAAAAACCATTTTTATCGCCTACACGTTTTGTTTCATTTATATTGTCAAAAAACATAACACATGAACTTCGTTCAGCAATAAGAAAAACTAACCAAAAAAACACAGAAACGGTGCACGGGAAAGTGAATGTACCTATTTACTATGCCTCCCCACGGGACAGAGTTAGACACCAGGGTCGTTTTTTAACGTGGAGAAAAGGTACAAAAATAAAAATTGTCTCAGTCGTGAAGGATTTCCCCTTCACCGAAAGAGAACAAGAAACAGAAGTGCAGCATCTGAAGAACAGATACTACACTCTGATCTTGTCCCGAAAGTCAATTTCACCAAAGTTGTGCATGCTAAAAAATACATGATAGAGAAAAAGAGAAGAATTTGTTGAAATACCGTTCTTGAGATCCGAATATCTTTAAATCGTCCGAATTCTTCAGCTAAAACCATGTGGTCGGTGAAAAGCCCAAAATGATGAACGTAGCGGAAATAGGCGACCGTACCGCACGCTGTCAATGTCAAACAAGCTGCAGCAATGATGCCACGTCGTTTGCTGGAAGTATTTGGCCGGTAATACTTCTTTCCAGATTCTCCATTATTTGTTTGTAAGATTTTAACTGGATTCGTTATAAAGAGCGACCGTTTCGGGACGAGCGGAAAATAAAAGGATTTAACCGGAGAAAAGATGGGTCGCACACGAGCAATGAAAAACATATTGTTCTCACGGTGACCGACAGTTTTTTTTTACGATTAAAACAATTGAAAAATGGAGTACTTTTGTGAACTATTAAACAGTTATCTTAGCGATATGACATCCACCTTGTTCGCAGAATAAATATAAAGTTGTGTGAAAAATTATTTCTACGATAATTTTTTGTTTTGCTTTCTGTTAAAGAAGAATTCCGAAAGGCGGCGCTGTCAACTGCACATAATTTATTGAGAGTAACCTCCCCTTAGTTTTTAACACGAACTTCAATCTAAATTCTTGTATTGTACACCAACAAACAAACAAATAAAAAAAAATGGAGCGATGGGGGGGGGGGGTAAAAAATTTCAAACCAAAACATTTATTGTATAAAAATTTATCAAAATATAATTGTAAAAACATTTATTGAAAAGTTTGCGTAAGAAAATATAATTTTAATAAAACAATTTTGTAATGAAAGCAACATTGGATTTTTATAAAATAGTATGTTTTTTTTTTTAAACAAATAAATAATTCTAAACATTAAATAAAGTAATAAATGGAAGCAATTGTTCTCCAGTTTAATTTTTTTGTTATTTATTTCATGCTTCGGCCATAGTTTAAAATAATGATTTTTCCCTTGCATTTAAACTGCAGGTGTGTGAAATAAAATGGCGTCTCCAGTTTCGGCGATAAAGTGTAGAAGTACCTAAATAAATGTTGTTATAGCCAATAAAAGTTGGTTTTGCACCTACTTAAACGGATCCAAAGTGTCCAGACTTGGCTGGTCTAGGGCCATTTGCTGTAAGTCGATATCCAATGGTGAGGACAGAGAATTAATGGGAAGGCGAGACAAAGCATCTGCCACAGCATTCTGTTCACCGGAAATATGTCGGATATCGCTAGTAAATTGTTAAACAAAATCCAAGTGGCGAGTTTCACGGGGAGAAAATTTGTCCGGCTTAGCACGCAGTGCGTATGTAAGCGGACGGTGATCGGTGTAGATCGTGAATTGACGGCCCTCGAGTGAATGTTGGAAGTGTTTTACTGTGAGGTACATTGCTAGGAGTTCACGGCCAAGCGTGCTGTAACATTGTTCTGCCGGTTTCAGCTGTCTCGAAAAGTATGCGAGAGGTTGTAATTGTTGTTGGTGCTGCTGTTGCAACACTGCACCTACAGCTGTGCCTGATGCATCAACGACCAGAGAATACTGGGCATCAGGTACGGAGTGTGCAAGTAAGGATGTCATCGCTAGCTTTGTTTTCACTTCGTTGAACGCTTCTAGTTGGACCTCATTAAGTGAGATTTGCTCGTTTTTCTTCTTCCTGTTGTGTAACAAGTCGGAAAGAGGAGCTAGAAGATCCGCACAATGTGGGATGAAACGTCTGTAATAGTTCAACAGACCAAGAAAGTGCCTTAGTTGGTGAAGTGAAGTAGGTGGTTGAAGGTCTTGTAGATCCTTCACCTTTTCTGGTAATGGAGATATACCGTCTGGGCTGATAATGTGGCCCAGGAAAACTAGCGACGAAGCACCGAAAACGCATTTACCAGGGTTAATCCTCACCTGGTATTTCTGAAACCGTTTGAACAGTAGGAGGAGGTGAGTGACATGTTCCTCAGGTGAGGCGCTTGCAACGAGAATGTCATCTATATAATTATAGACTTCGTCCATGAAGCGCTGAAAGGTACTAGCCGCGTTTCGCAAACCGAAGGGCACAGTTAAAAATTCAAACGCTCCAAATGGAGTTGTAACCGCAGTCTTGGGTATGTCGGCCGAATTCACCGGGATCTGATGGTAAGCCTTAACCAGATCTAGCTTAGAGAAGGTCTTACAATTATACAGCGAGGAAGCAAAGTCTTGAATGTGTGGGATTGGGTAATGATCGGGTACCGTCATGGCATTCAGTTGTCGGTAGTCCCCAGTCGGACGCCAATCCCCATCACGCTTAGGGACCATATGCAAAGGGGAAGCCCATGGACTGCACGAAGGGCTAATTATTCCCAGCTGCAGCATATGGCTAAATTATGCCTTTGCTGCCTTAAGTTTATCAGCAGGGAGGCAGCGTGGTCGTGAGAACACAGGTGCACCTGTGGTCTCAATATGGTGCTTTGTTGAGTGAGTGGGTTTGCTGACAACAAAATTTAAATTGGTCAATTCCGGGTACGCTTGCAGTAAAGTCTGGTATGGGTCATCAGACGCAGCAATGAAGAATACCGGGCTGATAGCGGGGATGTTTGTTTTTACCCCAGAGATGGAAAGTTCTGTATTAGCGTCTATCAGCCGACGTCTTCGCATGTCCACTAATAGGTTAAAGTGGTGCAGAAAGTCCGCGCCTAGTATGGGGTACGGTAAGTCGGCCACCGTGAAGACCCACGTAAAGTCTTTCTGTAATTCCAAGTTTAGAGAACGAGAAATTTGACCATATGTGGGGATTGCTGAGTGATTTATTGCTTGCAGTGTGATTGGCGATACTGGTGGTTTTTTACCGAGGAGTTTTAGCGGCCATATGCTGCAAGCAGCTCCCGTATCAATCAAGCAACATGCCTGGGATAGCGAGTCTATAATAAAATAGGCACGGTTTGTGTGCATACCCGGTGGAGAGCTTGCCCTGCTCAAGTCCCCAGACCTTAGTTTTCCTGGTTCGAAAACAAACAGGGCATTGTGCACCTCTGTGCCTCTGCTCCAAAATGGCTATGGTAAAAGCATAGCCCTGGCGTGTTAGACTGGCGGTGGCGATGGGGAGATGGTGAGCGACTTCGGTAGCGGCGTCTAGGCGATGGTGATCTAGTTGCGTTTAATTTTTTTTACCTCCTTGGTGAGACACTCAATAGCGTCAAGTATAGCCAAAGACGTGGCGTCTCGGCTTGCATTCCTAGTCGCAGCAGCGTGTGTAAAAACTTCAGCCTGTGGCTGAGGGATCGCAGCGGTGGTAGGTCCCCTAGAGAATTCCATCACCCTATCCACCGATGCTGCTATGGTATCTACAGATTGCTTCTCAACCATAGGTGCCAAAATTGCCTTTACTTGAGACGGCAGCCTCGAAATGAAGAGCTGCTTTATAAGGGCACTGTCGGCCGGGACGTCTTCTGCCCGTTCTCTCATTCTACGGAGTAACTCCGCTGGCATACGATCCCCTAAAAGTTCGTCATGGACCAACGTTTGGAAACGCCTCTCTGCTGAGACTGACGTTCAGAGCAGCACCTCCCGCTTTATGCTTTCATAGGTAGAATTAATGGGGGTGTCAGTTATGAAATCCTTGATAACTGGCGTCAACGATGCGGGGAATGCACTGAATAATATGTGCAGCTTTGTCTGCTCCGATACGTTGTTTGCCAAAAAATGCGATTCCAATTGGGCAAACCAAACTCGCACGTCGCCAGCAAAGGCAGGCAATACGGTAGACATGTTTAACTAACAAAAAAAAAGGAACAGACCAAAAAGAATTCAGTTATCCGACTTGAAGGATAATGCCAAAGAAACACGAGAAATATTGGAAGTACTAAAAATAAAAAATAAAAAAAAATGAAGAAATATACTTTTATGGGTCCCTTCTGGGAGGACCGAAAAAAAAAATCTATTATAATAGGAAAAGGAACATTTAAGCTGAAGCACGTGTGGCAGGGGGTATTTAGAAAAGGTATCGAACTGTACGTAATAGGAGAAAAATATTTTTTCTTTTTTTTTTTTAAACAATAAAATAAATTGATAGACTATGCTTTTTCTTTTTTTTTATATTTCTGGTAAAAGAGAAAAACTGTGTGTGTGTGTGTGTGTGTGTGTGTGTGTGTGTGTGTGTGTGTGTGTGTGTGTGTGTGTGTGTGTGTGTGTTTTTATATGAAGCAAGTACTCACGTTGGTTTTTTCTTTTGCTGGCCGGGGAAGAATATCCGTTTAAAACGTTTTTAAGTCTGTATATGACACGTGGTGTTTGAACTGTATGAATGTGTCCGGCGGGGATGTTTTTTTTATTTTTCTGTGGGGGAACAAAATGTCCGGTGTTGTTGAATGGTTTTTGGTGATAAGTACTTTATTTTTGGAAGATGATTTCGCTTTTTTTTTCTTTTTTTTTTTTTTTTTGAAATAGGCTTCTTTCTTTGCAAAAATTATGAGGTTAAATAGAGTTATTCTAAAAGAAAGAATATCCTACAGGAAGGTTAATTAACGGTTCTTAAAGTGTTTTCTGTTTGAAATGTCTTTTTTTTTTTTATTAAAATATTCTCTATGGAGAATATCAGGCCGCTTTCTTTTTTTTTTTTAGTTTCCCTCGTTTGTAAGCCGCAGACACTTTGACGCCGATACTTTTGACGTGTAAGTGCATCTCGGAGGTGCGGGAGGGGCCACGTGGGATTTTTTTAACACGCAAAGAATTGTCCGTTTTTTTTTTTTTCTTTGGTTGGTAAAAAAAATTCTGTTTCTTTTTGTGCGAATCCGTTTGAAGAATTATATATATATATATATATATATAAATGAAATATTATTTCTTCTTTCAGTCTGTAGTTTTTGTTTGTTTTGAGCGCTCTCCGTAATTTCTTTTTGTTTTTGCAAATGTTTGGAAGGAAGTTTGTACGTTCTCTTTAAAAAATATTCTTTTTTGTTTGAGAAGTTTTTTTTTTTTTTTTTTTTTTTTTTTTTTTTAACGAGGAGCGTTCCGTCGGGTCACCATTTTTAGTGGGGTAGTTGTACTCCAGCTAATTATTTATCTTTTAGAACCCTCGATAAAAACGACAAACTCCTTTTAACATTAAACATTTGCAAGTATTTATTCAACGGGATAATAGTGGTGGAGCTCAAAGTTATTGAGTCAGGTCCAAGTCGGACTGTCGGTGCTGGGTGAGGAGGAGAGGAAGGTGTGTCTTCGCTCGTGGCTCTGTACTGACTGTTGGATGTCCCCTGCACTCTTTTTAGGGACAGTAGGATCAATGCGCACTGCCTGTCGATTGGCCAGTCTATGGCCGAAGAACTTACAGGGAAGCATTGATCTGCCAGAGAGTATAGTTCATTAGGGGGGGGGGGGTTGCTACACTTTCCTTCTCATCAGAGGGCAGGAATTGGATTATTTTGGACCATCTTCTAATTACGCGATTTCCTTGGATTTTACTTGTGTGAATGGAAAATTAAATTAACTTTCTTGGACTTATATTTTTGGATTTTACCGTCATTGGATGCTTTTCCTTTCACCTGGCTGTCCATTCACATTGTAGGGGAATAAATAAGAGCACCGGATTACCGGTGTAGGGTAAGGAGTGAGGTCCCTTGAGAAAAGTAGAGGAGAGTCCGTACACATGAGGCACGGACGCAAAAAGTTTTTCTCCTAAAAGACAATGTTGGACAGGCAGAGTACAACTCTAGAATACAGTCCTCACTCCTCCCGTAAACCCCACTATTGAAGTGAGTAATCTTTTTACCTTAATGTTCTGAATTGCAGTGTTGTCATGTTTTCATGTTTGTTAATAAATTCTTGTCGTTTATACTTGTTGTACGTTTAGTAATTATTAAAGCTGGTCGGTAGTTTTGGGACTTGGAAGAACCTAAACCCGTACCAACAGTGGTGACCCCAACTAGCAACATAGAATACGCAAAGAAACGTTTTTTTTATGTTTTAATAACAAAAGGAAAATGCGTAAAATTAAAGTTTATTTTCAAATAAAAATAATCCATAACATGAATCCCGGCGTCAGAGTAGTTAAAAATAAATAAACAAAACATTTACGTACGTAAGTTAAAAATAAAAAAATAAAAAATAATGACTAGTTACGTTTCTGTGCCGAGATTTATTTTATACAAGTATCGTTACCCTTTCATCGGGATATTCACATTTTTCTTGCACAACAATATGACCGACCGTGTCTTCTTCAATTTGCACGCGGGGCCAGTCTCGTGATTGGCTGATGTGAACATTACGTCACACTTCGTCTTCCTCTTGCTCTGTCCCTACTATTACTACTATACGGTGTCATCTAGCTAACTGTCGCTATAAATAAATAAATAAGATAAAAATAAATAATAATAAAAATCATAAATAAATGTGAAATGGCGTCGCCCACATTCAGTCTGATTCCAACGGATGTACGGAATGACCCTGCTTTGTTTTTCGCACAGCTAGATTTATATTTTCAGCAGAAAACGATATCAGGACAGACTGAAAAGTTTTGCCATGTGGCGACTATATTACCTCAGGATGTTATCGTCGAGGTGAGAGACCTAATTATATCTCCTCCCACGGAGAAACCATATGACACCCTACGAGAAAGAGTGACAACTGCTGTGTCAGTTTCAGCACACAGGCGAATCTCACAATTATTAGAACAGGAAACGATGGGGGATAGCACGCTGTCACGGTTTCTAAAGCGCCTGCAGAAGTTGGCTGAAGGGACAATGGACAATAATATTGTCAAACACATCTTCCTACAGCGCATACCAACCGAGTGTAAGGTGGTAATAGCTGCACAAGATGAATCTATGCCAGTGGAACGAGTGGCTGAGATAGCCGACCATATTGCCGATATAATGTCGACATGGTCGTCAACGGTGGCTGGCGTTCAGACATCGGAGAAAGACGAGCTACCCTCCAAACTAATGGAGGGACAGACCAGATTGGAAGCTCGCATGAACAAAATGGCGGAGGACATCGCGAGACTTACCCTTGAGAATAAGCAAAGGCGGGGGGGGGGGGGGGGGTGCACGCAGCCACTCCAGAGAACGGAGGCAGGATAGGACCATTTGCTGGAAGCACAAGAGATTTGGGAAGAAGGCAAATTCCTGTATCCCACCGTGTAGTTACAAGAGTTCGGGAAAAGCTTAAACCGACAGAAGAATGCGGCATCAACTGTCGGTGCATCTCGTTCAGGCCGCCTATTGTATGTGGTGGACAAAAACTCAGGTACGTCCTTTTTGGTGGACAGCGGGGCACAGGTGTCTCTCATTCCTGCGACTGCAGCCGACAAGAAATCCCCTCCCTGTAAATTCACACTACGAGCTGTGAATGGCTCGTTAATACACACATATGGGGAGAAGTGTATGGACCTTAATTTAGGCCTGCATAGAAAATTTACCCACATTTTTATAGTGGCAGATGTAGACAGTGCTATTTTAGGTACCTATTTTTTACAGACGTTCGGTTTGGTGGTGGATATAACAGGCCAGTGTCTGAAAGATCCAGAAACGCATCTCACAGCGTGTGGGGTAGTTAGGACTGGTACTCCATTGTGTCCAGCAGTGGCACATGCAAACCAGGATAACGATTTTCTGAGTCTCTTGAAGGAATACCCTTCAATTTCAGTGCCTTCTTTCCATAGGGACGTTTTGCCACACTCCACCACACACTATATCGAAACAAAGGGTGCGCCTGTTCATAGCAAAGCTAGGTGCTTAGCACTAGAAAAGGTAACAGCGGCCAAGGCTGAATTTCAGCAAATGATGAAGTTAGGCATAGTTCGCCCTTCAAAAAGCGAATGGGCTTCACCTCTTCATCTTGTCAACAAAGGTGTTAACACATGGCGGGCATGTGGGGACTACAGAGCACTGAATGCAGTCACTAAACCAGATAGATACCCAGTACCACATGTCCAGGACGTGACAGCAGTGGCTCAAAATAACCGTTTTTTTACAAAATTGGATTTAATTCGAGCATATCACCAAATACCGGTGGAGCCCGAATACATTCCTAAAACGGCTATCATCACCCCATTCGGGATGTTCGAGTTCATGCGAGTTCCTTTTGGGTTGCGGAATGCAGCACAAACATTCCAACGGTTCATAGACCAGGTATTGTCAGATTTGCCATTCGTCTGTGCATATATTGACGATGTACTTATTGCTAGTAAAACTAGAAAGGAACACATCGGTCATGTGCGACAGGTCTTCGAATGTTTGAAGCAATATGGGATAGTCCTAAACCCATTAAAATGTGCTTTTGGTCAATCCGAAGTAATTTTTTTAGGACACCATATTTCAGAGGGGGGAATATCCCCATCACCAGAGATGGTCAAGTCCATTCAAAATTTCCCTATCCCTGCCACAATGAGGCAGCTGCGTCAATTCTTGGGGCTGATAAACTTTTATCGTAGGTTTTTACCTCACTGTGCACAAGTACTTTTACCATTGATAAGTTTGTTGACAAATGTGAGGAAGTGTGACATTGTATTTTCAGAGCACACGGTAGAAGCATTCAACAAGATCAAGGCTATGTTGCAGGAGACTGCAAAATTGTCTCACATCCAACCCAACCAGGAGCTGTGCCTAGCAGTGGATGCATCCGCAATTGGAATTGGAGCGGTCCTACAACAAAAATGTGATGCGGACTGGAAACCCATTTCCTTTTTCTCAAAAAAATTAACAGAGACCGAGAAACGCTATAGTACATTTTCCAGAGAGCTGTTAGCTGCATTCTCCGCGATACGCCATTTCCAGCAGCTCTTGGAAGGTCAGCAGTTCCATATCCTCACGGACCACAAACCCCTGTTAGGCGCTTTACAGTCTTCCTCGGACAAATATTCTCCCAGAGAGATTTGCCAGATGGATTATATCCTTCAATTGACATTGGATATCCGGCACATCAAGGGAGCAGACAACATCCCAGCAGACACCTTATTGCGGGGATTTAATTCCTTCCTGTTGCAGCCGGCAATTGACGTCGACACCTTGTCTAAAGAACAACAGATGGATGAACATTTACAAAATCTCCTGCAGAATAATCCAACTTCATTGAACCTAGTGACAATTACCAACCCTACCAGCCACACAAAAGTTGTGTGTGACACAAGCACAAACAAACTGCGACTATACGTTCCAGCATCACTACGCAAAGACATATTTAAGGCAGTACACGGTCTATCGCATCCATGGGATAATGCCTCTGTAAGGCTACTAACAGACCGATATGTCTGGCCGCGAATAAAAGCTGATACAAGAGCGTGGGCAAAAACGTGTGTGGAGTGTCAAAAAGCCAAGGTCGGTCGTCACACGCGGGATCCTCTGGGCACGTTTCCAGTTCCAGATGAGAGATTTCAGCACATTCATATCGACATCACCGGACCATTTCCGACATGTGAAGGTCAGTGCTATCTGCTGACATGTATTGACAGATTCTCACGATGGTTTGAAGCTCTACTGATGCCAGACATGACGGCATACACAACTGCCAGGACATTCCTTGCTGGCTAGGTGGCCAGATTCGGTGTACCACAAAATGTTACATCAGACAGAGGTCGACAGTTTGAGTCAGACCTTTTTCATAAACTTGCAAAACGTTTGGGCACCAAGAGTATACACACCACGGTTTATCACCCCCAGGCAAACGGCATGGTCGAGCGACTACATCGCAGTCTGAAAGCCTCCTTACGGGCACAGCTTACGGACAATACAAGGTGGTTAGAACATCTGCCACTAATATTGTTGGGACTGTGGATAACGGTGAAAAGAGATATGGAGTGCTCAGCAGCGGAGACTCTATATGGAACCACATTGCGGTTGGCAGCACAATATTTTTTTGAAGCACCAAAAAAAAGTTATGGACATGACAGCGTTTGTCGACCGGCTAACAACAAAAATGGCCAAGATGGCATATTCTCCCTCAGGCTCGAATAGGAACATGGTCCCATATGTACCTAAGGGTTTAGAGACTTGCACGCACGTCTTTATCCGTGATACAGAAAGGAGGCATTCCCTGCAACCGCCGTATCGTGGCCCCTTTAAGGTTGTGGAGAGACAAAATAAGTTTTTCAAGGTGCTTATCAAGAATGAGGAACAAAACATTTCGGTAGACAGGTTAAAACCCGCAGCACTGGAAGAGACATATCTGAAAGTATCACCCCCAAACGCCATGCCGGTAGATATGATGCTTCAGAAAGTAGAAAAGAAAAAGACGCGGTCAGGTAGACATGTCAGATGGCCAGCACATTTAAAAAATTTTGTGACGGTTTAAATAAAATTAAAAATGTTGCCCATTTATTTCAGGTACTCCGTATTTTGGGGGGGGGGGGAGTACTGTAGGGGAATAAATAAGAGCACCGGATTACCGGTGTAGGGTAAGGAGTGAGGTCCCTTGAGAAAAGTAGAGGAGAGTCCGTACACATGAGGCACGGACGCAAAAAGTTCTTCTCCTAAAAGACAATGTTGGGCAGGCAGAGTACAACTCTAGAATACAGTCCTCACTCCTCCCGTAAACCCCACTATTGAAGTGAGTAATCTTTTTACCTTAATGTTCAGAATTGCAGTGTTGTCATGTTTTCATGTTTGTTAATAAATTCTTGTCGTTTATACTTGTTGTACGTTTAGTAATTATTAAAGCTGGTCGGTAGTTTTGAGACTTGGAAGAACCTAAACCCGTACCAACAACATGAAATCACCTTTTTCTTCACCATGTTCCCCTGCTTCACTTTTTGTTATCAAGTAAGATCTTTTACTTACTTGCAGTTTCATCAAATACTTTTATATGCATAATCCGATCCCGCATTTTGCTAATTCCTACCCTCTGATGAGATGGAAAGTATTTCTTCGAAACACCGCGGATTAAGGACTATCCACTTATTAAGTGTTTCCTTTCCAGATTAAATATATTTCTTAACTCTTTTTCAAAGTGTTTTTTAACATGTTTTATTAACTATTTGGTCTTATTATTGTCAGAATTTATCTTGCTTCCAGATAAATTCGACGCTAAAGTAACTAAGCTGAAAAAAAAAATGACAGCATGGAATAAAAGAGGGGGAGGGGGTAAAGAATGAAATATAAAGGTCTTGATTAGAAACGAAGAAGAAATTTTATTTACAATAAGTTGCAAATTTTTCCCTTTGCGGGCATTAAGCTTATGAAACGCCAAGGTAACATATTATGAAAAAAACAATATGTAATGAAAAAAATAACACTGGTTCTTATAAAGATGTGTGTATCCATTAACGAATACAATAATTAAATACAAATTGTATCTCCTAATAACACTCGCATATGAAATTAATTTTAGGAGCGTACTCACAATTGAAAGCCAGTCAGGCACGTGCCTTTTTCTATTTTTTATTTAAAGTCATTTTAGAATTTCCTCTCCTTCCATGTTGCGTGCAAACCGTAGACACACAGATGAATTTCAGGAGCAAGACCTCGTCGCTTGCCCGGATAGGAAATTCCAAAATTCCTTATCACGTAAAAAAGGTATTTTCTTTACTAAAATACGTGCAAAACCGTAGTCACGTAGTTAGTTTTCATAAGTATGTCTCGTCACATATACGGGTATTCTTGCCGGGGTTTTCTTCTTTGAATAATGCTCGTCAAAATTCCATTCTCAGCGCCAGGCAATGAGCCACACGTTCACTCTCCACATCAGCAGAATTTCAAAAGAGGACGAAATACGCACTGGGCTCATGACGTCATTACAGAGCTAGCATTTCTCTTTTCTCCAAATTAAAGGGAGTTTCGTACAAACCCAAAATATATGAAACTAAAACCATAAAGGATACAAAATACAAAAAATCACATATAAGAACCAGATAAAAAATAATAAATGTAAACAGGGGAGAATGCACCATTATTGGTACAAAAAAAATTCCAACATTATAAGCTTTATCTCCTATTTGGTTTTATTGAGCTTTTACATCTGGTTGAGATTACTTTATAAATATTAATTCTTTAATATCTCTAATATACTTTACTTTTACCATCTTGGATCATTTCAGTAAATTTAATTGTAATTTTTATTTTGTATATATATATATATATATATATATATATATATATATATATATATATATATATATATATATATATATATACAGTATAAGCAAAAACTTCAAAAAAGATGTTGATAGCAACAAAAAGTGTATTTCATTTTATGTTACAATTGTTTCTATGCCAGAACGAGAATTTCAAACATTATGGCGTTTGAAAATTTTCACAAAACCAGCATTTTTTCAGACATTATGAATAAAAACACTAGAACATTGTTTAAAGAAAAAAAAAAAGAAAAATTCCCTTAATGGAAAAGGAGCATGTGAAAAACATTTACTCTGGAGGTAACCTCCGTGAAAATGCCATTTAAATATTAATATATCACTTAATTTTCGTATCCTTATTTAAAAACAAAGTCATAAGGAGTTTCCACAAAAAACCCTTAGCCATTTAAAAAAAATTTTTTTATATATCCCATTCACTGAATTCCTAAATTAGATTTCTCTATTTCTTTATTTAACATAATTAATTTATAAAAAAGAAATTTTTTATTTTTTATTTCTATATTTATAATATGGCCATAACAACCTTGCATTAACATTACAGTTAATTTTAGTTTCGTATTTGCTCATTAGTGGCAAGTAATGTTTACAAATTATCGGTTGTTTTAATACTTATATTAAGACCTTTTTAGGTTTAATGTTTAATTGAATATGAGAATAAAGAAAAAGACTGCATTATATATATTAATCCTCATATAACATTTCGAGTAAAGGATTTTAATCTATTTATCATTATTTAATATTTTAAAATTCATCATCATTCTAATTAAATATGTTTCCATATTCTTACTAAAAAACAATTGCGAAGAGAGATAATCCAATTACGTTGTTAATTGCTAGTAGTTAATTCTGTTGGAAAAGAGGTCAATATTAATTCCTATAACACCTAAAGGGAGATAATTAAGGCCGTTTGATGGTCTCGTGATTACTAGAAAGCGTTTATGATTTACTAATTAATTTAATTAAACAGATCCAGAAATTGCTACAATAGCTTACTTAACAAATTAAAAATATAAATTATATTTTTACTCTTAAAAACTGTTTTTTTACCCATGGGTTTAACCTACATCTGTTATTTATCCAATGACAACTTGGGTTACTCATGTCTTCAAAGCCAAAATTTCAATTCGTGTGTTGTATTCTTAGGTATCTAAACAAAGTAGTATATATCCTCAAATTATCATTCTGACACCAAAACCACCCAATAGCTACAAATGTGTTTCACTCTGATGAGAAAGTGTCTACCCCTGCATTTATGGGTAAAAACCTTTAGAACAAGGGGTAGAGTAAATAAATAAATAAAAATTTACTGGATTACACAAACTCAGTACATTACATACGAGTCTATATATATATATATATATATATATATATATATATATATACATATATATATATATATATATAAAATGGGTTAAGAAATTCCAACGAAAGAAAGATGTATACTTAAATAAGGGAGTAGTCACCAACAATGTGTATTTTTTAACATTATTTTATTATTCCATGTCTTGGTTTTTCATTGAGAATTATGTTTGGATCATTGTAATAATGTTTTTAAGTCATTGAAATCGTTTTTACGCGCGTTTCAGACATTCTGTGAAGCGTCCTTGTCAGAAATTATTTTCAAATGTGTTGGAGATGTAAAAATGGCAATTTCCGTAGTTAATTTGAAGTTTTTTCAAGGGGTGGAGACTTATAAGCGTTTATTATTCGTTGGCATGCTCAATTTTTATTACTCCTTTATTGGGCTAGTCGAGGGAGGTCGCTGACCTGGTTGTAGTCGCTCTCTCTTTCTGCTAATGTTTTTTTCTTTTCCGTTAGGGTGGGGTAGGGTGTGTGTGTGTGTGTGTGTGTGTGTGTGTGTGTGTGTGTGTTTGTGTGTGTGTGTGTGCGTGTGTGCACGTGTGTGCACGTGTGTGTGTTTGCTTTTATTGGTTTGAGAATGTGTATATTGTTTTATAGTGTTATGAGGCTATTTGCTTCCTTAGAAAGGCGACTGTGATCCGAGGTCGTTACTAATGTGTATGTGTGAGGAGGGGGGGACCAGCTCTTCTGAAAGGGTAGGGGTGCTTTCATTCTATTTTGATATTTATTTTTTGGATTCTTGGATTTTAGTATTGTGATTTTTCGTTTTAGTCTTTTCGGGTATTCCTTATATTATGTTTGTTTAGAAAGAGGGGTGTATTTAAAATATGTATAGGGGATTTTTTAATGTTTCTATTTATTTGTCTCTGCATGTGGGTATGGCCAGACCCAGGATCGGTTCCTAGTGTGGGAAAGATTTTGTTCCCCAGAGGGGGGGGGCATTGGAGGGGGTATAGGTATGGGAGGGGGATGATAGAAGGGATGATAGTTGTTTGAGTCATGAGGGGGTTCTCCTCCACTGACTGAGGAGGGAGCGAGGTGTTGGAACAGATATTATACTATGGTTCTAGGTGTTTCCTAGTGTTGTTGGTTTTGAGGTTAAGTAGGGTTGGTATTGTTCAGTGTGTTGTATTAGAGATAGGGGTGTTATGTCTGTGTGTGGTTGTATGCGCCCACGTGTGTGTGCTTTAATGTACCGGTTCTGATTTATGTGTGGGTGTGTATATGTGTGTGTGTATGGATGTGCATGCGAGTGTACCTTGCATTTCATGTTTTTGTGTGATGATATTAGGCTCTGTTCAGGTCAGGAGTGAATCTGGCGATGAAGTTTTTTTCCTGTGTAAGTAAATAAAAATAATTGTCTGTTTGGAAGATTGACATTATTTTGAAGCTGTTTCCACTGCATGTGTGTACGTGTTTTGAAACATAGAGGTGTCTGTTATCTGCAATTTTGATGTTGCTCTTATGTAAGGCCACTCTATTGCTGAAATTTTTGGTGGCGCCTATGTAGGATTTGTTGCATGTTGTGCATCTTAGTGCATATACTACATTTCTGGAGGTGCAATTTAGATCCTTTTTTATTTTGAATGTTTGTGCTGGGGTTTTGAATGCGTATGTGTTACCTTCTATTATTATGTCACATACTCCACATCGCGGTTTGTTGCATTTTATAACCCCTTTTGTAGTACGTGGGACGAGTTTTGAGGAAGCTAGGATGTGTTTTCAGTTTTTGGGTTGGCGTTTGCTTTTTATTATTTTTTTTGTTTTAAGTATGCTGTTTAGTTTGTCGTTCTGATTGAGGATAAGGTTTTTTGTTATTTGTGTGAATAGTTCTGGGTTGTTTGTGTTGTGTGTAGAGATGTATGCTAAAATTTGTTCTTTGTTGTGTTCTTTTGGGGTTCTTAGTTGGTCTATTGGAATTTTTTCAGCCAGTTCAATACCTTTCTGTATTAGTGGTAGTGGGTATCCTCTTTTCAGCAGTGTTATTTGTAGTTCATTCAGTCTAGTTGAACGGAGGTGTCTGTCTGTTACTATGGTGCAGACTCTACGTGCTAGGGAGTAGGGTATTGATTTTAGACAGTTTTTAGGATGGTGGCTTTTGAAGTGGAGGCATTGTTGAGTGTCTGTGGGTTTGTGGTAGATGTCTGTGATTATGTTGTTGTTTTTTATTGTTACTAGGATGTATAGGAAAGGTAGTTCTGTGGGGCTTTGTTCTAGTGTGAAGTTTATTTTTGGGTGTAGATTTTGTAGCAAAGTGTGGAGTTATCTGATATCCCTCCATGTGGTTCTCCAGAGGATAAAGCAGTCGTCTAGGTATCTTTTCCAAGATTTTATGAAGAGTGTTTTTATATTGTGCCCGTACTTTTGCTCTATCCTTTCATAAAGAGTCTCTTCTAGGAAGGCGAGTGTAAGGGTGGCATATGTTGGTGCCATTTTGGTACCTATTGCTGTGCCTAGTATTTGGATGTAGTCCTTATTGAATTGGAAGAAGTTGTTATTGAGGATTATGTCGATGCTATCAATCACGAATTGTTTATTGAATCTGGGGTGTAAAGTCTGTGTATGTTTGTCAATCCAATATGCGATAGCTTCTTTTCCTAGATTGTGTGGGATATTGCTATATAGGCTGCTAACATCGAATGTGGCTAGTATAGTCCCATCGTCTACTGTTTGTGGTAGGGAGCTAACGAAGTGTGTGTTATCTCTTACAAAACTTCTGACTAGATTGGTGAAAGGCTGTAATAGTATATCTATTAGGTTGCTAAGTCTGCTTGTTGGGCATGATGGTCCTGCTACTATGGGTCTGAATGTGAGGTCGTTGGGGTTTGGGGTGCTTATGTATTCCGACTATGGTATGTTGATGGCATGTCTTACCTGGTTAGATTTGTGTATTTTGGGTAGCCCATAGAAGATGTTTGTTTTTGTTGTGAAGTTTGTAAGGAAGTCTTTTTCTTTTTTAGTTAATGTACTATTGTATGTTGTGCAGAGTTTTGTTGTTTTAGATATGGTTGTGTCGTCTATGTTACAGCTAATTGGTTTGTAATAATTTTCGTTCTCTAGTGATTCTAAAATTTTTGTTTTATAGAAGTTCTTATTCATTATAACTACTGCACTACCTTTGTCTGCTTCCTTTATAACTAAGTTGTTATTGTGTTGGATTTTTTTAAGTGCTTGATTTTGTTTTCATGTTAGATTACTGATGGGGTTTTCTTTTTGTTGGAGGTTGAGGTTCCAGAGTGTTTCAAAGAAGGTATTTAGTTCTTCTGTGTTGTTATGTTTGTTGGGGAAGTATGTTGATTTGTTTTTCACTAGAGAGTCGTCTGTTGTGTTATCACTGTCGTTAAGTATATCTATGAGTCTAAATTTGCGTTCAAATTCTTTGAGATCTTTCTTTAACTCTGCTATGTTACTTCTGGGAGTTGGGCAGAATTTGAGGCCTAGTTTTAGTGCTTCAATTTCGTCCTTTGTAAGTGTCTCTGTAGATAGGTTGATGACTTTGGGTTTTTTGTTGTCTAGTCTGGTGTTGTCATTTTGTGAGGGATTCCTAAAAAATGATTGTGAGGGTTGTTAGTTTCGTTGATTCGGTTGGGAGGTTGGTTGTGTGGTTTTGTGGGGATGTATGGGTTATGATGGTACCTGGGGTATTCGGATTAGTTGTGTTTGTGTGGGGGTATTTTTGGAGTCGGTTTTGTACTGTGGGGTACTGGGGGTGGGTGTTGTAAAGATTGTTTTGTGTTGGGTGGTATCTATAGGGGTGGTTTACTTCCATTGGGTTGTTACGGTGAGGGTTGTTAAGTAGGGGAATCTTTTGGTGGTTTGTGTGGGTGGGGTGGGGTAAGAGATAGTGGGTTATTGGCTGAGTTGGGTGACGTGGTTGGTAGTAACTATTTTCGTATTGTTGTGGGAGGTTGTATCTTTTAGTGTTGTCATGTGGTAGTGGGTTGTCCGTTGTTGATATGTTGTTTTTTTGGAGCATTTTGGTAGTAGTATTTGTGTTTGTATGGTGCCTGTGTTCTTGTGTTGATGTGTGGTGTTCTAGATGGGAGTTTTGGTTGAGTTTGTTGGTGGGGATGGGTGTATGGTATGAATATGTTCCGGTCGTTTTGTTGTGTGTGTTTGGGTCTGTTGTGTGGGTATGTTTGAGAGTGATGTGTGTCTCGTTTCTTACCTTTATTTTGGAATCTCTTCAGCTGTTGAAATCGGGTATGTTTCGGTTTTTGGTAGGTTTGACTGGTCATGTTCGGTACTTGTTCGTTTTTTTTCTTTTTCTGGTAGATTTTTTAGCCAGGTTATCTTCCTTTCGATAATTCTTTTGGATTTTTCCTCCTCCTCTCTGCATTCAGACTCCCAACATCAAAATTGCAGATAACAGACACCTCTATGTTTCAAAACACATACACACATGCAGTGGAAACAGCTTCAAAATAATGTCAATCTTCCAAACAGACAATTATTTTTATTTACTTACACAGGAAAAAACTTCATCACCAGATTCACTCCTGAACTGAACAGAGCCTAATATCATCACACAAAAACATGAAATGCAAGGTACACTCGCATGCACATCCATACACACACACATATACACACCCACACATAAATCAGAACCGGCACATTAAAGCACACACGCGTGGGCGCATACAACCACACACAGACATAACACCCCTATCTCTAATACAACACACTGAACAATACCAACTCTACTTAACCTCGAAACCAACAACACTAGGAAACACCTAGAACCATAGTATAATATCTGTTCCAACACCTCGCTCCCTCCTCAGTCAGTGGAGGAGAACCCCCTCATGACTCAAACAACTATCATCCCTTCTATCATCCCCCTCCCATACCTATACCCCCTCCAATGCCCCCCCCCTCTGGGGAACAAAATCTTCCCCACACTAGGAACCGATCCTGGGTCTGGTCATACCAACATGCGGAGACAAATAAATAGAAACATTAAAAAATCCCCTATACATATTTTAAATACACCCCTCTTTCTAAACAAACATAAGGAATACCCGAAAAGACTAAAATGAAAAATCACAATACTAAAATCCAAGAATCCAAAAAATAAATATCAAAATAGAATGAAAGCACCCCTACCCTTTCAGAAGAGCTGGTCCCCCCCTCCTCACACATACACATTAGTAACGACCTCGGATCACAGTCGCCTTTCTAAGGAAGCAAATAACCTCATAACACTATAAAACAATATACACATTCCCAAACCAATAAAAGCAAATACACACATGCACGCACATGCACACACACACGTGCGCACGCGCACACACACACACACACACACACACACACACACACACACACACACACCCTACCCCACCCTAAAGGAAAAGAAGAAAACATTAGCAGAAAGAGAGAGCGACTACAACCAGGTCAGAGGCCTCCTTCGACTAGCCCAATAAAGGAGTAATAAAAATTGAGCATGCCAATGAATAATAAACACTTACAAATCTCCACCCCTTGAAAAAACTTCAAATTAACTACGGAAATTGCCATTTTTACATCTCCAACACATTTGAAAATAATTTCTGACGAGAACGCTTCATAGAACGTCTGAAACGCGCGTAAAAACGATTTCAATGACTTAAAAACATTATTACAATGATCCAAACATAATTCTCAATGAAAAACCAAGACACGGAACAATAAAATAATGTTAAAAAATACACATTGTTGGCGACTACTCCCTTATTTAAATATATATATATATATACATATATATATATATATATATATATATATATATATATATAGCCTCGTCAGACCTTACAGAAATGGTTGTTAGTATTAGGAAGAAGTCTTCCTAATACTAACAACCATTTCTGTAAGGTCTGACGAGGCTGTTTGATCGTAAACATGGTCCAACATCTGAAACATATGCAACCAAACAGATAAAACGGTAATAAAAAATAAAAATAAAAAATAAATAAAACACATATTTGCTCTGCAATAGTATTGAGCACTCTCTTCGGGTTTTTACTAATTACCAGTTTTACCATATATATATATATATATATATATATATATATATATATATGTATATATATATAGCTTAATGCGTAAGAGGAAAAGAGACAGTTCAAATCTACAAGAGGAGACTACTCTGGATAATGCCAAGCTCAACAATAATTATTGGAGCTTATACAATAGGACAACAATAGTATGAAATGAAGTCATAAAACTACTTTCCGAAATTTTACTTTAAAGATTCTTGTCGCCATCACACAGTGCAAGTGGGGTGGGAGATGGGCTGCCTTGAGCGACTGACTCGCTGGCTTTGTGAATCCCTTCCCTTTTTGCCCGGTACACGTATCTAGTAGTCGGCCTTTAACTGACCTGTGAGTGTGTGCGCTTCTCTCTCGCCCCATCTCCCTTTTTACCTCTCTCTCTCTTTCTCTATCTCTCTCCCAATTTGAAACGACCTGTCCGTTCTTCCTCCTTTTTGCCCTTGGCCATTGGCCAATCAGGATCCTTGTGGAACTTCTCGCAACGCCACAATGCCCCGTTTTATGTGCCCTTTTAAAAAAAATCAGTTTGGAGGTTGGCCATCTTGGAAGAAGCATCCTTTAGACTCCGTTGCTGACCGTTTTTCGGCAACGTATTTTGTATATTTTTTATCCTTTTCTGACAGTGGAGTGCCTTTTTTTTTAAGGAATGTATTGAAGTGTTTGTAGACAGCTCCCTTTCAAAGAAGAACATTCGACGTGCCGTCGATAAATTTCATCTTATTTAAACGTTGGGTAGAGAGCCCAACTATAAGAACTGTATTGAAGTGTTTGTAGGAACTTCCCTTTCAAAGAAGAACATTCGACGTGCCGTCGATAAATTTCATTTTATTTAAACGTTGGGTAGAGAGCCCAACTATAAGAACAGTGTCGGAATTTTTGAGTAAACTGCTTACTCCGAAGAAAGGAGGAATAAGGAGAGAGAGAGAGAGAGAGAGAGACACTGACAACCCTTCATGAAAAGGAGAGTGGACCATTTGTTTGGAACCCTATTCGGGCGAGAGAGACATTTTAAAAAAACCTTTGAAGGTTCGTTTATTTGTGAAAAAAACGCGTCTTAAAGGACTCCCTGTTTTGAAATGTTTATTCTCTTTTCATTCAGACTTCAAGTAAGCCTTTGATATTAAGAACATTTTATATATTTTGAAAAGTCTCCCTGTTGAGAGACCATTTTAATGTGAATTTTTGCCCAGTTGCCTTTTTTCCTTTTTATATTGAATGCCTTTTTGTCTTTGATTTTTTCTCCCTTTTTTTCTCTCTATTTGTTACTTAGTAAATTTTATTTTACAAGCTTTTGGGAATTCAAAGCAACCAGCCACCTTTTTCTTTAAATAAACATTTATAATTCTAACAGTTTACAGGGTCTCAATTAATTACCTTTTATTTCTCTTTGTGTTGTTGCATGATATTATTTTCTCTTTTTTTTACCCTAATCGTTTCCCAAAAAGACGAGTTTTGGCGACACCCCCAGAAATTTTCGTCACTACATATTGGTAGATATAGAATGGATCATTTATTGAATAATGGAATACAAGCAAAATTTGGCGGATTGAAGGGACTCTTTATGCCAGGGCATTTCGAAGCCTAATTCTTCTCATCAGAAGAGTAGAGAAGATGCTAGGTAGCATGGAGGAGATGTGGCATCTAGCATAGGGTTCATTAGGGGCAAAAAAGATTAAGAGGAATTATAGAATGTTGGGGTAAGCTTTATTGAATTCTAAATAAATAAACAAAGGAGAAACTTGTTATATATGATATATAAAATTGTATATGGTCTTTAACATAGTGTTGAGTTTAAGGGGTATATGTTTTAGAGTTAAATTGGGGGTATATTGTGGCTGCGTGGTAATTTATTTTAACGGTTTGTGGGGTGTCTATTATCTATGGAGCGGTATTTTTGACAGGTGCAACCTAAACGGCAAATAGCGGCTATAAAATCGCCTATAATTTTTTCTTTGGGGGGGGGGGAGTAAATGCAAGGTTGTAATATTGATTAGGTAATATGCGGCAATATTTTTAAGTAACTTCTGTTATGATGTATGGAGTGTGATTATAAGATGGGGGGGGGGCGCGATCGGAGGATAGGATGGCAATGTCTATGGGTGCGTTTAACTTGATGAAAAAGGTTTAAGGATGCGTATATATGCTGATGAGAAGCATTAGGCTTCAAAATGCCCTGGCATAAGAGTCCCTTCTATCCCCCAAATTTTGCTTGTATTCCATTATTCAATAAATGATCCATTCTATATCTACCAATATATAGTTTTGTGAATTCATTTCATACTATTGTTGTTCTATTATATATATATATATATATATATATATATATATATATATATATATATATATATATATATAGTTGGTGCTAGATTTATTGTAGGTTCTAAACACATGGAAAAATCTCAGCCGTTATCTTTGTTGGCTAACACCTCATAAAAGTGAATATTTGAGATGAATAAAGAGCATTTAAAACTACTTTAAAATACGAAATAATGAGCCAGGTAGATACAAAAATAATGGCGCTTCCGCACAATTAGGACAAAATTTTGTAGTCGATAAATGGTGTTTTCAGATAAAAAAAACAATGGTTACAGATTTTTTTTTTCACTTTTAATAAATGACAATGGTAGCTTCCAAATTTTGCAGTCGAAATTACTTGAATATTACTGAATTATTAAAAAAAAAAAATTTTAATCATGTTAACAGGTGAAAATTTGCGATCATCTTGTTTAAATTTGAAACGGAAAATTATCTCCCTTTTGAACTCTCCTGTATCTTACAATCGTTTTCATCAAATTTTATTTTTCTACCTTATCGATTTTCCTCATTTTTGGATATAATCATCTTTAAAATACAAGGAATACGTAAATTACCATTGTTTTCATGTGAAATTCAGTTTTACGATTTCCGAAATTTCGTCCTAATAGGGTAGAAGCACCAAAATAACTCTTATTAGCCATGGTGATATCATAGCCTCACTATATGGTGATATCATAGCCTCACTATATGGTGATATCGTAGCCTCACTATATGGTGATATCGTAGCCTCACTATATGGGAATATTGTAGCCTCACTATATGGTAATATCATAGCCTCACTATATGGTGATATCGTAGCCTCACTATATGGTAATATTGTAGCCTCACTTTATGGTGATATCGTAGCCTCACTATATGGTAATATCGTAGCCTCACTGTAATCACAGCAAGTTCTACTCAAATAGGATAATGGCGCGCAGCCCCAACTGTAGAATCCAGTTGCACGCGCAGCTGTTTAAAGTTCATTTCAGCTGCGCGCACATTGTCTTTCTACACCCACATAAATTCTGTAGACTTATAGACTGTCTTTTCACGCGGACGTCTTTGGGGGCATTTTACTTCACAAAGATGTTGTTTTTTTTTTCATCCAATTGGATTACAAAGAAAACAAATTTCAAAAATATTTTTTCAGACAGTGTTCGTGGAGCCGGCTTGAAATCTATATATATTGCATTTTGTGCCAAAGCCAATTAATCGACTCCCAACCAGCATGCTGTAGACATCATCATCAACTTCGTCCACGGGACATTAAACGCACATGCACATCCGATAATTAATTTTCCATGGAAATGGACTTTTTACCCTTTTCTATCTCTCTGCTAAAGTAAGTAATGGACTTCTATGTTGTTTATTTCTTCCTAAAAAAGAATTTTCATTTTTCTACTTCATTTCATTTTATTACATCAGTCGCAGGATTCTTTTTGCTATTTCATTACATAAAGAAACATTCAATTACCTCAATCGAAGGACTTTTTTTCTAGTCCATTACATACAAAACTTTTAATACCTCAGTCGCAGAACTGTCTTCTTCATTACATAAAAAACCTTTAATTACCTCAGTTACAGGAAGAGACCATTAACAAAGAAAACTTTCCTGTCTGCTCTATTCACTTATTTACAATTTAAAAAAAAATAAATTTTGTATTAAATGTTAACTCTACCCAGTTGTGTCCCTTGAACACTCTTCACAACAGAGAGTTAACTTCCCTACCGGCGACGGTGTAAACGGGACTTTTGGAAAAATATGGCGCGACCTGTACGCACGTGTTGAATAAACCCTCCTCAACCCTACTCCCGTTATCTGTGTTTATTTGCTTCTACATTGGTAGCAGAGCGTATCAAAACTAACAAACAAAAAAAACATGGCCTCTAAATACATTCCCCTACCAACGTTAAACACGGAAAAATATAATTCCTGGAAGAAAGAAATGCGCATATGGGAACTAGCCACTACTTTAGATGAAAGAAAACGGGCCCCCGTCGTGCTTTTGTCCTTGGAAGGAAACGCGAGAGAGGCGCTGCTTGAATTGGATATCACTTTACTCAATGCCGAAAACGGAATGGAGATAGTATATCAAAAGTTGGACACCCTCTTTTTAGAAGACGTAAACCAGGCAGCATTTAGGGCGTACGAGGCATTCGAAAGTCACCGAAGAAAGAGCGGCATGGCAATAGATACATTTCTAATTGAATTTGAACGCCACATTGCCAAATTGAAAGAATTCAACATAATTCTTCCCGAGCCGGTCCTAGCGTTCAGAGCTTTCAAAAGCGCCAACCTCACTCCCGAAAACGAACGCTTAATAAAAGCCACCGTTCGAGAACTAACACTCAGAGAAATGTCTAAACAATTAAAAACAATTCTTAATGACTTTGAAACTCATTCACCGCCGAAAACTCCTCCGGTTGCTATGAAAACCGAATCTGACATTATTTTCACCACTGACGAAACTGAAAACACCTACTACACCAGTAGTCGTGGTCGAGGCCGCCGCCACGGTGATAAAACAGCCAGTCTCACCAGTCGTGGGGCTGGCAGATGGGGTAGGGGTCGCAACCAAAATTCAACCCACTACAACAACAACAACAACAACATCAAAAGAAATTCAAACCACAAGGTTGAAAGCGACAGCAGCAGCAGCGGTGTTTGTTTCAAGTGTGGGTGTAAATACCACTGGATTCGCGACTGTCCGTATGATGAAATTGACAAGACCGACAAAGGAGGCCACTTGCTCGTTTCCAACATCGTCCTCATGAACGAGCGTGAAGAATATGGCAGCACCAGCACGTTTTTGGGAGAAACGCTCGGATCCACTGTCTTGGATAGTAGTGCGTCTGGGACAGTTTGTGGAAGAAAATGGTTCGAGTGTTTTCTAGAAACCCTGCCAGAAGAACAAAAAATAAAAGTTCGAGATGGAAGGAAAAGCTACAAATTTGGTGATGGGAACACCATTAAATCTACTCACACAGCAACTTTACCATGTGTCATTGCTGGCATTGAAGTCAGTATTATCACTGACGTGGTGGACGCCGAAATACCGCTTTTACTGAGCAAAAAGTCGATGAAAAGAGCCGGCACAAGCCTCAATTTCGAGAACGACAGTGTCACCATGTTTGGAAAAAAAATCCCACTGCAATGTACTTCTTCAGGGCACTACCACATTCCCATAACAAGACCTACACCAGACCGAGGTAAGTTCAAACATATTTTGTTTACCAAAGAAATTTCCAACAAAAATAGGCAAGAAAAAATAAAAATCGCCACCAAACTTCATAGACAATTTAGTCACCCTAGCGGTAAAAGCTATGTGACTTAGTCAGGAGCACCGGAATGAAAGACAAGCAATTCATTAAGATACTTCAGGAAATTCCCAATTCTTGTGAAATTTGCATGAGATACAAAAGGGTTGAACCCAGACCTGTCGTGGGGTTTTCACTGGGAACATATTTTAATGAGAGCATTGCCATGGACATAAAAGAAATTAATGGTAACAAAGTATTACACCTTATTGATCATGGTACTAGGTACAGTGTTGCAGCTAAAATTCCAGCTAAAGAGAGCTCCGATATTATTAATACTATTTTCAAAAATTGGATTACTTATTTTGGTACCCCTGGATTTATTCTCACTGACAATGGCAGAGAATTCAACAACCAGGCGTTTAGGGACATGGCACAAAATATGAATATCGTCGTTCGTACCACTGCTGCTGAAAGCCCATGGAGTAATGGGCTAAATGAAAGGCACAATGGGATTTTAGGGGAAATGGTGAAGAAAACCCTAGAAGAAACAAATTGCAGTTTCGAGGTGGCTCTCGCGTGGGCAGTAAGTGCCAAAAATACACTTCAAAGTGTCCATGGATATAGTCCCAACCAACTCGTTTTCGGCAGAAATCCCAACCTACCTGGTTTTCTTAATGACAAACTCCCTGCACTAGAAGATGTCTCTACCAGTGAAATTGTGGCAAATAATCTTAACGCTATGCATGCTGCCAGGAAACACTTCATAGCGAGTGAATCTTCAGAAAAGCTTAGACGAGCTCTCCGCCACCAAGTTAGAACAGGTATCACCCAATCCTATAAAAATGGAGATGCTGTTCTTTACAAAAGGAACTTGTGTGATAGGTGGCTTGGCCCTGGGACAGTCGTAGGGTGTGAAAACAAACAGGTGCTTGTCAAGCATGGCGGCACCTATGTTAGAGTACATCCGTCTCGTTTAACTTTCTATCCCGAAACATACCAGACTCACAATGAGGGCAACAACGAGGAATTGAGCACCCAACAAGAGTCTGAAGGATCCCCAAGAGTGTCAAACTTCGAAGAGAACATTTTAGAAGAAAATGTAGAATTGGCAGACAACACTGAACAATGCCCTACTATGGAGACTCAAGACATAACCAATAAATGCGACACAACCACCAGGAAAGTCAAACTTCCTAAACCTGGACAAATCATAAAATGCAAGCTTGCCAACGACACAGAATCAGACTGGAAGAAGTTAAATGTCATAAGTAGAGCAGGCAAAGCCACTGGCAGAAATAAACATTTGATGAATGTAGTTATGGACAGGGTGAAGTATTTTGGTTGGACTTTGAACATGGAGTTTCCGATTGGCAAGCTGATGAGACTGAAGAAAATGAAGAGCACCATGATTTCTGCACTGAGGAAGAAGTAATGATCACCTCTGCTGACGATAGCCTGGAACTAGAGGAAGCTAAACAAAAGGAACTTCAGAGCTGGGATAAAAATAAAGTCTATGTTCAAGTACCGGATCAGGGCCAACCAAAAATCTCCACCAGATGGATTTACACAAGCAAAAATTCCCAAACATTCAAGGCCAGACTTGTCGCCCGAGGTTTTCAGGATAAATATGCTGAGAATCTAAGAAATGATTCTCCCACATGCTCCAAAGAAGGTTTACGTGTAGCATTAGCTATAATGGCATCCAACCATTGGGTATGTAAATCCATGGATATCAAAACAGCATTTCTGCAAAGCAAGAAGTTGGAAAGACAGGTTTATCTGAATCCTCCCAAAGAAGCTAATGTACCCCAAGGCTATATTTGGAAACTCTCCAAATGTGTATATGGCCTGACCGATGCCTCTAGGTCCTGGTATCTCACACTCAGGGAGGAATTGATGAAGTCAGGAGCTATAGCTTCAAAATATGATCAGGCTATATTTACATGGCATTTCGAAAACAAATTGCAAGGGATAATTGCTACCCATGTGGATGATTTTTGCTTTGCAGGGTCAGAGATTTTTCATAGAAAAGTTATTGACAAAATCCATCAAATATTTGCAGTTAAATCTGAAGAAACTGCAGAGTTTCAGTACATAGGATTAGACATTAAACAGAATAGGGAAAATATTAAACTTGGACAGAATGAGTACGTAAAGAAATTGAAATATATCCCAGTGGAAAATGGCAGGAATATTAATGACAAAATATCCACAGCGGAAATTTCTAAAATCAGGCAAGTTATCGGGCAACTTAACTGGCTGGCTACCCAGACCAGACCTGATCTCAGCTACGATGTCAGTGCATTAAGCTCCATCCTCAAACAAAGTAATGTGGAATGTATAAAACATGCCAATAGAGTAGTAAAGAAAGCCAAGAAAGAAAAATCCCAGGTAGATATTCCTGACTTAGGAGATCTCAGTCATCTCAAGATTATTGCCTACAGTGATGCCTCATTCGCCAACCTGACAGACGGAGGATCTCAAGGTGGTTACATAATCTTTTTAGTTGGCAATAACCACAAATATACACCAATAACCTGGCAGTCCAAGCGCATTAGAAGAGTGGTCAAAAGCACACTGGCTGCTGAAACCCTAGCCATGGTTGACATGTCGGAGGCCTGTCTGTTTTATAGGAAACTACTATTAGAAATACTGCAATTGAAGGATGAACCCGAAAATATAAAAATAATCTGCAAAACTGACAATTCCTGTCTCTTTGACTCTGTGCATTCATCCACCCAAATACTAGATAAAAGGCTTCGTATTGAGATGGCTATTTTGAGAGAAATGCTGGAAAGAAAAGAAATAGCAGAGTTCTCTTGGATACCCACCAATGGACAGGTAGCTGATTGCTTAACCAAGAAGGGAGTCCCTTCATTTAAGATACTTGAGTTCGTATCTGAACCCAAAGAAACGGATATTTAAAAATAATTTTTTTTTTCTTTCTTTTCTTTCTTTTTCAGTGGTCATCTAGAAGACAAGAAAAAGGGGGAAGTATTGTTAACTCTACCCAGTTGTGTCCCTTGAACACTCTTCACAACAGAGAGTTAACTTGCCTACCGGCGACGGTGTAAATGGGACTTTTGGAAAAATATGGCGCGACCTGTACGCACGTGTTGAATAAACCCTCCTCAACCCTACTCCCGTTATCTGTGTTTATTTGCTTCTACATTAAATTTAGTTATCTACCTCATTTTGCTGGCAGAGGCAGCTACACTTCCTACCTTGGATCTAAAGTTTTCACGGTTGGTTTGCCTGGAGGCAACAGACAAAGCAACTCCACAGTTTTCCGATACCACACAACCTCTCGCGATGTCTGGGGTACAAAGGTCGAATCAAGTACAACAAATGCATGAGGCAAAGGCCCTGTCGACCCAAAGGGACACCAAACCTTGCAACGGTTGCGGAAAAACATCACACCGAGGTGGATCGATGAACCGGAAAGATTGTCCAGCAGTGGGACTCAAGTGCCACTTTTGTGGAATAGTAGGGCACATTAAAAAGGTGTGCCGGAAAATTAATAGATCCAAAACGGAGGCTATAAAAAGCGGGGAGTCATTCATGTTTTGCACCACGGATAAAGCCCCTACTCATAGACACAATGAGAGACGATGAAATCTCTTCCGGTACGCCGTAGGTACAGAACCAAGTCCTCAAGGTATCGCACACCGTCTTGGCTCTTCCCGACGTCATTAGGGCCACTTCAACCCATCCCGTATACCTGTCTGCGTATACCATAAAGTGTCTACCCTGCATCTGGACGAAGTCAACTACCACTTGTTGGAATGGAAATTCCGGGTCTGCTGGGGACATCAAGGGTTCCCTGGGCTGAGACGGTGCGATTTCATTGCACGTGCGGCACTGGGCTCTTGTTTGCCTGATGTTAGCATCCAACCCTGGCCAGAATAGTCGTTGTCTCGCATTCGCCAGCATTCCGTTCACACCCTGATGAGCGGAATGAAGAGATTCCAATATCTCTGCGTGGAGTTGTCGAGGTATTAGGATTTTGTTCCCCTTGATGATCACTCCTTCCAGGCAATATAATTCCTCATGCATAGGCCAGAAGACTCGAACTACGGTTGGGATATTGTTACGTGACTGGGGAAGCCATTTTGAATCAGCTCTTTCAAAGTCCTGCATTCTTCGTTTGTGGCTGCCGCAGCCACGATCCTTCCCCATGTGATGGCTCTTAATGTAGTATCATTCTCGTACATCGATGTTAGGGCGGCTTTGACTGCGGTGTCAATGGATTGGTCCTGGTCTCTTGGTGGGGTGCCCGCTGGGTACCGAGATGCACAGTCAGGGGCCAAGTTGAGTTTCCCCGGTGGATGTTTTATCTTGAATTTATACATGAGTGACTTTTCCTTGAAGTTTAACAGGCGTGGGTTTTTTATATTCTCCAGGGCTCGATCTGAAAATATCTTTACGAGCGGTAAGTGATCCACTGTAATCACCAAGTCTGGGCATCCGAGTATGAACATGCGGCATGATTCCAACCCATAGATCAGAGCCAAGGCTTCACCTTCCACTGGTGCATATTGTGATTCCGCGTCGTTGGTAAAACGGGATCCCGCCAGGATGAGTTTCCAATGGCCATCCCCACAACTCATGTTTAATTCCCCCTCACATCTGCAATGCTTTTGAAACAGAAAATACGATATCCCTGTTTTGCTGTAGTCTGTCGCGAGTCCTGTTGCTCTGTTCATTTCGAACGTTTGGATGCCTTTTTCAATTCTTTCCACTATTATTTTTTTCGACTCTTGGAATACCTGTTCCAGTGTCTCATCCCAATAAAATTTCCTGTCCTTTGTTTTCAGCAACTCTCGGAATGGGGCCATAACTTCGGCTTGTGAGAATGCATAGGAGACTTGGTTTACGAGTCCGAACCAGGACCTAACCCCAGTAATATTTGTCGGGGTGGGGATGCTCAGGATGGCTTCAGTCATTCTTCTCGTTCGCTGTTACTTGAAACCCTGCGAACTCCACTTCCATGTCAGCAAAATGAAACTTGTCTGGGTTAAACACAATCCCTCTATCGGCGCAGTGGTTTATATATTCAATTGTGTGCCAGAATGAGGATTCCATTGAGTTGTCCCACAGGAGACTGTCATCTATACACCGAGTTTTTCGAGCCATGTCCATGGTGATATCGTCAAACCGACGGGTGTAGCCATCTCCTGATCCATGGAATCCTTGAGGGGCTCGACAGTACCTGTATCGACCCCATTCAGTGATGAACGTGGTGGCGTTTCGTGCAGCTGGAGACAGCGGTAAACTGTGGTAACCGTTCCACGCATCGAGTACAGTCTTCCTGGTATGTGCAGGTATTACCGAGACCTGATTGAATGGGGACGAAGTGTGGTGCGTCTCCCTCATGGTCGCCTCGTTCAACTTTTGTAAGTCCACCGTCCGCCTTGGGGATCCATCCTTTTTTGGTGTGACCACCATTCTCGAGCACCAAGTAGTTGGTGTGCCTACCGGTACGGGTTCGATTATCCCTAGTGCCACGTCACGGTCTATATCTTGTTTCACCTTTTCCTTCCAATGATGGGGGACAGGTATTGGTGTGTGGATTGCCGTCGGTGTCACATCTGGGAGGAATTTTATTTCTAAGGGTTTACCCTTCATTACTTGGAGTGGTTGGTGTGGACAGGTATTGAATGCGCTGGCCTTGAAATGTTCCTTTAGCCATTGCTCCAATTTTTCTCTGTTAATGTCGGTTGGCTCCAATGGGATTGCTGCTGGTTTCTTCGGAGCCGGTGTTCTGCGCGGACACCCGCAAGGGGCCGTCTCTTCTGTTTCCGCTGAGCTGCTTTGCGATAATGATGTAGGAAAATTGGATGGCAATAATTTCAGCTCCTTAAGTGCCGTTTGTGATAAGTAGAGCCCGGATGTGTTGTCAGACACATACACTGCCTGTTGTGTTTCTCTTGATCCCACCTTAATATGTAAAAACAGGACCCCCTTGATGTGTAACTGGCTATTTGTTATACCCCTTATCCGATGGGTAGTTGGAACCAAGTACCCATTTGGGTACCCGAGGAGTCCTTGAATCTCGGGGGCAACAGAGCAAGTTTGGGCTCCTGTGTCCGCGAAGGCTTGGATACCGTGGGTGCTCACTTTCATCGGCTTCTTTGGCACCCTTCCAAAGGTCGCATGGCACTTGTTCATTACAGTTACCTCTGCTGTAACTGAGGGGGGCGGTTCTGGGGCGCCCACCTGGAACTGTTTCCCATTCCACTCAAGGTGAGGAATGTTTGCCGGTTGTCTCTCATTGTGTCTGTGAGTAGGGGTTTTATCCGTGGTGCAAAACATGAACGACTCCCCGCTTTTTATAGCCTCCGTTTTGGATCTATTAATTTTCCGGCACACCTTTTTAATGTGCCCTACTATTCCACAAAAGTGGCACTTGAGTCCCACTGCTGGGCAATCTTTCCGGTTCATCGATCCACCTCGGTGTGATGTTTTTCCGCAACCGTTGCAAGGTTTGGTGTCCCTTTGGGTCGACAGGGCCTTTGCCTCATGCATTTGTTGTACTTGATTCGACTTTTGTACCCCAGATATCGTGAGAGGTTGTGTGGTATCAGAAAAGTGTGGAGTTGCTTCGTCTGTTGCCTCCAGGCAAACCAACCGTGAAAACTTTAGATCCAAGGTAGGAAGTGTAGCTGCCTCTGCCAGTACCCTTCTCTGGTGTTCGATATTTCTTAACCCTGCCATCATTTGCCCGGCAACCATATCATCTGAGTATTTAACCTGCTGCCGGCAAGTGGGTTCGTTCGGACACTGAATACTAAATTCACAAAATTTCGCCTGGCCACGTAACCTCGATAAAAAATGGGTCACTGACGTCACCCTCATTTTGCTTCATGGAGTGAAACGTTTGTCGGTGGACTTCCTTGTGTAAGCCTCGAACGGCCACCAGTCGTATTTGGCAAAGAAGGAACTCTTCTGCCGCATTGTTGAGTCGTTCTGGTCCAATGAGCTCAAAAAGTAACCTGTTCGTTTCCGGTGTGCATGCTTCTCGCAGTTCGTTTCGAATCACAGCTGGATTTTCGAGTCTGCACATCTCCTTGTACCATGACCAGGTGTCTAAAAAGAGTGCCCATTCGCTATCTGTTGAGTCCAGACCTATAGAAGGTCGCTGCATTCTTTTTGTTTGCGACGTGTTCGCTCGTCCATGTAAGATGTCCTTCCGTAATTCGATGTTTTCTTTTTGTAACTCGACTAGTTGATGTAATAAGAGAACGTTTTCTTGTTCCATAGTGTAATGATATTTTTAGTCCAATGCTGCGATATAAGTATTTCACGTTTTAAAGTGACAATATGTTCGTAGCGCCATGTACAGTTTGCGTTAAGCAAGCTGGTTTCCCAATCCGACAGCGTGTCGCCGTCGATGAGTGTAAACACATAATGGCGACTCGCCTGTTCTTTTATAAGGGGGATAACTCCACTTATGCCAAGTCTGAGCAGAAGGGCGATAACTCCTTTCTGGCCTCTACAGAACTGAAGGAATTCTTGCTTTCTCGAGGCATTTCTACTAGTCGAACAACTGCTTTCAACCCTCAAGGTAACGGACAAGTGGAAAGATATAACGGTATCATTAGGTTGACGGAAAGTCTGGCTCTGCGGCCGAGAAACCTTCACGTTACAAATTGGGAAAGAGTACTAGATGTAGCCCTCCACAGCATTCGCTCACTGCTTTCCACCTCCACTAATTGTACTCCCCATGAACGCCTCTTCAATTTCCAAAGGAAATCGGCCACTGGAGATTCTATGCCCACCTGGCTTACAAACGCTAAGTCTGTCCTTTTAAAACGGCATGTGCGTGGAAGCAAATATGAGCCTCTGGTCAAGACCGTAGATCTACTCGAAGTCAATCCGAACTATGCTCATGTTCGTTTTGATAATGGACGAGAGACGACAGTATCCTTACGCCATTTATCGCCATTGGGTGATAGGCTGAGCAGCTTGAAGGCAGAATCAGATCCGGAGATAGAGAACCAACAGCTGCAGAATGCACCTCTGGAATCTAACCTTTCAGATCCTCAGCCTAGTGGGATCGAAAACTCCATCCTAGAAGATTCGTTTCCTACCCCCCCCCCCTCTCCGATAATCGACTAAAAAGATCATCGGAGGAACACAAGGTGCTGGGTCTTCGATGCTCTACCAGAGTCCGCCGCAGCCCTCCATATTTAGCTGAAAACTATCAGCTTTAAACTTCTGTTTCTTTTCTCTTTTTTTCAGCCTAAACAGACGCCTCCCCCCTGAAGCCTTGTGGCCCCTGAAAGTCATGCGGCCCCAAATTTCTCTGAGCGGCGGAGAATGTGCTGACAGAAAAGAACTCTAACTTCTTCTTACTTCTGTTTCTACTCTCCGGAAATGAGTTACTTCCCTTGAGTTTTTTTCTTTTCTCTTCCTTTCCTCGAAGTAACAGGTCTCGTTCCCGGGTCTGTTCTAAGTAAAATAAAGCTTCTTAAAGTTCACTCCGTATCGAAGGTTTACATTACACTGCCTTACTTGGCAAGTACTGGAAATGGACCCATTGCTAAACCAGAAGTTGTACAAGATGACCAGTAAGGGAACAAAAGTTGGCAACAGCATCAAATATAGTTTGAAAGGCAGACCATTGATCCCAGAAGATATATCAGAGCCTCTAGGACTTCTTTCTCTTTTATACACTCTTCGCACCTAGCTTCTTCAGTTGCCTCAAGACGAGAAAGTTGGCTAAACAGGTGTCAAACTGAGCCATTGTCAGAGCGTGCACCCTGGTGAAAAGTTACTGAAAATGAGAGCAAAATATGATATTGGTGAGGTGTCAGTCAGTGAGTCTTGATGCTCTTCTGCACACAGTAAAGTGTCCATGTTTGCTGCCTTACTCGGCACTCTTTTTTTTTTTTTGTCTTTACGAAACAATTTAATGATAAAGTACTTTTAAAGTACTGGGAATAGACTTGTAGCAGAAACAAATGGGACTTTTTTCTTCTTCGAATCAATGCCTCTCCCCTGTGCTAATTGGCCACATCTTAACCAGTCAGGGTTATGGCGCATTAATACTTCACTTCGCCAACTAAGGCACTTCCTCGGTCTGTTGAACTACTACAGATGCTTTATCCCACACTGTGCAAATCTTCTAGCTGCTCTTTCCGACCTGTTACATAACAGGAAGAAGAAAAATGAGCAATTCTCACTTAATCTAAACCTAAAAGCTTTCAATGAAGTTAAAACAAAACTAGCGACAACATCTCTACTTGCACATCCTGTACCCGATGCCCAGTTTTCTCTGGTCGTTGATGCATCAGGCCCAGCTGTAGGTGCAGTGTTGCAACAGCAGCACCAACAACAGTTACAACCTCTCGCATACTTTTCGAGACAGCTGAAACCGGCAGAACAACGTTACAGCACGTTTGGCCGTGAACTCCTGGCAATGTACCTCGCAGTGAAACATTTCCAACATTCACTCGAGGGCCGTCAATTTGTGATCTACACTGATCACCGTCCGCTTACATATGCACTTTGTTCTAAGCAGGACAAATATTCTCCCCGTGAAACACGCCACTTGGATTTTGTTTCGCAATTTACCAGTGATATCCGACATATCTCAGGTGAGCAGAATGCTGCGGCAGACGTTTTGTCCCGCCTTTCCATTAATTCTCTGTCCTCACCATCGGATATCGACTTACAGCAGATAGCCTTAGACCAGACAAGTCTGGACACGTTGGATCCGTCGTCACCTGAAATTGCAACTTGCAAATTCGCATACCTGCCCGTGCCTACCTCAGACACGTAGATCATTTGTGACACCTCAATGGATTCACCTCGACCATTCATTCCATTGACTCATCGTAGAGCTGTTTTTGACACCCTACACAATTTGGCACACCCCGGATGCAGAGCCACAGTGAAGCTGATTACAGCTAGATTTTTCTGGCCAGATATGAGGCATGATATCACTACCTGGGCACGTTCCTATGTATCCTGCCAAAAGTCAAAGGTGCACAAGCATATCCTTGCACCCCTTGGAACATTCACTACCCCAGACGCTTGGTTTAGCCATATGCACATCGACCTGGTTGGACCTTGGCCGGTCAGTCAGGAATTTACTTATCTCCTGACCTGTATAGACCGTTTCACACGGTGGCCTGAAGCCATTCCCCTCACAGACATTTCGGCTGAGTCCGTAGCGCGAGCCCTTATATCAGGCTGGATATCGCATTACGAAGTTCCCACTACCATCACCACTGATCATGGCGTACAGTTTGAATCCCACCTCTGCCAGGAATTCTCCAGGATGCTAGGGATCCAACATATTCGCACTACAAAATATCACCCTGCTTCTAACAGCATGATTGAATGCTTCCATCGCCAATTGAAAGCAGCATTACCTGCTTACCCTGACCAACAGCGATAGAGCGAATATGTACCGGTTGTCCTTCTTGGCTGTGGTGCTGCTATCAAAGAGGACCTGGGATACTCTTCAGCCAAACTTGTATATGGAGTACCTCTATCGTTGCCAGGCCAAATGTTGAGCCTGATAGAGTTAACAACAAACGATTCAGCTCTGTATGTCAACAGACTGCGAGCTTATTTTAGTAAGCTCCCACCAATGCACACTAGGGAACAGACCATTAGATTTTCAGTCCCATCAAGGACATTTCGTCTTGGACTCACGTTTTTCTTAGAAAGGACGCCGTGAAAGCCCCCCCCCCCTAACTTCACCTTATACTGGCCCTTATCGTGTGCTTTCACGTACCGATAAAATCTTTACTTTAGATATCAGTGGTAAAAGAGAAACTGTTTCTATTGATAGAGTAAAAAAAGCCTTTCTTGACACAAAAACACACGAGCCACACATTCCCCCTACTTTCACACAGCATCAAAATATGCATACACCTGAAGTAAATGCTCCAAATGAAGACAATCATGTCACCACTACACGTAGGGGTCAGCGGGTACATTGGCCGAAGTGACTTTGTATTTCTGTTAAGAAAATATTTTTTCCTTGTTTTCCATTATTTAAAAAAAAAAAAAAAAAAAAAAAATTCTATTACAAGAAGTTGCAAATATTCCCCAACTTTTCACACAAAAGTAAGAACATTCTTTTTCTTTCTCTTAAAAATAAATAAAGAAAAGACATTTTTATTTTTCCGCTATTTGTTATGCTACCTTTTTCTCTGTCGGCTTTCAGCCTAAGCAGGGGGTTATGTAGCAGAAACAAATGGGACATTTTTCTTCCTCGAATCAATGCCTCTCCCCTGTGCTATTCGGCCACATCTTGACCAGTCAGGAGTATGGCGCATTGATACTTCCTATCCCCAAAGGAAATCGGCCAGCATCCAGTTTGAAGAACAACTCTTTCTTACGCAAAGAGACACCAAACGGAACGGACCTCCTTTTCTTCTCTCTCTCTCTCTCCACCTCAGTGTTATCTCTACGGTATCGACGATTCCGCTGGAATAACTACTGCGATAATACCAGATGCCGGAGTCTAGCTTCCTACAAGGAAAATACCACATTCTCCTCAATAAACCTTTTCTGTTACCTTTTATGAAGTTGTTGCGTTTGTCATTTCAAAAGCTTATATCGAATTATTTATTTTATTAGGGTGTGCCCTAAAAGCATTACAAAACCTAAAGGTCGGGGGTGACTCATTAGTTACTTATTTATTACTATTTTAATTGATTTTTGGGAGTTTGATTAGCCAAAGAAAAAGCGCTATTTAAATGGAAGCAGACGACATTCGAATTGGAAGAAAGCGGCTAAACCAACAACAACAACAAAAAAAAAAGAAAGGATGACAAACAAATATATTTTCAAACTCGCCAAACATAAAAATGACAGGCAAGAAAATAAATCTATACATGTTAGAAAAAGAAATGAAAACATCGATGCAGACAATCTCATATTGTCATGAGAATAAATTGCTGTCCCCCAAAAATGAGATGCAAAAAAAAACAAACGTTTACTTAAAAAAAAGATCGTGTGTAGAGGATGGTTTCTTCTGGAGATGTACAAATGGACAGTGCCACCAAAAGAACTTGACTGAACAACAAGTCTTGAAAATAAAAAAAAATAAAAAAATCGGTTACAAAAAAGAAAACAAAACAAAACAAAAACTTGTACTTACACCTAACAATTATACGGTTAAAAAATCTTTTCTTGGAGAAAAAACAAACTTTCTGTTGATAAATATTTTGAAAAAAAAACAACAAAAAAAAACAACAGCAAAACAACAACAACAAAAAAAACCAAACAAACAAAAAATTCAATATCAAAATGAAATAAATAAATTTTCATTTTTTGGTACTAGTGCAGACTGCAGAGTGATCCGGATGTAAATAATAACATTATTATTTAAAAAGCCATTCTTAACATGGGGAGGGGAGGGTGTTTTGTACCTATTCTATACTTCAACCTTACAACTGAATAAAAAACATATCATAAAACTTTAATTAAACTTGTAAATACGATTTAAAAAATAGCGCGAATCAGTAAGTGCACTGCACTAGCATTCATTTTTCAAAGTAGGCTTTTTTTTTAATTTGCATTTTTTCCGTTTTTTTTATTTTTAATTTTTTTTATTTTTTATTAGTCTGCTCGAGTGCTCGGCTGAATTGCCAGTCTCGCCTGATCCATGCTTGATGGGAATTAGGGTCAATTATGCAAGAGTACCAAGTTTTATGTCTGTTTTTATTAAAGTACAGAATAGCTACAAAACACCCTCCCCATGTTAAGAATGACTTTCGAAATAATAACGTTATTATTTCAGTACGGATCAATAAGTACTGCACTAGTACCAAAAAAGTTGTTTTCATATTGTTTATATTTAAAAAAAAAGAAGAAAAAAAAAGAAGAGAGAGAAAAAAAAAAGAAGTTCTGCTTATTTAAAACTTCTGAAATACCGATATCATTGCATTTATATTGTTGGCTTAGTAACATAACGGTGATTAGGGAGTTTTGTTCCTTTTATGTAACAAAGAGTTAGAGATTATTTTTCCACCTAAACTACGGTCCTGCCCATAGGCTCTTAAATGTCCCTAAATCACTTTGAGGAGTGTAACTAATCAGTAGAGATATAATCCCCCACAAACTAACCCAGTAACACTAACCACGCGGGGTCGCAGAAATACCTGGATTAGAACCTAGGCGCGGAGAAAACCCTCTCAGGGCTGACGGACCCAGTAGGTCTTCCCAGATCATCCGTCTAGGAGAAGGAAAACTCTGAAACTAAACCAAAGGGGAGAGAGGCCTCTTCAGTCTTGGATGACAACCTTCCTAGAGCTGGTGACTCAAACAAATTCACTGGTTTGCAAACCTAAATTGCTTAAGGAGTAGATAGGCTCTGTCTATTGCCCGGCTTCCATACTCCTTCTTTGCCTATTAGTCAAGTGCAGAGACACTATCTCAGTGATTCGACAGAAACACCCAGCAGTAGATCTTGTTTCCTGGCTAGGGCAATGAACGCCGTTCTTCCCCATTCCCAGCATGCCCCACCCCTAAAACTGAACATTTGGGAGTGCTTGAGTATAAGATATGCCTGAGCGATTAGATTGGGTTGACCTTCTTCTAAAGGGTTGAGGGTACCGGATTGACAGTTCCTGGCTGCTGTTCCCGACTGGTAGTACAGGAGCCCTAACTCTTTGGTAGCGCTTAGAGCGGCTGCTCCATCAACAGTTGAATAATATCAGGTTGTTTGTAGTGCCATGACGCGCATGGAAAGGGACCCTGCACTCATCCCCGGTGGGCTTTCCTGAGGCCACAATCCTAATTGGAGAAAGGTCAGCTGATGGTATACTTGTGATGCATGTCTGAAGCTCTGCATAACCTCTTGTTTAGCTCTCCCTTACCGAAAATCTTAAAAAAAAAAATATGACGACAGTAAAATCTAAAAATAAGCTTAAACCAGGATTAGGGACAAACAAATTCAACTTGCCTCCTCCCTTGAGGCTCTCATTCACAAATATCCGTGGGCTTAGAACTAACTTAGCTGATGTTGAAGCATTTCTCTTAACAAATACCCCGGATATCTTAGCACTAAGTGAGACTAACCTACACTCCTCCATTCCCTCTAACTAC
Organism: Euprymna scolopes; assembly: GCF_053919585.1. Lineage (NCBI taxonomy): Eukaryota > Metazoa > Mollusca > Cephalopoda > Sepiida > Sepiolidae > Euprymna > Euprymna scolopes. The sequence continues at coordinate 80,198,033 of NC_136501.1, forward strand.
TTTAACATGCCTGGATATCTCCCACTCTGCCGTAAGGACTCTGACAGACATATGCACGGACTTGGAGCTTACATTCGTAATACCCTTCCCTTGATTAGAGAAACAAACCTAGAAACAGATGATCAAGCCTTTATGTGCTTTAGACTAAACATGCAACACAATATTAGCTACTATTATTTTCTCTACCGCTCTCCCTCGACTCAGGACTGCTCCATAATAAACAAAGTATCTGACAGCATAGACACGGCACTGACCCTCGACACTAGCGCACAAATACATGTGTTTGGTGACTTTAATGTCCACCACAAAAACTGGCTTGGATTCTCTACTCACACAGATGCAGCGGGCAGCACAACCCATAGCTTCTGTATATCTCACTCCCTATCACAAATTGTTACGTTTCCAACCCGTTTCCCTGACCAGGAAGAACAACACGCATCACTTCTAGATCTGTTTTTGACCACAGTTCCCGATGACTGCATAACAAAGGCCCACAGCCCACTTGGGAACGCTGATCATGCAGTGATAATGGTTGAAATCGCCCTGAACTCTAGACCCAAAACTGAAGAGCCAGTGCTCAAACAACGAGATATTATAATAAGGCTGACTGGGAAGCCATCAGGGAACTAATTAGAGATGCTCCATGGAAAAATATTTTCTCTCTCCCTGCTGAACAATGTGCAAACGAGACCACTGAGTGGTTCAAAACTGCAATCGAAGCGCACGTTCCCATGCGGAAATTTTATAGTAAGCCCCACTCTCCCCAATGGTTTACGTCGACTTGTGCAACTGCCATTGCTCAAAAGCAGCATGCATACCATAGGTTTAACCGACATAAGTCCAATTCAAACAGACTGAAGTATATAGAAGCTAGAAATAACGTTAAGAAAGAAATAGCGACAGCTAAGAGAGAATTTACGGAAACCACTAAAAAGCGCATCAAAGCACAAAAACTAGGAACTCGAGACTTCTGGAAAATCTACAACAGTGTAGTAAATAATGGGCAATCAACAATTCCCCCACTAACCAACAATCACGAGGTTGTCTCCTCAGCAACCGACAAGGCTAACATTCTTGCCAGTCGGTTTGCCTCAAACTCCACACTGGACCCTTCCAACCACCCCCTACCTGACTTTCCTATGCGGACAGACACCACACTAGACGATCTGAAAACCACCCCTGCTCAGGTGCATGCTATCATAAAAAACCTTGATACCTCAAAAGCATGTGGACTCGATTTTATCCTAGCTGTGCTATTAAAAAAGTGCTCAGCCGAAGTAGCTTCAGTTCTCTCCAAACTCTACAACAAATGCCTTAATGAAGCTTGGTTTTCCGGTCTGTTGGAAAACTGCTTCTGTTGTACCAGTATTCAAGAATTCTGGCGAAAGGACAGACCCATCAAATTATCGCCCCATTAGCCTCCTCCCACTTTTTGCCAAAATATTTGAGACCATAATTAACCATGCTCTAGTCCATCATCTTACAGATGCTAAACTACTGACTGACAAACAATATGGATTTAGACAAGCCCGTTCCACAGCAGACATCCTAACTGTGATCTCTGAACGTATATACCATTCACTGGACAACGCGGGGGAGGGCAGAGCGGTAGCTCTAGATATATCTAAGGCTTTTGACAGGGTATGGCATGAGGGTCTCCTCAGTAAAATCAGATCATACGGTATCACTGGTAGAATACTTAACATAATTAAATCCTTCTTAGATAAGAGAAAAATCCAGGTTGTCCTCGACGGTCATACATCTAAACAATATGATATAAATGCGGGGGTGCCCCAGGGCTCTATCCTTGGACCTCTATTGTTCCTGATATTCATAAATGACCTCCCCGACAACATTGCCTCTGAGATGGGTATATATGCTGATGACACTACACTCTATGGCAGGCACGACAGGAAGACGAATGAACACATTTCTAAAGAAATGGCAGAAACACTAGAGGAAGACCTCCAATCTGTAGTGGAATGGGGTCAAAAGTGGTTGGTCGCGTTCAATGCTGCCAAGACTAAACTAGTTTCATTCAATAATTACAAGAAACCCTCTCTACCACCCATAGCAATGGCCAACGACTCTTTATCTGAGAGTCCATCTTTCAAACTCCTTGGCCTAACGTTCACAGGAAACATGAGTTGGAACAATTACATTGAAGGCATTGCCAGGGCCGCTGCAAGAAAGGTGGGCTCTCTCTACCGTGCTAGAAAACTACTAACACCCGAAAGTATCCTGTACCTCTATAAGGCCACCATTCGCCCATGTATGGAGTATTGCTGCCACATCTGGGCTGGTGCATCTGCTACTAGTCTCTCGCTCCTTGACAAGGTTCAAAAGAGAGTCGCAAACCTGATAGGCCCTGAACTGGCATCTAAGCTTCAGCCTCTGTCCCATCGACGAAATGTTGCATCCCTCTGCCTTTTCTACAAGTATTTTAGTGGTGAATGCTCTGACGAACTGCAATCACTTGTGCCCCCACGACGTGTGCACCCTCGACAAACCCGACAGGCTGCTAAATCCCACCCCCACACTGTAGAGATCCCTAGATGTAAAAGATCTTTTTACTCCAATAGTTTCTTCCCCAGAACCGCTAGACTCTGGAATTCCATTCCAGGTCCCTGCTTCCCCAACAGTACTGACGTGCAGAAGTTCAAGTGTAACGTGAACCGACACCTTGCTGCCCAAATCCCTACATAGTACCCCAGTAGTTGTTACCCCTGATAGTAGCCCCCTACACCAAAGTGGCAATTTGCCTTGTTTGGGGTGAAAATGTAATAAAAAAAAAAAAAAAAAAATTCGTTTCAAATTTCGAAGGGTCGCGAAGTTAAAAATTAAATCCATTCACTTTTTTCCAACAAAAGATGATTTCTTTAAGAAACCGGGATGCATATATATATTATTCCTTAATTGGAATTCATTTTTGAGATGAGCATTAATGCTCAGCATTATATATATTAATTTATTTTTTATTTCGGACTACTAGTCTCATCTTTATTAGTTGTTGTTTTTCATCTTTTTATTGGATTGTTTATTCACAACGTTTCGGCCAACTAATTCCTCAAAAAAAAAATAATAAATTAATAAACCGGGATGCATTCTGATTAATTAAATAATTTAATTATTTCTTTAAAAATCGTTTAATTACGCTACCTTTCATCAATAAGGAACGGTAATGAATTTTTGAGTAATAAAAGAATATTTGAAACCGGTGTTCATTACAATACAGACAACTACACAACATGTGTAAGAATTATCGAACTTGAATTTTGACACGAATCATTGTCACTCGTAAGTTTTCCATCGTGAAAGCAAACGTATGTTCATTATTAATATCGACGCTAGTTAATTGTTTTTATTTAATTTAATATTCTGTTTTTAATTATTCGACACTTAAGTGAAATTATGGCAGATACGGAAGACAAAGTTTCAATTCCTTCCGAAGGAGTTGCGGGGGACCAAAAACCGAAAACTGAAGCCCAGTTAAAAAAAGAAGCTCAAAAACAGGCGAAACTCGAGAAATTTAAAGCCAAACAAGAGAAATTACAATTGGAACAGGCGAAAAAGAATGGAACTGGAGAGGTTAGTTTCAATATTTTGCAACATTTGGAGTAATATTTCAAGTATCTTTTTACAAATAATCGTTTGGGTGCTTCTACACTTTATTGCCGAAATTGGATACGCCATTTTATTTCATGCACCTGCTATGCAAATGTAAGGGAGACCCCATTATTTTAAACTATGGCCGAAGCATGAAATAAAAAAAAAAAAAAAAAAAAAATTAAACTTTCGGAAAGAACTATGGGGAAAAGTAAATAAATTACTGAAAACGGGAAATGAAAACAAAAACATTTACTGTATAAAAATTTATCAAAATATAATTGTAAAAACATTTATTGAAAAGTTTCCGTAAAAAAATATAATTTTAATATAATATTGTAATGAAAGCAACATTGGATTTTTATAAAATAGTTTTTTTTTTTTTTTTTTTTAAATAAATAATTTTAAACATGTTATCGATTAATTTGTTGTTAACCCTTCAAACTCATGTTTAAAATTATTTGTTCGAAAAAAAAAACCCATTTTATAAAAATCCAATGTTACTTTCATTTACAATATTATATTAAAATTATATTTTCTTACGGAAACTTTCTAATAAATGTTTTTACAATTATATTTTGATAAATTTTTATACAGTGAATGTTTTTTTTTCATTTCCCATTTTCTGTAATTTATTCACTTTTTTCCATAGTTCTTTTCGGAAGTTTAATTCTTTTGTTATTTATTTCATATTTCGGTCATAGTTTAAAATAATGGTGTCTCCCTAACAGGTGCATGAAATAAAATGGCGTCTCCAATTTCGGCAATAAAGTATAGAAGCACCATCGTTTGCATCAAGTATTTACTTGGTCTAATTTATTTATTTATTTTTTTTTTTTACAGCACGTAAAAATTTAAGGATCCCCCAAATGCAACGTCCTTGATCAAAATAGGCATATGTAAAAAGTATCCAGCGAATTCTCGTTTACCTTTTCTTTCTTTTTGTAAAAGTGCATTTTAGGTGCGTAAATTAAAAGGAAAACCATAAAAACCTATTTTAGAGGGAATAATTGTCAGTCAGATGTATTTTGTTACTACTGCGTGCACTTATTGATCCGTGCTGAAATAATAACGATATTATTTAAAAAGCTGTTCTTAACATTTCTTAACATTTGTACCTTGTACTTTAACCTTACAATTGAATAAAAAACAAACTTTAATTAAACTTGGAAATGCGATTTTAAAAAATAGCGCGGAAGTGCACTAGCACCTGTATTTTTGGTACTGCGTTATTTTAAAATAGTTTTTTCATGTTAAATTCAAGCTTCAGGATATCTTTTATTATTAAATTGTAAGGTGGAAGCACAGAGTTACAAAACCCTTATTAAGAATGGCTTTCGAAATAACGTTATTTCAACGCGGTACCAAAAATGCATAAGTACCGAAACAAGTCTTTGTTACAAAAGTTATTGCGAAAAATAGCGGACGTTCACGTTGTCGAGAGTCCCCCCCCCTCTAAATTCTACAATTTTCACCCTTTTTTTTCTTTACTTTTTTCCTATTAATATCATTGATTACGGACTTAAGTTTCAGATTATAAAGAAAAAATTAAAAAAAAAAAAATTCATAACTTTTCGCGTGGGGGTTCAGTTTTAATTTAAAACGTTGTACTAAATTGAACACGAAATTTGTGACCATGATGAATAGATACATACATACATACATAGATGAGAGAGGAAGAGGGTAAAGAAATATTCCCTTTTTTTTTTTTTAACCCCTCCGTTCACCATGCTTTTTTTCAGCGTGGTCACAAATTTCATGTTCAATTTAGTACGTTATAATTGAAAACTGAACCTGAACCCCCATGTGAAAAGTTATGAAAATTTTAGTTATTTTTTGTTGTAATATGAAACTCAAGTCTGTAATCGATGATATTAACAAGAAAAAAGTGACAATTGTGGAGTTTAGAAGGGGGGGGGCACCCTTGACAACGTCCGCCCGAAAAATAAATTCATAAACATAAAATGGAAATGTTTACAATCTCAGAGTAAAATCAATTTTTAACGGCCCCGTTACATCTATGTAAGCATTGTTTGATGTATCTTTTTCGTGTTGACACCGACACGTAAGGCCATGTTTTTTTTTTTTTTTTTTTTTTTTTTTTTTTTTTTTAGTGACTTTCATCTTTGGCATTATTTGCTAAAGGTGACATGTGACGTGTTTATAACGACATTGTAAAGATTTTTGTAAACGTTCTTTATGGACATAACACGTCCAGCTACAACAACTGCCAATAAATTCCTTTTCTTTCTGTGTATCAAGAACTAAGCGGAACTTCCATGAGCAAAGATTTTTTTTCTTAAAACCGGGTGAATTTAAATAATTTTTTGTGAACTGTCATCTTAATGATCAATCTATAATCGGGTAAAACCATCGTTATAAAATATCCCCTCCTCGATGTTTCATCATCCAACTCCATAACCATTATCAGTTATATAAAGGGTAAAGTGAATTTTATGTGCATAAATTTAAATTGGTGCATGCCAGTCAAGACCCAGTGGTCATTGAAATTGATGAATCGAATGAATGAAAATAGCACAGTAGTGGAGAGAGGTCATTGAGTCTTCGGAGAACATAGGAAAATACTTATTTCGGTACCTGACCACGACCAGTCAACAGAAGTGGTTCGGTTCCAGTGTAGCTGTTGACTCAACAGCTACACTGGAACCACTTCTTCTTCATCATATCTTGTCTGGTTCCCATACAATATCCAATAGTTGGTCAGCATATACGAGGAGGAATCCTACCGGAGTGGGGAGTGCCACTTTTTGTGGAGATGGATTTAATGTCGGCAACTAGTTAGAGAATTTTAATGAATCAATATTGGCAGCCTATGTAGTTTAAATATTGTAGAAGATCAGCAACAGATCTTTGTTTGAAAAAATTGCCATTTCTTGTACATGTAGAAAAATGTGCAATTATTCAAAATAAGGCCCAAAAATATTTTCTGAAATACAAAACCCCAAAAAAATCAAGTAAGTTTAAAAGATCGTTTAATTTAACCATTAAATCAACACGATGTTTATATACAATTTCGACGTGAAAGTTATCTCCCTTAGAGCGAGACAGACAAAAAGATTTTGTTTGCCGGAAAATGATGAAATATCTCGTGAAATGACGTATCCTCTCTCCAAACAAAATTGGCACTTCTTGACGTAAATAATCCCCGGTGAGAAATTAGAATTTTATTTAGGGAAAATAAAATTCTAATTTCGTAATAACTTGTCATTGGGAAAAAATCCGGTGACCAAATTTTACGGAAAACAATCCGATGGCTGATGTACACGAGTGAGCCTCACTGAGTCCCCGCCCCCTAACAAAATACGCAACGGCTCCGATGTTGTACACAGCACGTTTCCGGGAGCGTTGACTATTTTGTTATATGTTTGGATATTTTTTGGGCCGAAAATTAGGTAAATATAGCGATACGCTACAACAGAACACCGACCACTCTAATTTGTTTTTTGAGAGGTATTTGAGGTCGTTGAAAACGAATCTGATAATCGAACCCATATGTGGTTCATTTTTTTTTTCTTGCGTAATTTTTAATCATTTTAATTAATTAAACTGCAGAAGCACCAGTTCAATTATAGAACTTGTGTAGCTTAACAGGTGCTTCTGCAGTTTAATTAACCATTTTTCCGACATTTATTTAACATTTTTAGGAGATTTTATTGTTTTCTGTTTACATTAGGGAGGAGGCGAAGAGGGGTGTTGGGGTGTGCTGTAGAGAATTCACGACCTTGTCGAAGGGAGATAACTCCTCCCTCACAGAATTATTGGACAAAAATCTGTCTTGCCTCAAAGGGGATGATATATTTGGAAATTTTCCAAGCACTACCACCAAGGCATTCAACAACACAGAAATTCTTAATCCGCTGGATCAGGTCTAATCCAATGATGCCATTAATATCACAGTGGTTTAATTGTTTATAACCAGGAAGAAGATGGAAACCTTTTTTTTTGGTTAAATTAGTAGTCATCAAAATTATCTATCTTGAATTTCAACTTTTAAATCGTTGGAAAATAAGGCGGAGAAAGGAAAGGATTTTTGATACCCCAATTTAAGGGACACATCGAATTCCAGAAAATTCAAGAAACCGGTCCCAATGAGAGTATTTACAGGCATGTTAACTTCCATGCGTTTATGTTAAACCTTAACACTCAATTGAGACAAAATAGTCTGCGAAAAAAATTACCTCTGGCTACCTGTAGGAGTTGATTTTTTACTTTTATAGAAATTTAATGACTAGAAAAATGCTACTCCCAAATCCTGACAGTGTTGTCCGTGCCACAAATGCTTTTGGACACATTATTGAAAAATGTTTTTTCAGACCACAATTGAAACCCTTTAACTTCTTTGCAATTGGTATCTAAGTGTTTGCCCAAACACCTAGTACACAGGTTAAGATCTTTGGCCCTTTGAGACCTAGCTTCAAAGGTTTTAAAATTATGACAGTCTTTTATTAAAGATCAGTAGATTTGCATAACTTGCAATTTCTATTAATTTTGTCATTGCTATTAAATGCTCGGGACATATTTGGACCCTTCTTTGCATTAAGAACTTTGGTTTTCTCTTCAAGGGAAAAAGAGGAGGAGGAAAGATTTTGGCGAGTAATGTTCCCACTTAGAAATTTCCACAGGGGCCACCATTAAAAAGTCTAAAACGTCAAAACTGTGAGACAAGATAGCCAAAAGATTTGGAAAACATTTGTTGGTCCAATTCATGATTTCTCTGCAGACTACGTTGGAGAATTTGCTAAACAAAATGTGAGCAAAAATATCTCCAGACGCAGCATTCTGATTGAGTAGATGTCCATTCTATTATAATCCGCTGAAAAAAATTGTAAAAAGGCGAAAAAATATATATTGGGGGTGGGGGGGAGGTATTGCTTGACATGTGAAGCAAAAAAATCATATTTCACATTTTCATGATGCAATGGATAAAAGTGCACATATTACATATTTACAAAACTTATTTTCTTGTCTTTTCAATTATATTTTTAAAATTTGACCAAAAATAATGCTGGACTGGTTGGGATTGCTTTAATTAGATATTCCGATAACTGAATAGCTCTAGTTAAGCTAATTATGTTCTGCTATAATATGAAGAAGTTAACTGAATTAAAATTATAATTTGAATCTCAATTTGAATTTTCAAAAATAATCCTATTAGGTTAATAAATTTAACTAAATAAAAAAAAAATATTGTAATTATAAAATTGTCTAAGTTATGACTTATGTTTATGGGATTAGCTTGTTATTCGTTGTTTATCCAACCGTTTTATTAATTAACTTGTATTGGGGGGAAAAAAGTAATGATTTATTATGATTTTCCTCTCCTCCTTGGCAGTGTGTGAGAAATTCCATAACCAACGCCATTTTGTCTGCCCGCCTAACATGATTTGCTAGACGATCTTTGATTGGTTCAATTTGAATTTGCCAGGTTGGCGCCAATTTTGTATTACATGTGCGTTATTTTTCAGTCTGACATGAACACGGAACAGTAAAGGACTCGCACAGCAGTGCTCTGTTATAGAATGACAGGATTTTACCTTCATTGGACACCATGCAGTGGGTGGACGAAGGACATTTCTCTAAATACAGAGACAACATAATTGCTGAACTTATTTTACTCAATGAGGATATTCTACGGCTTGATATATTTGATTAATAAGGATATTCTATGGCTTGATATATTTGATTATAGGAAATTCTTCCTATTTCTTCCAGAGACCATGAGGTCCTAAAATATGCCATATTGGGCGACAACATTCCCACTATGCTCAACCATGTACAACATGGATCCTTCTAAAAGGAAACCTGAACTAACATTCCCACAGAGGAATCTTAACTAACGGCTCCATTGCAATGGATAGCAAATTCAGCCACTGTTTTTGCAAAAAAATGGGATGTAAGAAATTTCTTCCCTACACACCCAATTTCCTCCCTGCAGATAGCAAATGAAACTCCACAAACAAAAACCATACCTTTTAAAACTCAAATTTTATTCAAGATGTATCAGTAAATGAAAGTTCTTTGGTTCACGGTAAGTCCCTTGTAAAAACAGTGGCTGAATTTGCTGTCCATTGCATTGTTAACTAGTCTGTACTTTCACCTAACAATTAAATGAAATATATGAAACTTGAATTTATTTTCAACTCATTGTCAAGACCATCTTTTCGAATCTATAAAATGAACCCGTTTTTTTTTATAAATGAGGATATCTAAATAATAATAATAATTAATTAGGCGGTTCGATAAAGAATTTCATTGTGATGCATTTTGACCTTGTTTCCACCTTAACATTTTTCTTTAAAATGACTACCTATTTATAGGTTTTCGGGTATGCTGAAAACGAATATCGCATTTAAATTTTCCGCAAATAAGTAGCTTTCCGGATATTAAACAATGTAATTTCTTATTTTATTGCTGGTGGCCATCTTGGTACATACATTTGGGCATAGTTTCTCGGGGTTACGTTTGCATGCTCGTGCATATCAAAATGGCCACCAGCCACCATAAATGATATAATACCCGGAAAACTACTTACTTGCAGAAAATTTAAATTCAATATTCGTTTTCAGCATACCATAAAACCTATAAAAGTAATCATTTTAAATGTTAAGGTGGAAACAAGGTAAAAAAATTACCATTTTATTTCTTTGTTTACATCGAATTTTCAGTAAAACAACAGAATAGAAATGGCAAATATTACTATCAACTGGTGAATATATAGTTATCAGGATTCCTGGTATAGTAGGACAGCCTAGTTTCCTAAGAATCTTCCAGAGTGCTATGCGATTAATGATATCAAAAGTTTTTGTCAGATCGACAAAAACTTGATACAAAGGCACTCGCTGCTGCATACATAGAAAATCAGATGTTGTGCAAAGAATAACATGTCAATTGTGCTGTGACCAGATCTAAAACTACATTGGTTTTCTGGGATGATCCATTTCAGCAATCGATTTAACAAAATCTTTGCTAAAACCTTTCCCATTGCTTCAAACAAGCTAATGCCTCTATAATCATTACACTCAGATTTTGACCCCTTTCCTTTATACATTGGAATTAATATTGCATCAATCCAATCTTGAGGGATAGCATTTTAGCTCCTTTTGCTATATACTTGTGATTTGAACTGTTCCGTCAAATGAGATATCATGAAATGAGGTCCTAAAAATTTCACACACTTCCTTATTTTGTAGCTTGGAGACATTGATGCGTTTAGATACTTTTACTCAAACAAGATTGTGAACCCTGCATAACTTTTACAGTACACTTATCCTGAAGATCATACTTGCGCATGATAACATAATCAAGAATATGACCATGTTTTGATCTAGGGTGTATTTAAGTTATGGGTATTTGTTGGTAGGTGTTACATAGTGCAACTTTATGTTCAGTGCAGAGCTGCAAAAGAAGAATCCCATTATTATTTGCCTTACCAAGGCCATATTTTCCTAAGACACCCCAGGTGTCATGATTACTTCCAATCCATGCATTAAAGTCTCCAAGCAATAGAATCTTATCTGCTTTTGGTATCCCTTTGATACAGTTCCCTAGATCCTCATAAAACCCCATTTTGACACCCTGCGTACTATCCAAAGTATACCGAGATAACTGACATGTAACGATCGCTAGGTAAAGGTACTCTCGGTAACATGATTCGATCACTAATACCACAAGGTTGTTCTGAGGTGTGATCTTTGTTTTGATAGTAAAACCAATTCCTCCTCCCCTTTTCACTCCCTTGGGTTTGTCTTTCCTGCACCCTTTTCAGTAAGTTGATCTTCACTAAAGCGGGTTTCAGATAAAGCAGCAATATCCATGTATCTAGCTAATTCTCTGGCAACAATAGCTGTTCTTCGCTCTGGATTAATCGACTCTTTCATATCAAGAAGTATCCTTATGTTCCAAGGAGCAATATACATTTAGTTTTAGTTTTTTTTTTTAGTTTTTAAAATTTTTTTTAAGAATAAATCACATTGTTTTTTCTTTTGTTACCCCTGCACAAATGAACACTGTCAGCCGCAGGTAACTGACCAGCTGAAAATAGGAACAGACGATTTTTAGGCACCTTTTCTAGACCTCTTCCATAATCTGGGTGAGCAGCGCTGTCCCTTAAAAAGGCTGCTCAGTTGCAAAAAGCCCCATTGAAACTATTTCTTGTCCCTCAAAATAATAGTAATGTTAAGATAAGCTTTAAGCCGCCTGTGTGCAGATTTGTGACCACATACTTCTAACTTGTTAAGTCTGTACACGTCGCCTCGCCTTGATCGCCACAAGATTTGTAAAGAGATATCTCTACAAAATGATCTCAATGATAAATGCTTGTACAACACAAATATCATTCTCTGAGCATCCACAGTCAGAATCCATTGACAAGCAAGTACATGATAATTGGTAACTGTTTCAGCCGCAGGTTTTCTTGAGTGTCCTTCTCACAAAAAGCACTAACCTGTCGAAAGATACTTTCAGACACAGAGGTTAGGCCACTACTAGCCGACAGATACTGGACAGACGCTTTGTGGATTTGATATATACATACATACATTGGATGCAGCAGCCGACACAGGTTTTATATCAGGGTTTTTCTTTTTCTATAGGGGGTGCCTTCACCACAGCTTATATACATACATGTACATATATTAGCATTACAAGTTGATTTTTTTCTTTTTAGATAATTGTTATTTTATCAACTTGAATGAAAAGAGCTACATAAAAGATACTTAAAACCGTTTGAATTATGCAAGTACCATCAGTAGTTCAAAAGTTATGAGAATTTTAAGTACGAAAATTTATGCTTTTCTGTGGACATTTTTCTGTAGAAAAAGTGGGCTAAATTACGGACCTCAACATTTCAAGAAATTCGGTAATTTCGCCACCATTTATTTATTTTTCAAGCTATTCTCATGAAATTTGGTAGTCTTACAAAAAATTGTATGCTCTTTTTGATTATGCAGTCAAATCTAATGTATCTCTTTACCATAAGCCATGAATTATAAATTCAGGTGTACAAATTTCAATTTTTTTAAAACTGGCGCATGGTATCATACAGTGGGTGTCTATTTATGAACAAAGCTAACTATTATAGTGGTATTTAAATGTAGCTTTATTGAGAATAGGCATTTTCCTGCCTCCTCACCAAAGGAGAGCTTAATCTGGGGTGTAGCCATTGAATGCCTAAAGAGCATTCATGGCTGGTATTTACTACTCCCTCCAAAGAAAAAAAAATTGAGTAGATATGAATTTATCTCAGAAATAAATCGATGAAAAATTTTCATATAGATTTTGGATTTCTGTAAAAGATGGTAATTCCCATAGTCGACCAGAATTTATGCATTTTGGGACCCGTCCAATTGTTAATTTTGTTAATCCTCTCTATCTGGCACAAAATATACCCCTATTTTCTGCGATGCAACCCTAAATCGTACTTTACATGAATCCTCGATGTAACTTTCACAGTGCCAGGATACCAAGAATCCTGATAAGCAACAACTATATATTCACCAGTTGATGGTAATTTTTGTCATTTCTATTCTGTTGTTTTACTGAAAATTCAATTATGTAAACAAAGAAATAAAACGGTAATTTTTTTACCTTGTTTCTACCTTAACATTTAGAATTACTTCTATAGGTTTTAAGGTATGCTGAAAACGAATATCGCATTTAAATTTCTGCAAATAAATAAGGATATTAAGCAATGTCATTTCTTATGTTATCGCTGGTGGCCATCTTGATACGCGCAAGCGCAACCTCGAGAAACTATGCACAAACGTGCAAACCAAGATGGCCACCAGCAACAACGTAAGAGATGACATTGCTTAATATCCGGAAAGCTACTTATTTACGGAAAATTTAAATGCGATATTCGTTTTCAGTATACTCGAAAACCTATAAAGGTAGTCATTTTAAAGAAAAATGTTAAGGTGGAAACAAGGTAAAAATTTACAAAATGCATCACAATGAAATTCTTTATCGAACTGCCTAATTATTCGTATTATTATTATTATTTAGATATCCTCAGTTAAAAAAAAATGAGTTTGTTTTACAGATTCGGAAAAAGTCTTGACAATGAATTAAAAATAAATTCAAGTTTCACGATATCTTTTTTATTTAATTGTTAAGTAAAAGTACAGAATAGTTAACAAAAACACCCTTCCTTCCCTATGTTAAGAATGGGTTTCTAAATAATAACGTTATTTCAGCATGGTAGAATAAGTGCACAAATACCTTTTATTTGTTATGCTTTTTGGTTTTTTTGACCACTAAAAAACACAATTCTACCTGAAATACAAATAAGTAGTTAAATGCATGTACTTAGTACATTTTGTTGTTTTTTAACGCTTTTAGTGCACGTGTACTGAAAGCGTTAAAAACAACAAAATAGTATTGTTTGGAAATCAAATTTAAAAAGCTTGAAAATAATTTTTTTTAATTGACGAACTCAGAATAAAAAATGACTACTCTAGTAAGACGAAAGCAGAAACGGTTTTCTGTTTTTTAGAGAATGCTTTAGTCAGCTCAGCGCATGACGCGCTTAGCGACCATTTTTCCATAAGCGAATTTGATTTCTATAAAGATAACATTTGAAATAAAATTCCGCGCAATTAATAATTATCAAATATTTACATATTATACATGAAAATAATTCTGAAACTATTATTTATATGAAAATGGATGATTATATGCAGATTTCTCATCAATTTTGAAATATTCTTCGTCAACTTTGATCGGTTGTAACTTTGCTTTCTATCGTCGTAAAAATCAAAATCAAACACCAGTAGAGATGGACTTCTTTGTTTATATAGCCTGTAAAATTTCAGCCATATCCAATCAAATTCAACCCCGCGCATGTGTCTCCAAATGTAATGTATAAAATGAAAACATTGAAAAAAGTGTTTCACTTTTTGTCGTCATTTTTTTACCAATTTTTCATTTTTAAATTGGAGCATAAAAACATTGAACGCATAAAAGAAAAATAACATCATTGGAATGCTTATTTTATTCTCTTTCCATCAATATAATTCTTTTAAAAATTGACCAACAAATAAAAAAGATATGACTTGTTGAAGCATATTAGGTACGTAATAATGCCGATGTCCACGAAAATACAGCATATGCTTGTAATGCTACATATATGTATATACACACACATATACATTTTTAGACACTTGCAATAAAGTGATGTCACTCTCACTCTTCCACCAGTCGGTTGAGGACAATCGTTGACCTCGGAACCCTTCCACTGCCGGTGATAATTCTTGGCCATCTAAAGTTACTAGTATGGGGAAGTGACCAAATTATCGGTTGATTGTCTAGTTATATATCCTGGACCAATTCGTTGTATACCCTCTTAACGACGAACGTCGTCGAAATAGAGCCGTGGATTTTTTTGTGTAGTAAAAGAAAAAAAAAACAGGATAAAACGATTCTGCACCAAATATATATTAACAAAAAAAAAACAGTACAGTTCTTATAATTCTTTCAGAGTCCTGAAGGAAGCAATGTGTTATTATGCTAAGAATATGGTCGAAGGCATCAGCTTGTAACCTTGTGGAGTATCGGTCTCTGGGTATCTGAAGAAATGTGTCAAGTCAAGAGCCAACTCTGCTTTGACTGTGTTCCTCTCTGCGCATCTTTTCTCCAAGAAATGCCTGCGCATTCTCCCTCTTGTCCATCTGACTTGTTGATATATATATAAACAATTATATCGCCCTCTGAACATCACGCGGATATTATTTCTTTTTTGTTTAGAAATTCAATTCTGTCCATAATCTAAATTATCATTTACAAAAATAACACTATGGCTCGCTTCAAAGATCTGATCGAACTCAAATAAACAGTTAGTAAATAGATTTGTTAACCTTTAACACACAGTTCTCAGGTTTTTTAAATAAACAACTTGATACCAAGTGGTTTTGCCTTTCTTCCTAACGGGGGGGGGGGAGGCATCAACCTCCCCACAACCTTACTTTGTTACATTACCTCCCATACTTAAAAGAAACAATATTGAGATCAATATTTTTTTCTAACTCACTTCTTACTTGGCCTTAATACTAGGGAATCTCTGTGGTTTTACAATTGATAATATTTAGCTATTTGATTAATAAAAGAAGAAAATTTTTAAAAGCTGTATCTTTCATGCACATGCAAAAAATTTTCTTTCAGAGTTTGTGTTTTTTTTTAAATCTGCTTTCAGTTCATTATGGTTTTATAAGATTCCAGAACCCTCATTATTATTATTATTATGATTATTATTATGATTATTTTTTTTTTACATATATATATATATATATATATATATATACCCACACCCTTACTTTGTTACAGTGATACACACTTACAATTACTAGAAAATAGAAAAATTAGCATAGCTTTCAAAATATTTGTTTAAATTTCACAAAAATCAGGTAAATAAGGCACTTTTTTATGCTCTTCATCTTTGTGTTTCATAGTAATTTCAATATTAAAAAAACATTGACCTGCAATAAAGTGATACTTAGGGTTCTGATATAACAGATGTTTTGGATTCCTAATTGCTTACTTAGTATTTTATTTTTTTTATTTCAGAAAAAAGAAAAGAAGAAAAAGGAACATGAAATTATTACTTACGACATCAACACGCCAAAAGGTGCCAAAAAAGGTAAGCATTTTGTAATATATTAGTATGAAAAAAATCTTTTTATTCATTCAAACTTTCCATAGCGGAAAGCTTTATCAAGTTTTCCAACCATGGAAGGTGTAATGCTGGTTTTCTGTTGTTCTTTTTTCTCCTATCTGATACCCCCCCCTTTATTTGAGGCGTTTCAACGGGGTATTTGCTTTATCTTAACTGCTTCAGATTATTGATTTTTAACCACACCGGATTGGAATATTATCAAACTTAATCATGAATTGTGATTGATTGAAATTTCGAATATATAACAAAAAACTTTTCTTGATTTCACTCTGGAATTACCAATTTCTGTTTGTTTTTCATTTTTAAAAACATTTTACAAATAATTTTTTGCATTTTATGACCACCGTCATATTATGCAGTTTCATACAAAACTAAAATCAGTAAATTTGTAGTTTCGCTCTATGTATTTGCTAACATTGTTTTCCTCTAAAGAGAAGAATTTTGCATTCTTTGAAACTCTGCGGAATAAGGATTTATTAATTATCTTTGTTTGAGGTTTGTCAAAAAATAAATTTTACATGTAAATTTTAATTTTATGCTTCTTGTGTCAAGTTCTTCCTATTGTTGTCATATTGAGCTTTTTTTATTTAGTTGGAATTAATATATAAATATTAATATTTATCTTAGTTTATATTTGCTTTTTTTTTCTAGTAAACTTTTTTTATCTACTGCCTAATTTGTGTGTGTCCTATATGGAGAGATAGACAAAAGATAGTAAGACATATATGAATGCATAATTATTATGAATTCGCATAATTATTTTTAAAACGGTTGATAATAAATTAATGTTTAGCAGTATTCATTTGTAATTTTATTGTCCTATTTTTTATGTATACATAGAAAAATAATAAATTCATCAATTCATTAAAGTGATTTAATAAAAGAATAGATTACTAAAAACCTTTTTTAAATCACACTAACATCACTTGTTAAAAAAAAAACTATGTATAAATGTTCCTTTTTGGGTTTTAGAGGGACTAGCTTGATTTTCAACAAGTTGCCATCCATTTCTAAATTGTAAGTTATAAAAACAAAATGACCCCCCCCCATCACTTAGTTAAAATGATTTCTTCTGCGATAGAATCACAAATTCTATTATAGTCTAAAAAAGATTTTTAAATTACAAAGCTGTTAATGTTTATTTATATGAATAAATGCAAACATTTTAATCTTATATTTACAAGTGTTTATTTATGAGTGAAATGTTAAAACTTTAAAACTTTGCTTTCAAGTATTGCAAGAAAAAATGGGTAAATGATAGTAATCGATCAGAGAAATGAAACTTGAATTGTTTTTATTTTAAACATATGGCATGTGTGATAATCCTGAACCCAAATTAAAGGTTCCATCTTTGCCTGGCATGTGGTTTGAAAATTGAAGAAATGTTGAAATAATGGTTGCTAGTGAGGATCAAACTCACAACCTATGAGAAGCAAAACTGGTAATGGCGCTGCATTAAGAAAGGATGAGGAGGAGGTCAACATCTAGATGAACTGCATTTTTCAACTCCTAGAGAGATGAGCAAGAAACAACGCCAGAATAGAGTGGTATCATTTGCATAGATGTTAATTTTTTTAACAATATTTTCAGGAAGATTACTGATATAGATAAGAAACTAGGGTTGTACCTATTAATTGGCAGGTAATTGGTAATCAGTTTAATCGGCCACTTTGCTGATTAATCGGTCGATTATTTACTTTTCTCTTTTCTATTAAATTTAAATCATAATAACTGCCAAATGACCCATCAGATAGCTTTGACACATTAACATAGTAACTGCTAATTTAACTTTTAAGTGTCTGGCCACTATTATGGCTTTTGTCTAAAATTACAAAATATAATTTCTAATTCTTAAATATAATTAAACAATCAGATAAGAAAAAAAGAAATTATGAACCAACTACAAAGTACAAATTGTAATTCTAAGTGAATAACTATAAACTAGATTTCTGCATTTGCTGCTGCTCTACTTCCTCTTCTATTCTAGCTGTTTGCCTCCTCTGCTCTCATAATCTCCTCAGTATTTAAAGTTAAATACTTTTAAGTTGTAATGTAGAAACATTAGATTTTCTCTATTCTTATGATGCAGCCTTTTCCTCATAGGTTCATACACATTATCACCTGTACTTAAAAGCCGCTTACTCTCCAAGATGAAGGTGGTGTGCTTAAATATTTTAATTAGCAGTGGTAAGGTCTCCTGTGTCTACTTCCACCACTGAAACGGATCATCACCTCTTGCAAGTAGTTGTAAAGCTATGTAATGGTCAAGTTCTTTTGTGCACTTAACCGTAAGGGACTTACTCCTTTGGAGTTTAGATTGTGATTCTTATATTTCCGTTGTAGTTGTAGTTTCAACTCAGTTTCTACCTGCTCTAAGTAGCAATACACACGGACGATAGAACGCTTGGGATAATTACGGATTTCAAGAGGGTTCTGCTAAAATCATCATATTTTAAAAACCAAAGCATCTTAAGTCCTCAAAATACCACCGTTTTGTTTGAAAATGAGTATACTTTCAAATAAATTAATAAATAATAATCTACATTATATATTTTAAGAGTTTTAAGCAAATAAAGTGCTAAAAATGTTAACATCATAAAACAGCGTTTTCGGTAAGATTTTGTAATGATCCCCCTACCCCCACCCAATTTGTAAATGGTTGTATCACGTTTCTCTTAAGAATTTCATCATGAAATTTGGAAATTAACTAGAAGAGATATTACTTTTAATAGATTTGGTTGTCCGAAATTCTTTTGACAGCTCATATTTTTCTTGTGTTAAAAAAAAGACTTCAACATGATGAGTTTGGAAAATTTTGAGAAAAAACGCTTTGGATAATCACAGATTTCAAGGTAGTTCTACTAAAATAGCCATATTTTTTAAACCAAAGCACTTCAAGTCTTCAAATTACTACTGTTTTGTTCGGAAATGAATATACTTTCAAATGAATTAATAAATATGAATGTACATTATATATTTTAAAAGTTTTAAGCAAATAAAGTGATAAAAATGTGAACGTCATAAAATGGCGTTTTCGGTAAGGTTTTGTAATGACCCCCCCTGTTTTCTAAAGGTCCGTACCGTGATTGTATGAAGAATTTCGTCATGAAATTTGGGAACCAATTAGAAGAGGTGTTAATCTTAATACTGTCAAGTGTCCGAAATATTTTTGACCATTTCTTTTTTTGTCGTGTTAAAAATAAGACTTTAATATGACGAGTATTGAACATTTTGAAAAAAAAATTCTTCGGACACCCAGTAGTAAGTAAATCAATCTTTTTACTATCTTTATCAATTAAAAGTATTATTTTATGTTGAGTAGGATCGCGGTAATTGATAATTTAAAAGGACCTACCCGAAAAAAAAATTGTTTCTATTTCTCGAATTTGGTCAAATGAAGTTAGTATTACTAGAAGCAGCAGCAGCAGCTCCAGCCTGTAGAATCAGCCATAGCACAGCACAGTGTAAACAACACGCATTCTTTAATTTTTATTCAAGAACGAATTAAGAAAAACATGAAAATATGAATATAAATATTCTTATGTTTAATGAGAGCTATTTTGTTATCAGAATAACATTAGTTTAGAACTATTCGGTTTTCAGAATGTATAATAACAACAATCCCAACCAATTCGGCATTATGAATCTGTTGCAATTTCTCACATTGCTCGTCAAATTTAAAAACATGGTTAAAAAAACAAAAACTTTTGTAGATATATAGCTTGCATGCACTTTTATTCTTTAAATTAGTTTTGAACAGCGAATTAAAACAATGTTTTACTGCGAACAGCCACAAATGTTTTTTTTTTTCAAAATCAAAATAAGTATCAAAATCTCGTTTATACATAGATTCGAAAAAGTTGTCAAAAAACAAATATATAACAAATAAATGTTATCAAAGGCAAGATAAGTTACTTTTCTACCAAACTGGATATATTTTTTGTGTTTTTATTCAATGTAACATGTTTATTCAGCTCGAAAAACATACAGTGTTTACCGATGTATTGGAAAATTAAAAATGGCGGCCGGCCCGACTCTCTTTGACACGGTAAGTTTGAGAAAAGGAGTTAAAAATAAAAAACAACTATACAAAATACTATTAAAAACTCACCGAATATGTCAGCCTACGTCACGGTAACATATATTGAGCGAGTTTCTAGCAGTATTTTGTCTACTTTTGTATTTTTAACTCTTTTCCCCAAACTTACCGTTTCAAGAGAGTCGGGCGCCATTTTAAATTTTCCAAAACATCGGTAAACACTGTTTTCAAGCTGAATAAACATGTTACATTAAATAAAAACACTAAAAAATTATCCAGTTAGGTAGAAAAGTAACTTGCTTTTGATAACATTTATTTGTTATATATTTGTTTTTTTGACAACTTTTTCGAATCTATGTGTATAGTAATACAAACCCTCAAAATCTATATCAATATTCTTGAAATTTTAAAAGCAGTTAGAAAACACATCAAACTACAATTAGGAAGCTTTTTATTTCGTTATTTTTTTTTTTTCTACTTATTAAGCGAAAGATATTTTTACAACCTGCTCCAGCGTAGTATAAACAGCCTATGGAATTAACACCTTCAACCTCGAAAATAGAAATCAACAAATTTTTGAACGCTCTCTTTGAAAAAAGCTCTCTTAACTTCACCTCTAATACAAATTATGTGTGGCAAGTCTCCTCCTAAAACACTCTTTAACCCTAACAATAACACTAAGTTCGAGTGGCCCCCCCCCCCAACAAAATACCTCTGTAAGCCACATGCAAGCATCTAAAACAAACAAACAAAAAATAGATCCTTCCTTAAAGAAAAATACACATAAAAATAAATTGGTTAACTGTCCTAAAATGCTAGAATGGCCAGGAAATGATGAATTATTTTACATTAAATTTTTGTGAAACTAACCGCTCCCCCCTCTAATATTGTTTTTATTAGCTTTGTCTCTGTCAAGTTTTCAGTATGTTCACACATAATTTTCCTTAGCCCTACAATTAATTCAAAGTCCGAATGGCAACCCTCCACATATTCTCATTGCATAGAAACCCTCTTAAAACTACACATAATCATCTTAAAAAAAAAAAAAAAAAAAAAAGCATGCATATTTTCCCATAGAAAAAAAAACAGTTAACTGCCCTAAAATGCTAGAATGACCTGTAATAGGAAATTATTTTACATTCAATTCTAAAATAATTTGTTTATCTTTCATTAAAGTTTTTCATGGCATTTTATACATAATTTCCTAAAAAGGTAGAATCACATTTTGGAGGGGTGGTCAGAAGGAGTTGAGTGGGGTTAAACAGAAGGTGTTAATCTACAATAATACCAAAGAAATATTGCAATATATTCATTTTTAAATGGTCTTATGTTTAGATTTAAGTTTTTTGTACATAAAGCACATTACAATTCAACTTTGAGTTCTCCAACTTCTTTTCTGTTTATGGATACATGGCATTTTTAAGGAATTGCTGCATATTTATGCACATTTACTGCAGATTATTTGGAAACCATAAACCTTGGGAGATTTTCAGTTGCATATTCTGATTCCTTGTACAAAAATACACTTATATGGTAAATTTCATTTCTTAGTCTTGTGTTTTAACAAAGATATGACATTTTTACTGAAAAAGTAGTGTAAAAAACGTGACGAAACGCATATGGTCTTAAAGAGGGAAAAATATTCAAACATGTGAGGCACAAAAATAGCCATAACTTCCTTAATTTTAATCAGATTTTAAAAATTTAAAAAGATTCTTTCTTAGCTCATCAAGCTCTTTCTATGCATACCAATATTGAAATATTTCAAGCTATTTCAATTTTTTCATGTGTATTGCTACTTAGACCAATACCCAAATCTCGGCTTAACAGTTCGATAACTCTGAAACAGTTCATTTTCAGAGGTTTTAAACATGATTTTTGGATTCTTCGTGTGGAAAACCTTGTCCATGCAAATTTTCAAGGTTCTACCTAGTCTAGAAATTGATTTATGCCCAAAAATGTAATTTAATAATTTCGCGAATTTGTGCCTTGACGCGATATACGTAAAATACCAAAATTGTGATATTTCCGGAACTGCTTTGCTCAAATTTTCAGGCTTCCCTAGTTTTTATGATACCAACATATGGTGAAAGTTTGGAAAAAATCTGAGAGATAAGGGTGTCAAAGATGTTTTTTTCTGGATGATTTGAGATGGAATTACTCGGTTAACTGCCCTAAAATGCTAGAAAGGCTCAAAATGAGGAATCATCTATATATATAAAAGGCAAAAATCGGTGTGTATGTATGTATGTATGTATGTTTGTTTGTAACGCTAAAACTTTTGACAGACACAACCAAAGTTGACAAATTAGGTAGCATATTG
Organism: Euprymna scolopes; assembly: GCF_053919585.1. NCBI lineage: Eukaryota > Metazoa > Mollusca > Cephalopoda > Sepiida > Sepiolidae > Euprymna > Euprymna scolopes. The sequence continues at coordinate 80,220,689 of NC_136501.1, forward strand.
CACCTTGATCACCCGGATGACAAATATCGAAATTTCACGTCAAACGGACAACTAGAAGGGGGTTAACTGATCATTTTTCTCCCAGGGGGGCCCCCCAAAAAACCTGTCATTTTAACATTATTCATTAGCTGTCACGTGACGTGACGTCAGCTCAGTAAAATGTCGGCTACGCTGAGCCTCTGACGTACATTAAAGCTGCCTGCGAGGAGTATCATTGATACTATAACACAGTTAAATATTAGTTTAAGAGTCGAACCGTTATTACCAACGGATTTATCGCACTTCAAAAAGAAGAATCCCAAAATTACATAAAAATTGACGTAGGGAAAATGTTTTTATTTTTGCTTGAAGTTTTTTACCGGCGAAGAAAGATGACTATGCTCTTTGCTATAGTTTACCATGTAAACAAGGCTTTAGCCATTTTGTTTTTACCTCCTAACTCTGTTAAACTGGAAGGGGGAGGGGTGGCTATCAGTATAAGGCCGCTTAAATACACGAAAATTACTTTTATACGAGTTTGTTTTCTTATGAATGGAACCGCGTTTATAGGGGGGAGGGGGGAGGAGGCAATGTGCACAGTCTCCCAAGCATTACCTACTATAAAAAAAGATGCACATTTACCCTCTTCTCTCACCCTCTTTCTCTCTCTCTCTCTCTTTCTCTTCTCTCTCTCACTCTCTTTCTCTATCACCCTCTTCTCTCTCTCTCTTTCTCTTCTCTCTCTCATCCTCTTTCTCTCTCTCTCACCCTCTTCTCTCTCTCTACCTTTTTCTCTTCTCTCTCGCACCCTCTTCTCTCTCTCTCACCCGCTTCTCTCTCTCTACCTCTTTCTCTTCTCTCTCGCACCCTCTTCTCTCTCTCACCCGCTTCTCTCTCTCTACCTCTTTCTCTTATCTCTCTCTCTCTCTCAACCTCTTCTCTCTCTCTCTCTTACCCTCTTCTCTCTCTCACTCTCTGTGTACACCTTTTTCTCTTCTCTCTCTCTCTGACCCTCTTTCTCTCTCTCTCACCCTCTTTTTCTGCTCTCTCTCACCCTTCTCTCTCTCTCTCTCTACCTCTTTCTCTTCTCTATCACCCTCTTTCCCTGCTCTCTCTCACCTTCATCTCTCTCTCTCTACCTATTTCTCTTCTCTCTCTCTCCCTCTGCTCTCTCTCACCCTCTTCTTTCTCCCTCACCCTCTTCTCTCTCTCTCTCTACCTCTTTCTCTTATCTCTCTCTCTCACTACCCCTCTCTCTCTCTGTCTTACCCTCTTCTCTCTCTCTCTACCTCTTTCTCTTATCTCTCTCTCTCACTACCTCTCTCTCTCTCACCCTCTTCTCTCTCTCACCCTCTTTCTCTCTTACCCTCTTCTCTCTCTACCTCTTTCACTTCTCTCACCCTCTTTCTCTCTCACCCTCTTTCTCTGCTCTCTCTCACCCTCTTCTCTGCTCTCTCTCACCCTCTTCTCTCTCTACCTCTTTCTCTTCTCTCTCTCTCACCCTCTTCTCTCTCTCTTACCTATTTTGTAATATATATATATAGATATATATATTGTACAAACTATTGTACAAACTATTACCACTTATCAAGGCCTATAGGCCACTCGAGGATGAAAGTTTAAAAGTGCACAGTAGTCAAATTCGGCAAAGATGACGGAACCGCTTTAAGAGGAGGATGAATTATTCAGTGACTCCAACCTATTTTGTTACATATATGTATGTATATATTTTTTACAAAAATATATATTACTACTTATCAAGGCCCATAGGACACTCGAGGATTAGAGTTGAAAAGTGCACAGTAGTCAAATTCGGGAAAGAGGATGGAACCGCTTTCACGGGAGGATGAGTTATTCAGCGACTCCAACCTGTTTTTTTATATATATATTTATATCTATATTTATTAAAAAATATATATTACCACTTATCAAGGACAATAGGCCACTCGAGGATGAGAGTTGAATAGTGCACTGTATAAAAAATACGGTAAAGAGGATGGAACCGCTTTAACGGGAGGATGAGTTATTCAGCAACTCCAACCTATTTTTTATATATATATATATATATATATATATATATTTATAACAAAAATATATTACCACTTATCAAGGCCCATAGGCTACTCGAGGATAAGAGTTGAAAAGTGCACATTAGTCAAATTCGGGAAAGAGGATGGAACCGCTTTAACGGGAGGATGAGTGATTCAGCGACTCCAACCTATTTTGTTATATATATATATATATATATATATATATATATTTTGTACAAACTATATATTACCACTTATCAAGGCCCATAGGCCACACGAGGATGAGAGTTTAAAAGTGCACAGTAGTCAAATTTGGGAAAGAGGATTTAATCGCTTTAATAGAAGGATGAATTATTCAGCGACTCACACCTGTTTTGGTATATATATATATATATTTATAAAAAAATATGTATTACCACTTATCAAGGCCCATAGGCCACTCGAGGATGAGAGTTAAAAAGTCCACAGTAGTCAAATTTGGGAAAGAGGATGGAACCGCTTTAACAGGAGGATGAGTTATTCAGCAACTCCAACCTATTTTGTTATATATATATATATATATATATATATATATATATATTTTTCATAAAATATGTATTACCACTTATCAAGGCCCATAGTCCACTCGAGGACGAGAGTTGAAAAGTGCACAGTAGTCAAATTGGGGAAAGAGGATGGAACCGCTTTAACGGGAGGATGAGTTATTCAGCGACTCCAACCTTTTTTTTTATTTTGTAAAAAATATATATGACCACTTATCAAGGCCCAGAGGCCACTCGAGGATAAGAGTTGAAAAGTGCACAGTAGTCAAATTTGGGAAATTTGTTATATATCTATTTTTTTGTTACTTAGGCATTTCCACTTATCAAGGCCCAGATACATCTCGAGGATAAGAGTTAAATGTGCACAGTAGTCAATTGGACAATAAGGCCCAGAGGCCACCCGAGGATAAGGGTTGAAAATGGCAGTAGTTAATTGGACAACATAGTAATCGTTAGTAATGGAAAGTCGGGAAATTTGTTATATATATATTTATATTTTGTTTAGATAGGCATTACCACTTATCAAGGCCCAGAGGCCACTAGAGGATAACTGTTGAAAAGTGCAGTAGTCAATTGGACAAAATATAGTAATTGTTAGTAATGGAAATTCAGTAAATTTGTTATATATATATTAATATTTTGTTAAATACGCATTACCACTTATCAAAGCCCACAGGCCACTCGAGGATAAGGATTGAAAAGTGCACCGTAGTAGTCGGTTGTAATGGAAATGCGGGATATTTGTAATATACCTATTTTTTGTTACTTAGGCACAACCACTTATTAAGGCCCAGAGGCCACTCGATGGTATTACCACTTATCAAGGCCCAGAGGCCACTCGAGGATAAGCGTTTAAAAGTGCAGTAGTCAATTGGACAATATAGTAATCGTTAGTAATGGAAATTCAGTAAATTTGTTATATATATGTATATTTTGTTACATACGCATTACCATTTATCAAGGCCCAGAGGCCACTCGAGGATAAGGATTGAAAAGTGCACAGTAGTCAATTGGACAATATAGTAATCGTTAGTAATGGAAATTCAGTAAATTTGTTATATACCTATTTTTTGTTACTTGGTCATTTCCACTTATCAAGGCCCAGAGGCCACTCGAGCATAAGAGTTAAAAAGTCCACAGTAGTCAATTGGACAATAAGGCCCAGAGGCCACCCGAGGATAAGGGTTAAAAAGTGCAGTAGTCCATTGGTCAATATAGTAATCGTTAGTAATTACTACTTCTCAAGGCCCAGAGGCCACTCGAGGATAAGGGTTGAAAAGCGCAGTAGTCAATTGGACAATACAGTAATCGTTAGTAATGGAAATTCAGTAAATTTGTTATATATATATATATTTATATTTTGCTAAATACGCATTACTACTTATCAAGGCCCAGACGCCACTCGAGGATAAGGGTTGAAAATATTCAACAAATTTTTTATCTACAGATTAGAAAATTTGTATATAGGGTATTCAGACATATGGAATATATCTAGCATAATCTATCTATTATATCTATAAAAGTCAGAATGTTTGTGTGTGTGGGTGTGTGTGAGGTAGAGAGAGAGAGAGAGAACAATTCTTAACCTATATATTCAACAAATTTTTTATCTACAGATTTTAAATTTGTTATAAAGGGTATTCATACATACGGAAATATATCTAGCATAATCTATCTATTATATCTACAAAAGTGAAAATGTGTGTGTCTGTGAGAGAGAGAGCAATTCTCAACCTATATAATCAACAAATTTTTTATCTACAGATTAGATAATTTGTATATAGGGTATTCAGACATATGGAAATATATCTAGCATAATCTATCTATTATATCTATAAAAGTGAGAATGTTTGCGTGTGTGTGTGAGGTAGCAAGAGAGAGAGAGACAGAGCGAGAGAACAATTCTCAACCTATATATTCAACAAATTTTTTATCTACAGATTTGAAAATTGGTATATAGGGTATTCAGACATATGGAAATATATCTAGCATAATCTATCTATTATGTCTATAAAAGTGAGAATATGTCTGTGTGTGAGAGAGAGAGAGTAAGAACAATTCTCACCCTTTATATTCAACAAATTTTTATCTACAGATTAGAAAATTTTTATATAGTGTATTCAGACATATGGAAATGTATCTAGCATAATCTATCTATTATATCTATAAAAGTGAGCATGCGTGAGAGGAGAGAGAGAGAGAGAGAACAATTCTCAACCTATATACTCAACAAATTTTTTATCTACAGATTTGAAAATTTGTATATAGATTATTCAGACACATGGAAATATATCTAGCATAATTTATCTATTATATCTATAAAAGTGAGAATGTGTGGGTGTGTGAGAGAGAGAATGAGAGAGAACAATTCTCAGCTTATATATGCAACAAATTGTTTATCTACAGATCCGAAATATCACATTTGTATAGAAGTAGAAATCTGGATACCTATTCTGATACCTAATAAAAGAAAGGACACTCTTTGGGGCGGATTTTGATGATAACAAGTCACTAATAAGAAATTATAATAAACATTGAAATAATTTAAGAATTTTATCAAAATAAAATTGCATGGTAATCACCCAATTTCTGCCACAAAATTTTGATTGGCAAAACTCATAAACAGAAAATATATATTTTCTAATTTCATCTTTTTTTTTATATAATCTGATTTGATGTTTTCCTTAATATTCAAATCACTATATTTTGCTGCTTAATATCAAATACAGCAAATGAGTTATTTTTTATGCATCAAACAATTACATTTTCTCATTCATCCAAACTAATCACTGAACATCAATTTCATATTTTCTTCACTAAAATATTACTGTGCTTGATGTCATCAAGTGGAGCGGATCATTTTTTTTTCATTTGTTCACACATTTTTCCAATTTATATATATTTTGTCTAAGATTCTTAGCCTATGTCATTGCATACCAAGCTGTTTATTAAAAGTTACGGTTCACTGTAAACACATACGTTACACCAAAATAAAAACGCTTCAGATAATGTCTTGATATTCAATTAAGTTTCTCACATGACATCTTATGAAGTTAGTAGAAATGTTACAGACTTTTGAATCTCAAACACTTTCAATACTGTGCACTGATATTTTCTTTTTTGGAATATAAGCACATTCATGATTTTTTTTTACAAACGTCAACAAATTTCACAATGTGTAGCAATGTACTGAAACAATTATAAAAATATTTGTTTTTATTTTGGATGATGCAGGGCATCCGAAGAGAGATTTTTCTAACAAAATGAAAGTATAATTTTTAGCAATAGGTATCTAGGAAAAGGCCACTACATACGTTATAAATTCCAAATTTCCACAACCTGGCAAATACTGGTACACGCTAGCAAATTTAGATTTGCAATTACAGAATATGATTCTAATTTTTTCCTTTGCTCTTTATTCTAACACTACACTAAGTTTACTGTTTTATTTCGCTACAGTTGATATTGTGTAGAACTATAAGAAAATCATAGTGAACAATGCATTCAACAAAATTTCACACACATTTCTAGATACCTATATCTAATAAGTTCAAAAAGAAAGGACACACTTAGGGAGGTATTTTGGTGGTCAAGTCACTAAATAGAGATTAGCTGGTTTCCCGGCATAGCCCAGGATGTAATAAAGATTGACTGAAATACATGTTCTAGCTGGTTTCTAGGCGTTGCCAGGGATGTAATATAGACACATTATGTTGTATATTACCTGTTCTCTTCTCCCTAAGGTAAAACAATTTCATATACATGCTGTAAATTACCTATGCTAGGGATAAAACATGAACAATACCAGTCCGGGGGTAGATAAAACAAATAATACATAGAGATGAAAGATTCGTCTCCCCTAAGAATAAAACATATGTTCAATATCTGCTTTTGTTTTTTCATTGTTTATACGGTCCCGAGCAACGCCGGGTAGCCCTGCTAGTCTATATATATAAAAGGCAAAAATCGGTGTGTATGTATGTATGTATGTATGTATGTATGTATGTTTGTTTGTAACGCTAAAACTTTTGAAAGACGGAACCAGAGTTGACAAATTTGGTATCATATTGCACCTTGATCACCCGGATGACAAATATCGAAATTTCACGTCAAACGGACCAGTAGAAAGGGGTCAACTGATCGTTTTTCTCCTAGGGGGGGCCCCCCAAAAAACCTGTCATTTTAACGTTATTCAATACGTGTCACGTGACGTGACGTCAGCTCAAACTTTTGACAGACACAACCAAAGTTGACAAATTATGTATCATATTGAACCTTGATCACCCGCATGACAAATATCGAAATTCCACACCAAACGGACCATTAAAAGGGGGTGAACTGATCATTTCTCTCCTAGGGGGGCCCCCCAAAAAACCTGTCATTTTAATGTTAATATTACATAATCCAAAAACGCTTAGTCATGTCACGTGACGTGACGTCAACATCCAGTAATGGCGAACAAATGTAAACAAACACTTTGTTTTACCGATACTTTCGTAATTTCTCTTCTGCTTTGTTCTAGAGATTATTAAACTCCATGACAATGTCTCCAACGTATTTAACTGGTTAAAAATAGTATTTATACAAGAGTTTTAACGAAAAATATCAGGAAAAAATGTACAGGAATAAAAAAAAATTCAGCTTTCAAAATATTCGTCGATAAAAAAACCGATCTTTATATTTACGCTAGCCATTTTGTATATTACCACGTGACCTGCTATCTCTTAAACTGGAGGGGGGGGGGATCCACTTGAATCCAACAAAACCAGTAATTTTTTTTTTCTATTATATATACATCATTTTCTATAAAATTAAGTGTAGACTTTATAATTAAAACAAAAAATGTTATTCATACTAAAAAAAAAAAACGCTTAGTCATGTCACGTGACGTGACGTCAACATCCACTAATGGCGAACAATTGTACCTATTTACTATGCCTCCCCACGGGACAGAGTTAGACACCAGGGTCGTTTTTTAACGTGGAGAAAAGGTACAAAAATAAAAATTGTCTCAGTCGTGGAGGATTTCTCCTCCACCGAAAGAGAACAAGAAATAGAAGTGCAGCATCTGAAGAACAGATACTACACTTTGATCTTGACCAAAAGGCCAAGAATGCGAACAATTGTAAATAACAACTTTTTTCACAAAACCAACACCGTCTTTCTTTTTTTTCTCTCTCTTTCTCTCTCTCACCCACTTACTCTTCCCTCTCTCTCACCCTCTTTCTCTTGACGTCACACCACTGTTAAACTGTGGGGGGGGGGAACACATTCCCAGGCATTATCTCCTATAGATGCACATTTTATTAGAAATTCAGCTTTCAAAATATTAGACGATAATAAAAATATAAAACCAACACCCTCTTTCTCTTTTCTCTCTCTCTCACCAACTTACTCTTCTCTCTCTCTCACCCTCTTTCTCTTGACCTCCTACTACTGTTAAACTGTGTGTGTGGGGGGGGTGAAGAGGCAGCTTGAAAACCAACAAAAACAGTGCACAGTTTCCCAAGCATTTGGGGTGGGAAGGGGGGGAAGAAGCCGAGCGCACAGTTTCGTGTGAGAGAGAGAGAACAATTCTCAACCTATATACTCAACAAATTTTTTATCTACAGATTTGAAAGTTTGTATATAGGGTATTCAGACATATGGAAATATATCTAGCATAATCTATCTATTATATCTATAAAAGTGAAAATGTGTGTGTGTGTGAGGTAGCCAGAGAGAGAGAGAGAGAGAGAGAGAGACAACAATTCTCAACCTATATATTCAATACATTTTTTATCTACAGATTTGAAAATTTGTATATAGGGTATTCAGACATATGGAAATATATCTAGCATAATCTATCTATTATATCTATAAAAGTGAAAATGTGTGTGTGTGTGTGTGTGCATAAGAGAGAGAGAGAACAATTCTCAACCTATATACTCAACGTATTTTTATCTACGGATTTTAAACTTTGTATATAGGGTATTCAGACATATAGAAATATATCTAGCATAATCTATACATTATATCTATAAAAGTGAGAATGTGAGTGTGTGAGAGAGAGAGAACAATTCTCAACCTATATATTCAACAAATTTTTTACCTACAGATTTGAAAATTTGTATATTGGGTATTCAGACATATGGAAATATATCTAGCATAATCGATCTATTATATCTATAAAAGTCAGAATGTTTGCGTGTGGTTGTGTGTGTAAGGTTGCGAGAGAGAGAGAGAGAACAATTCTCAACCTATCTATTCAATAAATTTGTTATCTACAGATTTGACCATTTGTATATAGGGTATTCAGACATATGGAAATATATCCAGCATAATCTATCTATTATATCCATAAAAGTGAGAATGTGTGCGTGAGAGAGAGAGAGAGAGAGAGAGAGAGAGAGAGTAAGTACAATTCTCACCCTATATATTCAACATATTTTTTATCTACCGATTAGAAAATTTGTATATAGGGTATTCAGACATATGGAAATATATCTAGCATAATCTATCTATTATATCTAGAAAAGTGAGAATGTGTGTGAAAGAGAGAGAGAGAAGAGAGAGAGAACAATTCTCAACCTATATATTCAACTAATTTTTATGTACAGATCTGAAAATTTGTATACAGGGTATTCAGACATATGGAAATATATCTAGCATAATCTATTATATCTATAAAAGGTAGAATGTGTGTGTGTGTGTGTGTGAGTGAGTGAGTGAGTGAGTGAGTGAGAGAGAGAGAGAGAGAACAATTCTCAACCTATATACTCAACAAATTTTGTATCTACAGATTTGATAATTTGTATATAGGGTATTCAGACATAAGGAAATATATCTAGCATAATCTATCTATTATATCTATAAAAGTGAGAATGTGTGTGAAAGAGAGAGAGAGAGAGAGAGAACAATTCTCAACCTATATATTCAACAAATTTTATCTTTACAGATTTGAAAATTTGTATATAGGGTATTCAGACATTTGGAAATATATCTAGCATAATCTATTATATCTATAAAAGTGAGAATGTGTGTGTGAGAGAGAGAGAAAGAACAATTCTCAACCTATATACTCAACAAATTTTTTATCTACAGATTTAAAAATTTGTATATAGGGTATTCAGACATATAGAAATATATCTAGCATAACCTATTTATTATATCTATAAAATGACCATGTGTGTGTGTGTGAGAGAGAGAGAGAGAGTCAGAGAGAGAGAGAGAACAATTTTCAGCTTGTGTGTGTGTGAGAAAGAGAGAGAGAGAAAGAGAGGAAGGAAAATTCTCACCCTATATATTCAACAAATTTTTTATCTACATATTAGAAAATTTGGATATAGGGTATTCAGACGTATGGAAATATATCTAGCATAATCTATCTATTATATCTATAAAAGTGAGAATGTGTGTGTGAGAGAGAGAGAAAGAGAGAGAGAGAGAACAATTCTCAACCTATATATTCAACTAATTTTTTATCTACAGATTTGAAAATGTGTATATTGGGTATTCAGACATATGTAAATATATCTGGCATAATCTATGTATTATATCTATAAAAGTGTGAATGTGAGTGATGGAAAGAGCAAAAAATTCTCAACCTATATAACCTATAAAAGTGAGAATATGTGTGAGAGAGAGAGAGAGAGAGAGAGAACAATTCTCAACCTATATATTCCACACATTTTTGGGCACAGATTTGGAAATTTGTATATAGGGTAGGCAGACATATAGAAATATATCTAGCATAATCTATCTATTATATCTATAAAAGTGAGAACTTGTGTGTGTGTGTGTGTGTGTGTGTGAGAGAGAGAGAGAACAATTCTTAACCTACATACTCAACAAATTTTTTACCTACAGTTTAGAAAATTTGTATATAGGGTATTCAGACATATGGAAATATATCTAGCATAATCTATCTATTATAGCTACAAAAGTTAGAATGTGTGTGTGAGAGAGAGAGAACAATTCTAAACCTATATATTCAACAAATTTTTTATCTACAGATTTGAAACTTTGTATATAGGGTATTCAGACATATGGAAATATATCTAGCATAATCTATCTATTTTATCTATAAAAGTGAGAATGCGTGTGTGTGAGATAGCGAGAGAGAGAGAGAGAAAAAGAGAGAGATAAAAATTCTCAACCTATACATTCAACAAATTTTTTATCCACAGATTTGAACATTTGTATATAGGGTGTTCAGACATATAGAAATATATCTAGCATAATCTATCTATTATATGTATAAAAGTGAGAATGTGTGTGTGTGTGAGAGAGAGGACAATTGTCAACCTATGTATACAACAAATTTTTTATCTACAGATTTCAAAATTTGTATATTGGGCATTCAGACATATTTCAATATATCTGGCATAATCTGTCTATTATATCTATAAAAGTGAGAATGTGTGTGATAGAGAGAGAGAGAACAATTCTCAACCTATATACTCAACAAATTTTTTATCTACAGATTTGAAAATTTGTATATAGGGTATTCAGACATATGGAAATATATCTAGCATAATCTATTATATCTATAAAAGTGAGAATGTGTGTGTGTGTGTGAGAGAGAGAGAGAGAGAACAATTCTCAACCCATATACTCAACAAATTCTTTATCTACAGATTTTAAAATTTGTATATAGAGTATTCATACAAATAGAAATATATCTAGGATAATCTTTCTATTATATCTATAAAAGTGAGAATGTGTGTGTGTGTGAGCGAGAGAGAGAGAGAGAGAGAGAGAGAACAGTTCTCAACCTATACATTCAACAAATTTTTATATATAGGGTATTCAGAAATATCGAAATATATCTAGCATAATCTATTATATCTTTAAAAGTTAGAATGTGTGTGTGTGAGAGATAGAGAGAACAATTCTCAACCTATGCACTCTAAAAATTTTTTATCTACAAATTAGAAAATTTGTATATAGGGTATTCACACATATGGAAATATATCTAGCATAATCTATCTATTATATCTATAAAAGTTAGAATGTGTGTGTGAGGTAGCCAGAGAGAGAGAGAGAGAGAGTAAGAACAATTTTCAACCTATATATTCAACAAATATTTGATCTACAGATTAGAAAATTTGTATATAGGGTATTCAGACATATGGAAATATATCTAGCATAATCTATCTATTATATCTCTAAAATTGAGAATGTGTGTGTGAGAGAGAGAGAGAGAACAATTTTCAACCTATATACTCAACAAATTTTTTTATCTATATATATAAAAGGCAAAAATCGGTGTGTATGTATGTATGTATGTATGTATGTTTGTTTGTAACGCTAAAACTTTTGAAAGACGGAACCAGAGTTGACAAATTTGGTATCATATTGCACCTTGATCACCCGGATGACAAATATCGAAATTTCACGTCAAACGGACCAGTAGAAAGGGGTCAACTGATCGTTTTTCTCCTAGGGGGGCCCCCAAAAAAACCTGTCATTTTAACGTTATTCAATACGTGTCACGTGACGTGACGTCAGCTCAAACTTTTGACAGACACAACCAAAGTTGACAAATTATGTATCATATTGAACCTTGATCACCCGCATGACAAATATCGAAATTCCACACCAAACGGACCATTAAAAGGGGGTGAACTGATCATTTCTCTCCTAGGGGGGGCCCCCCAAAAAACCTGTCATTTTAATGTTAATATTACATAATCCAAAAACGCTTAGTCATGTCACGTGACGTGACGTCAACATCCAGTAATGGCGAACAAATGTAAACAAACACTTTGTTTTACCGATACTTTTGTAATTTCTCTTCTGCTTTGTTCTAGAGATTATTAAACTCCATGACAATGTCTCCAACGTATTTAACTGGTTAAAAATAGTATTTATACAAGAGTTTTAACGAAAAATATCAGGAAAAAATGTACAGGAATAAAAAAAAATTCAGCTTTCAAAATATTCGTCGATAAAAAAACCGATCTTTATATTTACGCTAGCCATTTTGTATATTACCACGTGACCTGCTATCTCTTAAACTGGAGGGGGGGGGATCCACTTGAATCCAACAAAACCAGTAATTTTTTTTTTCTATTATATATACATCATTTTCTATAAAATTAAGTGTAGACTTTATAATTAAAACAAAAAATGTTATTCATACTAAAAAAAAAAAAACGCTTAGTCATGTCACGTGACGTGACGTCAACATCCACTAATGGCGAACAATTGTACCTATTTACTATGCCTCCCCACGGGACAGAGTTAGACACCAGGGTCGTTTTTTAACGTGGAGAAAAGGTACAAAAATAAAAATTGTCTCAGTCGTGGAGGATTTCTCCTCCACCGAAAGAGAACAAGAAATAGAAGTGCAGCATCTGAAGAACAGATACTACACTTTGATCTTGACCAAAAGGCCAAGAATGCGAACAATTGTAAATAACAACTTTTTTCACAAAACCAACACCGTCTTTCTTTTTTTTCTCTCTCTTTCTCTCTCTCACCCACTTACTCTTCCCTCTCTCTCACCCTCTTTCTCTTGACGTCACACCACTGTTAAACTGTGGGGGGGGGGAAACACATTCCCAGGCATTATCTCCTATAGATGCACATTTTATTAGAAATTCAGCTTTCAAAATATTAGACGATAATAAAAATATAAAACCAACACCCTCTTTCTCTTTTCTCTCTCTCTCACCAACTTACTCTTCTCTCTCTCTCACCCTCTTTCTCTTGACCTCCTACTACTGTTAAACTGTGTGTGTGGGGGGGGGAAGAGGCAGCTTGAAAACCAACAAAAACAGTGCACAGTTTCCCAAGCATTTGGGGTGGGAAGGGGGGGAAGAAGCCGAGCGCACAGTTTCGTGTGAGAGAGAGAGAACAATTCTCAACCTATATACTCAACAAATTTTTTATCTACAGATTTGAAAGTTTGTATATAGGGTATTCAGACATATGGAAATATATCTAGCATAATCTATCTATTATATCTATAAAAGTGAAAATGTGTGTGTGTGTGAGGTAGCCAAGAGAGAGAGAGAGAGAGAGAGAGAGAGAGAGAGAGAGAGAGAGAGAGAGAGAGAGAGAGAGAGAGACAACAATTCTCAACCTATATATTCAATACATTTTTTATCTACAGATTTGAAAATTTGTATATAGGGTATTCAGACATATGGAAATATATCTAGCATAATCTATCTATTATATCTATAAAAGTGAAAATGTGTGTGTGTGTGTGTGTGCGTAAGAGAGAGAGAGAACAATTCTCAACCTATATACTCAACGTATTTTTATCTACGGATTTTAAACTTTGTATATAGGGTATTCAGACATATAGAAATATATCTAGCATAATCTATACATTATATCTATAAAAGTGAGAATGTGAGTGTGTGAGAGAGAGAGAACAATTCTCAACCTATATATTCAACAAATTTTTTACCTACAGATTTGAAAATTTGTATATTGGGTATTCAGACATATGGAAATATATCTAGCATAATCGATCTATTATATCTATAAAAGTCAGAATGTTTGCGTGTGGTTGTGTGTGTAAGGTTGCGAGAGAGAGAGAGAGAACAATTCTCAACCTATCTATTCAATAAATTTGTTATCTACAGATTTGACCATTTGTATATAGGGTATTCAGACATATGGAAATATATCCAGCATAATCTATCTATTATATCCATAAAAGTGAGAATGTGTGCGTGAGAGAGAGAGAGAGAGAGAGAGAGAGAGAGAGAGAGAGTAAGTACAATTCTCACCCTATATATTCAACAAATTTTTTATCTACCGATTAGAAAATTTGTATATAGGGTATTCAGACATGGAAATATATCTAGCATAATCTATCTATTATATCTATAAAAGTGAGAATGTGTGTGAGAGAGAGAGAGAAGAGAGAGAGAGAGAACAATTCTCAACCTATATATTCAACTAATTTTTATGTACAGATCTGAAAATTTGTATACAGGGTATTCAGACATATGGAAATATATCTAGCATAATCTATTATATCTATAAAAGGTAGAATGTGTGTGTGTGTGTGTGAGTGAGTGAGTGAGTGAGTGAGAGAGAGAGAGAACAATTCTCAACCTATATACTCAACAAATTTTGTATCTACAGATTTGATAATTTGTATATAGGGTATTCAGACATAAGGAAATATATCTAGCATAATCTATCTATTATATCTATAAAAGTGAGAATGTGTGTGAAAGAGAGAGAGAGAGAACAATTCTCAACCTATATATTCAACAAATTCTATCTTTACAGATTTGAAAATTTGTATATAGGGTATTCAGACATTTGGAAATATATCTAGCATAATCTATTATATCTATAAAAGTGAGAATGTGTGTGTGAGAGAGAGAGAAAGAACAATTCTCAACCTATATACTCAACAAATTTTTTATCTACAGATTTAAAAATTTGTATATAGGGTATTCAGACATATAGAAATATATCTAGCATAACCTATCTATTATATCTATAAAATGACCATGTGTGTGTGTGTGAGAGAGAGAGAGAGAGTCAGAGAGAGAGAGAGAACAATTTTCAGCTTGTGTGTGTGTGAGAAAGAGAGAGAGAGAAAGAGAGGAAGGAAAATTCTCACCCTATATATTCAACAAATTTTTTATCTACATATTAGAAAATTTGGATATAGGGTATTCAGACGTATGGAAATATATCTAGCATAATCTATCTATTATATCTATAAAAGTGAGAATGTGTGTGTGAGAGAGAGAGAAAGAGAGAGAGAGAGAGAACAATTCTCAACCTATATATTCAACTAATTTTTTATCTACAGATTTGAAAATGTGTATATTGGGTATTCAGACATATGTAAATATATCTGGCATAATCTATGTATTATATCTATAAAAGTGTGAATGTGAGTGATGGAAAGAGCAAAAAATTCTCAACCTATATAACCTATAAAAGTGAGAATATGTGTGAGAGAGAGAGAGAGAGAGAGAACAATTCTCAACCTATATATTCCACACATTTTTGGGCACAGATTTGGAAATTTGTATATAGGGTAGGCAGACATATAGAAATATATCTAGCATAATCTATCTATTATATCTATAAAAGTGAGAACTTGTGTGTGTGTGTGTGTGTGAGAGAGAGAGAGAACAATTCTTAACCTACATACTCAACAAATTTTTTACCTACAGTTTAGAAAATTTGTATATAGGGTATTCAGACATATGGAAATATATCTAGCATAATCTATCTATTATAACTACAAAAGTTAGAATGTGTGTGTGAGAGAGAGAAAGAACAATTCTAAACCTATTTATTCAACAAATTTTTTATCTACAGATTTGAAACTTTGTATATAGGGTATTCAGACATATGGAAATATATCTAGCATAATCTATCTATTTTATCTATAAAAGTGAGAATGCGTGTGTGTGAGATAGCGAGAGAGAGAGAGAGAAAAAGAGAGAGATAAAAATTCTCAACCTATACATTCAACAAATTTTTTATCCACAGATTTGAACATTTGTATATAGGGTGTTCAGACATATAGAAATATATCTAGCATAATCTATCTATTATATGTATAAAAGTGAGAATGTGTGTGTGTGTGAGAGAGAGGACAATTGTCAACCTATGTATACAACAAATTTTTTATCTACAGATTTCAAAATTTGTATATTGGGCATTCAGACATATTTTAATATATCTGGCATAATATGTCTATTATATCTATAAAAGTGAGAATGTGTGTGATAGAGAGAGAGAGAACAATTCTCAACCTATATACTCAACAAATTTTTTATCTACAGATTTGAAAATTTGTATATAGGGTATTCAGACATATGGAAATATATCTAGCATAATCTATTATATCTATAAAAGTGAGAATGTGTGTGTGTGTGTGTGAGAGAGAGAGAGAGAGAGAGAGAGAGAACAATTCTCAACCCATATACTCAACAAATTCTTTATCTACAGATTTTAAAATGTGTATATAGAGTATTCATACAAATAGAAATATATCTAGGATAATCTTTCTATTATATCTATAAAAGTGAGAATGTGTGTGTGTGTGAGCGAGAGAGAGAGAGAGAGAGAGAGAGAACAGTTCTCAACCGATACATTCAACAAATTTTTATATATAGGGTATTCAGAAATATCGAAATATATCTAGCATAATCTATTATATCTTTAAAAGTTAGAATGTGTGTGTGTGAGAGATAGAGAGAACAATTCTCAACCTATGCACTCTACAAATTTTTTATCTACAAATTAGAAAATTTGTATATAGGGTATTCACACATATGGAAATATATCTAGCATAATCTATCTATTATATCTATAAAAGTTAGAATGTGTGTGTGAGGTAGCCAGAGAGAGAGAGAGAGAGAGTAAGAACAATTTTCAACCTATATATTCAACAAATATTTGATCTACAGATTAGAAAATTTGTATATAGGGTATTCAGACATATGGAAATATATCTAGCATAATCTATCTATTATATCTCTAAAATTGAGAATGTGTGTGTGAGAGAGAGAGAACAATTTTCAACCTATATACTCAACAAATTTTTTATCTACAGATTTGAAAATTTGTATATAGGGTATTCAGACATATGGAAATATATCTAGAGTAATCTATCTATTATATCTATAAAAGTGAGAATGCGTGTGTGTGTGAGAGAGAGCGACACAGAACAATTCTCAACCTATATATTCAACAAATTTTTTATGTACAGATCTGAAATATCACATTTGTATAGAAGTAGAAATCTTGATACCTACTCTGATACCTAATAAAAGAAAGGACACTCTTTAGGGCGGATTTTGATTATAACAAGTCACTAATTAGAAATTATAATAAACATTCTAATAATTTAAGAATTTTACCAAAATAAAATTGCATGGTAATCACCCAATTTCTGCCACAAAATTTTGATTGGCAGAACTCATAAACATAAAATATATATTTTCTAATTTCATCTTTTTTTTTTCTTTTTACATAATCTGGTTTGATGTTTTCCCAAATATTCAAATCACTATATTTTGCTGCTTAATATCAAATACAGCAACTGAGTTATTTTTATGCATCAAACAATTACATTTTCTCATTCATCCAAACTAATCACTGAACATCAATTTCATATTTTCTTCACTAAAATATTACTGTGCTTGATGTCATCAAGTGGAGCGGATCATTTTTTTTTCATTTGTTCACACATTTTTCCAATTTATATATATTTTGTTAAAGATTCTTAGCCTATGTCATTGCATACCAATCTGTTTATTAAAAGTTAAGGTTCACTGTAAACACATATGTTACACCAAAATAAAAACGCTTCAGATAATGTCTTGATATTCAATTCAGTTTCTCACATGACATCTTATGAAGTTAGTAGAAATGTTACAGACTTTTGAATCTCAAACACTTTCAATACTGTGCACTGATATTTTCTTTTTTGCAATATAAGCACATTCATGATTTTTTTTACAAACGTTAAAAACTTTCACATTGTGTAGCAATATACTGAAACAATTATAAAAATATTTGTTTTTATTTTGAATGATGCAGGGCATCTGAAGAGAGATTTTTCTAACAAAATGAAAGTATAATTTTTAGCAATAGGTATCTAGGAAAAGGCCACTACATATGTTATAAGTTCCAAATTTCCACAACCTGGCAAATACTGGTACATGCTAGCAAATTTAGATTTGCAATTACAAAATATGATTCTAATTTTTTCCTTTGCTCTTTATTCTAACACTACACTAAGTTTACTGTGTTATTTCGCTACAGTTGATATTGTGTAGAACAATAAGAAAATCATAGTGAACAATGCATTCAACAAAATTTCACACACATTTCTAGATACCTATATCTAATAAGTTCAAAAGAAAGGACACACTTAGGGAGGTATTTTGGTGGTCAAGTCACTAAAAAGAGATTAGCTGGTTTCCCGGCATAGCCCAGGATATAATAAAGATTGACTGAAATACATGTTCTAGCTGGTTTCTAGGCGTTGCCAGGGATGTAATATAGACACATTATGTTGTATATTACCTGTTCTCTTCTCCCTAAGGTAAAACAATTTCATATACATGCTGTAAATTACCTATGCTAGGGATAAAACATGAACAATATCAGTCCTAGGGTAGATAAAACAAATAATACATAGAGATGAAAGATTCCTCTCCCCTAAGAATCAAACATATGTTCAATATCTGCTTTTGTTTTTTCATTGTTTATACGGTCCCGAGCAACGTCGGGTAGCCCTGCTAGTTTTATATTAAATCCTAAAATAATACTTGTTTATCTTTCATTAAAGTTTTTTAAGGTATTCATATGTAATTGCCTACGAAAGTAAAATCGCTTATTTTAGAGAAGTAGTCGGTGGGGGTTAACGGAAGGTATTAATCTACAATAATACCAAAGAAATATTGCAATATATTCATTTTTAAACAGTCCTACATTTCGATTTCAGTTATTTGTACATATAATGCATTACAATTCAGCTTTGAGTTCTTTAACTTTTCTTTTAATGGATACATGGTATTTTTAAGGAATTGCAGCATATTTATGTACATTTACTGCAGATCATTCGGAAACTATTAATCTAAAGAGATTTTCAGTAGCATATTCTAATTCCTAGCACAAAAATACACTTATACGGTAAATTTCATTGCTTAATCTTCTGTTTTAACAAAGATATAACATTTTTACTGAAAAAGTAGTGTAAAAAATGTGATGAAATGCATATGGTCTTAAATAGGGAAAAATATCCAAACGTGTGAGGCACAAAAATAGTCATAGTTTCCTTAATTTTAATTGGATTTAAAAAATTTAAAAAGATTCTTTCCAAGCTTATCAGGCTCTTTCTTTGGATACCAATATTGAAATTTTTTAAGCTATTTCAATTTATTCAAAGCTATTACAGGCTTGAAAAAGATAGTTTTACTTTTACTTTGATCTTCTTACACCTCAGTAGAGCTTGAAGAAATGTATCCTGCTGATTCTGATTCATTATCATCAGTAGAAAGATGTAAAATCCAATTCTTAGTGTTTTCCATGTCATTCTTTTGAAATTTAAATGTGAATCTTGAATGTAGATACAAGTTTTATCATTTAGATTAGCACTACAAGTTAGTTTTTTCTTTTTATTTGTTATTTTATCAACTTGCATGAAAAGAGCTATGTAAAAGATGTTTAAAACCGTTTGAATTATGCAAATACCATTAGTAGTTCAAAAGTTATGAGAATTTTAAGTGCCAAAATTTATGCTTCTCCGTAGACATTTTTCTTTAGAAAAAGTGGGCTAAATTATGGATCTCAACATTGCAAGAAATTTGTTAATTTCGTCACCATTTATTTATTTTTCAAGCTATTCTCATGAAACTTGGTACTCTTATGTAAAATTGTGCTCTTTCCGATTATGCAGTCAAATGTGATGTATCTCTTTACCATAAGCCATGAATTATAAATTCAGATGTACAAATTTCAATTTTTTAAAAATTGGCGCATGGTATCATACAGTGGTTGTCTATTCATGAACAAAACTAAGTATTATAGTGGTATTTAAATATAGCTTTATTGAGAATAGGTATTTACCTGCCTCCCCACCAAAGGAGAGTTTAATCTGAAGTGTAGCCATTGAATGCCTAAAGAGCATTCATGGCCGATATTTACTACTCCCCTCAAAGAAAAGAAAAAATTGAGTAGATATGAATTAATCTCTGAAATAAATTGAAGAAAATTTTTCATATAGATTTTGGATTTCTATAAAGGATGGAAATTCCCATAGTCAACCAGAACTCATGCATTTTGGGACCAAATCCTCTCTATCTGGCCCAAAATATACCCCTATCTTCTGAGATGCAACCATAAATTGTACTCTATATGAATCCTGTAGCTTCCACAATACCAAGATACCAGGAATCCTGATAAACAGCAACTATATTCACCAGTTGATGGTCATTTTCGTCATTTCTACTCAGTTGTTTTACTAAAAATTCAACTGTGGTAAACAAAGAAATAAAATGGTAAATTTTTACTTTGTTTCCACCTTAACATTTAAAATGATTATTTTAATAGGTTTTAGGGTATGCTGAAAATGAATATCGCACTTAAATTTTCTGGAAATAAGTAGTTTTCTGAATATTAAGCAATGTCATTTATGTTATCGCTGGTGGCAATCTTGGAGCGCGCAACTATGAGAAACTATGCGCAAACACACATACCAGAAAGAAAAGATCTAATAATGTCAAGAATTTTACCAGTAATACCATAATCCTGAAATTTGTGTAGAAAACTAAAATGCCACACTGTGTTGAATGCCTTCAAAATATGAAGTGCAGTGGCCCTACACTCTCCTGAATTCTCCATAAACCAACAGATCTGCTCAGTTACAACAATTAAAAGATTATTAGTTGAACAAAAGAGATACTGAACACCAAAATCCTGAACATCACTAAAAAGACTCAGACTTTCCAGAAAATGAATAGGCTTGCTATTAATCACCCTTTCAAAAACTTTGCTAATAACAAAGAGAAGACTAACAGAATAATACTTAGGGACAACAGAGGACTGCTTTCAACAAGAAGTAAAACAGGACTGTGACAAGTTGAATAATTTTAAGAGGCTAGAAAAAAGTTCAGGAGCATAACATTTGAGAATGACAATAGGAATTGAATCTGGTCAAGACCAGAAAATTAAATTGGTCAAAACCAGAAAGAACTCTAATAACCAGCTTTTGGAGTGATAATGACTGAATCAAGAAAGTCATATGAAAATCAGAAAGAACAGCATCAGAAACATCAGAAGAGTTGTCAAAAAAAATAAAAAGCAAGATTAGCTTTATGGTTAGAAGTTGACATGACCTAAACACTATTAAAAAAAATGCAGAATACTAGACTTGCCACTAATAACAACAAAAATCATGAGCACCAACCTTTTGACAAGAGATATGGCACAAATCCTTTGAGAATAGCTAGAATTAGTCTGAGATTGATCTTTTGCAAACATTGCTAACTCTTAAGCATTGTCTGGAACCATGACAATACTGAATTAAGTAATGCTTGTATGCAGATGATAACAAGGAAGGAGCATAAAGTTTGGTTTGAAACTTACAATAAGGAATGAAGATGTCAATTCAACAAGAAATCAGTAGCATCATTTAAAGACATTGGACCCCATAGAATGTTGCAAAACCTATGGAAGAGATGATCAACAAACTACTTAAGAAATATCAACATCAACAAAAGCATGATCAGAAAAACCCAATGGATGAGAATATAAATTACGATATGAGAAAAAATGTTATTGTGCAAGTTTGTTTCCAAACATTTGATCTAAGCAAAACAGACATACAAATATACATCAACAAATTTGACACCCTGACATTATATATACGAAAAAATTTAGTCTGGAGGTATGTTGAAAAAACATGTTGAAACACATTTTCTTGTTAGTTTGTTTTTCTTTTCTGGCACAATATTTGCTGTAAAATATGTATTTTATAAGAGATTCTTGTGTTTTTTAACCTACACTAAAAAAAACAAAAAAGCAAGAAGCTTTATGTTAAGTGATAATATTATTCTCCTTGTAGTTCCCCAACCCCACTTTTTGAGGAAACAAAAAGAAAAGGACATAAATGAAAGATTTTAACTTTGCCCTGTAAGATTGGATATTTTGCTGGCACAGAATTTCCTTTTTCTTACTCCCATAAGGTGATTGGAGTGCATGTATCTCAAGCTAAGCTAGACTTAAGCTTCCCACAGCTTCTGCCTTCTAACTGCTTGCTACCTTCCTGCGGTCCCCCGTTTCTTACTGAATGTATGTAAGTGACTGCCGCCTTGTAGGGTTTGCTTCTTGAGGCAAAGGTTAAAAGAAGGAAAACTGATCAATAAGACCTCAATGACAGAGCTTAGTAGCAACGGTAGAGGAAGTTAATACTTGTCGGGCAGCTGATAAGGAAAAATGAGAACCTGGCAGCCTTATGCCACAAGCATCATGAGGTCATCTGTCTCATTTCTTTTAAACCACAGTGGAAGTGATGCTGACAAAATGTGTGCACCTGGCTGAAGCGCAGCCTCGATCACCTAAAACAATATCCTTAATGATTGGCATTCTGTCATTTCTTTTCTTCCACCTATCTTCATCCTTTCACCCTCACTATCACCGCCCAATTCCTGTGACAATACCACTGCAAGCAGGTCTGAAACACTGAAAGCATTCAGCCCATGATTTAATACAGGCGACAGTTCATAAATGGTCATTTTCTGTTAACCTTGCCATGGCACATGAGTTTGGCAGCTGTTGTTGTTGGCCTATTGAGGATCACCGCAGCTCACCGCACAAAGCAAACATTGGACACGGTAACACATCCAGCCAGTTTACCGCAGCTGGCAGATATCCCTCTACTGCGGTGCAACTATAACGAGTTTGAATGGCACCATCCACACCAGGTGTCTCTAACCTCGTCGAACTACACCTGATATGACGGGTGCTCTTTCGATCGTACGTTGTCCTGTCACAAGTTGACCTATTGATCGTCTTCACACATTTGTGTTCTGGTGCTACCAGATTAGGCTGCCTATTGGCTTCCTGAGACGAAATGCACCTACATCGATTTCTGTTTTTTCTATTCTCTTTTGTAAAACTTAATCATGTTCTACAAAAACAAGATAAAAACAGCCCCTTCCTCTCCCCCTCCCTCCGTTTTCCTTCCCTACTTCCTGGTTGACCTTGTCGACGGGGCATTAGAATATGTCGACTGCCCCCCCCCCCTGCAGAGGGTGAAAGTCCCTCAACGGGGCTACCTGTTGGCCGTGGGTGGCAACCCGTGATGTCTAGGAAAAGGGTCCTGGTGGCTGAGCAACTGATGCCTAGGGAAAATAAAGGTATCTGTTGCTACACTCTACTTTGGCCTTGTACTAGGCTAGACGGGCGGTCGGAGAGGCCCGATCCGATCAATCGGCTAGTCATATCAAGCCCTAACACTTACACTGAAAACGTCAATTATAACATTTAAAAAAAAATAAGTAAACAAATTTAATCCAAAGATAATACATTTCATTACTACAAACATAGACAAACCAGGTAAGTGTTAGGTTATGGCAAGGGCCTCAAATTATGAGACAAAAACCACACAACTGCTCCCTAACCAATGTTTCTATCAAACTGGAAAGAAGAAACAGGAAATGATGGAACAAACTCAATCAATTGAGTATACCTTTTTTGTATCCCTGGGATGAAAGGGCGAATGGGTTTCCCCCCTAACATCTCCCAATTTCGGGCTCCGAGGAGGGTGGGGAGCAAAAGAGATGAAAATCTAAACAAACTTCTATGGATATAATAAACCCAAACAAAAAACCCAGAAACCAAAAAAATACAACAAAATCGAAAAGAACCCACTCTGACGTAACCAGCTCAGACAGTGAGCAAGAATATAACTATGAAATAATTGATAAAGAAAAATTATCCAAGATTCATAGTAATCGAAACCTTAGAAGGAAAAAAGATCAGCAATCTATCTCCATTCTTAATCGAAAAAATTCTGTCTCAAAACAGCAACGCAAAAAAAATGAAAAATGGCAATCTACTTGTCACAGTCGACAATTATAAAGACGCAAAAAACATCTTAGAGATGGAAAAATTCCATATCTATAAATGCAAAAGTTATGCTCATGAAAGACTAAACACATCAAAAGGTGTTATAAAAAGCCATGAATTAACCTTGGCTACAGCAGAAGAAATAGAAAATGCCCTAAGAAAACAGGGAGTAATCGATCATGTTCGAATAAACATAAAAAGGAATGGTCAAACCATACCTACAAAAACCTACATACTAACATTCAATACACCAAAAATTCCCAAAGAAATAAAAATCGGATATACAATAGAAAAAATAGAACAATATATACCAGCCCCTCTGAGATGTTATAAGTGTCATAAATATGGACATAACAGAGAAACATGCAAAGGACAGAAAATGTGGAAAACGTGGCTTAAAAGAACTTAACCACACTGAAAGTGAATCTCCAAATGAAACAAAATGCCCAAATTGCCAAGAAAAACACCCAGCATACTCTAAAATATGCAAAATCTTCAAAAAAGAAAAAGAAATAGCTGAAATAAAATACAAACAAAACATATCCTTTCCTGAAGCAAGGAAAATAGCAAGCTCTCGAGAAAAAATAAACACTTACGCAGACATTACAAAAATTTCAAACCAAACCCAAAATCAAGACCTACTTAAACTAATCTCGGAACTCAAAAATCTAATTGAAACTTTAAAAACTAACCAAAATGAAAACAAGAAACAAATACCAGTATCTTCTAAAACTCAGCCAAATGATCTAAAACAAGTCCCAAAGAACAAAAAAGAACCCGAACAACAAAAACCACAAATAAACTGTGAAAGATCCAAATTACGAACAAGGACAAAAGCAGAAGATAAACACACAATATCTGGAAAGATGGAAATAGAACGGGAAAACACAAATCCTCTTTCCAAAAACCAAAACAAACAAAAAACAGAGACAATATTAGTCGAAAATGAAAACAAATTTGAATTGATTGAAATCGAGAGTCACAGGAAAAAATCTAGCTCCAAAAACAGAACTGACCAGGAAGAGAAAATGGAGACTGAGGAACCAAGCAGTTCAAGTAAACACAAAACAAAAACCACTCAAAACACAACAAATCAATAGAATACTAGATATAAAAACTAAACAAAAACCAAACAAAAAAAAACAAGAAAAAAAATGAACTTGCTCATGGAAATGAATAAAAACAGACAGTGGGACTGCAGAAGCATAAAACCAAACTACGAAGAAATCAAACATATAATAGCACAATATGACCCCAGCATAATCGGCCTACAGGAAACTTTTCTAAAAGAAACGGACACCATCAACTTCAAAGGATACCACGTCTACAATCAAACAAACAGATCACAAACAGATAATTGACCAACAAGTGGCACTTCAATTATAATAAAAAAACAAATACCACATAAAATTACAATTCCAAACAAACCTTCAAACAATAGCAATTAATGCTACACTCCACCGACCAACAACTATTTGTTCAATCTACATTCCACCTAAACATAAACTAAATAAAATCGAAATTGAAGATCTGATAACACAACTCCCCATACCTTTTATATTAATGGAGGACTTCAACACCGATAACAAAATGTGGGGAAGTGATTAACCAAAATGGGAAAATCATTGAATCATTACTGGAATCACCTGAAGTAACTATATTTAACGACAAAACACGCACATACCTTCACCCAGGCACAGGAACGACATCAGCTATTGACCTAACACTATGCTCCCCCACAATACTTATGGACTTCCAATGGGAGGTACATAACGACCAGTGTGGCAGCGATCACTTCCCAATTTTTCTCAAAACCCAAGAACCTACAACAGAAGAAACAAAACCAAAATGGCAAATTTATAAAGCTAACTGGACTGAATTTAGCAAACTTGGCACAAACCTAATTAATCAAGAAATAGTTAGCAAACCAGATCCTATGTTAGCTTTCACTAATACACTAAACGAAATAGCAACAAGACAATCCCAAAATCTTCCACCAAACCACACCCAAAATCAACGCCATGGTTCACAACAGAATGTAAAGAAGCAATAACCAACAGGAAAAAAATGCTAAAACAATTCAAACAACATCCTACAAAACCCAACCTTCAAAAATACCTACAAGCACGAGCAAAAGCACGCTATATTATAAAAAAAAGCAAAAAAGAAACCTGACAAAACTATATTTTCAAATTGAACAACACGCCATCAAAAAAAATATGGGAAATAATAAGAAAAATAACTGGAAAAAAACTTGGAACACCAATAAATAATATAAGTACACCAAATGGTAGACAAACTATAGACAAAAAAGAAATAGCAAACATAATCGCAAATGAATTCAGCCAAAAGTCATCCTCCAACCACTACTCCACCAAATTCCAAAAATACAAAAACAATGCAGAAAAAGAAAAACTACTCAATTTCATATCCAATAACAAAGAATACTATAACACCTCTTTCACTATAACAGAACTAAAAAATGCAATTCATAAAAGTAAAGATACAGCTACCGGTCCACACGACATCCACTATCAATTTCTAAAACACATGCCAGACACATTTCTCAACATACTCTTACAGATAATTAACAAAATATGGTGGACTAACAATTTTCCAAAACACTGGCTCGACTCCAATATCATTCCAATTCCTAAAGCAGGAAAAGATCACTCCAACCCTACCAATTATCGTCCTATCAAGCTGTATATGCAAAACAGAAAGGATGGTCAATACAAAAATACAATAGAAAAATCTTATCTCTACACACCACAGCGGATTTAGACAAAATCAAGGTACTAATGACCAACTTATTCGGCTAGAAACATATATCGTAACGGTCTAATAAGAAACCATCATGTGGTCTCAATCTTTTTTGATATCGAAAAAGCATATGACACCACGTGGAGATATGGAATCTTGAAAGGTATTCATAATATGGAAGTCAGAGGAAACCTAGCAAAATTTATCTAAGAATTCTTATCCCACAGAACATTTAAAGTATGCTTAGGAAATACAACATCAGATCAATACACACAAGGAACAGGGGTACCACAGGGTAGTGTACTATCTGCCACCCTTTTTCTAATTAAAATCAACGGTATAATCGAAAATATTAACATGTGATTTGAAAAAACACTATTTGTTGATGACTTTTCAATAACTTGCTCATCACCAAATATGCCAATTATTGAAAGACAAATGCAACATTGCCTTAACAAAATAGATCTTTGGGTTAACCAAAATGGATTCAAAATGTCCAAAAGCAAAACCACATGTATCCACTTTTGTAAGAAACGAAAATACCACCTTGACCCACAGCTCAAACTAGATGGACAACTAATATCAGTAGTACAACACACCAAATTTCTGGGGATCATTTTTGACAACAAACTAAACTTCATGGAGCACATTAACAAATTAAAACAAAAATGCTTAAAAGCAATAAATATCTTAAAAATAGTATCAAAACTGGACTGGGGAGCAGATCAAGCTACAATGCTCAAAATATATCGTTCACATATCAGATCCAAACTGGATTATGGTTGTGCCATATACAGCTCTTACAAATCCTACAAAAACAAACTACTAACAATACAGAATCAAAGTTTAAGACTTAGCTTGGGAGCCTACCGAACTTCTCTAATGGAAAACCTTCATGTAGAAGCCCAAGAACTACCCTTGCACTTAAGATGGAAAAAACTAGCGTTACAATACGCAACAAAACTACAAACCAACCCCGAAAACCCAACATACAAAACTACCTTCAACCCACAATGTACAAACTCTTATTCAAGGAAACCAAAAAGTATACCCTCCTTTGGACACAGAATTAAAGAAATAATAAATCAAATCAATAAAAACCCCGACAATATAATTACCCAAAAAACAAACGACAGACCACCATGGACATTACACAAACCAGAAACCGACATAACACTTACTGCTTACAAGAAAAACATTATAAATAATATAACAAACAGAAGCAACTTCGGAAAACTAAGAGAAAAATACACAGAATACATAAATATACACCGATGGGTCTAAAACTATAAATGGAATAAGTGCAGCATGCACAGATGGACAAAATCAATATCAAATACGACTGCCCAATGAGGCTTCAATATATACAGCCAAGCTGCAGGCCATCAAAATAGCTCTCAAACACATCAATGAACAAAAAGCCATAATATATACAGACTCCCTATCCTGTATCATGGCCCTTGAAGAAAAATCTAAACACCCTTTCATCACAGAAATTATACAAGAATACAATGAAATAACCAAAAAAAAACAATAAAAAAATTATAATAGCCTGGATACCAAGTCATGTCGGCATTTCAGGAAATGAAAAGGCAGACAAACTGGCTAAAGAAGCCACAAACCATCAAATGAAAAAAATTAAAATATCATACACAGACCTAAAAAGAAAAATCAACGAATATATAGAAAACATGTGGCAAGAGGAATGGAGCAAATGCACTGCAAACAAATTACACGAACACCAACCAATAATTAAAAACGAAAAACAAAAAAATTTTAAAGGAAGAAAAGAAATTGTATTAAACCAAATAAGAATTGGACATACAAAATTAACTCATTCCTACCTAATCAAAGTGGAGGAAACACCAAATTGCACACTCTGCAACCAACAACTAACAATTAAACATCTACTGACAAAATGTAGAAAGCACAAACACACTCAAAAGAAATATTTTAAAACAACAAACATTAGAAAAGTGTTCCAAAAAGTGGAACCCCAACAAATCATAAACTATTTAAAAGAAACAAATGTATTCAAACTCTTATAAAGTAAACAAGTAAAATTCATTCTTACAACTACAACAATTCTTTGGAAAACCTAAAACATCGTTTCAAAAGATAAACTTTTTCAAGAAACTTAAAAAATTTTTACAAGAAACTGAAAACCTATTATATCAACAAAACTTTTTTGGCATTAAATGACTCTTAGAGGTTGAAATGCTGTTAAACAAACACACTCAATCACTCACACATTTGTGTTTCCATGGTGGGGCGCTTCGCCTCTCAACCGAATTGTCTCCTATTCTGTGTAGTCTCCGGGTTCATTAATCCCTCCACTGGTCCTTGCAGCTTGCTGCAAAATGAAGAGCCCTCACCACAAACAAACAGAACTCTGCTTTATAACCATAACAAACTATTTATTTCATTACTTCACAACAGCTACTGTCTAAATTGACTACAGCAGTGAACAATGTATGACAAGGCAAGTAAAGTCACAGATTTCCCATTAACACAGGCTAGTTAACATCATAACATCAAGCCCTAAGGACCCCCCGGTCAGGAGCACTGGACTAGCCCAGCCATTCAGTTTGCTGGCTACGACACTAATTCTTTTAGAATTCCTTTTTCTGAGTCCAACCTTTTTTTTCCTTACCTCTCCCTCGGAGAGTGGTTAAAAACATCCTTTCTCTCTTACTCTCAGGGCCTCTCCTTATCTCAACCACTCAATATTTCTCTTTTTTATCTGGGAAGTTTCTCACACTGCTGGGTTTCTTCACCAAGCACTGTGTGCAGCCCTTATCAGCAAATGTGCCTTCTAATACAAACATCTCCTCTGACATCTCGGAGATAATTCCAATTCTTTCCTCATTTTTGAGACAATATGCCATCTGGTTTGCCTCTAACAAATCCGTAATGCAACCATTGCAGCATTTCCACTCAAAAAAAAAAAAAAAAAAAAACAAAGAAAGAAAATATCCCAGTATAACCCCAAGTAAAAAGTTCAATTGCAACCTGAACAGTTCCTGAGCCAGGGATTTTACATTCGTCTACACATGCATTATTTTTTCTCAGAAGGAGTTAATTCCTTTTTTTTTTTTTTTTTTTTTTTTTTTTCACTTTACAAATCCTTTTAAGGTGGCTGCAAACTATATGCATGCAAATCAGTTTTCTCTTCTGTTTTGTTTTTTCTCTATTTTCAGTCCTTCTTTATAACTGCAACCCGTCAAACCATGTGCATGCAGAACATTTTTTTCTTTCTTTCAACCTTTTTTTTTTCTAAATTTTTATTTTCAATCCTTCTCTACGACTTAGTCTATATGCATGCAAAACACTTTTTTTTTCTTTGGATTTTTCATTTTCAGTCCTAGTTCCATCATAATTTTGTTTGGTAACTGGGAAGGCTCAGCCCATCTCCAATCGCCATCTGTTGTCCCAAAATAATGTTACCTGAGATCTCCATTGGTTCTAGGCCTTTCTGCCTGTTTAATTCTACTCTAGAATTGTTTACTGGGGGTTGATTTTCTTTACACAAGGGAAAGAACTTGCATCCTCAAATCATGCACACCTCTTGGCATAGAGGCACATTTCCCAATGATATTTCATACTTCCACAATTTCAAAACCTTCTCAACAAACTGCGTATCTCCTGCCAACGTGCAGAACATTCTTGCTTATTGCACAACCATCATCTGTAAATCTGCAAAACATCTCTATTTACACCTCATAATTTCTTCACAATAGTCCCAAATATAAAAACAACACAAACATGCCAGCTAGGGATGCTACATATCATTCTCCCTGATTACCATGGTGCAAAGAAACCAAATCTCCAGCTCATATGTTCTTCAAACCTAACTTGCACAATGTCACACTTTTCTGTGCAACTTTACGATATCCAACTCTACAATATCCAAACTTTTTCATCCCTTAACTTGTCTCGCCCTTTGTCCGAGGACAAGGGGAAGCACTTGCTCTTATGCTTTTTCAGTCCCTTAATGTGTCCCAGCAGTGCCATTTTGCCCAGGGACCAAGTGTAACAACTGCTCCAACACTACACTCAACATATTCAATCCTGGTCCAATGAAGGAGACATCCTTCTTAACTGAGGCATTTTTCTTTTCTTTTCAAAAGAAAAATCACTACATATTCAAATTCTTAATTTTCTATGCCTTGCGATCATCCTCGACACTTTTCAAAGGAAATATTACAGTATCTTTAAAGATTTAAGGTGAGAATCCCATGCAACAATCATTATCAGTCTTCATCCAAAAAAAATCTTTTTCCCCAAAATAGTACATTTCAATACAAATATTAAAATGGTGAAACTGTTCCCTTCATTTTCCTTTATCTTCAAAAAGAAAATCGGGGAAACATCCAAGCATTACTACTCAATCGATGAAGGAGGGGGGGCACATGAATTTATTCCTTTTCCTCTTTTTTTTTTTTTGACCAAACGTCTCTCTATTTGACAGTTTAAACTAATCTCAACTTCATCTTTAAATTATTCTTAAGTTTCTATTCATTACAAAATCAGAATGGCGTTGATACCATCGGTTTCTATTTCTCTAAGGATCAGTATACTTCTCTCAATCCCTATTTGGTTTCTCCTTTTACAACCATTTCAAGTTATCTCAGCAAGAGCACCTCTCTCTCACTTATTTGACCTCTCTATCTCATAGTGCACTATTCTTGGCGATTTACCGTTCACCAGTGGGTCATGGGGTCAGCCATGCATCGCAAACCGAGCGAAGAACAAATCTACATTACATTCCTATAATATTTGTATTCTCGCATGCCTTTTTCAACATCTCACAGACACATACCCAGTGTCCCGTTAAATCTGTCAAACTTCATGACTTATACACACACAGTGCATTCCACATTTTTTCACAGTCCCCATATGCAGTCCCCAGCTGCACCATATCCCTCTAACATCTGCTTTCCCACATCCACTTTCAATCCGGCATATCACAGAGACATATCCTGTGTCTTGTTAAAAATTTAGTAAAACTTTATGACTTATACACTCAGTGCATTCTGCACTTCTTCACATCTCCTCGGTGGGGATTGCATCATATTTGGGCAATTCTTTCCGGCTTCTCTGGCATCTTACGCAGACATACTCCATGTCTCGTTAGACCTTTAACCACTCAATTCTTCATGCCTTTACGACCAATGCACCTTGCACATTTCTCAACTTTCATCTCTCCACACGCAATCTCTAACTGCACCATATCCCTATAACATCTGCTTTCCACATGCCCTTTTCTCTCTGGCATATCATGGAGATATATCCTGGGACCCATTAAATCTGCAATCAAACTTCATGACTTATACACTCAATGCATTCCACACTTCTTAATACCTCCTCTGCAGGGATTGCATCATATTTGAGCAACTCTCTCTGGCTTCCTCACCGCATTTCTATTACATTTTTTCATGCCTTTTTCTCTGGCATCTCCTGCAGACATACCCTCTGTTTCATTTTGACCTTGACCACTCAATTCATGCTTTTATGGCCAGTGCACCTTACACATTTCTCAACTTTCATGTGTCCAACAACTTTCTTTGCATCTCAGTCCACCACCGATCACTGCGTTTCCCCAATAGACTGGGAACTTTGTGAAATTCCTTATTTATTTCTCTCCATTTCTTGATAATGTATATAACGTGTCAGTCAACTTTAGACTGATTTTATAAAAGATACGAAAAATAGCACGTTTCGTTTTTTACCTTAAACCTCAGAACTACAAAAAACAATCACATTTTATTTCATTCTGTTTTAAAACTGTTAAATGTCGTCTCTTTTCGTTCTTATTTCTTTTCCCTATTCACTTCTACTTCATCTTATTTCTCTTGAAAACTGTCATATCGTAAAATACACACTATCACTCTCTTCATTCTGCTTATTTCTTTTCTTTAGTCATTTCTACTTCATCTTTTTTCCTTTCTAGAGGCCTGTTCGCCGTATCATGCAAATATACATTGTCTCTATCTTTCTCTTTTTTTTTTTCTTTTAAAATTTCAAAGTGAGGCTGACACTTGAGGGTTTAAATTACTATTCTTTGATACCCTTGCTACATGACTTTCGCTCACACCTCTATCTAACCCAATGGACTGCTCCAGGCTGGTCTTGCTATGCCCTGGGTCTTCCCGTTTTTCCCTTTCACCTCTCCTTTTCTCTTTCCTATTTCTCTATCTCTCTCTGTCTCTTGCTCACTCACTCGTGCCAACTTATATGCTCGTACATTCTTATACAGCGACATATCAACCCATTTTTTCTTTCTATATCTCATCTTTCTCTCTCTCTCTCCATATCTATCATCTAAATTGAGGTGACTGACTACAGCAGTGAACAATGTATGACAAGGCAAGTAAAGTCACAGATTTCCCATTAACACAGGCTAGTTAACATAACATCAGGCCCTATAAGGGTCCCCAGGGTAGGAGCACTTGACTAGCCCAGCCATTCAGTTTGCTGTCTATGACTCTAATTCTTTTAGAATTCCTTTTTCCTCACCTCTCCCTCGGAGAGTAGTTAAAAACATCCTTTCTCTCTTACTCTTAGGGTCTTTCCTTGTCTCAACCACTCAACACCTTTTTCTCTCTTTTCTGAGAGGGGGGTGGGGTGGCTGCTCACACTGATATCTATTGGCAGTTTCCTAGGTTTCTTCACCCAGCACTGTGTGCGGTCCTTCTTGGCAAATGCCCCTTCTAATACAAGCATCTCCTGACATCTCAGAGATAATTCCAATTCTTTCCCCATTTTTGAGACAATATACCATCTGGTTTGTATCAAACAAGCCTTTAATGGCAGCTCAGCAGTTGGTCCTATTTTGCTAGCTAACTCTTTGCATTTCTCTGCACCCCTCCACCCCATACTGTCTGGTCAAACATCCCCTCTCACTGCAATATGCACCTCGCTGAAGGCATTCATGACACCATAGTGTCAAACAACAATGCAAAAAGTTTAAACAATAAAAATATCCTAACTGTAGGTGCTTGAAACATCTGCACACTCCAAGATGTAGTATAATGCTGCTTGGTTTCGCAAGTCTTTGGTTGCCACTTCAACTAGTGTAGTCTCAAACAAGCAGTCACCCACACGTTACAAGTACAAAAAAAAAAGGAAGAAAGAAAAGTTCTAGTTGTTCCTGAACCTTCTTATCATGAATATGCAATAGGTTCAATAGAAACACGCACCTCGCTAAGCTTGTGAGTCTCTCTCGCAACTCAGCACTCTGCTCCTTCATCAATTTCTTCCCCTATCTCTAGCTCTGATGATGCTGCTAAATCAACCACACTAAGCTGTTCTGTAGACATTATCTCTTTCTCTACCACAATTATATACTCTATTCATGCTCTCTCTTGACCTTACACAATCAATCAAGCACAATAATGACCAACAATAACCAACAATTAAATGAAAGAAAAGTTAAACAAAAAGGGCCACTTACCTGGATTTACATGCGATCAGATCCTCTGATGAAATTCTGCTGTGCTGTGTTTTTCCTTGCATCAACAGCACATCGTTCACTGTAGAAGTATCAGTGGCGATTCCTGTCATCATAACCACAGGGTTGAAATCCTAGGTCACAAGGACCAATATAATGCTGCTTGGTTTGGCAAGTACAACTGGTTTGGCAAGCAAGTTACTACTCCAATGAGTGATGGAGCTGTAATCTCAAAGACAGCCAACTGCGCAATGTTATAAGTAATAAAAAATAGGAAGAAAGAAAAGTTCTTGTGGTTCCCAAACCTCCTCACCATGGAGATGCAATCACTCAATAAGCCGATATGTTGTCAATCAGAAGGAATTAACAGCAAGAGAAGGAGGATGAAAACAAAGCAACAAAAGTCACACTCGTTATCATAACAAAGCCATGGTTTGTATTTCAAACATATTCAAAAGCAAAGTCAGTATTATAAAAAATGAAGGTAAAAAAAAACAACCAAAATATGTGTATTAACGTTATTGTCAACAAACTTCAGTGATGGGCGCTATTGTTTTTTCTCTTTTTTTTTCTTTTTTTTTCGTCTCTAATTTAGGTTTATGTTGTTAAAAAAAATCAGTTTTTATTTTCCTAACTTAATTTTCCATTTTCCATTTACTTTTTTTTTTTTTATGTCCGGGAGATATTTTGTTTTGATGCACTGTTCCTTTGTCTGGTTTTTATTTTATTCCAAAAGGTTTTACAGATACTCTGATGGAATTTTGACAAACTGCTGGAGAGTCTGGAACTGACTTACTTCCTGTCTCCAAACTGACTGCTGGAACACTCTCTAACTCTCTGCTAACTGACAGACTGACTTCCTCTGGACTAACTGCTGGAAAACAACTCTGCACTGCTATTTATCCTAAAAATGTGGTTGGGCAAGGGCACGATCTTCCTCCTCAAGCGTCTAATCTAAGTGCACCACATCAAATCCTGCAGAAGTGGATTAGTCAATCTGACATGCCAAACTGGTTGACGTAATTCAAGTTTTCCTTGATGACTTGGGATAACAGCATGTCCTGGGTTTTAGCTGGGGTCAACAGGTTAATTCTCTGGCTTTGACAATTTTCTTTATCATCAATCAGAATAAAATTTTAATAATATTTTAAAAAGCCAAAGATGATCTCATCACTATGGTCAAATGCTCAACTCTTTCTGAATTGACATTTTCTTTTTGTTCTGAATCGAAATGACATTTCCCACTTTTTGTGCAGGGACAAATCTTTAATAATAATTTAAAAATAAATATCCAACCAAAGTAACCGATTATCAAAGGCACACTCGCTTTTGTTAGTTTGTTAAATTCTATTACTCAGCAGTCAAATTATAAACAAACTAGCCTTTATCTCTTTGTGCAGAATTAAATCTTTGATCTAAATAGAAGGGAATAATTGGCATCGAGAATTGTAACGTCAATGGTTAACTCCTACTGGATCTCTATACTGAACATGAACTTATGACCAACACAATTTTCAGACTCCCAAACCAACAGAGGACAACACCCCAGTCTAAAAATTGGGACATTCTGGATGATGTCCTAACCATAGAGACAAGGGAGATGTCCACATTATATGATCCATGCCAGTATTGAATGCCTTTTGTTTTTTTCATTCACCGTTTATCGAAAATATTTTGAAAATTTAGATATTTTTTCTATCATGGATTTTCTTGTGTTTTTGCTACTAATTTTCATAATGTTTGCTACTAATTTTCATAATGTGCTTTTTAAAGGTTTAGACAGTTTTTTTTTTTATTCTGGAAATTTTTGTCTTTGGTAATGATTTTCATAATTAATCCTTATGCTCCACTTATTGTGAACCCTATTGGGAACATTTTTTTTCACAATGGCAATTTCTCATATCTTTTTTTCACTCTTTTTCATCCCAAACAAGATGTATTGCCACTTGGACTTAAGGGGCTACTATTTGGGATGATATCTAATAGGGGATTGTTGAAAGTTGAGTAGTACAATGTTTGTTCACATTACATTTAAACTACTGCATGTCAGTATAGCCAGGGAAACAAGAAACAGGGAGGGAATTTCAAAATCTAGTAGTCTAAGCAAAGAAACTATTAAAGTGAAAGGCTTTCTGATATCTAGGAACCTCAGCTATGAAGGAGTATGATTTTGTTGCTTGTTGAGTTGGTCAGGAGTATGTACATCGAGGGGGCACAAATATGAGTTCATCAGGATACATTCCATTAAAGTACTTGTAAAACAGACATAAGGATGCAATATTGCGATGATGGGACAAAGCTTGGCCAATAATGTGAGACCTATTAGATGTGAGAGATTTGCAGTCCATACATAGTTAATGGTGGCTTTGAAAAAATATAAGATACTTACTGGTATGAGTCATTTTCTAGCATAATGTATAGCAGCCTTGGCAGTGTCGTCAATGTATTTGTTCCAATTTATGTTTGTGAATGTTCAAGAAGTTCAAATGATGAGTTCTTAGGTGTTATTTATCATGGCAATCGATGATTGAGAAAGATTTTTTTTTGTAATTGTTAAAGGAAAGATTTACAGCCCCATTCTACTACGGACTGAAAGTTGTTTTCTAGGGTTTCTGCCATTGCCATATATTTACATTCGTTTTTCCTCTCATATCTATTATAGAGTATTGTGGCATTAGAAAATATGCCCATCTCAGACACAATTTCATTGGGGAGATCATTTATGAATATCAGAAATAATAAATGTCCAAGGATTGACCCCTAAGGTAAACCCACTTTAATATCATATTGTTTAGTTGTACAACCTAGATTTTTCACTTGTTTCTTTCTTGTCTAGGAAAGATCTGATTATGCTAAGTAGTGGTGGGACGATGAATCGGAATCGTAAGAATCATGTATTTTGGGGGGGAATCAGAATCGCATTGTTAAAAAATACCTTAGATTTATGATTCTTTCATTACGATTCTCTTATAATTTTAAGTTGGACTGTTTGTTTGAAGTGAGATTAATGCTGTCCAAAATTTATGATAAAAACATCGGTATGTCTACACTTTATCGTCGAAACTGGAGACACCATTTTATTTTGCACACCTGTCGTTGAAATTCTAGGGAGAAATCAGTATTTTAAACTATGACCGAAGTTAGAAATAAATAACAAAAAATTAAACTAGATATTAATTACTTCCGGAAAGAACTATGAAAAAAAAGTAAATAAAGAAAGTGAAAGAGAACATATATCCGTAATTGTTTAATTGGAAATGTTTCGATTTAATTTATGAAAACGGAAAGTTTTTCATGAAACGTGTGTGTGTGTATATATATATATATATATATATATATATATATTAAAAACAGAAAATGAAAAGAACATATTCATAATTTTCTAAACTGGGTGAGTGCCATTTGAAAACCAAAACATTTACTGTATAAAAATTTATCAATATAATTGTAAAAACATTTATTGAAAAGTTTGCGTAAGAAAATATAATTTTAATAAAACAATTTTGTAATGAAAGCAACATTGGATTTTTATAAAATAGTTTTTTTTTTTCTGAACAAATAAATAATTTTAATGAAACATTTTTTTTTAATTAAAGCAACTTTGAAAGGTCAACAACAAATTTGAATGAAACCGAAAAATCATTATGTAATTTAAATTTGTTATTTATTTCATGCTTCGGTCATAGTTTAAAATGCTTGGATTTCAACGACAGAAGCGTGAAATAAAATGGCATCTCCAGTTTTGGCGATAAAGTGTAGAAATACCAAAACGTCATAGAACTTTTCATAACATATTTAATATGATGTAGAATAATTTTATTAACTACTTTAAAGGTAATCTTTATTTATCTTAATGTTTTCTTATTCCATCACAAAGGCACTGTCTGTCTGTTTCGAAACTTCGAGGCTCATGATTAGTTATGTTTGCACTTGCACTGAAACTTTATGGGCCGCGAGGTAACATTGTTTTCATTTGTGAGCGAAGTTTATTTATGTATAAAACAGCCAAACTACGTCAAGTCCATGAAAAAGTTGATGAATACTTAACCTTAAGAGAAAAAATATTTTACAGTGCTCTCATTGCGAGTAAATCATGTTGAAAATCAGTGGTTTTTCCAACTGGTGACTAAAAAGAAAAATTAAATTAAAAAAGGGCGCTTATCTTTTGGCAAGTTTTTTTTTTTTTTTAACCGACACTCTTCCATTAGTAAATGAATGGAAAATCTCATTAGTAAATGAAAAATGTCTTGTCAACCTTTTTATATTTAAAAAAAAATAAAACAAGCAAAGTCAAATTGGTGTAGATTAGATAAAATAGGTCCAGCAGACGAGCCCCATTCTGAAATGTGAACAGTTAGGTCACGTGAAATGTGACACCGATGCTTCTATAGGTGTATCAGAATTTTTGTAGGAATTTTTAACATCTCTAACACGAAACTGCAAATAAAATATAAAAAACTCGTAATTTCTCTTAAAAATGGGTTGTTTATTTTCTTCCAAAATAAACTATCAAAGTTGTATAAAAAGTAATAGAAATATTTAAAAAAAAAATAATGAAATTAATTGAATGTTACGAGTTCAGTATTTTTTAATTTTTAAACTTTAAAAATCTATCAAAATTTTTCTATTTTTACGATATTTTCAGAGTCAATGTGAAATTTTATGGTCTTTCCAATAAACCGAATATAATATTTTAGACAAACAATTTTTTAAAAATTCACGCCCCCCCCCCATTTTCAAATGTCTATTAAAAAGTAAATAATTAATTTATGTACCAAAGTTTTATATATCACAAATTGGAGATAAAGGATCAATAAATAATATATTCAAATTTAAAACAAAAAAACAGTATTTTTTTTAGAAATTTAGTCCAAAGTTTAAAACCTTTTAAACAAAAAAAAAACACGTTTTTTTTTTTTTTTTTTTTTTTTTTTTTAATTAAATCTTGGTCCTTGCTCCTTTAACTGAAAAAAAAAATTAGGACTTGAATTACATTTTTCGAGGAGTTATAAGCTTTGAAAGATAGCGGGTGGAATTATTCAATAGTTTTCACAAAATTTCTGACACTGCTAGTGCTTCTACCATTATTGACCATTAGTGATCCTTTAAATGATGTATATAGAAAGTAAATTAACTTCTCCGAATTATTGTATTTCTTTATTTTAAAAAAAAAAAAAAATTCGTTGAACTGCTTTATGCAAACAAACATTTGTACTTTGCTGTTTTAAAAAAATCTTTTTTCCTTTTTACGTTGACTTACCTTGCCTTTATTTTCACTTGTTCGTTATGTTTATAATAATAAATGTTCGAAATTTCTTTGATTTTCTTTTTGATTTTTAAAATTTTTTTTTTCTTTAATTCTTGGAATTATGGCCTATATTTTTTTTTTGTTTTTTCTTTTTTACTTGTAACTTAATTTGCTTTTATATTTCACCGTTTCGTTTTTTAGTAATAAATACTTTTCTACATTAAAAACCGACCTTGTGTCTAACTCTGCTCTTGTGGGGAGGCAAGTAAATAGGAAGTAATATGGCTGAAAAAAAAAGCATTACAATACATTTAAACCCTGAAGAATTTCTGCCTTTGTTGTTCTAAGTTAACTAACAACTACTTGTGTTTCAAACTTCAAAAAGAAAAGAAAAAAAGCGCTTTCAAATAGTAAAAACACTAAAGCTTTTTTCGTTTTGGAAGAGAGGTTTCAGGCGCCTTTATTATCCCAAAGAATCAGCTATGTAAACACTGCAATATTTTCAATAATTATTAAAAAAAAAAATTCTTTACAGTCAATTTTTATGTAAAATTAAGAAATTATTTTCTAAAATATTTTGTTTATATATGTTTACGTTTTGTTTTTAAGTAAAATTAAGAAATTAATTTTAAAAATATTGTTTATATACATCTTCATTCAAAAGGGTTACTTTTCGGTAGCTTCACTGGTTGTTAATCTAAATTTTCTGAATGTCAGAACGAGGCTCATCTGCGGTACCTATTTATTTCAACTTCACCCAATTACCAAAATTTAAAAACAAACTCCTTTTGGGTTTTTTTACTGTACACATAGATTCGAAAAAGTTGTCATAAAACAAATATAGAACAAATAAATATTATCAAAGGCAAGATAAGTTACTTTTCTACCTAACTGGATATGTTTTGGTGTTTTTTATTTAATGTAACATGTTTATTCAGCTCGAAAAACATACAATATTTACCGATGTATTGGAAAATTAAACATGGCGCCCGACTCTGACATGGTAAATTTGGGAAAAGGAATTAAAAATAAAAAACTATGCAAAATACTGTTAGAAACTCACTCAATATATGTCACCGTGACATAGGCTGACATATATTCGGTGAGTTTTTAACTTTTTTCTAGTTTTTTATTTATAACTCATTTTCCCAAACTTACCGTGTCAAAGAGAAAGTTGGGCGCCATTTTTAATTTTCCAATACATCGATAAACACCATGTTCTTGAGCTGAATAAACATCTTACATTAAATAAAAAGCACTAAAAACATATCCAGTTAGGTAGAAAAGTAACTTATTTTGCCTTTGATTACATTTATTTGTTCTATATTTGTTTTGTGACAACTTTATGAATCTGTGTACAGTAAAACAAACCCTTAAATAAAAAAGTAAATTAAGACATTAAATAAGAATAAACATTAAAGGAATATACGTATATAATTATATAATAAAATATAGAAATAAACCAATTTATTTAGTTTTAAAAAATAACATTATTAAAAATATTTTTTTAAAAAGTCAAATAAATAGGAATAATTGGAGACGATTGAATATAAAAGGCTAAAAATTTAATCAAAGATTTATTTTTAAATTTCATTTAGAAATAAGAATATTCTAGAAAGTGGAATAAAAATCAGTTAGTGATTGAAGCTGCAAAAAAAATGTTAAATTTTAAAGAGTTATCGAAGATAAAGAGAAAAAAAAAAAAAAAAATTAATATCAAAAGATAAACAAAACATGTTATTCCTCTTGAAATTTAATGTTATTGTATTTTTATTGAATTAATCATGACTTACTTTTTCTTTATATTTTTTAATATATAAATAACTTCTGAAATTGATTGTTAATTTCATGGTGCATGTTTAATTCATGGTTAAAATATTCGTTTTGATCTTCAGTAAAAGAAATTTTATGAAAAAATCGTTTTCGAAATTCCCTTAATTGTATTTCAACTTTTTCGCTGTGCCAAATTTTTTCACTACACAAAATCTTTCGATTATATTTCAAAACAACAATTCCACAGGAATTGGAATCGGAATCGTTAATCAACATTTTCCTGGAATTGGAATCGGAAAAAATTTAGGAATCGTCCCAACACTAATGCTAAGTATTCATCCATAAATACCATAGTATTTAATTTTCATTAGAATCATTTCATGCTGAACCTTGTCTAAGGGCTTGGATATATCAAGGGCAACCGCCTTCCCCTGCCTTATCCATTCAACGGATAAGAGATGATAGTTAAAAAAAACTAATAGAATAGACTTGCTTAAATCTATCTTTTGGCTAGAAAAATGCTTTGGGTTCGTGCTTGATTAACAATTTAAAGATTTTAGGAAAGAGGAGGAAGAGACTGATGGGAGTAAGCAGGTCAGTTCCTTCACCAGAATTCTTGAGGTAATTTTCCAGCTATCATGGAAGCAAGACTTTGCAAGACGTTTCTTGAATACTTTAAAGGATGCTAGCCCAGAAAAACATTTCTTAATTAATATAGCAGGAATGAAATTAGGCCTACATGTCTTGGAAGTGTCTAGGTCTAGGTGTAAGCAGTTACAATGCAGCGGTGACTTTCAATAATGGTATACATAGAAAGAGTTTGATAATCTAAGAAATAGTCTTTTTAAATTTTTAAAATCTGATCCAAAATAAGGATGTTATGATTATTTTTATGCTTTGCATGTTTGGATATTTTTCCCTCTTTAAGACTGTGTTTCGTCACATTTGTTACACTACTTTTTCAGTAAAAATGTTATATCTTTGTTTAAAATACAAGATAAAACAATAAAATTTGCCATATGTCTATTTTTGTGCAAGAAATCCCAGTATGATACTAAAAATCTCCAGTAATTAATGGTTTTCAAGTAATCTCCAGTAAATACAGAAATATACTGCAATACCATGAAAATGTCATGCATCCATTAAAAATAAAAGTTAGAGAACTCAAAATTGAATTTTAATACTTATGTACAAGAAACTGATATCTAATTAGCATTACAAGTTGATTTTTTTCTTAGATAATTTTATCCACTTGCATGAAAAGAGCTATGTAAAAGATGCTTAAAACCATTTGAATTATGCAAATACCATCAGTAATTCATAATTTAGGCTTTTCCATGGACATTTTTCTTTAGAAAAAGTGGGCTAAATTACGGACCTCAACATTTCAAGAAATTTGTTAATTTCGCCACCATTTATTTATTTTTCAAGCTATTCTCATGAAACTTTGTACTCTTATTTAAAATTGTGTGCTCTTTCTGATTATGCAGTCAAATGTGATGTATCTCTTTACCATAAACCATGAATTATAAATTAAGATATACAAATTTCAATTTTTTTAAACTGGCGCATGGTATCATACAGTGGGTGTTTATTTATGAACAAGACTAAGTATTATAGTAGTATTTAAATACAGCTTTATTGAGAATAGGCATTTTCCTGCCTCCTCACCAAAAGAGAGCTTAATCTTGGGTGTAGCCAATGAATGCTTAAAATGCATTCATGGCTGGTATTTACTACTCCTCTCAAAGAAAAACAAATTGAGTAGATATGAATTATTCTCAGAAGTAAATCGAAGAAAATTTTTCATATAGATTTCAGATTTCTGTAAAAGAGGGAAATTCTCATAGTTTGACCAGAACTTATGCATTTTGGGACCAATTCAATTTTCAATTTTGTAAATCCTCCCTGTCTGGCCCAAAATATACCTCTTTTTCTGAGATGCAACCATATATCGTACTCTACATGAATCATTGAAGTAGCTTTCACAGTACCAGGATACTAGGAATCCTGATAAGCAACAACTATATATTCACCAGTTGATGGTAATTTTCATCATTTCTATTCTGCTGTTTTACTGAAAATTCAACTATGTAGATAAAGAAATAAAATGGTAATTTTTTACCTTGTTTCCACCATAACATTTAAAATGATTACTTTTATTGGTTTTAGGGTATGCTGAAAACGAATATCGCATTTAATTTTTCTGGAAATAAGTAGTTTTCTGAATATTAAGCAATTTCATTTATGTTATCTCTGGTGGCCATCTTGGTACACACAAGCGCGCAAACGCAACCCCAAGAAACTATATGCAAATGCGCGTACCACGGTGGTCACCAGCAATAACATAAGAAATGACATTGCTTAATATCCAGGAAAGCTACGTATTTCTGGAAAATTTAAATGCGATATTCGTTTTCAGCATACCCGAAAACCTTAATAGGTAGTCGTTTTAAAGAAAAATGCTACGATGAAAACAAGGTAAAAATTTACAAAATGCATCACATTGAAATTCTTTATCAAACTGCCCAATTATTATTATTGTTTAGATATCCTCAGTTGAAAAAAACAAAAGAACGGTTTTGTTTTACAGATTTGAAAAAATAGTCTTGACAATGAGTTAAAAATAAAAAAAATTATACAAAATACTATTAGAAACCCACCCAATAAATGTCACGAGAACATTTATTGATTGGGTTTCTAACAGTATTTTGTATATTTTTTATAAT
Source organism: Euprymna scolopes (assembly GCF_053919585.1). Classification (NCBI taxonomy): domain Eukaryota; kingdom Metazoa; phylum Mollusca; class Cephalopoda; order Sepiida; family Sepiolidae; genus Euprymna; species Euprymna scolopes. The sequence continues at coordinate 80,264,767 of NC_136501.1, forward strand.
TCAATAACTTGAGTGTTATTTCTTCCGCCCATCACACCAATAATTTCCTGGGTAAGGTTGACACTGTTGTCCAAACTTTCAACTACAAACTTCTGTATACGTAACACACCTTCTCTCAACTCCAAACAAACTTCTGCTAATTCAACTTATTTCTTCGAAATCCAACTTCAAAATGAACATCCCTTTAAAAAATCAACCATCTTTTATCTCCAACCAGGAGCATCTCATCTGCATATCAGGTGGTAAGATTGTAGAGATATAAAGAGATAAGGCAGCCATTTTTGTTTCTTTCTTCATTGATTTCGTTCCATGACCAACCCATTGAATTATGCACACGTGCTAGTTAGGTAAGTCACACGTTTCCCTACATTTTTAAGTCATTGTCGAGATTTCAGACGTGAGACATGGCTAGTTTTCTTGTGTTTGTGTAACACTCGACACTAATTCTGAAATGAACAAACCTTTTACATTACATAAATACACTAAAAACTTATCCAACTAGGTAGAAGAGTAACTTATCTTGCCTTTGGTAATATTTATTTGGGTGCTTATGCACTTATGTTACCGTGCTATTTTTTAAATAGTTTTTTCCAGTTAAATTCCAGTTTTACAGTATCTTTGTTTTATTTAATTTTTAGGTGAAAGTACAGAATAGTTAAGAAAACACCCTTCACTCATGTTAAGAATGGGCTTCTAATAGTGTTATTATTTCAGCATGGTAGCATAAGTGCACAAGTACCTTTTATTTGTTACATATTTGTTTTCTACTTTAAGTACAAGTAAGAAGTATTTATATACCAAGATAACAGAAACGCATGTACTTAGTACATTTTGTTGTTTTTTAACACTTTTAGTACAACAAAAAGCGTTAAAAACAAAATATAGTATTGTTTAAAAATAAAATTTGAAAATAATTTTTAAAAATTGACAAACTCAGAATAAAAAATGACTAGTCTAGTAAAACAAACGCAGAAAAAGTTTTCTATTTTTAAGAGAATGCAAACAAAACTCATTAATGCACTGATTTTAGTCAGCTCAGCGCATTAGCGCTTAGCAAGCCATTTTTCCATTAAGCAGATTTGCATTTCTATAAAAGATAACATTTTAATGAAATTTCCGCACAATTAATAATTATCAAATATTTACATATTATACATGAAAACAATTCTGAAATTATTATCTATATGAAAATGGATGATATATATCGATTTATCTCAGGGTTGCGGAGTCTGATGGTAAAAGTCCGACTCCGACTCCTAGGATGCCGACTGTGACTCTTATTTCCGACTCTGACTACTTGTCTCCTATGTGGAAATCTATACTACAGACCCATATACCAGCCTCCCACATCTATTCAGCATGCATTTTATAATTACTTTTGATGGATATCATTTTTGACGTTTAACATTCACTTATATAATAAATATACTCACGTATACGCTATACCAGTTTCATTTTTTTTTTTTTATTCACGTCTACTCCTAACAAGGCATATCACCACTTGGATATAAAAGGCTACTTTTTAGGATCATTTCTAGGAAAGATTAAGAAAATGTTGGTTTATGTAACATTTTAACTTCTGCATATCAGTATGATCAGGGAACAGGTAGCAGGAAGGGAATTCCAAAGTCTAGCTGTTCGAGGGAAGAAATTATTAGAATAGAAAGCTTTCTGGCATCTAGGGACCTCAACAGTGAAGGAGTGAGATCTTATTGCTAAGCGGGGTTGTCGAGGATATGTATGGCAAGGGGGCACAAGTGCAATGAGTTCATCAGAACACATTCCATTAAAATATTTGTAAAACAGGCACAGAGATGCAACATTGCGGCGATAAGACAAGGGCTGAATCTTAGTTGATAGTGGGACCGATTAGATTGGCAATTCATTTTTGGACCCTATCGAAGAAGGAGAGACTAGTGATATATGCACCAGCCAGATGTGACAACAATACTCCATGCATGGGTGAATGGTGGCCTTGTAGAGGTACAGGATACTCTCAGTTGTGAATAGTCTTCTAGCTCGATAAAGGGAATCCACCTTCTTTGCAGCAGTCTTTGGAATGTCCTCTATGTATTTGTTCCAGTTTATATTGCTTGCAAATGTTAGGCCGAGGAATTTGAAGGTAGAATTCTTAGGTAGGTTGTTATTTGTCATTGATATAAGCGGCTGGAGAGGCATCTTGTAATTGTTAAAGGAGAGCAGCTTAGTTTTACTAGCATTAAATGTTACCACCTATTTGCGACCCCATCCCATAATGGGTGTGAAGGTCATTTTCTAACAATTCTGCCATTGTCTTAGATTTATGTACATCCGTTCTTCCCTCATGCATGTTATAGAGCGTATCAGCAAATATACCCATCTCAGACAGAATATTATCAGGGAGGTCCTTCATAAATATCAGGAATAATAATGCTCCAAGGATCGACCCCTGAGGCACTCCTACATTAATGTTATGCTGCTTGGATCTATCCGTCAATGACAACCTGTATGCTTCTATTGTCTAAGATAGATCTAATTATATTTAGTATACGTCCAGTTATAACATGCAATTTATTTTTCATTAGAGCTCTTTGTGCCAGACTTTGTCAAAGGCCTTGGATATATCAATTGCTTCAGCAATGGCTTCACCTGCCTTATCCAGTGCATGGTATATGCGTTCAGAGATAAATGTTAAAATATCTGCAGAAGGATGACATTGCCTGAATCCATACTGTTTGTCAGAGAGAATATTTGTTTTTTGCGAGGTAGTGAACTAGTGCTTCATTAATTAAGGCCTCAAAGATTTTAGCGAAGAGTGGAAGGAGACTAATGGGGCGATAATTGAAAGGGTCTGTTCTTTCACCAGAATTTTTGTACACTGGTACGACAGAGGCCATCTTCCAGCTGTTAGGGAAGCAAGATTCTGCAAGGCTTTTTATTGTAGAGCTTGGAAAGTATGGGGGCTAGCTCAGCTGAACATTTCTTAATTAGTATAGCAGGATGAGATCAGGCCTTTGAGGTGTCTAAGTTCTTTTTATGATATTGCAGACATGAGAATGGGTGATTTTTACATCATCTAATGTGGCTTCAGTCTGCATAGGGAAATTTGGAAGGGAGTTGTTTGTTGGCTCTAAGGTGGAGTTGGAGGCGAATTGCCGGGCAAGCAGTTCCACCTTCTCCATTGCCGTGCATGCAACCTTCTGGTTGTTGCTCAGTGGAGGAATTACTGATTGCCCTTTATTTACTACACAATTATAGATTTTTCAGAAATCACGAGTTCCTATCTTTTGCAAATCTATGCGTTCCCTAATTATTTCAGCATGCTTTCTTTTGGCTGTCACTATTTCTCTTTTACAATGATTTCTAGCATCTATGAATTTTTGCCAATTTGTATTTTACTTATGACGTAAAAACCAGCGGAATGTATGCTGTCTTTTGGCAGCCACACAATCTGCAGTGAACCATGGGGGTAAATGGGACTTGCTATACTTCCATGTGGGAACATGTGCTTCAATGCGTGCTTTGCACAATTCAGTTGTCTCGTTGGCACACTGTTCAGCAGGAAGCGAGAAGATATCAGTCCATGGGACATTTTGGTTGTGTTCTTTAATAGCTTCCCAATCAGTCCTGTTGTTTTGAGCAATAGTTCCTCATCTCGAGGTTGGGATTTAAATGTGATGTCTACTGATACCACTAGGTGATCTGTGTTTCCAAGTGGACTGTGGACATTAGTCACACAATCTTCAGGTACTGTGGTGAGGAATAGGTCTGAAAGGGAAGCCTCCTGAAGTTCACGATTTGGTAGGCGAGTTGGAAACATTTACTGTCTGTGTGAGAGAATAGGCTATAGAGAAGCTATTAGTAGAGTATCCAGCTGCATCTGTGTAACCTGAGAACCAAGCCAATTTTTATGGTGGACATTAAAGTCACCAAAAACATGTATTTGGGCATTACTATCTAAGGAGAATGCTGCATCTATACTATTAGAGACATGATCGATTAGGGTACAATTCTGACTTGAAAAAAAAAAAACGGCAGAGAAAATATAAGTAACTACCACAGTAATGAAATGTTAGTCAAAAGCACATAAAAACCTGGTCATCCAATTCAAGATTTTTCTCTCTAGTTTAAGGGAGGGTGTTACGAATATAGAGTCTAAGTGCGTGCATACATCTATCTGAACCCTTACGGCAAAGAGGGAGGTATCCTGTAATGTTAAAGTAGTTGGAGGGGATTGAAGAGTGTAAGTTTATTTCACTTAATGCTAAGATATTCGGAGAGTTTACTAAAAGGTAAGACTCTACATCATCTATATTACCTCTAAGCCCATGGATATTTGTGAAAGCGAGCTTCAAGAGCGGAGTTTTTACATGGTGTTCACCACTTATCAAGGCCCGGAAGCCACTCGGGTATAAAGGTTATTGCGTGTACAGTAATCAATGGGATAGTATTAAACTCACCAAACACATGTATTTGGGCATTACTATCCAAGGAGAGTGCTGCATCTATACTATCAGAAACATGATCGATTAAGGTACAATCCTGACTTGAGGAAAAAACAGCAGAGAAAATATAAGTAACTAACACAGTGATGAAATATTAGTTGAAAGTACTGGTCATCTGATTCAAGCCTGGTCATCTGATTCAAGATTTTTCTCTCTAGTTTAAGGGAGGGTGCTATGAATACAGACTCCAAGCCCGTGCATATATCAGAGTCCATACATATGTTAAAGTAGCTAGAGAGGATTGAAGAGTGTAAGTTTGTTTCACTTAATGCTAAGATATCCGGAGAGTTTACTAAAAAAAATAAGACTGTACATCATCTATATTACCTCTAAGCCCATGGATATTTGTAAAAGTGAGCCTCAAGTGCGAGGCGAATTTGTTTTGTTTGGGTGGTTGTCTGGTTTTATCGTGATATTTCATTTTCAGTTTTATTGTCATTTCATTACGTTTTTGTTTAATATCAGGTTAGGGGAAGAGGGTTGAGCAAAGTGGGCCGGTTTTGGCATCAAGTATACACACAGTGGCCCATTAGTCGAGTCCTGTCTAGAAGTTGTAGTCTCCTGAAAGCCCACCAGATATAGCAGCAGGGTCTCTTTCTATGCGCAACATAGCACTACAACTATCCTGATATTATACAACTGATGACAGAGCAGTCGGTCATAGCATTACCAAAGAGTTAGGGAACCTGTACTGTCAGTCAGAAACAGCAGCCAGACACTGTCAATCAGTTACCCTCAACCTCTCAGACAAGAACGGCCGAAATAAGTCATGTGAGCACAAGTGACATGCAAGCAAACCCAATTTTCTAAATTACTGAGAGAAAAAAGTGAAATTTAAAATAGGGAATAGGGGAACAGCGTTCAATGTCCTAGTAAGAAAATAAGACCAAGCACAAGGTATCTCTGGTGAGTCCCTGGTATTGTTACTCTGGTCTGGCTAATAGACAAAAAAGAAAGTGCGAAAATTGGCGATAGGTAGAGCCTATCTACTCCTTAAGCAAGTTAGGTTTGCAAACCAGGAATTTGCTCGAGTCACCAGCTCCAGAAAGGTTGTCGACCATGACTGAGGGGGCTTCCCTCCGCCAGTTTTATTATCAGAGTTTTCTTTCTCTTAGATGGATAATCTGAAAAGATCTACAGGTCCATCACACGGAGAGGAGTAACCATGCACCTGGTTCTATACCAAGTATTTTTGTGCCCCCGCACGAATGAAGATATTGAATATCTTACTTTAAAGTTTTTCTCTAGTCTATATAAATAAGTGTAGGCTTAGAGATAGATTCCCCTCTTACATTTACAAGAAATTGTATCTTTCAAATACTGTGAGAGAATCAATCTGCTCTAGCAACTATAAGTTTTAAAATAAATGAATAGGATATTAATAATAATTACTTGAATATGTAAGGGAATACAAAGCAAAGAAAACAAAAGAAATGGTGGGACTAGATCTACATAAAGAGGTTACACACCACACAGATAGATGCACTTAACTTGGTGTTCTTTGAATGACCCATGTAGGTCTAGCTAAAAGACCAGTGTGTCCACATGGAGTGAATTGAGGTGCAAAGATTAGCATTTATTTGAGAGCAGTAAGAGGGAGGGGAAAAAGTATCTGCCTTAAGAGCCAAATGTGTGCTTTGATTTAAATATTTCCTTCTTTTATTTAATTGAAACGGTATAATTTTCCATTTCTGTATTAATAATTTAAAACATACAAACTTATTTACCAAAGGTGATGAATGCTAGAAAAGAGATGTGTATTTCCACTTTTTCTATTGTGTTTATACATATATTGCTAACTATTACTAATATATTATAAACAAATGGCATGTGAGAAAAATCTGGGAAAATAGTTTCAAGCAGGTAGATAGCACAGAATATAGAAATGGAATAAAATAATACAATAAAATAAATTAATTTTTTTAGTAATATCTATTTTAAAGGCAGATTAAGGGATGATTAAAATTTTAAATAGATTTAAAGCTTGTTTTTAATGCAAGTCCATCTTACAAAATTTGATTATCTCATTTTATTGTATAACATGGGGAGTAGACTCGCCAGTTAAAATGAATTCAGATAAGAATGGGAGTTTGGAAATGTGGTTAGAAATACAATATAAATACATTTAAAAATATGAACTTTGAAATATGAACTAATTTTATAGAATAAGTTAAAATAACAAAAGGATAAATTTACAATTAAATTTTATTATGCTATCAGTTCAAAAGGAACTACAATATTTCGGGATAGGAAGACCTCTTTAGGCCATGGTATTTTGAAGCCAAACGCTTCTCATCGGAAGAGGAGAGTAAAGACACATATACAGAGAAGAAATTTTTTAAAAGATAGTATTGCCTTTATGGAAAGAGGATCCAAGGAAAAACAGGAAGCTGAAGCCGATTCTAGGACTGCCAGCAACCACTGTAAAAGAGTAATAAAGAATGCGAGAGAGTTGTATGCTCAGTTCGTTAAGTCCAAAGTAGCTGAGCAGCGGCTTGGTTCCCACCAGTTTTAGCAAATAGCAAACAGAATCCTGAACAGAAGTATGTGCTCAATCCCAATCATCATCAATGGATCTGAGGTAATCTCGTCAGCATCAGACAAAGCTAAACTCTTGGTCAATAACTTTGCAACTAATTATACCCTATGCGACCAAGGGCATCAATCTTATATCAGAATCACGCTATGCAACATACAAATATATGTGCATGATGTTGCCAAGCTAATACAAAACCTAGATTCCAGTAAAGCAACTGGCCCTGATGGCATTCCAATTATAGTGCTGAAAAAGCTTCAACCAGAACAAGTTCCCTTACTTACAAGGCTGTTTAAGCGTTGTCTTAAGGAGAATTGCTTCCCTACACCCTGAAAAACCTCATCAGTATGTCCTGTATTTAAAAATTCAGGTGATTGGACATATTCCTCTCACTACAGATCAATAAGTCTCCTGTGTGCTATGAGTAAGTTATTGGAATGCATTTTAAAACACCTCAGCAAAAATAACCTTCTTAGTAACATGCAATATGGTTTCCATTCTGCTAGATCTACAGCAGATGTGCTTATGGTTATATCACATGGGATTAGCAAATCTCTTGGCGGAGACTTCTTTTCTAGGGCAATTGCTCTTGACATATCAAAGACCTTTTATACCTACTTCACAAGATCTCCAGCTACAGTATAGCTGGAAAGTTTTCTCAATTATTTAATCATTTCTCTCTGATAGGTTCATAAGAGTAGTGGTTGATGGGCAGAAATAAGAAGCTCACAGTATTAATTCCTGAGTCCTTTCGAGGCCCATTTTGGGCCCAATTCTCTTCCTGATCAACATCAATGATCTCCCAAATCACATCCTAAGATCATTCGTAGACATTTATGCTGATGAGACTACCATCTATGGCAACACATCAAAGGCCGTAAATGTCCAAGTTTACTCTGATTCTCTCTCCTCTGATCTGGAGCATGTGGTGCAATGGGGAAAGAAGTGGCTGGTTAATTTTAATGCATCTAAAACCAAGCTTCTATCCTTACATCATCAATGCTCTGATCCCCTATCTGGCATCAATTGAAATGAATGGCTCTCGTCTTGGGGAGGCTCCCCGTTTTGACAAGTTTCTGGGCTTGACCTTTATTCTTGATCTGAGATGGAACACATACATCAAATCCGTTGCCAACGTCGCTGGAAAATGGTAGATATTTCCCTGCTGGTGTAATTCTCTACCTATATAAGAACCAGGTGCATCCAAAGATGGAGTACTGCTGCTACATCTGGGCAGGAGCTTCTAGAAAGTCTTATCCTACCAGAGTTCAAAATAGACTTTGTAGCTTAGTGGGGGATGCTCTTTTCTTTTCTCTGCAATCTCTTTCCCATAGAAGAGACACTGCGAGCCAGTCTCTGCTTTATTGTTATTTTCATAACAGATGCTCGTTTGAGCTCTAATCTATGCCCCCACCTCGCCAAACTTTCACGAAAAACACTCGTCTAGCTGAAAACACTATCAATAATTTCACCAACTTTTTATCTGTACCTAAACCTAAACGTAGATTCCATGAACAAAGCTTCTTTCTTAGAACTGCATACCTGTGGAACTCTCTTCCGTTTGCCTGCTTTCCAGCTTATAATTTGGTCATATTCAAGTCCAACATAAACAAATTCTTAATAAGCTGTTCCCCTTAAATAATTCAATTTACAAAATTTCCACTATTAACGATTACTACAATATTGTATCATTGACTTCTACACTCATTAACCCTTATCCTCGAGTGGCCTCCGTGCCTTGATAAGTAGTGACTCCTACATAAAAAAAGGAAGGAAAAGCTATAAAGGGCTATAGTTCCATGGTTTGCTTCTTATTGATTTATGCCCATTTTTTTTTTTTTTTTTTTTTTTTTCGGGGTGGGGGAGATAAGACCCCGGACTTATCCAATTGCCAAATTCTAGTAGATTCAAGAACTGAATGACTATCAGATTACAATCCGATTGTTATCCAATGTAATCCACAGTGATCCTACTCAAAGACAGAATTTTCATTGATACTGTGTGACGTTACAACCAAAACGAAAACAGTGGTCCAGACAGGATTTGCAGTGATCCGATAGACCAAAATATCTTGATGAAGTAGAAGCATTACAGTACAGTACAAAATATATCTCCAAAAATAAAAGCAAAACCATACAAAAACTGCTAAATTGTGCAAACCACTACTTAGGAAGCAATTAAGTTATTGCTTATTTACCAAACCTGTTTTGCTGCTCTTATTTACTTATACTGCTTCCCACTTTTTGGAAATCATAATTTATCATACTATGACTAAGTATAATGTTTAAATACAAGGCCTATACTGGCCACATGCATATTGTTACTGATGTATGTTACTAAAATAACTGACACAAATGTTATTTCTAAATGTCTGCTTTAAAGTGATAATACTTTGCCTCCAAAACACCTGCCTGTCTGTTTTACATGATAAACATTAAAAATCCTTATACTCCTAAATCCTCCCCAAATCCCTGTATATCTATATTGCATATTAATGATGTATTCTTGTAAATATGTCATCTCTCCTCTTCCAACTAGACAAAAAACCAATTACTCTTCTCACTAAGCTGATATAAAATCACATACTTTGCATATACCTTGGGAGGGGGGAAACGTGTGACTTACCTAACTAACATGTATGCATAATTCAATGGGTCGAATGAATGAAGAAGAAAGAAACAAAAATGGCTGCCTTATCTCCTCATGTGCCTGCAATATTACCATCTGATATGCAGATGAGATGCTCCTGGTTGAAGATAAGAGGGTTGATTTTTCAGAGAGCAGGTTCATTTGGAAGTTGGATTTTGAAGAAGTTCAATCAGCAGAAGTGCGCTTGCAGTTGAGAGAAGGTGCGTTATATATACGGAAGTTGGAAGTTTGGACAACAGTGTCAAACTTAACCAAGAGATTGTTGATGTGAAGGACAGAAGAAATAACTGTTGAGTTATTTAATAATAAGCTATTTCGGCCCTTGGTGTGCGGTGACTCAAAAAGCAGAAGAAAAAAAATATGGAAAGATTCAACCTTCGCTTGATACCTAAGTTTGACGCATCTACCACTGGACCGTCTGTCGTCAAATGGGTTGAGAAGGCTGAGAAAATCTGTAAACTGTTCAAAATTTAAGAAGCAGCCACAGTCATTCCTCTGAGGTTAACCGGAGAGGCCTATGCAGTCTACCAGCAACTCTGTGATGAACCACACTGGGATGAAATCAAGTAAAGCCTGTATACAGCGTTTGGTGCAGATCCGTTTGTTGCATGGCAACAGTTCACCCCAAGGAAACAGTTGACGTGTACCTAGCTGACCTACGAAAGTTATCTGTACCATTTGGTGGGGGTTGACGACAAGATATTAAGCTATGCCTTTTTAGTAGGCTTACCTGAGAGCAGTAAACTGTTGCGGGCATCATCACGAATTGATGAATTGACAACGGACGAGTTATTAGCCCGAGCTCGAAACATCTGTAAGGAACAGGAGCCAATTGCAGCAGCAGCTAGTATTCGACATGCAGCAGTCGAACCGCATGGAAGCAATGTAGATTCTCTCCCAGGTAGTAATAAGTGTGTAGGCCCAGTATGCTATAAATGTAGGGAGGCCAATCATTTTGCTAAGGAGTGCCAGAGTGATAGGTGTGTATATCCACGAGCACAGAGTACAGTATAATACTATCGCTGTAATAAGTTTGGGCACATATCTTGCAAGTGTTCGGGAAACGACATTGGGGGCAAGGTACTATCGCCACCCTTGCCCCCTGTCAACCAATAAACACAGGATTACCAGTCATTGGCGTTAAAATTGACGATGTGCAGTGTTCGGCACTCGTAGACACGGGGTGTTCCCGGCCTATAGTTAGTCACATCATTGTCAGATGTGGCGGGAGCAATCAGTCGGCATTATAACCAATGGTTTATCCTGAGCATGTTGTGGTGAAGGGACAGTCACAATCTGTACTGAGAAGGGTGACACAGCCAAAGTTGACGTTCTGGTGATGCAAGAAAAATCCCTTGGCTACGATATGTTGATTGGAATTGATGCCATACAAGCACTAGGAGGCGACCGACACCTTGATTGGAAAGGCTCGAGAAGACTAGAGATGCAAGTGAGATGTTAGTATGAAGGAGACTGGCAACAATAAAGTGTCTAGTTGACGAATACAGCTTGCAGATGGACATTACCTTAGTTTCGTTGGTGCAGAATTTGGCTGATAGCTTGACTAGAGTACCAAAGAGGTGGATTGATGTAATGAGGCAGGGATCTGATCCTCCACAACAGACATGCGCGGCCGTAACAGATCAATTAACACCTGACCAGATCCGTACAATACATCAGCAGAATGGACATCCCGGAATTCGGAGGACAACATGTTTTGTCCAAAGAGTGTGTCCTTCAACTACAAGAGCATCAATCAAGGCACCTATACGCTCGTGCAGAGAGTGTCAGTGAATTGATCCGGCACCATCCCAATAGCAAAAAGGGAAGCTTGAGGTGGAGGACAACTGGTATCGAGTAGGAATGGATGTAACACATCATGAGGGCAAGCATTTTTTGACCTTGACAGACTGTGGCCCGACACGTTTCACGATATGGCGTCTGTTGACACGACAGGATGCATCTAGCATTATACGACAGTTGAGAGCTGTCTTTTTTGAACGTGGTGCCCCGCTTGAAATTCTTACTGATAACACCACTACGTTTCGATGTCAAGAATTTCAGAAATTCACACAGGAATAGGGGATTAGAATGCATTACCGATGTGCATATTTTCCCGAAGGTAACGGTATAACAGAGCGGTGTCACTGCACCATCAAAAGAATTGCGACCAGCACACAGTGTTCTATTCCAAAAGCTTTGTACTGGTATAATGTGACACCCAAGGATGATGTAACACCAGGAACTGAACCAGCTAATGGGATTTACCGCTACGAACAGAGTGTAAAAGGAATTGATGTCACACCATCAGTGATTAGCATTGTCAATACACCATATCAAGTGGAAGACCGTGTTTGGGTAAATCCCCCGAATGCTGGGTGCACTGTAAAATTTTACAGAAGAAAAATAGATAAAATCATAAGTCCTTAGACCATGTTGATTAATGGTGTACCACGTCATGTAAAAGATATCCACCTCTGTTATATCTCTTCTGATTCTGAGGATAATGAGGAAGATCACATACAGTTCAGGGATGATCCTGATCACCTGCTACCCCTTCAGGTGAGCATAGAAACACTACCTACAAAACCAGATGAGGGAATGATGGGACATACTGGTGGCAATAGTGATGAGAAAGATGGACACAAGGAAGTAATGCCACCAGTTCCTCATTGAAGTACCCAAGAAAGACGAATACTGCCCACCCGCTGTGATTGTGAAACACCGCCTATAGCACCACGGAACGGGATGATGGTACACACTGAGGAAGATGGAACCGAGGAAGTGATGCCTGATTCCTCGAAGGAGTACCCGACAAAGACGGATACTGCCCCCCCCCCCTGCCCTGATTGTGAAACACCACACATGGACACACGAGAGGGGATAATGGAACAGATTGGTGGCAATAACGGTGGTAATGAGGAAGTGCTGCTCCCGATTCTTCAAAGAAGTACCCGACAAAGATGACTGACCACCTGCCCTGTTTGTGATCAGGTGGGAGTGTAGGGAAACGCATGACTTACCTAACTAGCATGTGTGCATAATTCAACGGGTTGGTCATGGAATGAAATCAATGAAGAAGGAAGAAACAAAAATGGCTGCCTTATCTCTTTATATCTCTGCAATCTTACCACCTGATATGCAGATGAGATGCTCCTGGTTGGAGATAAGAGGGTTGATTTTTCAGAGAGGAGGTTCATTTTTGAAGTTGGATTTTGGAGAAGTTTGATCAGCAGAAATGTGTTTGGAGTTGAGAGAAGGTGTGTTACATATACAGAAGTTTGGAAGTTGGAAGTTTGGACAACAGTGTCAAACTTTACCAGGAAATAGTTGATGTGAAGGGTAGAAGAAATAACACTCGAGTTATTTAATTATAAGCTTCCGGTCCTAAACTTTAATAGGCTGATTTTTTTTAAATCAATAAATACCAAACATTTATAGATTTCTGTTGCTAAAGCATGCATTAGCTTAACCTATATTCATACTCTATAGAATAGTTATAAAATAGATACCTATTAGCCACAGTTAGTGCCCAGATTATAAGCAATCTGTATTAACTAGCAACTGTATCTTTCAATTAGATGGGGTAAAGTACTGGTGATTTTCTTTACATGAAAACTAACACTTAAAGCATATTTCAAAACGCACCCTAAAACCCTTATACTATAATTTCCAATTAGTCACTAATCCACAAACCATATTTGATCTTTTCTTTACCCTAGTTAATATTAACCTTAAATCTACACCCCATATTCAAAACCTAACCACATCTTCCAATTTTAATCCTATTCTGAGGAGTGTAACTTCAAAGCAGATACTGATTCTTTGATACTAACTCTATTAATCCAAACTATCACTTCAGAGACATAGAAATATCTGACTTTGAAACCAGGCGCGGGGAAAACCATTTTGGTGCTGATGGACCCATAGATCTGGTTAGGTCATCCATCTAGAAGGAAAACTCCAATTTGTAAACCTGTGCCACTGACCTCATACGTCTTGGGTCCAATCGGGGGAGGGAGGCCTCCTCAGTCCTTGACGACAACCTCCCTAGAGATGATGACTTGATCAAATCACAGGTTTGCAAACCTAAACTGCTTAAGGAGTAAATAGGCTCTGCTTATCGCCTGGCTTCTATACTCCTTCTTTGCTTATTAGCCAGGAGTAGAGGTGCCGCCGCAGGGACTCATTAGAGACGCCCAATGTTAGCCTTGTTTTTTTGTTGTGCATAAAAAGAGGCCTTGCACTCATCTCTGGTGGGCATTCCCAACTCCCAATTTCTGTAGATGAGGAGTCGGCTGATGGTCTACTTGTGTTGCATGGTGGTGGCTATGTACATCCGTTTTGCCTAGCACCTCATCCTAGATCTGAAACTACGAAATAAAATGAAATGAAAGCTCAACCCCCCCACCCCCTCAAAAAAGGTTTAAACCAGACACGCACTCAAAGAATTCGCCTCCTCCCTTGAGACTTGCATTTACAAATATCCGTGGACTTAGAGCTAACTTAGATGATGTTGAATCATTTCTCCTAGCAAACTCCTCGGATTTCTTAGCACGAAGTGAAACTAACGCGTACTTCTTCATCCTATCTAAAACCTTTAACATGTCTGGTTATCTTCTACTTTGTCGTAAGGACTCTGACAGATGCAACCACGGACTTGGAGTCTATATTCGTAAGACCCCACCAATGTCTAATGAATCTAAACTAGAATCAGGTGATCAGGCCTTTATGTGCTTTAAACAAACTTTACAACATAGCGTTAGCTACCTGTATTTTCTTTATCACTCTCCATCAACCCAGGACTGTACTATAATCAATGTCTGTGCCAGCATATTTGTGGCACTCTACCTTGAGACTAGCGCCCAAATACATGTATTTGGAGACATAAACACCCGTCACAGAAATTGGATTTGCTTCTCTAACTACACTGACGCAGCTGGTAGCGTTATACATAACTATGCTATACTCCCCCCCCCATTCCTTGACACAGACAGTAACATTCACGACCCGTCTTCCAGATTGTCAGGACGAGCAAGCCTCACTTGTAGATCTATTTCTGACAACAGAAGCAAATACTCATTATCTACTCGGGAATGCTGATCATGCTGTGATAATGATAGACATCACTCTAAACTCTCGATCTCAAGTTGAAGAGCCATTGCTCCAAACGACAAAGTACTACAATAAAACTGACTGGGATGACATTAGAGATCACATCAGAGACACCCCCTAGGGAAATATCTTTTCTCTTCCTGTAGAACAGTGAATAAATGAGACTACTGAATGGTTCAAAGCAGCAATTGAAGAACAATATACTGAAACCAACAGGAAACGCATTGAAGTGCAGAAATTAGGAACTCATGATTTCTGGAAAATCTCTAATAGTGTAGTAAATAATGGGCAATCAACAATACCCCCACTATCCAACAATCATGAGGTTGTTTGCACAGCAACTGAGAAAGCTAACATGCTTGCCCGTCAGTTTGCCTCAAACTCTACCTTGGACCCAGCAAATCCTGATTTTCCTCGCCAGACAGAAACCACACAAGATGATCTGAAAATCATCCCTTCTCAAGTACATGATATCATAAAAAACCTAGACACCTCAAAAGCATGTGGGTCCTGGATATGACCTTAAACTATATCCGATGGTGAGGCCCCAGCTTGCAGGCCTTAGGGAGTGTGGAGCCACCCTTTAATTGCCATTGCTCCCAGGTCCACTCTGACCTGGAGTGGTAGTACCTGTTAGAGTCCCAACTATGGGTTAAATAGAATACAACTTAAAAAACAAATACACTATATTAAAAAATCGTTCTTCAAAATCACCAGATTCGGCATTAAATAACCTGAAAAAGGTTGATATGCCGTAAAACAAAACAACCAACCAATCAAAAGCATGTGGACATGATCTCATTCCGGCTGTGCTATTAAAAAATTGCTCCACTGGGGTTGCTCCAGTTCTCTCTTAACTCTTTAACAAATGCCCTAACAAATCTTGCATTCATGACTGCTGGAAAACTGCTTCTATGGTACCAATTTACAAAAACTCTTGTGAAAGAACTGACCTATTAAATTCTCACCCAACTAGCCTCCTTCCTCCTTTCACCAAAATATTTGAATCCTTAATTAATAAAGCTCTAGTCCACCACCTTACAGCTGCTAAACTTCTGTCTGATGCTCAATATGGATGTAGGCAAGCCCATTCTACTGCAGATATTCAAACTGTTATCTCTGAACGTATATACCAATCATTGCATAAAGCAGAGGAAGGGAAGGCAGTAGCCCTAGATATATCTAAGGCTTTTGACAGAGTATAGCACCATAGTTTTCTGATGAAAATAAAATCCTACGGTATTACTGGACGAATACTTAACATAATTAAATCCTTCTTAAATGAGAGAAGAATCCAGGTTGTCTTTAATGGGAGTACATCCAAACAATATGATATAAATGTGTGCGTACCTTAGGGATCGATCCTTGGTCCTTTATTATTTCTGATATTCATAAATGACTTACCTGATAAAATTGTCTCTGAGATGAGTATATTTGCAGACACCACGCTCTATAGCAGGCATGTGGGGAAAAACTAATGAGCGCATATCTAAGGTAATGGCAGAAACTAGTGGTGGGACGATCAATCGGAATCGTTAATCGTAAAAATCGTGTATTTTGGGAGGTATCGGAATCGCATCGTTAAAAAATACCTTAATTTTCCGATTCCTTCATTACGATTCTTTTAGTCTGATGTTGAAAAAAAGAAAAAAATTTCCTGATGTTTCTAACCGCAAGAGAGAAATGTAGCATGTTATAAAAAGAAACCAAAGAAATTCATTATTAACAGGGCAATGCTTAGTGCCCCTCCCTTACAAGGTTCATTCATTCAGATCTATTGTAATCAAAACTACAAAAGAGTTAACTTGAAAAGAAGCATGCAGGGCTCTACATTGCGAGTAAAAATAAAAAAAAACGCTTATCTTTTTGGCGATTGTTTTTTTTTACTGACAAATCTTCTAATACTGAATGAAAATGCTTTTTCAACTTATATTTTCTTAAAATAAAACGAGCAAAGTCAAATTATTTAAACAGTAAAAGGTTTAATAGAACAATATACTTTTTTTTTCTTTTTTTCACATTGTATTATTTCGCAAAGTTTTGACAGTAGTCGGATTCTTTTGAAGTTTCAAAAAAATCGACCCCATACCTATCTCTTCCAAACCTAAAGTTATTAAATAACTCCTTTGTTAATTTAAGGGTAATTAATTCAATTCAGTCAAGTTTTTTTTTTTTTTTTTTTAATTTCATTGAAATAAAATCCATTATTTTTTTTTTTTTCTCCAGAAAGATAAAACCCTGAATTTGATTATATTAAAAGCAGAATGATATCTTTTTTCTAGAATTTTAAATTGAAAATTAAAAGTGTTTTGCGCAGTTTTTTGCCGAACGAAAAAGAAATTAATATATATATATATTTTTAAAAGGTTTTGTAATCAATTAATTTTTATGTCTAAATAATATTTACGATTAATTAAATAATTTCATTTTAAAAAGTATTTATAAATAGAATTTACTTTAGACTTATAGTTTAGCAATATTGAACCGCATCAACGATGTGTGAATTGAACACAGTCAACCAAAAAAAAAATTCAAAAGAAAATGCATATTTGCATTTCATTATGTAAACTTTTATACATTGGTTTCAAAAATTAAATTCTATAAGTTTTTTTTGTTAACTACCAGTTGGTACAATTTACCGCCCCATCCCTTTATATTTTTTTCTTTTTGTCTTTTTTAGCGGATTATTTTCAAATAATTATCCAAATAAGTGACTAGCTTTAAAACAAAATTTAATAGTAAATTATTTGTTTACAGATAAACTAAATTTTCTAATATGGCCCAAAGTCCAAAAAAAGTCTTGCATGGAAACTTTTTGAAATTGATGAAGATGATGAGTTGAAAGCCATTTGCAAAGTCTGTCAAATTAAAATATCGCGAGGAATAAAACCATCTAACATGACTACAACCAACATGTTAAAACATTTAACTATGAAGCATCCAAATAAATTGGAGGAGCAAAATAAAAAAGAAAAGGAACAAAAAATTACCAACTAGTCACTCAGAGCAGTTTTATTAGTGAGGGTCGAAATCGCAGTGTCTTTTTTTTTTTTTTTTTTGCCTACGTCACCATCTAGGTGTCACCAATTTTTTTAACCCTCCTTAACTTCAAAGAGTAAATATAATATATACAACTAAAAAAATAATTTTTAAAAATGCTGATTCTATTCATGAAAAATTCTTTTAACTAGAAATTAAAACTTAGGTAAAGATAGTTGACTGACAGCAACAGGAGCACTGGTTAACTACTGAACCACGTGGAAAGGTGTGGGGGGGGAGGAAAAAAAGGAAATTAAATGATGATAATAAATTATGATAACCGTCTTTGAAAGGCACTAAACTCCTAAAATTTACTTCTTTAAAATTTTAGGCGGCACTCCCCGGCGATTTTAAAGCACTCTCTCACTCCAAAAAAAAAAAAAAAAAAAAAAAAAAATTTAAGTTTGGGAAAGATATATTTATTATAACCGAATTCCTGTATGAAGACTGGATCTACTTTATTGGACGTTAATTTGTGAGATAAGTAATTTTTCAATGTTTAATATGTTTTTAAAGTTTCAATTATCAATTAAATTTTTTTAATTGCGTTTATTTTTCAATTTATTTAAAAAAAAACAGGGTTTTAAATGTATTTTTCAAGGTAACAAGCTTCGAAAGAAGTCTAATAAAAAAAAATCACTTAATTTTTAATTTCGACAACCCTGAGAATTTAATTATTAAAACAATATTGAAATGTGACATTTTTTTATTTAACATTTCTATTAGTTCAATTAATTTTCTTTCAATAATTCATTTCACTCAACCAGCTTCACCATTTTTTTAATTTTTTTTTAATCTTTTTCTGTAATTTTGGTAATTATGTTAGCTCAATTTTATCTAGTATTTCATTTGTTTTTTATAGTGGTATCATTTTTATGTGTTTCTTTGATATACCCTATTTCAAAATTAATTTGGCTAAACTTATTCTTCACGTTAGAAACAACGTGTAAAAGCAATGAAAAAGTAAAAAAATAATAGGTGTTAACTACTCCTTGTGAATTATGGAGGTCTGAAGAACTGCCGTCACAAATACAACTATCAATAGCCAAACAAAAAATCGTTTTTGAAATTCCTTTAATTGTAACTTTTCGCTATACCTACCTTTTGGTATAAAACACAAAAGCTTTCGATTAATGGTATTTCTCATATATGGTCGTTAACTTTGGAAAGGTTATTTTGTATCTACGGTGCCATGTCACGTGGTATATTGTTTTTTTTTCATTACGCACGTTCATTTATAAATTATTAAATTAAATATTTATCTTTTTTATATTTAATTAGTATATATTTTCTTTCTCTTCCGCTATATTTTTTTTATTTAATTCATTAAATCTGTTAATTATGAGGACCAAAATAATGAATCGTGTGTATTTATTCTCTAATTTTCTTGTTTTTGTTCTGTTATATAAATTCTATTTTATTTGTTTTTTTCTCTGAAGGATAAATTCTATTTTCTTTGAGTTTTTTTTTCTGTATTCCAATTAAGTAAAATAAATTTTCTCTAAAATAAATTTTGCTAATTTTTCCGTTTAGTTTACTATATAATAATTTTATTTAAACCAAAACACGATGGTGTAGACATAAAATATCTCTTCCAAAGTTAGGGAACATATTTGGGAACTACCGACCATAAGTATAAAACTACCTGGTATATTTCAAAACAATAATTCCCTAGGAATCGGAATCGTACTTGGTATCGGAATCGTTAATCAATATTTTCCTGGAATCGGAATCGTATAAAAATTAGGAATCGTCCCAACACTAGCAGAAACCCTAGAAGACTTTCAGTCTGTAGTGGCATGGGGTGAAAAATAGATGGTAATTTTCAACGGTGTCAAGACAAAGCTCGTTTCCTTTAATAATTACATGAAACTTTACCAACCACCAATAGCTATGGCTAAAGATACATTACCTGAAAGTACTTTGTTCAAACTCCTCAGTTTAACGTTCACAGGAAACATGAGTTGGAATAGATACATTGAGAGCATTGCCAAGGCTGCTGCAAAAGAAGGTGGGCTCTCTCTACCGTGCTAGAAAGTTACTTATGCCTGAAAGTATCCTGTCCCGCTACAAAGCCACCATTCGCCCATGCATGTAGTACTGGTGACACATTTGGGCTGGTGCATCTGCTATTAATTTCTCGCTCCTAGACTGGGTTCAAAAGAGAGTTGCCAACCTGATAGGTCTTGAACTGTCATCTAAGCTTCAGCCCTTGTCCCATCGATGAAATGTTGCATCCCTCCGTCTGTTTTACAAGTATTTTAATAGTGGATGTTCTGACGAACTTCACGCCCTTGTACCCCCTCGACGAAAATACCCCCAACAAACCCAACAAGCAATGACGTCTCACCTCTTCACAGTAGAAATCCCTATATCTAAGAAAGCCTTCTACTCTAATAGTTTCTTCCCCAGAACTGCTAGATTTGAAATTCTCTTCCGGGTTCCTGCTTCCTTAACTCTACTGACATGCAGAAGTTCAAGTGAAATTATATATATATACTAGCAGGGAGACCTGATGTTGTCCGGGATTGAATGATCAATGAATATTTCACACTCCTATATTTTTATTGTCATTGAAATCCGTGAAATCACCCGGGAGGAAGCTTTACATGCTTCCATGCAGTAACTTAGTCCAAAATATGCTATTCTACATTGCACTCTAGAGAACCTACTGTTTTTTTTTTTTTATAAAATTATCTTATAAACTTCTTTCCAGTTAAGAAAAAAAACCCCAAAAAAACATTAACTGATATCAAACACTAGAATGAACAAGAAATGATGGATCAATTTACCTTAAATTTATATGTGAAACTTCTAATTGTTTTTATTTTTTTCTTATTGCCAACTTTTCAAAAAGCTACTTAGGCCTGAGAGTATCCTCTATAAGGCCACCATTCGCCCATGTATGGAATACTGTTGTCACATTTGGGCTGGTGCATCTGCTACTTGTCTCTCACTCCTTGACAGGGTTCAAATGAAAGTCGCCAACCTGATAGGGCCTAAACTGTCATCTAAGCTTCAGCCTCTGTCTCATTGACAGAAAGGTTGCATTCCTCTGCCTGTTCTACTTTAATGGTGAATGCTCTGACGATCTACAAGCACTTGTACCCTCTTGACGTGAATACCCCTGACAAACTTGACAAGCAGCTAAATCCCAGCCCTTCACAGTAGAGATCCCTAGGTGTAAGAAAGCCTTCTACTCTGTTTCTTCTCTAGAACTGCTAGATTTTGGAACTCTTGCGGGATTTTGCTTTCCCAACTGTACTGACATGCAGAAGTTAAAATGTAATGTGAACAGACATCTTGCTACTCATCTCCCTTCATAATACCCCTGCAAATTATGTCCCCGATAAGTAGCCCCTACTTCAAAGTGGCACTGTGCCTTTTTTTTTTTTTTTCTTACACAGGCATCACCACATTATCAAGGCCAAAGGCCACTCGAGGATAAGGGTTAAAGAGTGTACCGTAGAAATTGGACAATATAGTAATCATTAGTAATGGAAATTCGGTAAATTCGTTAACTTATATGGAACAGCTCATTGTTTACGTTAGACTTGAAGACAACCATATTGTAGTCAGCCGGAAAGCAGGAAACGAAAGACAATTCCACAGGAGTGCAGTTCTAAGAAAGAAGCTTTGTTCATGGAATCTACGTTTAGGTTTGGGCACAGATAAAGAGTGGGGGGAATTATTGATAGTGTTTTCAGCTAGATGAGTGTTTCTTGTGAAACTTTGACGAGGGGGGGCATAGACTGAAGCTCAGTCGAACACTTTCCGTGAAAATAACGATACATCAGAGAACAACTCGCAACATCTTTTCTGTGAGTTAGAGGTTGCAGGGAAGAGAAAAGGACATCTCCTACGAGGCTACGAAGTCTATTTTGAACTCTATCAAGGCAGGACGTCCTTTCTAGCAGCTCCTGCCCAGATGTGGACACAGTATTCCATCCTTGGACATATGTGGCTCTTGTATAGATAGAGAATTGCATCAGCAGTGAGATATCTACTGGATCGATAGAAAGATCCCACCATTTTTCCAGTGGTCTTGGCAACAGATTTGATGTACGTGTTTCATTTAAGATCAGGAGTAAAGGTCAAGCCCAGAAGTTTGTCAAAACTTGAGGCCTCCTGAAGACAAGAGCCATTCATTTCAATTGATGCCAGATGTGGATCAGAATGTTGATGATGTAAAGAGAGAAGCTTGGTTTTAGATGCATTAAAAGTAACCAGCCACTCCTTTCCCCATTGTACCACGTGCTCAAGATCAGAGGAGAGAGAATTGGAGAGAACTTGGTCGTTTACTGTCTTAGATGTGCTACCATAAATGGTAGTGTCATCAGCAGAAATGTCTACAAATGATGTAAGGATGTGATTTGGAAGATCATTAATGTAAATCAGGAAAAGAGTTGGGCCCAAGATGGACTTCTGAGGGACACCAGCATTAATACTGTGAGCTTCTGATTTTTGCCCCTCAACTACTACTCTTCTGAACCTATCAGAGAGAAATGATTTAATAATTGTGAAGACATTTCCAGCTATACCATAGCTGGAGATCTTGTGAAGTCAACCTTTATGCCATACCCTATCAAAGGCCTTAGATATGTCAAGAGCAATTGCCCTAGGAAGGTTGCCTCTGCTGAGAGATTTGCTAATCCTATGAGATATAACTGTAAGCACATCTGTTGTTGATCTAGCAGAACGGAAACCATATTGAGTATCACTAAGAAGGTTATTTTTGTTGAGATGGTTGATTACTTCTGTATTTAACACAGATTCCAGCAACTTACTCATGATGCACAGGAGACTTATTGGCCTGTGCTGAGAGGGAGATGAGCGATCACCTGAATTCTTGAATACATGGCAAACTGATGAGATTATCCAGGTTGATGGGAAGCAATTCTCCTTCAGACAACGTTTAAACAGTTTTGTAAGTATGGGCGTTAGTTCTGGTTGAAGTTTTTTGAGTACTATAATTGGAATACCATCATGGCCGGTTGCTTTACTGGAATCTAGGTTTTTGATTAGCTTGGCAACATCACGTACAGATATATGTATATCACATTGCATGTTTTCTGATACAGGAGGAAATATTAGGGGTTGGCGGCATTAGTCGCAAAGGGTAGAATTAGCTGCAAAGTTCTTGGCAAAGAGTTTGGCTTTGTCTGATGCTGACGAGATTACCTCAGGTCCATTGATGATAGTTGGGATAGAGCACATGCTTCTGTTCAGGATTCTGTTTGCTATTTGCCAAAACTGGTGGGAACCAAACTGCTGCTCAGCTACTTCGGACTTGACAGACTGAGCATACAACTCTCTTGCGTTCTTTATTACTTTCTTACAATGGTTGCTGGCAGTCCTGAAAGCGGCTTTAGTTTCCATACATTTATTACGTTGGAAGCAGTCAAAAAAGTGATTTCTGTGCGTAATGGCAGCAGCACATTCTGGAGAGAACCATGGCTGGCTGTTAGGTTTTTGTTGGAATTTTTTGGATGGTATGAGTCGGTCTATGCCTACAATTAACCATTCGGTCAGGTCTGATACTATAGAAGACACATCCTTTTTAAACATGGAATGCAGAGTTAGGTCAGATATGAATGTACGGAAGCTTGTGTTGCCGTAGATAGTCGTGTCATCAGCATAGATGTCAACGAATGATTTAAGTATGTGTTTAGGGAGATCATTGATGTAGATCAGGAAGACAGTTGGGCCCAGGATGGATTCCTGAGGGACTCCAGCATTAATACTGCAGGCTTCTGATTTTTGTCCATCGACCACTAGTCTTATGAGCCTATCAGAGAGAAATGATTTAATGATTGAGAAAACATTTCCAGTTATACTGTAGCTGGAAATCTTGTGAAGTAGACCTTTATGCCATAATTTGTCGAAGGCCTTTGATATGTCAAGAGCAATTGCCCTAGAAAGGAAGCCTTTGTCAAGAGATTCGCTAATCCTATGAGATATAACTGTTAGCACATCTGTGGTAGATCTTTGCTAGGTTTTTGCTGGAACTTTTTCGAGGGTATGAAACGGTCTATACCTACAATTAACCATTCGGTCAGGTCTGATACTATAGAGGACACGTCCTTTTTAAACATGAAACGCAGAGGTAGATCTGATATAAATGTACGGAAGCTATACGAGTCAGTCTTAGTGTATCAATATACTGTACGATGGAGAGGTATGTTTGGAGACTTTTTACATTTCATTTTTATCTTAATTGATACAACAGAGAAGGCGGAAGATCCAAGAGGAGACAGAACAGAAACTGAACATAGTTCAGGGCAAGTTGTGAGAAAAAGATCTAGTAGACTCGCATACTGGCCGTCATTGTCGGGCACACACGTGGGTTCGTGAACAATCTTAGTGAGGTCATAAGCAATGGAGAAATCATGACAGAACCTCCCCTCATCATTGGTCTTGTTTGAGTGGGTCAACCATTCCACGTAGTGAACATTGAAGTCTCCATATACGTGAATGTTAGCTGAAGGATAAGCAGATAGGACTTGGTCAATCTTCTCGGATATGCTTTTAAAGATAGTAACTCCGCTGTTGTGTGGACGATAGAGAGTAAATATAAATGCAGTAGTGTGAGCTAATGCAACCTGGAAGCACATATAGGGTAAGTTAGGATCTTCTCTGGAGATGTCCCTACCACATGGAAAGCCATCTTTAATATAGGCACATATTTCATGCCCATGGCGATCTTGGGGGTCAGATTTAGAAGGTAAGTTAGAGTATCCTTTAATTGCGAACTCTTCTAGGGAAATAGCCTGTCCAATGTCAGTTTCGCTTAGAAAAAATATGTCTGGTTTAATCTCCTGTAATTGGGTTTCAACCTCTGGAAGGTTAGAACGTAGACCCCTGATGTTGGAGAAGGAGACATGGTAGTGGAGGTCTACGTTGGAAGTTGGAGAACCGGGTTTAATTGTGTATTTTTTCTTGAAACTTGTCAAGATAGAATTTTGGAATTTGTGGGCTAGGTCGTCAGATTTGCTTAGAGCAGGACAAAGAGGGGAAACTAAGAGAAAAAAAAACGAAGAATTTTTTTTTTTTTTTTTTTTTTTGTAGCACATAAGGTAAAGCCGTAACAATTACCCACTAGTATGGCATCGAGAGGCCCCATAAGAAGCTACTGCATGGTCCAGAATCCATTCATCAAATGGCAATACAGCAGCCCCAGTACTTTGCACCTGCTGATAGGACAGCCTCCTTAGTGGTTAATCCAAGGTTCGGGTCCCTGACTATCAGTCGGATAACGTCAGGCCAGATAAAACGTTTACCTCCAACACCCTTACTAGTGACATGGCTACAAGGATAGACATAGAAACAGAAAATTTCTGCTAACTCTTCGTGCAAAATACTGCCAACCTAGAAAACCGCTTTTTCTTCTCCCTTTGTCAGAAAAATCACTCATTAAAAAATGAGGACTGAGGGACAAATAAGGGGAAGCGAGTGTAACGGGAGCTGCCAATAACGCATCCACAATGCGTTTTCTACTCTCCATTAAAAAAAAAAAAATTAAGTATCATACTTAATAAAAGTCCAACGGACGTGTTTAAGGGAAAGTATGGTGATAGATTCCCCTCTCACGAACTAAAAATGAATACAATTACCTAATCTATTTTTGCAATCAACTTGGTAGATAAATAAACATTTATGGACGAGAAAAACGTTAGCATTTAATAAAACAGAAATACATAAATTAAATACTGAAATAAAATGTAGTTATTAATATTTGAATCTAAAGATAAAAAGTAGGATTAATATAGAAGTCACTTATCTCGAAAAAACACTTCCGTCTCCAAAATGCAAACTGTAGAAAAGAATTTTAGTTTTAATATCAGCGTTCAAAAGACTTTTTTTTTTTTAAATTGTTTGGAGTGAAAATTGAATTTAAAAAAAAAAAATATTGATTTACTTATTATTAGAGTACAAAAAATATTTAGAAAAAATGTTCAATACACGTTATATTGAAGACAACAATAAATAAATGAATGAACCAGTTTATTTTGTGGACCGATGATAACTGAATTGGTGTTTTTTTCCTGATTGTTTAAATTTCATGACAAAATTCATGATGGGGGGAATCGTATGAAGCTTTTAAGCACTGAGAGGGTAAAAAAATTATCATGTAGATTATTATTTATTAAAAAAAACAAAATAAATTACTTTCACTTTTTAACTGATTTAATAAATCCTTTTGCATTGTAAAAAATGTCTTTTCGTCATTGTGTAATGAATTGTTTTGAGTTATTTCTTCTTGATATTTCCAGATACACAATGTCTTATGCCAGATTCCTACAGTCCTCGATATGTGGAAGCCGCTTGGTATGATTGGTGGGTGGAAAGTGGCTTTTTCAAACCCGAATATGTTGCTGTAAGTTTTTCATTTGTAAGGAATTTTTTTTATTGATGATTATACTCTGTTTGTATAATCTATAATAATATTGGAAATTCTCTGAAAGATATTTTGTTGAATTCATGAACATATTCAATAACTAATCATTTTTGGTTTGCTGTATATTAGATGGATTTTAGAATTCGATTTACAGTTGAATCTGGCTGGGACCTTATTTATCCCTTTCTCTTAAATCCATCCTTATCCCTTTCTCTCATGTTTTATTGGTATCCCTGCTATCTCAACTGTTCTACATCTACTAACCCAAGAACTCTCATCCATTCTTTCAATGTGGCAATAGCATCAAAGTCCTCTGCACACATTCTTTTATACTGTCCAAATTTAATCTTTTTAGGTCATCAGATATAAGCTTGATTTTAAGACTCACATTTACTTTTTTCTTTTTTACAAGAGAGTTACCACATATCAAGGCTTGAATGCCACTCGAAGATAAGAGTTAATGAGTGTACAAAGGTCATTAAGACAACAGTTTAGTAGTTGGTTAGTGGTGAAAATTGAGTAGAATTTGATTATTTAAGGGAGTGGCTCAACAAAAACTTGTTTGTATTGGACTTGAAGATGATCATTTTGTAGTCAGTTGGAAAGCATGCTAGCAAAGCAGTTCCACAGGAAGCTTTGATTTAGGCACAGATAGGTAGTAAGGGAAATTTTTTATAGTGTTTGTAGCTAAACAAGTGTTTTTTTGTAAAAGTTTGGCAAAGTGTAATTTATACATTCATCATATCATTCTTTTTATGATTTCTGTCATTAATTGAAACCGTTGGGTAGGATGCTCAACTATTCAAAAGTGTGAAGAGAGGAAGACATCTGGTGTAGTTTGGACAAATTTTGGGAAGTATAAAGGGTTTAAATGATGCAAAAATGTTAAATAATGCAATATATTTCAACGAGCAAGTTTGTCTCATGCTTCAGCAATTCTGGACAAGAAGAATTAGTTCCAAAATTAATGGAGCTGTTTTCTGACTTTGTAGGTACATCCGTGTGCGTTAAGACACATGAAGATAAAGTTCATAAAACAGGTAGACAGGGGCAAAAAATTTTTTAATAAATTATTCATGCACAATATCATCTATAAATTATTAAAAGCTTCTTTTTTTTTTTGCATTGGATGGCTTTAAGAAATTGTCTTCCAAAGGTCAGGCCCTTTTTTATCTCTCTCCCTCAGGTAAAATTTTCTCACTTTCTTTCTTAGCCCCCACCTCCACCCCATAAACTTCAACTGGTCAACATCTACTAACCATTCTTTCTATTGAAACCATCAAAGTTTCCTATTCTACACACAATTTCCCATACTGTCCAGATTTAATTCCCTCTCTGAGGGCATCAGAACTAAACATGTCTTTAAAACTCGCAATACACATAGTATCGTTCTCTATTGTCACAGATTGTGGCCCTACACTAACATTGATTAGGTTAATTAGACAAATATGCAAGTTTGCACATTTAAGCTTGAGGTATTTTTAGATAAAATGATTTTGAAAATAGTAAATATTCAACAGATCAAGAATTCAGCAAAACAATAAACAATAACAATTTGAGGACAATGGTAAGCATCGGCCTCATTTTTGGAAGCGCCAAGGATGACGCAATTATGGTTTCAGAGAGGGGGATCAGTTTATAGGACAAAGAAACAGATTATTATATAGTTAACAGAAATTGTATTAGAGTTTTTGAGTCAGTTACAGAGCTATTCCCTTGGAGAGAGCATCGGTTCTTTTACATCCTGAGAGCAAAAGGGACGTTTACGACTTTAAGATGTAATATTAGCCATGAGAATTTGGAATTGTAACTCTGATCACCTCAGTGTCAATGACTTTGAAATAAAGCTAGATTTGCAATTGTAAAAAAAAAGTATGACTATTATTTAAAAAACCGTACTCTGTTGAATAGAGTTGTTTATTTTATTATACTAGCAATAAACACGGGCGATAAAATGCTTTGGATAATCACAGAGTTCAAGGGGGTTCTGCTAAAATCGTCCCACCCTCTCATAATTGCACAGACCCTCTTAAGACCACACATAATCATCTTTAGAAGAAAAAAGTCACGCAGGATTTATCTCTTATAGAAAAAAAAGAAAATGGTTAACTGCCCTAAAACACTAGAATAGCTCAAATGGCTAATTTTACATTAAATTCTGAAATAATACTTTCATTAAAGTTTTTCAAAATATTCACACGTAATTGCCTACAAAGGTAAAATCACATATTTTGGAGAGGTAGTCAGATGAGATGAGAGGTTAACGGAAGGCATTAATCTACAATAATACCAAAGAAATATTGCAATATATACATTTTTAAACAGTTATGAAACCACGCCGGTACGTCGCGTCACTCAGTAAGCCCTTCTTCAGTGCGTTGGTGGAATCATCGTTGCTGCAATGTCCACAAGGCCGGATCCTCTGATCGTCTAGAGATTTCGTCTTCGGAGATACCGGGTGCTCGTTGACGGAAGCAGTTTCTCAAGTAAAAAAAATAATAATGAAACATCAGCACATCAAAGAATTTTGAATAACAAAAACTCTGGAGATTGGGTTATATAGAATGTATTAAAAGAAAACCATAAAAGAAATATATACAAACATATGTACAGTTTGGAGTATGAGTTTGTAAGCAAGCATTTAAACTTCTAAGTGGGGCTTCCACTTGCTGGAATTCACAAGTCTATTAACTTAACCCTTTTTAGTTATCGGGCAATAGGCGAGGGGGGAGAGAAGAGAGGTGAGGTGGCTTGACTCTGTCTTCTGCTTCTAAATCTGAATCTGTTTTTAATTCTGACTTTCTTGGTCTTTATATAGTAGAGCACTGGGCGGGACGGCAATTACCAATTCCTTCCCGACCAATCAGAATGCTCAATAACCAAATCGTCTGATTCTCTCTCATTGGATAATTTGACTGATGACCAAAAATTGGCCACCTCCCACAATCCAAGAATAATTCTAACTCCTCCTCGATCAACCAAAAAACGCCCGATGGAAAATAACCAGTTTTCTCTCATTGGATAATTTCCAAACTGCGTAATACGCGATAACCGCGTAAGTAAGAAAACTGCGTCCAAGGAAAAAAAAATGCTTCGTGAATTCTGCCCTTAGATGTGACACTTGTTCATTATCAAAGGAAATAAACAAATTTATTCTGTTAACATCTCGACAAAATATGTTATTGAAAAATCTCCTGATCTAAATTTCAAAACTGCGATTCAGCTTGAGAATGAAAACATTAGGAAGGTCATTTTGGGTTCAAATGGTTTTATCAGAGTCACACCAAATCATTTAATATTTGATTCGAAAAAACATTCTTTGAAGCCGACAAATGCGTGTGTGAAATTTTAATTCCAAAGAAATTATTTATCTTTGTTTTGATAACCAATGTAGTTTTTAGTTCAAAGCAAAAACATAACCTATCTGTTGTTTCCCTCAGCTGACACATGAATCGTGTTCCCGAATTTGTCACCATCGTTGTACCGAAATCGACCTCGGGTTCAATTAATATTTTGGATTCATTTCTCTTATCCTCAGTTTTATCAAAGGAAAAAAATATTTCCCTTTTTTGCACTGGATATGACTGTATCGGAATTTGTCACCATCGCTCGACTTGAAAACAAAACGTATGTTTTTTTTTGAAGTTATCATTCTGTCCATTTTGACTAGATCATTATTATTGTTTTGCTTTAAAGAAAATAGAAAAAAAAAATACTTTGGCAGAATTGAAGCCAGCAAGGTTCTCTGGTAGTGCCCGGCACAAGATATTAACATTTATCTTTTAGTTAACCGGTGTTGCCCGGAATAAGATCTTAACATCTATCTTTCAATTACCCGATATTGCCCGGGATAAAATACTAACGCTAAATAAAAGCGTCACATCGACCCTAATGGTCTGATGCTGCCTTTCTTTGGTGTTACAATCGCCCCCACATGGGGTGGCGATTCTCAATATGAGGACGACGCCCCATGTCCTCAACAACCAAAGAAATTCTCCCAACTAATACTACTGCGTCTTAACTAAAAGTTAATGGTCACTGACGATTTCACGCTGCCTCTCTTTGGTGTTACACAGTTCTAGATTTCGATTTCAGTTATTTCTACATCAAATGCATTACAATCCAGTTTTAACTTCTCTAACTTTTCTTTTAATGTATGCATGGCATTTTTAAGGAATTGCAGCATATTTATGTGCATTTACTGCAGATTATTTGGAAACCATTAATTTCTGGAGATTTTCAGTAGCATATTCTAATTCCTAGCACAAAAATACTTATATGGTAAATTCCATTGTTTTATCTTGTGTTTTAACAAAGATATAACATTTTTACTGAAAAAGTAGTGTAAAAAATGCGACAAAACGCATATGGTCTTAAAGAGAGAAAAATATCCAAACATGTGAGGCACAAAAATAGTCATAATTTCTTTAATTTTAATTGGATTTTAAAAATTTAAAAAGATTCTTTCTTAGCTCATCAAGCTCATTCTATGTATTCCAATATTTAAATATTTTAAGCCATTTCAAATTTTTCATGTGTAGTGCTAATCATGCATACATTTTGTGGACTGGAGTTTTTTTTTTTTTTTTTAAGGAAAGGGAATCTACTATTATCTATGTGGCAGTATTGTATTGTATTGTTTTGTTTTGATGCAGGCCAAAAATGGTGAAGCTGAGAAGTTTGTCATGGTGATTCCTCCTCCTAACGTCACTGGAACTCTTCATTTGGGACATGCCCTCACAAATGCTGTCGAAGACACAATTACCAGATGGTAAGAAAAGAATGATAGCTAATATATAAATTTAAGTTAGTTTAAAAGTTAATAGTATTTAAGCTGAAAAATCAAACTTTGATTCTCATTAGCCAATTTTCATTTTTATAACCAAAACTTGGCAGTATAACATACTTTGTTACAATTTATTATAAAAATCACTTTTTGTAAATTAGTAATATGGAGACATTATTAATCAAAAAGAAAACTTGGCTGACTTTTGTTCTTTTAGTTAATGTTCCTTATTTTTCTATTCATATTTTTTTATGGAAATCACTCCAGACAATGACTGAAATAACTAAAAAAAAAAAGAAGTTACTTTATGCTCAAAAAGCAGTCAACAATAATATTAGATGGATAGATTTTGATAAAAAAAATAACAATTCTTCTCTCCATGTTAGAAGCATTTCTCATAGAATGTATGCACTAAAGCACAAAATAAGACAAGCGAGAGTCACAAGTCATGCCCAAAGTAAACCCAAAGTTCACATTGGTTTATTTAGAATTATGTTTTCTCACTCTTCTCTGTTATCAATGGTTTATTTGTAATCTAATTAATTTTCTTATTTTGTTGACCAGTATAGTTTTCTATTCAAAAGCTGCAAATGCAAATCTGCTTTGAAATTGACATATCAAATATTGATGCCTGTTTTCAGAAATTGAGTTTTTGTTCATTTTCATAAATTTTTACATTTTATCCTGTTTGACATCTCTTAAGATAATCATACAGGAAGAGGAGGAACATTCACACTTGGATCTCTTGCGTTTACTGCGAGAATAAGACATATTTTTGTAGCACTATATTTCTATCTGGTTATTGTATGTTAGATATTTTATATTAACATTAACATGGGACCCTCCCATTTAATTTTATCATATTGATGTGCAATGTACTACTTTATGCAAAAACCTTTTTTTGAAATATATATATATATATATATATATATGTGTGACTATTATTTCATCTGTTTTTATTAGTTGTATGTGTTTTTTCTAGCTTGAAATATTTTTCTGGTTTTATTTTCGGATAAGGAGTGTTTCATTTTTCTTTGTTTATTTCTTGTATTACTAATTACTAAATTTAAAATTAAAATATGATTTAGAATGTTCATAAAAATCGGTTTTGTATGACTGATTCTTTCTGAAATTTGATTTAAATGCTATTTTAAATCTACATATATAAATATTGAGCTCTATTCTGTTTTACAGTTTATATGTTGTACACACCACTTGTACTATATAGTAGGTAGTCAATGAATTGGACTTTCAAATTTTGTTTGCAAATGGCACAGGTTGACACTTTATTTGGTAAGAATCAAATATCAATTTGGTATATCTCTGGCTTTTTAGGTGTAACATGAAAAATATAAGATGACTTAATATATTTTTCAATCCTCATGTAAAAAATTTCAAAACATAATACTATTTATCTGTAACAAGAGAGAGAGAGAGAGTGAGTTGGTATTCATATGTTTTCCAATGATATAATTTAAAGTCAACATTTATGATGAATACATTTTTAGTATCATTCACTTTTATGCTCTGCTCATAAATGATTTTTTTGAATTTAGATAAAATGACAATTCTTTGTGCAGGAAATAAAAATTTGGCTTAAATTAGTGTTGTGGGTACAAATCACCCCTATTTGAGAACTAAGTGAAATCAACTAGTCCGGTAAATACCACTGGTTTCAGAGACTAAAGGGAGACATTCATACCATATTTAACCGCATGCTATGAACACGTTCCTCTCATACCACTTTAGTAGTACCTGTATTCTTTATGATAAATACATATATTTTATACACTTTACACTACTTGCGTTTTCTTTCATTTGTAACCCCTAGCACGGGTCAACAACTGGTGATGAGGACGATTCTCGAAATTCCCAGATCAATCTACAATAATTGCTAACAACAACTGAATGACGAACATTCGGGAAACGAATTCACTCTAAAAATAAACCACCCATTGGAAGACAGCATTTGACGACCAAAAGGATTCAAGAAAAAAGAACATGCGCGGATATTCGAAATAATTTTTTCCTACGCTCGGGAGAAATTCGAAACTTCAAAAGTATTTATTTTTCAAAAGTTCGGACTACTTGTCTACGTTATGAAAAAAAAAAAACATTTGAGCGTAAAAATCCACAAATACGGGATAAAGAACACTTCGAAAAAAGAACAATTCTTGCCAAAAAAAAAAAGGATTTAACAAAGACGTTGTCAAAAAGCCTTATCTTGCTGTTAAAAAAGTTTAATAAACTGAGCTGAAACAGAATTCATAAGACGAATTGCATGGAGAATTATTATTACTGAATTAATGAGACCAAGTTTTCAGTAAGTACAAAAATAAAATTGTTGTTCTAAAAAGCATATCTTGCTTATGGTTAAAAGGCATTAGCGTTGGAAAAAGAAAAAAAAACTCCTGCAAAATAAATGATATTTTATTGGCAAAAGCGAGTATTTGCACAAATTAAAAAAGACGTTGGATTTTAATCCGATTAAAATAAACTTTTCACTAGTAGACGGGACTGCACGTCGAAGAAGAAGAAAAAATGATTTCGCTAAGCACAACAAATAAAGTGTTAACGAGAAAAGCAGTTGTGGAGTCGGATGGTGAAAGTCCGACTCTGACTCCTTGAATTCCTAAAATGCCGACTCCAACTCCTTTGATATCTTAGACTCCGACTCCTTGACCACTATGTGGAAATCTATTCTGCAGATTCATATACCCGCCTCCCACACCAATTCAGCATGCATTTTATAATTACTTTTCATGTATATCATTTTTTACACTTAACATTCACTTGTATGATAAATATACTCACATATACACTCTACCAGCTCTATTTATTTATTTATTTAACGTTAACTCCTAACAAGGCATATCACAACTTGGACGAAAAAGGCTACTTTTTGAGACCATGTCTTGGAAAGATTAGCATGATGTCGGTTTATGTTACATTTAAACTTCTGCATATCAGTACGACCAGGAAAGCAGGTAGCAGGTAGCAGGAAGGGAATTCCAAAGTCCAGCTGTTCAAGGGAAGAAACTATTAGAATAGAAAGCTTTTTGGCATCTAGGGAGCTCAACAGTGAAAGGGTGAGATCTTATTGCTGAACGGGTTTGTCGGGGATATGTATGGGGTACAAGTGCAATGAGTTCATCAGAACACATTCCATTAAAACATGCACAGAGATGCAACATTGTGACGATAAGACAAGAGCTTAGTTGATAAATTGGGACGGATTAAATTGACAACTCTTTTTTGTAACCTATCCAAGATGGAGAGGCTAGTGGTAGATGCACCAGCCCAGATGTGGCAACAATACTCCATGCATGAGCAAATGGTGGCTTTGTAGAAGTACGGGAGACTCTCGGGTGTGAGTAGTCTCCTAGCTTGATAGAGGGAACCCACCATATTTGCAGCAGTCTTTGCAATGTCCTCTATGTATTTGTTCCAGTTTAAAGTAAAATATGGTAAAATAGTCCCAAAAGAAGAGTTTGAAGGTAGAATTCTCAGGTAATGTGTTTTTTTTCCATCGATATAAATGGTTCGAGAGGTGTCTTGTAATTGTTAAAGGAGAGCAGCTTAGTTTTACTAGCATTAAATATTACCATCCATTTGCATCCCCATTCAACTATACTCTGGAGGTCATTTTCTAATAATTTTGCCATTGTCTTAGATTTATGTACATCTTTTCTTCCCTAATGCATGTTATAGAGCATTGTATCATCAGCAAATACACCCATCTCGGACACAATGTTATCAAGGAGGTTGTTTTTGAATATCAGGAATAATAATGGTCCAAGGATTGACCCCTGAGACACTCCCGCATTAATGTTATGCTGCTTGGATGTATGTCCATCAATGACAACCTGTATGCTTCTATTGTCTATGAAGGATCTAATTATATTTAGTATACGCCCAGTTATAACGTACAATTTAATTTTTATTAGCAGCCCTTTGGGCCAAACTTTGTCAAAGTCATTGGATGTATCATGTATCACAGACATGAGAAGGGGTGATTTTTACATCATCTAATGTGGCTTTAGTCCTCATAGGGAAATTTGGAAGAGTTGTTTGTTGGCTCTAAGGTGGAGTTAGAGATAATCGCCAGGACAGCAGTTTCGCCTTCTCCGTTACCGTGCATGCAACCTTCTGGTTGTTGCTCAGTGGAGGAATTATTGATTGTCCTTTATTCACTACACTAGTATAGATTTTTCAGAAATTACGAGTTCCTATCTTTGGTGATTTTATACGTTCCCTGATTATTTCAGCATGCTTTTTTTGGTTGTCACTATTTCTCTCTTACAATGATTTCTAGCATCTACGAATTTTGACTATTTGTATTTGACTTATGACGTACAAACTGGCGGAATGCATGCTGTGTTTGTGCCATGACAGCTGCACAATCTGTAGTGAACCATGGGGGTGAGTGGGGCTTGCTAT
Source organism: Euprymna scolopes (assembly GCF_053919585.1). NCBI lineage: Eukaryota > Metazoa > Mollusca > Cephalopoda > Sepiida > Sepiolidae > Euprymna > Euprymna scolopes. Next base: position 80,300,214 of record NC_136501.1, read on the forward strand.
AATACTTTCGTGTGGGAACATGTGCTTCAATTCCCGCTTTGCACCATTCAGTTGTCTCATTGGCTCTCTGTTCAGAAGGAAGAAAGATGATATCGGTCCATGGGGCATCTCTGACGTGTTCTCTAATTGTTTCCCAGTAAGCCCTGTTGTAGTACCTTGTAGTTTTTAGCAATGATTCCTCACCTTGATGTTGGGATTTAAATTTGATGTCAACTGATACCACTAGGTGGTCTGCATTTCCAAGTGGACTGTGGGCATTAGTCACACAATCCTCAGGTACTGGGGTGAGGAATTGGTCTAGAAAAAAAACCTGCTGAGGTTCACAATCTGTTAGGTCAGTTGGAAACATTACTGTCTCTGTGAGGGAATGGGCTATAGAGAAACTATTAGTGGAGCATCCAGCTGCATCTGTGTAACCTGAGAACCAAGCCAATTTTTATGGTGGACATTAAAGTCACCAAAAACATGTATTTGGGCATTACTATCTAAGGAGAATGCTGCATCTATACTATTAGAGACATGATCGATTAGGGTACAATTCTGACTTGAAAAAAAAAAAACGGCAGAGAAAATATAAGTAACTACCACAGTAATGAAATGTTAGTCAAAAGCACATAAAAACCTGGTCATCCAATTCAAGATTTTTCTCTCTAGTTTAAGGGAGGGTGTTACGAATATAGAGTCTAAGTGCGTGCATACATCTATCTGAGTCCTTACGGCAAGGAGGGAGATATCCTGTAATGTTAAAAAAGTTGGAGGGGATTGAAGAGTGTAAGTTTATTTCACTTAATGCTAAGATATTCGGAGAGTTTACTAAAAGGTAAGACTCTACATCATCTCTATTACCTCTAAGCCCATGGATATTTGTGAAAGCAAGCTTCAAGAGCAGAGCCGAATTAGGTTTTTTTTTTTACATGGTGTTCACCACTTATCAAGGCCCGGAAGCCACTCGGGTATAAAGGTTATTGCGTGTACAGTAATCAATGGGATAGTATTGTAGTAATCGTTAGTATTGGAGATTTGATAAAGTGTCTTACTTAAGGGGGCAGTTCATCAAGAATTTGTTTATGTTGGACTTGAAGACATCCAAGTTGTAGTCAGGTGGGAAACAGGCAAACGCAAGAGAGTTCTACAGGCGTGCACTTCTAAGAAAGAAGCTTTGTTCATGGAATCTACGTTTTGATTTAGGCACAGATAAAGAGTGGAGAAAATTATTGACAGTGGTTTCAGCTAGAGGGTGTTTATCGGGAAAGATTGGCGAGGCGGGACCAGAAATTGGAGCTCAGACAGGCACTTGCCATATGGGAGAGAAGTTGCAGGGAAGAGAAAAGGGCATCCCCCACTAAGCCACAAAGTCTATTTTGTACTGTGTCAAGGCAGATTAGGCTGTTTTCAGCAGCTCCTGCCCAGATGTGGCAGCAGTACTCCATCCTTGGACGTACTTGGCTTTTATATAGATAGAGAATTGCATCAGCAGTAAGATATCTGCTGGAGCGGTAGAAGGATCCCACCATTTTCCCAGCGACCTTGGCAACAAATCAGGAGTAAAGGTCAAACCGAGAAGCTTGTCAAAACATGGAGACTCCCCAAGACGAGAACCATCCATTTCAATTGATGCCAGATGGGGTCAGAGCATTGATGTAAAGATAGGAGCTTGGTTTTAGATACATTAAAAGTAACCAGCTACCTCTTCCCCCTCACTGTACCATGCGATCAAGATCAGAGGAGATAGAATCAGAGAACTTGGTCATTTATAGACTTTGATGTGTTGCCATAGATTGTCGTGTCATCAGCATAGATGCCAACGAATGATTTAAGTATGTGTTTTGGGAGATCATTGACGTAGATCAGGAAGAGAGTTGGGCCCAGGATGGACCCCTGGGAGACTCCAGCATTAATACTGTGGGCCTCTGATTTCTGCCTATTAACCACTACTCTTATGAGCCTATCAGAGAGAAATGATTTAATAATTGAGAAAAAATTTTCACTTATACCGTAGCTGGGAATTTTGTGAAGTAGGCCTTAATGCAATACCTTATCGAAGGCCTTTTGATATGTCAAGAGCAATCGTCTTAGAAAGGAAGACTTTGTTGAGAGATTCACTAATCCTATGAGATATAACCGTTAGCACATCTGCTGTAGATCTGGCAGAACAGAAACCATATTGCATGTCACTAAGAAGGTTATTTCTACTGAGGTGGTTGACTACTTCTCTATTTAATATGAATTCCAGAAGCTTACTCATGACACACAGACTTATTGGTCTGTACTGAGAGGGAGATGACTTATCACCTGAATTCTTAAATACAGGGCATACTGATGAGGTTTTCCAGGGTGTTGGGAAGCACTTCTCCTTAAGTCACCGCTTAAACAGTTTTGTAAGTATGGGAATTACTTCTGGTTGAAGCTTTTTCAACACAATAATTGGAATGCTGTCAGGGCCAGTTGCTTTACTGGAATCAAGGTTCTTGATTACCTTGGCGACATCATGCACAGATATTTGTATGTTGCAAAGCGTGTTGTCTGTTATAGGTGGAAATACAGGGAGTTGATGGCCTTCGTCGCATAGGATAGAATTAGTTGTAAAGATCTTGGCAAATGTTTTGGCCTTGTCTGATGCTGACGAGATGATCTCAGGTCCATTGATGATGGTTGGGATAGAACGCACTCTTCTGTTCAGGATCCTGTTTGCTATTTGCCAAACTGTTGGATGGAATACTGTTGCCATATCTGGGCAGGAGCTGCCAAAAACAGCCTATCATGCCTTGACAGAGTACAAAATAGACTTCGTGGTTTAGTGGGGGATGCCCTTTTCTCTACCCTGCAACCCCTCTCCCACAGAAGAGACGTTGCGAGCCTATCCTTGTTTTATCGTTATTTTCATGGCAGGTGCTCGTCTGAACTCCAATCCCTGGTCCCCCCTCGCCAAACTTTCACGAAAAACACCCGTCTAGCTGAATCCACTGTGAAAAATTTCCCCCACTCTATATCTGTGCCTAAATCAAAACGCGGATTTCATGAGCAAAGCTTCTTTCTTAGAACTGCACGCCTGTGGAACTCTGTTCCGTCTGCCTGCTTCCCTCCGGACTACAACTTGGATGTCTTCAAGTCTAATGTTAACAAATTCCTAATGAACCGCCCCCCTAATTAAACACTTCATAAAATCTCCTCACTAACGTGATGTACTTGCAATAACCCTTATCCCTGAGTGGCTTCCGGGCCTTGATAAGTGGTGATCACTGTGTAAAAAAAAAAAAAAAAAAAAAACTGGTGGGAATCAAGCCACTGCTCAGTTACTTTGGATTTAACGGGCTGAGCATATAGCTCTCTTGCATTTTTTATTACTCTTTTATAGTGGTTGCTGGCGTTCCTGAAAACAGCTTTAGTCAGTACATTTATTACATTGGTAGCTATTGAAAAAGTGATTTATGTGCGCGATGGCTGCAGCACATTCTGGGGAGAACCATGGCTGGCTGTTAGGTTTTTGTTGGAATCTTTCGGATGGTATGAGTCAGTCTATGCCTAAAATAAACCATTCGGTCAGGTCTGATACTATAGAGGACACATCTTTTTTAAACATGGAAGGCAGAGGTAGATCAGATATAAATGTATGGAAGCTATTCCAGTCAGCCATAGAGTACCGATATACAGTACGATGGAGAGGTACGTCTGAACACTTATTACATTTCATTTTTATCTTAACTGATACAACTACCAAGAAAAACCAACAAATTGTCGTTTGACGAGGCAGTCAACCTATTAATGGAGTTATACTGCCCAAAAAGAAGCCTTTTTCATAAAAGAAGGAAATGCATGAATCTTACACATAAAGTGTCAGGACTATGACATTTGCGTCTATAGTTAATAAGCACTGTGACGATTTCAAATTGTCATTAATGGCGAACAATTTCAAATGCTTAATATTCACACAAGATTTGACAGCCACAAAAGACTCCGATATAAGACGTTGTGCTCTAAATAAATTGGAATTAGAACCTGATTTGACGCTTCAGAAACTGGCTGAAGATTGTCAGCGGTTCGTGGCAATGAAGCAAGATTCCTGAAACGTAGAGGAAACAGGTATCGCTCACATTAAAAAATACGCTTCAAAAATAAAGGACACCCGCCCGCCAGCAATTACCAACCAAGAGGCGAAAAGAACCCATCACAAAATTATCAGGATAGACAAAATACTAGGACCTCTTGTAGAAAATGTGGAGGACCTCATGGGTTGGATTTATCAATTATAAATTTTAACACATGGAAGAGAATAGGAAAGCCCATGATGACAAAGACGAATAAAGTCACAAGACCAGTAACTGGTGAAAAAATAAATTTTGAGGATGATGTGTCACTAAAAAGAACGAGAAAAAGCTAAGTGTTTGTTTTAAGGAACACAACAAACTTATTCGGGATCGATTGGATTCAGGAATTTGAATTATGGGAGTTGCCAATGAGTGATTTTTGTCACAAAGTCAAAAACCTAATGGCCGAAACCGACAAATTTGAAAAGGATCTCAAAAAATCTTCCCAAGTGTTTTCTCCAAAAAGCTTGAATGCTGCACAAAAATAAAGGCGAGATTTGAATTGCTGGATGAAGCAAAACCAATATTCAAAAAGCCATGGAGCGTACCGTTCGCTTTAAGAGGAAAAAATTGAAAAAGAATTGGAAAGACTAGTTAGCACTGGGATTTTAACCCCTATTAACTATAGTGAGTCGGCAGCCCCCAGAGTATACTTGAAAAAAAAAATCTAAAGAGATTAGGGTATGCGAGAACTTTTTGACCGGATTGAATGCGGCGCTCAAGGACCATCACTACCCACTACCAAACCCAGACGAAATATACGCTAAGTTAAATGGTGGAAAAAATTTTTCCAAAATAGACTTAAACAAGGCGTACCTACAAATACCAGCAGAGTAAGATAGCTCAAAACTTTTGTGTATCTCAATGCACAAAGGACTTTATAAATTCAATAGATTAGCATTTGTATAAAATTATCAACTGCAATTTTCCAACTGATACTTTGCTAAGCGGTTTGGATTTCGCAATATGCTATCTGGATGATATTCTTATGCGTAGTCAGAATGTTGGACAACATAGAGATCATGTATTTCAAGTGTTTGACAGATTAAAAGAATACAGCTTCACATTGAAGGAAGCAAAATGCAAATTTTTTTATTTATTTTTTTTTTTATTTTTTATTTTTGGAACAAATTAAATATCTGGGTCATATTATAGATAAGGATGGGAGGAAACCGGATCCAGACAGATCCACAGCTATAAAAAAACATGGCAAAACTTCATAATGTAACTACATTGCAGAGTTTTTTAGGGCTCGCAAACTATTATCAAACGTTCATTAAGAACATGCATTAATTGCGTACACCATTTAATGTACTATTAAAAAAGGACAAAAAATGGGACTGGACGCCTGAGTGCCAGGCAGTGTTTAAGAAATTTAAAGATGTATTAATGTCAGATTTATCCCTGACTCATTTCAATTCGAAACAAAAGATTATTGTCGCAACTGACACAAGTTCTTATAGGATTGGTGTGTGCATTCTATACAAGATGCCTGATGGATCCACTGAGCTGATCGTCCGTGCATCAAGAACTTCACTTCCTGCCGAGAAGAATTACTCCCAAATCGAAAAGGAAGCACTGAGGATCATATTCGGTGTTATAAAATTCCACCGATTTTTACACGGTCATAAGTTTAAATTGCAAACTGACCATAAGCCGCTTATAACCATCTTTGGCTCTAAAAAAGGTCTGCCAACTTACACAGCCAACACAGACTGCAAAGATGGGGGACCATTCTACTGAATTACGATTTCAGTATGGAATTTTTTACATCTGCAAAGACATCACATAAACGGATTGTTGCGACTAATCCCGAAATCGAGGGAACTGATAGAAGACCCAGTAATAGCGTCACTATAAAGTGAAAAGGACTATACACAAATACTATGTAATATGATCAAGGAACTACCAGTCACTTTGAAAGATATAATAAGGGAGGCTGAAGAAGATAGTTCCATCAAAGAAATGAAACAAAAAATTTAATCGAATGAATCGGTGGCGGAAGCTTATTCTATATGCAATGAGGTACTATTGTACCAAGAAAGAGTTGTAATCCCAGCTACGCTACAAAAGAAAATTCTAAAGGATTTCCATACGGGGCATCCTGGGGCTACGCGAATGAAGAGCCTCATGAGGTCCTACATTTACTGGAAGAGTGTGGACACTAATATAGAAGGCACGGTAAAGTCATGTAAGGGATGCGCATTGGCTGCAAAAGCCCCCCCCCCCCAATACAATTAACCTGTGGCCCAAAGCGGACCACTCATGGCAAAGAATACACGTTGATTACGCAGGCCCACTGGATGGAAACTATTATTTAATAGTGGTACACTGTTTTTCAAAATGGCTTGAGGTATTTCGATGTAAAAGTCCAACAACGGATTTTACAATCAGTGTTCTTCATGAATTGTTTGCTAGGTTTGGTGTGGTTGATTATGTAGTGTCAGACAATGACACACAATTAACTTCAGCAGATTTCAAAAGCTTCTGCGAGGATTTCCAGGTTAACCACATAACGACGCCAACCTATCATCCCCGATCGAACGGTCAGGCAAAGAGGTTTGTAGACACATTGAAAAGAGCCTTGAAGAAGACTAAAGGAACGCCCTCAGAAAAGGTGTTACAACAGTTTTTACAAGTTTACCGAATTACACCAAATGAAAAGACTCCATTGAAGATGTCGCCGGCAGAGTTAATGTTCGCAAGAAAAATTAGGCCGGTCTTCGGGAAACTTTTACCAAAACAGGTGAAACCGGCAAATACTATAGTTCCTAAAAAGAGGTATTTTTCCATGTACACAAAAATAATAGCACAATGAAAAGGTCCAGAAAAGGATCGGCGGATGGTTTACATTATTGAGGGTCCAAGATTTACTCACAAGAAACATTTAAACTAAATTCGGAAACGTATCACTGATGACGAAGACAACCTCCTGCTGAACAAGAAGTAATGGACCAGATATGACACGTTCGACTTGGTAACATCGCAAGCAGCCGGACAACGCTGGTCCTCCAGGAAAAGGAAAATGACTGACCTGATAGAGATGAACCCCAGGAGAAAGAGCTATACGATCATTCCACGGGAATGAAAAACTTGGGAGGGGGCTGTTGTGGGGTACAAATCACCCCTATTTCAGAACTAAGTGGAATCAACCAGTCCTATGAATACCACTGGTTTCAGAGACTAAATGGAGACACCCATACCATGTTTAACCGCATGCTACGAACACATTCCTCTCATACCATTTTAGTGGCTCCTGTATTCTTTATGTTAAATACATATTATATTTTATACACTTTACACTACTCGTGGTTTCTTTCATTTGTGTTTAGGGATTACCTAGTATGGGTCCGCAACAGTTAGAAATACACATGAAAAAATTTAAATGGCTTAAATATCTCAATAATGGTATACTTAGAAAAAGCTTGATGATCTGAGAAAGAATCTTTGTAAATTTTTTAAATCAGATTAAAATTAAGGAAGTTATGACGATTTTTGTACCTCGCACACTTAGATATTTTTTCCATTTTAAACCCATGTTTCATCACATTTCTTTTTCAATAAAAGTTATATCTTTATTAAAACACAAGATTAAGATGCTATATAAATGTATTTTTGTGCAAGGAATCAGAATATGCCACTGAAAGTCTCTAGCAATTAAGTTTCGAATGAATCTGCGTAAGTACACATAAACATGCTGTAATTCTTTAAAAAAAATACCACGTACCCATTAAAAAAGAAGTTAGAGAAATTGAACTCGAATTGTAATGCATTTTATGTAAAAAAAACTGAAATCTAATATCAGGATTGTTTACATTTATTGCAAGATTTCTTTGGTATTATTGTAGCAGTTCAGCCCGGACCCTATGTATTGTTCATAACTTGCCCTATGTGTGAATACACTTTATCTAAGATTTCAAATGTTTAGACCAAAATTTGTCTGAGTAATTTTGTAGAGACCACAGAGGTAATTTTTTTTTAAACTTTGACCCCAATTTTGACCCCTTAACATTTATTATTTTGGTCTCAAATCAAAATTTAAAGTTTTACCCATGTCCAAGTTACCTACATCTAAAATTTCAAGTCTTTATACCCAGAACTGATGGAGGAATTTGGTAGAATCTATAAAGGTCAGCTCTTTCAACTTTGACCTTTTGGCAGCCAAATTTTCACCCCAAAACTGATTAAAATGCTTGCCGCATGTCTGAATACCCGTTATGTATAAATTTCAAATGTTTAGACCCAAAATTGGCTCAGTAGTTTACTGAACACTGCAAAGGTTAAATCTTTTGAACTTTGACCCCTTGGCAGCTCAAATTTTCGACCCAAACCAATTAAAAAGTCTGTCTGAATACACTTTATGTAAAATTTCAAATGTTTAGACCAGAAATTTGCTGAGTAATTTGATTGACCGCAGAGGTCAAAATTTTTAAAACTTTGACCCCAATTTTGACCCCTTAACATTTCTTTTTTTGGGCTTAAATCAAATTAAAAAGTGTGATTCATGCCGAAGTAACCTACATTTAAGATTTCAAATGTTTAGAACAAAAATTGGCAGAGGAGTTTGGTAGAGTTTTCAATGGTCAAATTGTTGAACTTTGACCCCTTGACAGCCAAATTTCTGGCTGAAAACCCGAATATATATTTTTCCCAAATCTCAATACTCCTTATGTCAAATCTCGAGTCTCTAGACCGAAAATTGACAGTTATTTGGTAGAGAAATGTACAGACACACACATTTTCACTTTTATAGACATATAGATTAACACCATCTACTAAATCGCTCCCCCTTCCTTGCCTTTCCAAAATATTTGATTTTCCCCTTTTTAGGTAATTACATATGAACATTCTCAAAAACTTGGCAGAATGGAAAAAGAACACGTATCAATTTAACATAAAATAATCTTGGATTTTGGGGCTATTATACTTTTTAGAGCAGCTAACCAATATTTTTTGTGGGAAATCCTAATGGCGAGGGTTCTTTGTTTTATTTTTTTTAGACATTTATGTGTGGTTGGATTAGTGGTAAGACCTCGGGCAATTACATATGAACACCTTGAAAACTTGGCAGAAAGAAAAAAATAATTATTTTAGAGCAGTATCATGTATAAATTTAATTTAAAGTAATGTATCCTTTCTGAACCATTCTAGCATTTTAAGGCAGTTAATTTATATTTCTATGGAAGATAAATTTTATATGTTTTTTTCAGAGAGGGGGATTCTTTAGATATGTGATTTTAAAAGGGTTTGTATGATGGGGTTTTACTATTTGGACTTAGGGTTAGTGGTAGAATTAAGGAAGTTTTTTTAGGGTGCTTGTCATTGATATTTAGGGTTAACACATTCAAGGGAAGGCATATTTAGATGGACTTTTCACTGAAACCTAGACTTAGTGGTAGGATAAATTTTTTTTATATACTAAGTTTTCGACTTGAAAAATATCAAAAGAATTTGGAGTGCTAACTGCTTTAGAAGGCAAAAAAAGAAAATGGGGAATCATTTTATGTTAAATTTTTATGCGACACTGATCCTCCTCTACTCCAAATTCTAAATTATTTTGTGTTTTTTTTTTGTTTTTTTTTGTTTTTTCCATCAAGAATTTTAAGGTATTTTCACATAATCACTGAAAAAGTCGAATGTTATTTATGTTTTATATTATAACTACGAAAGTCCTTTTACTTTCACATTAAACTAATTATTGTTGTGTACATTCTTAGTAAAAAATGATGGGGAAAAAATTATGCATCGCGAGTGTTCACACTAACATTCATATAAAATAATATCACTGAAATTTATAATATAAAAAAGAAAACGTTTTTAGCCTGATTGTTTCTTACAGCGATGAAACACAGAAGCCTCAGTGTAGCTTAATTGCCATATATTTTCATAAACTCCCATAAACTCATGTATTTAGCACTGTTGAAGTAAATACTGAAAATTGACACATAAAACATATCCTTATAACATTTTATGAAATAATAAAACTGTATCATATGTCAATCTGTTACTCGATTTCTTAGAAAAAAGTGTTGATAGCTGTACCTCTTTCTAAAGAATGAATTACAGTATCACTATACTGTAATTATATATGTAAATTATATATGTAAATATATAGAATTTGAATGTAGAATCAGAATGAACATACTATAAGAATGTCAAATTCTATTAAAATTCTATCAAAATTACTCCAAAATTAGAAACTGAAGTAGCAATACACATGAAAAAATTGAAATAACTCAAAATATTTCAATATTGGTATACATAGAATGAGCTTGATGAGCTAAGAAAGAATCTTTTTAAAGTTTAAAAATCTGATTAAAATTAAGGAAGTTATGACTATTTTTATGCCTCACATGTTTGGATATTTTCCCCTCTTTAAGACCATATGCGTTTTGTCACATTTTTTACACTATTTTTTCAGTAAAACTGTCATATCTTTGTTAAAACACAAGATTAAGCAATGAAATTTACCATATAAGTGTATTTTTGTACAAGGAATCAGAATATGCTACTGAAAATCTCCAAAAATTAAGTTTCCAAATAATCTGCAGTAAATGCTGCAATTCCTTAAAAATGCCATGTATCCATAAACAGAAAAGAAGTTTGAAAACTCATAGTTGAATTGTAATGTGCTTTATGTACAAAAAACTTGAATCTAAACATAGGACCATTTAAAAATGAATATATTGCAATATTTCTTTGGTATTATTGTAGATTAGCACTTTCTGTTTAACCCCACCCAACCCCTTCTGACCACCCCTCCAAAATGTGATTCTACCTTTTTAGGGAATTATGTATGAAATGCCATGAAAGACTTTAATGAAAGATAAACAAATTATTTTAGAATTTAATGTAAAATAATTCCCCATTACAGGTCATTCTAGCATTTTAGGGCAGTTAACTGGGGTTTTTTATGGGAGATAAATCCTGTATGCTTTTTGTTTTATTTTTTTTTTTTAAGACGGTTTCTATGCAATGAGAATATGGGGAGGGTTGCCATTCGGACTTTGAATTAATTGTAGGGTTAAGGAAAATTATGTGTGAACATACTGAAGACTTGACAGAAACAAAAACAACAAAAACAATATTAGAGGGGGAGGGCGGTTAGTTTCACAAAAATTCAATGTAAAATAATTCGCCATTTCCAGGCCATTCTAGCATTTTGGGACAGTTAACCAATTTATTTTTCATGTGCATTTTTCTTTAAGGAAGGATCTATTTTTTGTTTGTTTATTTTAGACGCTTGTATGTGATTTACAGAGGTATTTTGCTGGGGAGGGGGCTTGCCACTCGAACTTAGTGTTATTGTTAGGGTTAAAGAGTGTTTTAGAAAGTTATGTGTATTCGGCAGGTAAATAAGTCAGCAAATGTTATATTTAGTTTTAATTTAATAAGAAACTGCATTACGAAATTTCGAAGAAAATTCCATAAATTTGTTGATTTGTATTTTCGAGGTTGAAGGTGTTTATTCCATAGGCCGTTTATACTACACTGGAGCAGGTTGTAAAAATACAAAAAATAAAAAAGCAAATACATAACAAATAAATGTTATCAAAGGCAAGATAAGTTACTTTTCTACCTAACTGGATATGTTTTTAGTGTTTTTATTTAATATTTATTCAGCTCGAAAAACATACAGTGCTTACCGATGTATTGGAAAGTTAAAAATGGCGGCCAACTATCTCTTTCACACAATAAGTTTGGGAAAATGAGTCAAAAAAAAAAAAAAAAAACAAGACAAAATACTGTTAAAAACCTGCCGAATATATATCCGCCTATGTCACAGTAACATATATTGAGTGAGTTTCTAACAGTATTTTGTCTGTTTTTTTATTTGTAATTCATTTTCCCAAACTTACCACCTCAAAGAGAGAGTCGGCCGCCATTTTTAAATTTTCGAATACATCGGTAAACATTGTTTTTCGAGCTGAATAAACATGTTACATTAAATATAAACACTAAAAACATATCCAGTTAGGTAGAAAAGTAACTTATCTTGCCTTTGATAACATTTATTTGTTATATATTTGTTTTTTGACAACTTTTTCAAATCTATGTGTATAGTAATACAAATAAGATTTTCATACATCTTTTGTTTTTGAAAAAACATTTGTGGCTGTTTGCAGTAAAACATTGTTTTAATTCGCTGTTCAAAACTAATGCAATGAATAAAAGTGTATGTAAGCTATATATATCTACAAAAGTTTATTTTGTGTTTTTAACCATGTTTTTAAATTTGACCAGAAATGTAAGAAATTATAATGGATTCATAATAATGCCAAATTGGTTGGGATTGTTGTTATTATACATTCTGAAAATCGAATAGTTCTAAACTAATGTTATTCTGATAACAAAATAGCTCTAATTAAACATATCAGAACATTTATATTCATATTTTCATGTTTTTCTTAATTCGTTTGTGAATAAAAATTAAAGAACGCGTGTTGTTTATTCTGTGCTATGACAGCTGCTACTAATACTAACTTAATTTGACCAAACTCGAGAAATAGAAACATTTTTTTTTTTTTTTTTTTTGGTAGGTCCTTTTAAATTATTATCAATTACCGTGGTCCTACTCAACATAGAATAATACTTTTAATTGATAAAGATAGTAAAAAGAATGATTTATTTACTAGTGGGTGTCTGATGAAATTTTTTTTTCAAAATGTTCGATACTCGTCATATTAAAGTCTTATTTTTAACAAGACAAAAAAAGAAATGGTCAAAAATATTTCGGACACTTGACAGTATTAAGATTAACACCTCTTCTGATTGTTTCCCAAATTTCATGACGAAATTCTTCATACAATCATGGTATGGGCCTTTAGAAAACAAGGAGGGTCATTACAAAATCTTACCGAAAACGCCATTTTATGTTGTTCACATTTTTATCACTTTATTTGCTAAAAACTCTTAAAATATATAATGTACATTCATATTTATTAATTCATTTGAAAGTATATTCATTTCCGAACAAAATAGTAGTAATTTGAAGACTTAAAGTGCTTTGGTTTAAAAAATATGATTATTTTAGTAGAACTACCTTGAAATCTGTGATTATACAAAGCGTTTTTTTCGTCTGTGTGTATTACTATGTGAAGAGATTAATGAATTTGGGAATTGGGTTGTGATTTGAAGAAATTTTTCCATATAATTATGTCAGTTTTTAATAGGTATGATACTAATTTTTGACATTCATAAAAAATACAAGTAAAGACTAGTAAAATGAAATGAATTCATCATAATTTTTACTTTATATTGAAAAGGAAGGATCAGAATTTGAATTGCATGTAAACATTCTTTATTTATAATTCTGAATAAAATGGACAAAATTTAATTTGAATGATACAAAATAACCAAAACATAAAAAAATGAGAATATAACAATGGCATTGCAGATTCACAAAAAACAGTTCTTTATAAAACATTAAAAATATAGGAAAAAATACAAACTTAGTACAAATATATATATTACATCTTGTTAAAGCTTCTGTTGAATCATTATTCAAGTGAAATATAACAGTAAAAGTCTAACCTTTGACTTGAAATATTATGAAAAAGACAAATACAGATAGGATATCCAGAAAAAAATCCTATTGTAAACAAACAAAACCTAAAACAATTAAGTTCCGGTTTGATATGGAACCCATTAACTGAGAGAATTTCATTTAATATTAAATTTCAATATCATAATTTGTAACCCGAAAAAAGTAATATTTAAATTATTTTTTATTGAATTCCTTTTTATTCTAGGAAATATCAATTTTTAATTCCTAAAACTAAGCTTTTTTTAAAAATCTTCAGTAAATCCTTAAACTCACTTTATTTTCCATACCAAATTTTTGTATGGACATAAACTAAAAATCACATTTTTATTTAATACTAGCCTGGGTGCCTGGCGTTGCCTGGGTGTTTGGAAGTATGTGTGTGTGTGTGTGTGTGTTGGGCAAAAAATTAAAAAAAAGTGGTAGCAGGCAGGCTCAAACCCACGCCGTGAAGGAGGAAAAGATGTGAAAAAAATGCGACATCTTTGCTGTTGCGCCCATCACCAAACCGGAAGTGATGTAGGTTTAAAATAAGGCTAGACAATGGAAAATAGGGTATGACTTTCGAAAATATTGCCGAAAAAAGCGACCCCTCACTGTATAAAAGTGCCCAGTTGAGGATGAAGGAATGAATGTTTTGGGCCAATTTTTCAATATTTGTCGTCCGAAGATTTGACCTTCAAAATGATACCGATCTTGTGAAAATCCGTCGCCTCTGTCGAAAGTTTTAGGCATACATACATACATTTAAACAGACAGGTGAGATTTATATAATAGACTAGCATGGGTGCCTGGCATTGGCCAGGTGTTTGGAGGTGTGTGTTGAGCAAAAAAAGAAAGAAAAAAGTTATAGTAGGCAGTAGTGTTGGGAGGATTCCTGAATTTTTTCCGATTTCGGTTTCAGGAAAATGTTGATAAACGATTCCAATTCCCGTGGAATTGTTGTTTTGAAATATACCATTATATAATCAAAAGTTTTTGTTTAGTGAAAAAATTTGGTACAGCGAAAAAGTGGAAATACAATCAAGAGAATTTCGAAAACGATTTGATTTTTTTCGTAAAATTTCTTTCATTGAAGATAAAAGTCAAAACAAATATTTTAACCATGAATTAAATATGCACCACGAAATTAATAACAATCAATTTCAGGAGTTATTTTCTATATTAAAAAATATAAAGAAAAAGTAAGTCATGATTAATTCAATAAAAATACTATAATATCAAATTTCAAGGGGAATAACATCTTTTGATATTCATTTTTTTTTTCTCTTTATCTTCGATAATTCTTTAAAATTTAACATTTTTTTTTCTCTTTATCTTCGATAACTCTTTAAAATTTTACATTTTTTTTTTCTCTTTATCTTCGATAACTCTTTAAAATTTTACATTTTTTTTTTCTCTTTATCTTCGATAACTCCTTAAAATTTAACATTTTTTTTCTCTTTATCTTCGATAACTCTTTAAAATTTAACTTTTTTTTCTCTTTATCTTCGATAACTCTTTAAAATTTAACATTTTTTTTTCTCTTTATCTTCAATAATACTTTAAAATTTAACATTTTTTTTTTTCTCTTTATCTTCGATAATTCTTTAAAATTTAACTTTTTTTTCTCTTTATCTTCGATAACTCTTTAAAATTTAACATTTTTTTTTTCTCTTTATCTTCGATAATTCTTTAAAATTTAACATTTTTTTTTTCTCTTTATCTTCGATAATTCTTTAAAATTTAACATTTTTTTTTTTTCTCTTTATCTTCGATAATTCTTTAAAATTTAACATTTTTTTTTTTCTCTTTATCTTCGATAACTCTTTAAAATTTAACATTTTTTTTTCTTTATCTTCGATAACTCTTTAAAATTTAACTTTTTTTTCTCTTTATCTTCGATAACTCTTTAAAATTTAACATTTTTTTTCTCTTTATCTTCGATAACTCTTTAAAATTTAACATTTTTTTTTTCTCTTTATCTTCGATAACTCTTTAAAATTTAACATTTTTTTTTTCTCTTTATCTTCGATAACTCTTTAAAATTTTACATTTTTTTTTTTCTCTTTATCTTCGATAACTCTTTAAAATTTTACATTTTTTTTGTCTCTTTATCTTCGATAATTCTTTAAAATTTAACATTGTTTTTTTTCTCTTTATCTTCGATAACTCTTTAAAATTTTACATTTTTTTTTTTCTCTTTATCTTCGATAACTCTTTAAAATTTTACATTTTTTTTTTCTCTTTATCTTCGATAATTCTTTAAAATTTAACATTTTTTTTCTCTCTTTATCTTCGATAACTCTTTAAAATTTTACATTTTTTTTTTCTCTTTATCTTCGATAATTCTTTAAAATTTAACATTTTTTTTTTTTAAAGAGTTATCGAAGATAAAGAGCAAAAAAAAATGTTAAATTTTAAAGAGTTATCGAAGATAAAGAAAAAAAAAAAATGTTAAATTTTAAAGAGTTATCGAAGATAAAGAGAAAAAAAAGTTAAATTTTAAAGAATTATCGAAGATAAAGAGAAAAAAAAAATTTTGGAGGTGCTTGCGCAGTATATATGTTATAATATGCCAGTGACCTCTCTTGGATATAGCTTTGTTGTCGAATACTATGAGAATAATATACAATCATTGTTATAATATACAAGTTACCTGCCTTGGATGTAGCTTCATTGTCGAATACCATAAGATTAATATAAAATAATTGTTATATGTAAATTACCTCCCTTGGATGTACCTACATTGTCAAATTCTATGAGAATAATATACAATCATTATAATATGCAAGTGACCTCCCTTTGGTGTAGCTTCATTGTTGAATTCCATTACATTAATATACAATAATTGTTATAATATGTGAGTGACCTCCCTTGCGTGTAGCCTCATTGTCGAATTCCATTAAATTTATATACATTGTCATAATATGCAAGTGACCTGCCTTGGGTGTAGCTTCATTGTTAAATACCATTAGATTAATATACAATCATTGTCATAATATGTAAGTTACTTCCCTTGGATGTAGCTTCGTTGTGGAATACAATTAGATTAATATACAAACATTGTCATAATATGTAAGTGACTTCCCTTGGATGTAGCTTCATTGTGGAATACCATTAGATTAATATACAATCATTGTTATAATATGCAAGTGACCTCCCTTGGATGTAGCTTCATTGTCGAATACCATTAGATTAATATAAAATAATTGTTATATGTAAGTTACCTCCCTTGGATGTAGCGACATTGTATTATTCTAATAGAATTTGACAATCATTATAATATGCAAGTGACCTACCTTGGGTGTAGCTTCATTGTTGAATACCATTAGATTAATATACAAACAATCATTGTTACAATATGCAAGTGACCTCCCTTGGATGTAGCTTCATAGTGAAATTCATTTAGATTAATATACAATCAATGTTATAATATGCAAGTGACCTCCCTTGGGTGTAGTGTTATTATTGTATACCATAAGACTAATACACCATAATTGGTATAATATGCAAGTGACTGCCATTGAGTGTACCTTCATTCTAGATATCCATTATATTAATATACAATTATTGTCATAATATGCAAGTGATCTCCCTGCATTTTTTTTTTTCTCTTTATCTTCGATAATTCTTTAAAATTTAACATTTTTTTTTTCTCTTTATCTTCAATAATACTTTAAAATTTTACATTTTTTTTTTCTCTTTATCTTCGATAATTCTTTAAAATTTAACATTTTTTTTTTCTCTTTATCTTCGATAACTCTTTAAAATTTAACATTTTTTTTTTTCTCTTTATCTTCGATAATTCTTTAAAATTTAACATTTTTTTTTTTCTCTTTATCTTCGATAATTCTTTAAAATTTAACATTTTTTTTTCTCTTTATCTTCGATAACTCTTTAAAATTTAACATTTTTTTTTTCTCTTTATCTTCGATAACTCTTTAAAATTTAACATTTTTTTTCTTTATCTTCGATAACTCTTTAAAATTTAACATTTTTTTTTTTCTTTATCTTCGATAACTCTTTAAAATTTAACATTTTTTTTTTCTCTTTATCTTCGATAACTCTTTAAAATTTAACATTTTTTTTCTTTATCTTCGATAACTCTTTAAAATTTAACATTTTTTTTTTTTCTCTTTATCTTCGATAACTCTTTAAAATTTAACATTTTTTTTTTTCTCTTTATCTTCGATAACTCTTTAAAATTTAACATTTTTTTTTTCTCTTTATCTTCGATAACTCTTTAAAATTTAACATTTTTTTTCTCTTTATCTTCGATAACTCTTTAAAATTTAACATTTTTTTTTTCTCTTTATCTTCGATAATTCTTTAAAATTTAACATTTTTTTTTATTCTCTTTATCTTCGATAATTCTTTAAAATTTAACATTTTTTTTTTCTCTTTATCTTCAATAATACTTTAAAATTTTACATTTTTTTTTTTCTCTTTATCTTCGATAATTCTTTAAAATTTAACATTTTTTTTTCTCTTTATCTTCGATAACTCTTTAAAATTTTACATTTTTTTTTTCTCTTTATCTTCGATAACTCTTTAAAATTTTACATTTTTTTTTTCTCTTTATCTTCGATAATTCTTTAAAATTTAACATTTTTTTTTTTCTCTTTATCTTCGATAACTCTTTAAAATTTAACATTTTTTAACAGCTTCAATCACTAACTGATTTTTATTCCACTTTCTAGAATATTCTTATTTCTAAATGAAATTTAAAAATAAATCTTTGATTAAATTTTTAGCCTTTTATATTCAATCGTCTCAAATTATTCCTATTTATTTGACTTTTTAAAAAATATTTTTAACAATATTCTTATTTTTAAAAACTAAATAAATTGGTTTATTTCAGTATTCATTTTTATTATATAATTATATACTTATCGTCCTTTAATGTTTCTTATTTAATATCTTAATTTACTTAATTTATTAAATTATTCCTATATAAAAAAGTACATTTTTGGTAATTGTTAAAACAAGTCATTTATTAAACTTTCGACGTCTTCTCCACCTTAATGCTGTTTCTGACAACCATTTATTTTTTGTTAGGGGTTGGGAAACATTTACCAATGCTCACATCACGACTGTGATACCAGGCATCGCTGAATGTCACCCAAGCCCCTACAGTCCTTTAGTTGAACAACTCTGAGTGACTAGTTAGTTTGCAAAGTTAGGGTTCAAAGGATTAAAAAAAAGTTAAACTTTTTTAATAAATTTTTCACATTTTTTTTTCTTTTTGTTGTGCAAGGAAGTTCCAAAAGAAATGTTTAATTGCTTCATTTGCAGAATATTTTAATGAAATTTTATCTAAAAAAAAAAAAAAAAAAATTAAATTCACTTACCACATTGTTCCATTAAACCTTTTATTGTTTAAATAATTTGACTTCGTTATATTAAAAAAAAAAATATAAAGGTTGACAAGACATCTTTCATTTACTAATGAGATTTTTCATTCATTTACGAATGTAAGTGTTGGTAAAAAAAAAAACTTGCCAAAAGATAACCCCCCCCCTTTTTTTTTTTTTAGGTCAACAGTTGGAAAAACCACTGATTTTTAACATGATTTACTCGCAATGAGAGCACTGTAAAATATTTTTTCTCTATTCATCAACTTTTTGATGGACTTTACATAGTTAGGCTGTTTTATACATAAATAAACTTTACTCACAAATGAAAAGAATGTTACCTTGCAGCCCCTAAAGTTTAACAACAGTGCAAACAGATAACTAATCATGGGCCTTGAAGTTTCGAAATGGACAGTGCCTATGGATGTGACGGAATAAGAGAACTCATTACCTTTAAAATAGTTAATAAAATGCTTGTATATCATACTAGCGGGGGTACCCGGCGATGCCTGGGTGTTTTAAGGTAAATCAAAACTCCGGGGGGGGGGGGGGGTTAAAATAATAATGAAAAAAGTTTTGGTAGGTGAGTATGAGGATTGAATCCGAACCCTTGAGGCAAAGTTGAAAATTAAAGTGTGAAAAAAAAATAACCGTGCGACGTTAACCATTGGGCCACCGCTACATACAAGGGAGATACGTTTGAATTAATTTAACTCTTAAAAACACGTGTCAGCAATAAAAGTTTCCATTTGACCTAATTAAGAAGGTCAAATAGAAGTCACGCAGTTCACTTTTGCTGCTAGGCAGCGGTTGGGTTTGTTTACCCAAATTTGACTTTTTTTTCCCCCAACAGATGTTGTGGAGGGGGAAACCAGCTCCCAATTGTCCAGATTGAATAGCAATTGTCTGATATACAAGATTGATCAAAGCTGATTGCTTCTGGACATTTCCTGGTGCGATTGCAAGGAACGCTGTTAGCTTTGAATTAGTTTCGCTTTTTATACGAAAAAGCCTAATCAACATGCGAGAAGTCAAAATAGCAATCATTTTGTAAAAGTCGACGTAAACAAATCTATAAGCTACATGCGTTCTCAAATCCTAGATATTATCTACGGCCTATATAAACAGTTGTAAGCGATAGTAACGAACCCGGAAGCGTGTGCGAGAAAAGCCTTTGCAAGACCTACACGAAATGGTCACACACATTTTGCCTTTTATATATATAGACTAGCGGGGTTACCCGGCATTGCTCGGGGCCATATAAACAATGAGAAAATTGAATTTGGTTTTGTAATATATTTGTTATTTTTATGAGAGAGGAATTTTGTATGTTTGTATTATTTGTTATTTCGGACAAAAGAATATTTTACCTACATAAGACGGGTATTACACATGAAATAACTGTATCTTACCTAGGTAGGTCATTTATATGAAAGGAGGGGTAATATACAACACATTAATCTCATCAAATCCCAAGCGATGCCAGGTATTTTACTAATATATATTCTCGCCTATTTCATTCAATCCCGGGCTACGCTGGGTGTTTTGCTAGTATATATCTCAATCAATCTCATTAAATCCTGGGTGACACAAGGTATTCTGTTAGTATATATTTCAATCAATCTAATTCAATCCAAGGCAACGCCAAGTATTCTGCTAGTATATATTTGCATCTATCTCATTACATCCCAGGTGACTGTGTGTTCTGCTTGCATACATTTGCATGTATCTCATTGAATCCCGGGTGACTCCGGGTAATCTGTAAGTTTATATGTGGACGTATCTCGTTAAATCCCATAATTCTTGGATTGTTACAAATTTCGACAATTTAACCCACATTATCGCTCACCTGTCTAAAATAACTTTGAGACATTGTCTTGGCTGATTTTTCATTACAAACACATCATCCAAATAACTCGCATTTCATCATTTTTTATAATTTTTGTATATGTTTCTAATTTCAACAACCATGTCACATGATTTAACTTACATTATCGCCGCCACTCTTACTAAAATAAAAACTTTCATACATAGGCTATGGTATGTTACTAATTTTGACTATCACCTTTCATGAGTAAATCCACATTATCGCCCCCTTCTATCACTAGAATAATAACTTTTAGACATGGTATGGCTGGTTATTTAATTACAAACCCACCAAAGAAGTAAGTCACATATCATTTTTCATAATTCTTGGATACGTTACTAATTTCGACACTTATTTTTAATGAAGTAACCAAAATAATTGCAACCTCTTACTAAAATAATAACTTCCATACATTGTCTGGTCTACTTCATTACGAATACACCAATCAAATAACTCACATTTCATAAGTTTTCATAATTTTTGGATATGTTGCTAATTTCAAACGTCATTTTTTCTGAGTTCAATCACATAATCCCACTCCTCTTACTAAAATAATACCTTTGAGACATTTCCGGGCTGTTTATTTCATTACAAACACATCAATAAAATACCTCACATTTCATCATTTTTCATAATTCTTGGATATGTTATGAATTTCGACAATCAAATTTAATGAGTGTGCACATCTAATCGCCCAATTCTTACTAAAATCATAAATTTGCTACATTGACTGGGCTGTTTATTTCATTATAAACACACCAATTAAAATAACTAAAATTTCATTTTTCATAATTCTTGGACATGTTACTAATTTCGACAATTTTCATGAGTTAATCCACATTATCGCCACCTCCTATCACTAAAATAATAACTTTCAGACATTGTATGGCTGTTTTTTTTTCATACCTATCAAGTTACTCACATTTGACCATTTTTCATAATTCTTGGATATGTTAGTAATTTCGACAATTATTTTTAATGAAGTAACCCAAATAATCGCTCCCCCCTTTAACTGACACGATCCCCTTCCTCTTACAAAAAATAACAACTTTGATACATCTTCTAGCCTGTCTATTTCATTACGAACACACCAATCAAATAACTCACATTTAATCATTTTTCATAATTCTTGGATATGTTACTAATTTCAACAATCATCATTTGATTTAACTCACATAATCGACCTCCCTCTTACTAAAATACTAACTTTGAGACAATATCTGGTCTGTTTATTTCATTATAAACACACCAATCAAATAACTTACATTTAATAACTTTTCATAATTCTTGGATATGTTACTAATTTCAACAATCATTTTTCATGAGTTAACCCAGATAATCCTCTTCCTCTTACATTTGAGACATTGTCTGTGCTGGTAATTTCATTACAAACACACCAATCACATAACTCACATTTCATCCTTTTTCACTTTTCTTGGATATGTTACTAATTTCTACAATCATTTTTAATCACATAATCGACCCCCTCTTACTAAAATATTAACTTTAAGACTATATCTGGGCTGTTCATTTCATTATAAACACACCAACCCAATAACTTACATTTAATCACTTTTCATAATTCTTGGATATGTTACTAAGTTCGACAATCGGTTTTTATAATTTAACCACATAAAATCCTTTCCTTTTGTGACATTGTCTGAGTGTTACAAACACACCAAAAAATAACTCGCATTTCAACATTTTTCATAATTCTTGGATATGTAACTAATTTGGACAATCATTTTTCATGCTTTTATGACATAATCACACCATCTTCCTGTATTGGGTATTCTGTTAGCACAAATATCCACCTATCTGATCCAATCCCAGGTATTCTCCTAGGAAACATCCCATCTATTACACCTTTCTTATACAATCCCCAGCAACGCTGGGTATTATGCTAGTACAAATATCCGGCTATGAAGCTATATCCAAGAGCGTTCATTGGCATAATATTACATTGATTGCATATTAATCTAATGGTATTCAACAATGAGGCTAAATCTAAGGGAGGTCACTTGCATATTATAACAATGATTGTATATTAATCTAATGGTATTTAAAAATGAAACTACATCCAAGGGAGGTCACTTGCGTAATCTAATGGTATTCGACAATGAAGTTACATCAAAAGGAGGTCACTCGCATATTATAACAATGATTGTATATTCTAATAGAATCTGACAGTGGAGCTACATCCAAGGGAGGTCACTTGCATATTATGACAATGATTGTGTATTAATCTAATGGTATTCGAGAATGAAGCTACATACAGGGGAGATCACTTGCATATTATGACAATAATTGTATATTAATATAATGGATATCTAGAATGAAGGTACACTCAATGGCAGTCACTTGCATATTATACCAATTATGGTGTATTAGTCTTATGGTATACAATAATAACACTACACTCAAGGGAGGTCACTTGCATATTATAACATTGATTGTATATTAATCTAAATGAATTTCACTATGAAGCTACATCCAAGGGAGGTCACTTGCATATTGTAACAATGATTGTTTGTATATTAATCTAATGGTATTCAACAATGAAGCTGCACCCAAGGTAGGTCACTTGCATATTATAATGATTGTCAAATTCTATTAGAATAATACAATGTCGCTACATCCAAGGGAGGTAACTTACATATAACAATTATTTTATATTAATCTAATGGTATTCGACAATGAAGCTACATCCAAGGGAGGTCACTTGCATATTATAACAATGATTGTATATTAATCTAATGGTATTCCACAATGAAGCTACATCCAAGGGAAGTCACTTACATATTATGACAATGTTTGTATATTAATCTAATTGTATTCCACAACGAAGCTACATCCAAGGGAAGTAACTTACATATTATGACAATGATTGTATATTAATCTAATGGTATTTAACAATGAAGCTACACCCAAGGCAGGTCACTTGCATATTATGACAATGTATATTAATTTAATGGAATTCGACAATGAGGTTACACGCAAGGGAGGTCACTCACATATTATAACAATTATTGTATATTAATGTAATGGAATTCAACAATGAAGCTACACCAAAGGGAGGTCACTTGCATATTATAATGATTGTATATTATTCTCATAGAATTTGACAATGTAGGTACATCCAAGGGAGGTAATTTACATATAACAATTATTTTATATTAATCTTATGGTATTCGACAATGAAGCTACATCCAAGGCAGGTAACTTGTATATTATAACAATGATTGTATATTATTCTAATAGTATTCGACAACAAAGCTATATCCAAGAGAGGTCACTGGCATATTATAACATATATACTGCGCAAGCACCTCCAAAATTGTCAAATCGGACCTATAATGCACAAGCACCTTCAAAATTTTCACATCTGGTCTGTTTATTTCATTATAAACACACCAATCAAATAACTTACATTTAATAACTTTTCATAATTCTTGGATATGTTACTTATTTCGACAATCGTTTTTCATGATTTAACCTACATAATCCCCTCTCCTCTTGCTAAAATAACTTTGAGACATTGTCTCTGGTTATTTCATGATAAACACACCAATCAAATAACTCACATTTTATCATTTTTCTTGGATATGTTACTAATTTCTACAATCATTTTTAATTATGTAACCCACATAATCGACCCCCTCTTACTAAAATATTAACTTTAAGACTATATCTGGGCTGTTCATTTCATTATAAACACACCAACCCAATAACTTACATTTAATCACTTTTCATAATTCTTGGATATGTTACTAAGTTCGACAATCGTTTTTTATAATTTAACCACATAATATCCTTTCGTTTTGCTAAAATAATTACTTTGTGACATTGTATAGCATGTTATTTCATTACAAACACACCAAAAAATAACTCGCATTTCATCATTTTTCATAATTCTTGGATATGTTACTAATTTGGACAATACTTTTACT
Source organism: Euprymna scolopes (assembly GCF_053919585.1). NCBI lineage: Eukaryota > Metazoa > Mollusca > Cephalopoda > Sepiida > Sepiolidae > Euprymna > Euprymna scolopes. Next base: position 80,324,996 of record NC_136501.1, read on the forward strand.
TGATTTTACGACATAATCACACCATATTCCTATATGGGGTATTCTGTTAGTACAAATATCCACCTATCTGATCCATTCCCAGATATTCTCCTAGGAAACATCCCATCTATTACATCCAATCCCAGGCAACGTCGGGTATTTTGGTAGTACATATATCCACCTTTCTTATACAATCCCCGGCAACGCTGGGTATTATGCTAGTACAAATATCCAGCTATGAAGCCATATCCAAGAGCGTTCACTGGCATAATATTACATTGATTGCATATTAATCTAATGGTATTTGACAATGAGGTTACATCCAAGGGAGGTCACTTGCATATTATAACAATGATTGTATATTAATCTAATGGTATTTGAAAATGAAACTACATCCAAAGGAGGTCACTTGCATATTATGAGAATGATTGTATATTAATCTAATGGTATTCCACAACGAAGCTACATTCAAGAGAGGTCACTTACATATTATGACAATGATTGTATATTATTCTAATGGAATTCAACAATGAATCTACATCCAAGGGAGGTCACTTGCATATTATGACAATGATTGTATATTAATCTAATGGAATTTGACAATGAAGCTACACCAAAGGGAGGTCACTTGCATATTATAATGATTGTATATTTTCTAATAGAATTTGACAATGTAGGTACATCCTAGGGAGGTAACTTACATATAACAATTTTATATTAATCTAATGGTATTCGACAATGAAGCTACATCCAAGGGAGGTCACTCGCATATTATAACAATGATTGGATATTATTCTAATGGAATCTGACAGTGAAGCTACATCCAAGAGAGGTCACTTACATATAATGACAATGAATGTATATTAATCTAAGGGTATTCGAGAACGAAACTACATCCAAGGGAGATCACTTGCATATTATGACAATAATCATATAAAATATAATGGATATCTAGAATGAAGCTATACTTTCATATTATACCAATTATGGTGTATTAGTCTTATGGTATACAACAACGAGACTACATTCAAGAGAGGTCACTTGCATATTATAACAATGATTGTATATTAATCTAATGGAATTTGACAATGAAGCTACATCCAAGGTAGGTCACTGGCATATTATAACATATATACTGCGCAAGCACCATCAAAATCTTTCAAAACGGACATATACTGCACAAGCACCTTCAAAATTGTCGAATCAGACCTACACTTCACCTATGTCATACAATCCCAGGCGACGTTTGGTATTCTGCTAGTACACATCCACCTATTTCATAAAATCCCGGGCGACGCCGCCTGTTCTGCTAGTGCATATACACCTACTTTATCCAATTCTGGACTATGCCGGGTATTTTACTAGTACATATATCCACCTATGTAATCCATTCCGGGTGACGCTGGGCATTTGGCTAGTACATATATCAACCAATTTTTTTCCAATCCGAGGCGTCGCCAAGTGTTCTGCTAGGAAAAATTCCATGAATTTCTTCCAATCCCAGGGCATGCCGGGTAATCAGCTAGTATATATGTCGTGCTAGTGCTATGTTATAATTCAGGGCGACGCTGGGTATTTTGCTCGTACACATACACCAATTTTATCCAATACACATGTTCTTTTTTTTTTTTTTACTTGGTCTTTTGGCTAAGATGAAAGTGTAGAATCTGTTCTTAAAAATAAAGCGGTTTCGTCTTTCGCCCCGCTCCCCCTAACTCATATTATGCCTGCCACCTTCCTCCCTCTAAATAGAATTAGTTAATATACGAAAAATATATATACACGCGTCTTTTTTTTTTTTTTTTATACTTGGTCTTTTGGCTAAGATGAAAAGTGTAGTATCTGTTCTGATACATACACCGCGCAAGGCAGTGCTGTTCTGGCAACACATTCTCGTGCCCGGAACACCTGACGAGCTTGTTGGGTAGCGTTCTGTCCGCACCCTCACTTTGTCTTTCTCTGCTTTCCCCCCTCACAGGGGGATCCGAGCTGATAATTTACGACCTTCCCACAAGGGAGGGTCAGAAACACCTCCTCTCTTCCCTCCACTAACTTCCCACTCCCTCTCTTAGTTCTATCTCCCCTTTTGGCGCCAAAGTCGGCTCCCCACTTTGGACGCCGACTCCACGTCACTCTTTTCAGAAGGTCAGGATATGAAAAACCTGACCACCTTGAGCATGGCGCATAACGTCGGCGTCCTCTCCCCAGCTGACTTCGGAGCTGAGTTTGACACACCCTAAGGTAGGTACCATGGCTTAGAATTTGGCTAGTTTGAATGCGAGGGGCTTGAGATCATCGGGCATCTCGTCTCTGGCACTACCTCTTGTCCCTGGGAGTGGATGTGGCTGCGATTCAGGAGATGCATTTTGTTTCCTCTGTGGACTGTTAGGTGCTGGCCCGAAATTTTGAGGTTTTCTCAGCATATGGCAGCCCGCGGGGGAGGGGAATTTCTGTGCTGGTTAAACTTACCCTGTCGGCGACGGTCGACGTTGTTCATAGAGATGCGGTGGGCAGGCTGGTTGTGGCCGATGTTGCCGTAAAAGATTGTGTTTCGGGTGATCGCGGTTCATGCACCGCTCGTGAGAAGGTCTCATTCTTCAGTCAGTTTGACGCGTTTGTAGATTGTTGGAAGCGGGTAGTGCTAATGGGAGATTGGAACGCCATCTTAGACCCCGAGATAGATAAGGTAGGAGGCGATGCTAGAGGATCGGAGAGGTGTGAGTCCAGCCTGACTGATCTGATGGCTAGATGCGATCTGGTCGATAGGTTTCAGGTCGAGCATCCGGGGCGGGAGATGTGGACGTGGACCAATAGTGTTTCCTCCTATCCAAACACTTACTTGGACAGGATGTTAGTTAGGAGAGGGGAAGTAGACTTCTTATCTTGTCCCACGTTCACTTGGCTGGGCCAGACGGATCATAAACTAGTTATGGCCCAGCTGAAGCTAGGAAATAGGCCTAAGTTAGTGGCTCACTGGGAGTTAAACACTTCCCTTCTGGAGATACAAGACTTCCAAGAGGAGCTAATAGAATTTATTCAAAAAGCACTAGTGGCGGCGGTTACCGGGAGTAACTAAAAGCCAAAATTAAAACCTTCTCTGTCAAGTATGCCCAGCGCCTCACACTAGATAAGGCCAAGACGAAGAAGCTAGAGCAGAAACTAACCCGGGCTACGGGGGAGTGTGATAGGGTTAGTCAGGAACTAGTTAGCAGGACCTTCTGCGTGAGAATAGCGAGCGTTATGAAGGTCAAGTAGTCAGAGCTAGGCTTAGAAAGGTAGGCAATGAAGCAGTTAATTCTAATACTGACGCACGTCGTGAAATTTCTAGGTGTGGCTCGGCCAAGTACATTGCAAAGGTAAGACATCCAGATGGACGCACCCTGGAATCGACTCTGGAGATCTGCGAGGGGTTTCGAGAACATTTTGAGGAGCGTTTTACGCAGCAGCCCGATCTTCCGGTCCTTGAGTTTAGCGACTACTTGGCTGACTCTCCCCGCCTCCAGGCGGCTAGAGCAACAAGTTGCGAGGGCCGGATGACGGAGCGGGAGGTTTTTACTGCGCTGAAGCAGGTCAGCTGTGACAGATCGCCGGGACTCGATAGTCTGCCATACAAACTGTATTTGAGGCTGTTGCCATGTTTCTGCCTCTTCTGACGGATGTGTTCAACCATCGGTTTGCTCGGGATCCATCCCAGGCCAAGTCACCAAGGGAGTGATGACATTGCTGAGGAAAGGTGACGGGCATGGTGGGGAAGTGTTAGACGATTACATGCCCATAACTCTGCTAAACACAGAGTTGAAGATTTTGGTCAAGGTCCTGTCGAATCGGCTGCAGGTTGTTATCGGCGAGTTGGTTGAACTGGAACAGAACTACGCTGTGAAAGAGAGATTGATTCAGAACAAGTTGCACCTGATCTGCACGATCCTAGAGGTAGGGATAGATGATGACATGGAAGCCGCGCTGATCAACTTAGATTAGTCCAAAGCTTTCGATAGGGTCGACCATCATTTCTTGGCATTTGTCTTAGAGGCCGCCGGTTTTAAACCGGACTTCTGCAAGTGGATCTCCGTGATGTATCGACAGCCCACAGCTGTTGTGAAAGTCAACGGAAAGCGCTCAAAACCCTTTATTATCTCTCGGTCGGTTCATCAGGGTTGTCCGCTGTCACCCCTGCTCTATGTCCTGGCTTTGGAGCCTCTGCTCCGCAAGCTGAGACGTGGGGAGACAAATTCGGCCCTGCACGGAATTGCAATACTCGGTGGCTCAGCCGCCAAGGTATCCGCATTCATCGATGATGTCACGGTCTTTGTGTCGAGCTTCAGACACATCGAGATCATGTCGGAGGCGCTTGCTCAGTATGAAAGAATTATAGAGATCAAGATAAACCACAGCAAGTCGGTAGGACTGCAGTTGGGCGCCTGGAGTAGCAACGCCAACCTCCCGGCGCTCTTCAGCTGGACAGCTGGCCCGGTTCGGATCCTCGGCTTGTGGTTTGGACTGGGTCTCCAGCTTGAAAAAAATTGGTTGGAGGTACGGTGAAAGGTGGAGGCTGCAGTCAATTCGTGGCTTCCTAGGAAACTTTCCTTAAAGGGTAGAGCTGAGGTGTGTGCCACTTACGTCTTTCCTCTCATCCTTTACCGACTGGCCGTACTTCCCCTACCTGCACAACACCTAACAGCTCTTGTCAAACTCTTCTCCTCGGTTCTTTGGGACAGAGGAAGACACTGGGTGAGCAGACGGGTCTGTATTCCACGTCCGTATGAGGGAGGCTTGGGAATGTCGGACTTGAAGTGTCATCGAGACACTGAGAGGCTGGCCTGCCTGAGCCACTATATGCAAGATGACCAACCATGGCACCCCGTGGTTACTGACGCCTTCCCCGACCTCATTCTCGACCCTTCTATGGAGAGCCGTTGCAGGCCGCGAGGAGAATCTGCCTACATGAAAGAGTGCCGAGCTGCGCTAAAACGACTACCAAGGTCCAGCGACCTTGTGACCCCTACTCGTAGGGAACTTCACAGGGATCTAGTGAAGGGGGCTGACGACGACCCGCTATGCGCGCGTTTGGGTTGGCAGCAGAGTGAGATCCGCTCCGTGTGGAGCTCGGCGCCAGGTTCGAGTCATCTGAACAATTCGGAGTTCTCTCTGACATGGCGATTGGCCCGGAATGCACTTCCACTCAACAACGTACAATGCAGTTCCTGGTTTTTGGAGTCACCTGATTGTCCCCGTTGTGGGACAACGGCCGTAGAAACGACTGATCATGCTTTCTTCGATTGCCACGAACTCCGCCGGTCATATGTCAGCGAGGTGACGGCTCGTCTCGATCCTGACCATCCTCGCCCAATTACCGTATCCAATATCGTGGACAATGTGAGGCCACCGTGGGACCGGGAAAGACAAATGGTCTACGTTACGATTCTGGCCGTGGCGAGAATGGTGATTTGGACGTCGCGTCTGCAAGGTTGCCGGGGGGGTGTTGTCTTTTTCTGTCAGGATCTGATCGCTTTCTTTAAACAACAACTACGGGTGAAGATCAGATGTGATAGAAGAAGGCTGCATCGCGTGACATTTGATAGAAGATGGATACAGGTAGCAAGTTTGTGTGTACGAAGAGGAGCCAAATTTGAATACGTGTTCCCCGCCTCGGTGTGGAACGCGCAGTTCTGTAAAGTTAAATTTAACAAAGAGCCTCTCAGCCCCCGATTAGGAAGCCTCCAAGATCCCCATCCCCTCTTACTTACAATTTTTGTTTTAACCCTTTCCTCTAAATTTTACCCATCTTGGAGAGAAAGAAATACAAACTAATCCCCATCCCTTACCCACAAAATTTTCTCTTCTCCATTCACCCCCATATAGAGAACATCCCCACCTAGAGACTGACCCGCAGAAGAGAGGTTCCTTTTACAAACCTAGTGGAATGGGCAGTCTATCAACTAGACGGGGTTGGGAGGGTCCTACTAATCACCTTTTGTCTTTTCTTCCTCCGCCCTCGACACAAATGAATTATTGTACCATTTTATTATCTTTTTTGTTTTTACACGTCAATATAAAATGTTTTAAAAACTGGGAGTTAAGTAGGACGTCCCCAATTTGAAAGGGTGAATGCGGTATTATGGTGAAGGAAGATACTAGCTGGGAGAAACTTTTGATTTTGTTTAGTTCTGGAGTGACAAGGATGACCAACGAACCCCACAATCCTCCCTTTTGAGTTGGCCATGTGCCTAAGTTTTTTGTTCATCATTGATTTTGACTGTATTTTTAACATGAATAAAAGATTTAATATCTCAAAGTATAGTATCTGTTCTCTTAGTTACAAAACTTTTGCTCTTTTTCAAGGGATCCACCACCGGGCTTTCGGGCTAGGTTTAAGGTGTTTACTTACTAACCTTCGTTAGCAAGGACCAGACCCCCTCCTTTGGGGAGTCAGGACCTCAAGGACTGACTCCACATTTGTGGGAGCTTGGACCCGAAAACCAATCCCCTTTTCTCGGAGACTGGAATTTCGGGATCAACACCACTAGCTGGTAGTTGCGAACTGCTTTTGTTGGTTTTTTTCCTTTTGCATGTTTTTTCTTCATTCCGGTCTCATCTCTCTCCAGAGACAGGGAATGGTCTACTCTCTCCACACTTAATTGCCTGAGCAGCACTCTGACCTGCCAGCCCAAAACTTTGTCTATTTTCGCTGCTCTCCTGTTGGATCGAGCAGACAGGGTTCGCTTTCTCGCTTCCGTTGGGGTAGTTAGTGGGTAGGGTGACGTGGGGTAGGGCGGGTGCTTCGTTTCTGCTCCCCTCTGTGGGCAGAGATATCTACCCCTCTCTCTCTTAATTGCAACGTGGCACTCTGACCCGCTAGCACCCACTGTGTCTTTCTTCTCTGCTCTCCCCCCCTCGCGGAGGGGATTCGAGCTGCTAACCCGACATCCCCGTGAGGGGAGGTCAAAAACTCTAATTTCTTCTGAGCCCGCTCCTCCCCCTCCACCCCCTCCAATCCCCTGGGTTTTCTTTTCTCCCCACTAAACTTTGGTCCGCGCCAGGGGCCAGTGCTGCCAACACCATGATGCCAGGCAGGCGGACCATACCGATCCAAATGCGGAATATCGCCCCGATGGAGGAATCCCCCAAAAAGGGAGCTAAACCCCAGCTCCTGGAAAAGAAGGTAGTAGATGACAGGATAGGGCCGCAGCTCGCGGCGACCCTGGGCAGGACAACTCCAACTCACGAAGAGCAATCAAGTTCGGTCCCTGCTTCCCAAGAGGGCCACTCCCCACCAGAGGGAGTCAATGATTCGGCTGACGAGAGAAAGAGGCTGGATGCAAATGAACCACAATCGGCGGCAGATCCCAGGTCTCCATCCTCGTCGGTCGTCGACAGCCCGGCTGACACAGCTCCCCTAAAGGGCAAACGAGAATAAGAAGGGGAAGCAAAAGCAGAGGAGCCTTCGAAAACAACCGGGAAATCACAGCCAGTGGTATCTCGGACTACTAGGTCTCCAACAAGCTCTCCCAGCAAAATAACTCCCCAAGAGAGCAATTCCCCTACACCGGGGGATGAAGAAGAAGATGGCGTCAACCTAGCAACCAAGGCACTCATCAACGACACCATCGCGTCCCTCAACAGCTGATCCAGAAAGACACAATGATAGAACTGCTGGTGGCCTTGAACATCTCGGCCAGCTACATCTGCCGGAGAAGCTATGCCATGTGGGACGTCCTGCTTCCCACCCAAGAAGAGGCGATCAGGCTGTCCAGGATCAACCACAAATGGCGGAACATCCGGTTACAGCCTGAATACCTCAGCAAGAGGAGGACCAACGTCTCAGTGCTAAACGTCCCGTGCCACTTGGAAGGCAAACAGCTCGGGGCAGTCATGAGCCAATACCGGGACGTCAAAACAATCTCCTCAGTCCGCGGTCAACGCAATGTCATGACCGGGGACTATAAATTAACGATGGTCCTGGAAAGGGCTGAATTCGACAGGGTGCCAGCAATGCTGAAATTTGGCAAATGGAGCATGTCGTTGATAGTGGAAGGCAAGAGACCACACTGCTGGTACTGCCAGAAGCAGGGACACATGGCCAGAGACTGCCCCAAGAAACCACCAGCAAAAGCAGCCACCAAGGCCACAGGGAACATCCAGCCCTCAGCCCCAGTTGCAGCTGCACCCACAACTTCAGCAGCAGTACATACTGCTCCTACAGCCAACGTGAATGGTCGACAGTGCAAAAACAAGTCCAAACAAATGGTGACTAGAGACCAAGCAGACAAGACAGCTCCCATGGATACGGAGACGCCTCTCTCCTCGACCAAAAGGAAATTACAAGAGTCTGAGGAGGAGGTAGTGTCCGAAGAAGTCAACCCAATCCAAGAAGCAGCAGCATCAACAGCAGCAGAAGCAGAGACAAGAAGGTCAAGGAGGAAGAAGAGTTAACCCCACACCCCCTGAGAAAGACACTCCGACTAATGCCGAGGCTGAATCCGCCAAACCCTTCACAGCCAGAGCAATCGACCCCCTCGCACCCCTCTTCCCTTAGAGACTCATCTCGGACTCCGTCCTATGACAGGAAGGGCAAAGAGAGGCAACCATCCACAGCACCAAACACAATCCTCCCCTCCTCCTCCTCCTCTTCCCCTCGACAAGGAGAAAACAATGGTTCGCTCTGTGCGAACCAAAAAAATCCCCTTCCTCCCTGGAGGAAGGATATGTGAAACGAGTTTTCTGCCAGCACCCCATGAGTTGAGGGGTAAGCAGAAAACTCAACATAATAAACTGTGGGACTTGGTTTACATCGAGTGCAATAATATTACCGATCCCACCCAATTTCCAGACGCCCCAATGTGACCAGCTTCGTGCGAAAAAATAAGGACGCACGGACAGAAGCCCTGTGGGCAATGTTGGAGGCGGCCAAAACGCCTATACCAGGCCTGAAGCTTCGCTCCTAAAGACTCTGGTCAAATGCGAAGGGAGAACCCCCATCTACGTCCACCCATCACTATACAGGGCATTGAAGCTAATCTTTCCCCTGGATGTGGGAGACGTGGCCAAGGATGGTCAGCCCGAAGAAGACTTACTCACCGGAAGCCTTGGCCAGGCCTACCACATCCTGACTGCCAAGGATTTCAGACCCGTCTTAAGGTAAGTGATCATGTCTTTAAACTTGGCTACATTTAATGTGAGGGGCATCAGGTGCCGAAGCAAGGCCTCGCGCGTTGTGAGAGAACTGGTGCCCTTAAGGTAGATATTGCCGCTATCCAGGAGACCCACTTTGTTTCGGACGAGGATTGTAAGGTGCTGGCAAATGATTACGATGTTTACTCTGCATATGGCAATACTTATAGTCGTCGAATCTCCTTGCTAGTGAGTCGCACCCTCTCAGTGTCTGTGGATGTTGTCCACGCAGGCGAGGACGGGCGGCTAGTCGTTGTTGATGTTGCCATTAATTGCAGTGTTCTTCGGATTGTCGCTGTTTATGCTCCCAATTCTGCTGTAGAGAGGGTATTCTTTTTTCGACGGTTGGAGGGCTTCTTAGTGGATCCGGAACGGTTAGTTCTAATGGGTGACTGGAATGCAATCCTTGAGCCCAAGATAGATAAGGTCGGAGGGGCTAGTGGGTCGGTGTTGTGTGACAGCAGTCTGTCTAACCTGATGGCCTCGTGCGATCTCGTCGATAGATTTCGTCTGGATCATCCGGGGCGGGAGATGTGGACGTGGAATGCTGTAGTGCCTTCCCATCCGAGTACCTACTTGGATCGGATGTTAGTTAGAAGAGGCGACGTAGACTTTCTATCTTGCCCCACATTCCACTTGTTAGGACACTCGGACCATAAACTTGTTATGGCCCGTTTGAACTTAAGTGCTAGGCCTAAACTAGCCGGATACTGGAAGTTCAACAGTACCTTGTTGGAGCTGGAGGACTACCGGTTGAAGGTTACCGAGTTAATTCAGCAGGCTTTAGTGGGGGCGGTTACAGGGAGTAAGTGGTGGGTTAGTCTTAAGGCCAAAATTAGACACTTCTCTGTTCAGTACAGCAAACGCCTCGCGTTAGATAAGGCTAAGGCAAAGAAGCGTATAGAGGATAATCTGACTCCCTAGAGATAGCACTAGCTAAACAGGACCTCAGCCGCTTGGCTAGCGAGCGGTATGAAGATTAAGTAGTTAGAGCTAGGTTAATGAAAGTCTCTAACGAAGCTGTGAATGTTGACGCTGTTGAATGTAAGGCTGCTCTAAGGCACGGTTCGGACGGGTACATTTGGAAAGTACATAACCTGGAAGGACGCGCCCTAGTATCGACTCTGGAGATCTGCGAGGGGTTTCAGGAGCATCTATCAGAGCGCTTCACCCAACTACCCGGACTCAGGGTCGATGAGTTTGGCAGCTATTTGGCTGACTCGCCCCGCCTCACTGCAGCTCGGGCGGCTAGCTGTGATGGTCTTGTTACTGAACATGAGGTCATTACTGCGTTGAAGCAGGTCGGCTACAACAAGTCCCCAGGGCTTGATGGTTTACCCTACGAGTTTTATTTGAGGCTGTCGCCCATGTTGGTCCCTATTCTGAAGGATATGTTCAACCATTGGTTTGCACAGGGTTCCATCCCTGGACAAGTGACCAAGGGAGTGATCACATTGCTAAGGAAAGGTCAATGACATGGTGGGGTGGAAAATTTTGATGATTTTAGGCCCTTGACTCTGCTTAACACAGAGTTAAAGATTTTGGCAAAGATTCTTGCGAATCGCTTGCAGGTTGTCATCACTGACTTGATCGAACCTGACCAGAGTTATGCTGTGAAGGGGAGATTGATTCAAGACAATCTTCATTTGATTCGCTCGATCATAGAAATAATAGAAGACGACACCGAAGCACCGCTGATCAGTTTGGATCAGTCCAAGGCTTTTGGTAGGGTCAACCATCGTTTCCTGGGATCTGTGCTAGAGGCCGCCGGATTTAATCCAGACTTCCGCAAGTGGATCTTTGTCCTGTATGATAGACCAATGGTAGCGGTGCAGATCAACGGTAAGCTGTCGGAGTCATCCGCTGTCGCCTCTTTTGTACGTCCTGGCGTTGGAACCTCTCCTTCGCAAGTTAAGGAACGAGGTGGCTTCACCAGTCCTGCGCGGAATTGTTTTACCTGGAGGCACACGAGCCAGGGTTTCCGCGTTCGCCGATGACGTCACCGTGTTCGTGTCTTGCCCCACGGACATTCAAGCGGTGGTTGAGGCGCTCACTCGATACGAAGAAGTCACAGGGGCCGTCTTCAACCGCAGCAAATCTGTCGGCCTGTGATTGGGGACCTGGACCGGGGTAAACTCGCTTCCAGGTACCTTCAGCTGGACCGATGGGCCGGTCCGCATTCTCAGTGTCTGGTTTGGACTGGGACTTCAGCTGGAGAAAAATTGGTCGCAGGTATATGGCAAGGTCAAATCGTTGGTCAAGACTTAGATTCGAAGGAAATTGTCCTTGAAGGGTCAAGCGGAGGCGTGTGCTACATACATCTTTCTGCTCATCCTTTACCGATTGTCTGTACTTCCTCTACCTACACAACGCCTAACCCGCTTACAAAAGTGCTTCGACTCACTTCTGTGGGACGAGGGTAAGCATTATGTGTGCAGAGATGTCTGTGTCCAATGTCCGAGCAAGGGAGGCCTGGGTCAGCCCAGTCTCTTGTGTCATAAAAACGCAGAGAGATTGGCTTTCCTGGGTTGTTTGCTAGAGGAGAACGCTCCTTGGATCCCTGCGGTTGAGAACTCATTTCCCAATCTCAAACCCGACCCCTCGGTAGAAGGTCATCGCAAACCGACGGGGGAGTCCAAGTTCTTTGCCAAATGCCGGAGTGCATTTAGAGCTTTGCCGGGGACCAGTGTCCTCAAACAGCCTAGAAAGAGATTTTATCGGAGTTAGTGGTGGATACCGCGAAAGATCCTCTTTGTAGGCGGTTAGGTTGGTCGATGGAGATTATCCGCTTTAAATGGAGTTGGGCGCCGGGTCGAGATTTTCTGACAAACTCGAAATTCTCCCTGACTTGGCGACTGGTTTGAAAAGCTCTGCCCCTCTTCGATGATTCAGCATGTACAAAGAACAAACGAGGGCCTGGTGTCCGTGCTGCGACGAACACCAGCTCGAATCGGTCGAGCATGCATTTTTTTCAGTTGTAGCCGGACCCAGGCCCTATTGGAGTACGTCGGAGAGGTAACGGCTCGCATCGATAGTGAGTGGCCGCTCGATCTCGACATAGGATGTTTTGTGTACAACATGGAGCCGCCGTTCCACAGGGAGGAAAGAATGGCTTTCCTGGCGATCCTAGCAGTAGCACGTATGGTGATCTAGATCACGCGCCTTAAGTTGGTCCGCGAAGGACATCTGTTCCGGATCGGGATCTGGTCGTTTACTTTAAACATTTGCTTAAAGTAAAGATCAGATGCGATTGGAGGAGGTTGCCTAGAGCAGAGTTTAACAAGAGGTGGGTGCACAACACTAGTTTGTGCATCTGTCGAGGAGTAAGTTTGAATACGTGTTCCCTCCTTGAGCATGGCACGGGCGGTGCTGGGTCTTTCGGAACCCATCCCGCTTAGGTTTTAACTAAGAAAAACTTAAGAAGACTCTTGACTGGTGGTACAAATGAGATCCTGTTCCTGTTTTTATTTTCTGGTGCTAGAGAACCTCTGAGTCGGCCCACCCCCTATTACACCACTCGTTTGTTTTTTGAACATCCCCGGTCACTCCCCTACTCAGAGGTCACCTTCCAACCCCCTCCATCCGTTGCTTTATTATCGCCCACTTACACTTAGGCTTCTCCCCAACCCCCCGGAAAACAGTAGGTGGGGGAGGGTCTAGTCACTTAGAGCAGCACAGGGGGGGTCAATACTAACAACTCAGTTTTTATATTTCATTTTTGAAAAGAACCTTTTTATCTAGTTTTTTCCCCACTCCACGAATTTTTATACACTTAATCTAAGAACTTTTTATTTTCTAATGAACTTTTTTATCATAATTCAAATGCACATATACACATTTAATTTGGAGGGTCAAGCCTCAAAACGATACTGATCTCACGAAAATCCGTCGCCTCTGTCGAAAGTTTTAGGCAGACATACATACATTTAAACAGACAGGTGAAATTTATATCATAGATTAACAGATTATAAAACATGTGTACAAAAAAATTTAATTAACTTAAATCATAATTGTTTCAGTTGGTTTAGAAATTATATTTTTGTTCTGACAAAAGAAACCAGTAATGCTACAATTTTTATCAGTGACGTGCGAACAGATTACTGCGTCATTGGTCTTCAGTAAAAAAAATCATTCATGTTCAATTTCTTAATATATTTTTTAATTATTCACTATTCAAAAGCAGCATTGATTAAAAAAATGAAACAAAATTTCTTTTTTAATTATCAACAATAAGATTGCCTGTTTGTTTATAACTTTTAAAAGCGAATCTTCCACATTTCTTTTTTCTCACAAAGTTGAAAAATTCAATCAATTAATAAAAAAAATAAGAAATAATTTTGGAAATCGTTTGAAATTACACTGGTAAAAGCTGTCAAATGTAAAAAATAATTTTTTAAAATTTCATAAAACTTAAATAATTTTAATATATTTTCCAATTTCTTTTTTTCTGCAAAATCGATGAAAATTGGCTATGTTTGTGACCCAAAATTAAATATATTTTCTTTTATCATTCCAGTATATTTTAATATGTAAAAATAAAACTAATCATTCATTCCAGTATATTTTAATATGTAAAAATAAAACTAAGATGTGAATCCCCACCCCAAAACCTTCTGATAAGATCCATTGAGTGGGCAAAATAAAAATTTAAAAAATCAACTGGAAATGCTAATAAAATAAATTATGAAGCATTCCAATTTGCTTTTTGTGTTATCGAGTTAAGATCAGTTTATATTATCTTCAATTTTTGATATTTGATTATTTTTAATGCTTGTACATTTATTTTTTCAAGTGTTGTTTTCTATTTGCATTGGATGATTGTTTTTGAAATAGTTTAAATAAATTTTATTGTAAGATTTTTATGTTCATTTTTATTATGTGTGTGTGTGTGTGTATATATATATATATATATATATATATATATATATATATATTGTAATTTCATAGGCATCGTATGAATGGAGAGGTGACTCTATGGAATCCTGGATGTGACCATGCTGGAATTGCTACTCAAGTTGTTGTAGAAAAAAAATTATTCCGAGAGAGGGGCATCACACGTCATGATCTTGGAAGAGAAAATTTTCTTAAAGAAGTTTGGAAATGGAAAGAAGAGTAAGTTTTGATTTTATCCTGTGTTCTTTATGTTAAAAACTGTTTTTACCTGGTGGTTCTTTAATCTGATTTTTGACAGTTAAATTGAATTTGGTCATTAAATTATTAAATTTTTATAAAACTTATTTGGTTATGGTTATGTTGTTTAAATCTTTCTGCATAAAATTATGAAATGTAATTATACTTAAAAATTTTTTTTTTTTTAAATTACATTTTCATCCCAAACAAGGCACATTGCCACTTTGATGTAGGGGACTACTATCAAGGACATAAGCTACATGTAGGGAGTTGGGCCGCAAGATGTCGGTTCATGTTAGACTTGAACTTCTGCATGTCAGTACAGTTGGGGAAGTAGGGACCTGAAAGGGAATTCCAAAGTCTAGCAGTTCTGGGGAAGAAACTACTGGAGTAGAAAGCTCTCTTACATTTAGGGATCTCTACTGTGTAGGGGTGGGATTTAGCTGCTTGTCGAGTTTGTCAGGGTTATTTACGTCAAGGGGGTACACGTGCTTGCAGTTTGTTGGAGCATTCACCATTAAAATACTTGTAGAACAGGCAGAGGGATGCAACATTTTGTCGATGGGACAGTTCAGGACCTATCAGGTTGGCGATTCTCTTTTGGACTTTGTCTAGGAGTGAGAGACTAGTAGCAGATGCACCATCCCAAATATGACAATACTACTCCATATATGGGCGAATGGTGGCCTTTTAGAGGTACAAGATACTTTCAGGCATTAGTAGCCTTCTAGCACGGTAGAGAGAGCCTACCTTCTTTGCAGTGGTCCTGGCAATGCTCTTAATGTAATTGTTCCAACTCATGTTTCCTGTGAACGTTAGGCTGAGGAGTTTAAAAGAGGTACTTTCAGATAATGAGTCTTTGGCCATTGCTATTGGTGGTAGAGAAAGTTTCTTGTAATTATTGAAGGAAACAAGTTTAGTCTTGGCTGCATTGAATGTGGCCATCCATTTGTGCCCATTCCACTACAGATCGGAGGTCATCCTCTAGTGTTTATGCCATTTCCTTAGATATGTGTTCATTTGTTTTCCTGTTGTGCCTGTTATAGAGCATGGTGTCATCAGCGTATATACTCATCTCAGAGACAATTTTGTCAGGGAGGTCACTTATGAATATTAGGAATAATAAAAGTCTAAGGAGAGACTCCTGAGGCACTCCCGCATTTATATCATACTAGCATGCGTACCCGGCGTTGCTTGGGTTGACATGAAGTTCAGTTTGAAACACACCTGCTATACCAATCATTTTCATCATGGGTAACGTGGATACCCCCACAACAATTTAAAAAATAAAAGAACGGATAAAAACATGTAAATATAATCGCCCCCAAAACGAAGTATCTGATACCCTCTCCACCAGATATTTTGGCAGAAGGGATCACTGTCCTAAAACTCACGATTTTGTGAACCTAAAAAAAATGACGTTTATAAACATTAATGCGTGTGTTTATTTTGGTAAATGTAGTTTAGTGGCGTAAATTATTTGACAGACAAAAAAATATAAAAACTATTTTTATAGAAAACACATTGTTAGACCCAAAGGCTGAAATAAAACCCTAAAAAAATGTCATTTTTATTATTATTTTTTTATCATTTATATTTATTATTCGAGGCCACTATATTGCTTTAAAAATTTGGCCTTTTTAAGATCTTTTATGAACTGTTTTTGGCCACCATATTTTTTTTGTAATGAAAGAGCGTAAACAAGGCCAAATTTAGTCTAATAAAAAAATGATTAAAAAACATAAAAATGAATTATTTTTTTTTATTTCAGCCTTTGGGTCTAATAATGTTTTATATAAAAATAGTTTTTATAATTTTTTTGTCTGTAAAATAATTTACACTGCTAAACTACACATTTACATTTACATAGGAGCACTTTTTTTACTGGATTTTTTTTGTAATTAAAGGAAATTTTCGATTTTATTTTTTTTTTAGGTGGATGGGAGGGGGGCTTTTCGATTTGTTTTTTATTTGTCGTTTTATGTTTCTAATGTAATCCCTCCACCCCCAAATTGAATTTGTCATTTTGGGGTTTGTTTTGTTTATTAAATTGTTAGGTGAAAGTAGAGAATGGTCTGATAAAAAATAATTAAATTTATCGTTATTTTATGTTTCCAATATAATTCCCCCCCCCCCCAAAAAAAAACAAATTGTATTTGCCAGATTTTGCCCCCCCCCCTCGACTGCCAAACTTGAAAAAATGCTAGAGGTGACATGTCTCGTTGAACGCTTAGTAGCCAAAAAGTGGGTGCTCATTTTGCGTTCTATTTGTATAGAAAAGTGATCCCCCACTCTAACATGTTTTATTTTTTTTTTTCAAAACTTCTTCTCATAATATTTATAAAGGCTGTTTAAATGTATTAGGCTGAAAAAAAGTAGACCTCTATTTTTTTAGGGGTTAAACGCCACTGGGTCATGTCATATAAAGTTAACTTTTTAATAAGAAAATTAAGTTTGATCGATGAAATTAACGCGAAATAAGAAAAAAAGTGTACATTGTAGAATTTAGAAGGGGGGGGGCAGTAGATCTTCATTTTTTTTAGGTATTAAACGACGCTGGATTACATGGTAAAAATTTAGCGATTTCTGTATTGCCATTTAAATAAAACGAACAAATGAAATATTTTCAGTTTTTTTCGGAAGCGTTTTTTTTTGTTTGAATATTTAAAAAAAAAACAATAGCCAAAAATTTTTCTATCTACACGGAATTATTTTTTTATCTAGAAACTTAATGAAATTATCAAATGATATTTAGTGAACGTTTGTTTTTTTTATGCATAGCATAATAACTCTAAAAAAAGTTTTAAAAAAGGTCGCTGTTGGAAATATTAATTCCAAAATAAATTAAATATATTATCAATATAATTGTTGCTTAAAATTTATAAAATAACAATTTTAAATAAAATACTTAAAATAATTCTCTCGCTAAAACATTAACTAAGATCCGCTATTTAGTAAAACTGATTTTTCTTAATGGCATATGCAAATAAGGTGATCTCTTAATTGTATATTTTTGGCAACTATCATACTACATAAATGAAAGATTAAAGTAAGACACGTTTTGTATATATTAATCAAACTAGCTGTACCCTGCCACGCGTTGCTGTGGCTCAATTTGGTGTAATGGAAAATTCTAATAAAAAAAGAAAATGCATGTTTCTTATATTCTTAGTACAGCAATCCACTCCAAAAAGTTAAAAAGGCGAAAATGAAAAAAAAATGGTACTCTTGCAGAATTGGATCCTGATCCTCGGGATTACCGTCAATCATGGCTTGGGCTTGACCAACAATCAGTGGATAAAGCTGAATGTAGCAAAAATGTTGAAATGCTAAATGTTTTGTTTTTTTGTTTTTTTTTCTGTATCCAAAAATGTGAGTTAGTAATTAATATTTGAGTGATGGGGGGGGGGGGGTTACCATACACAGATTGGAAAAAGTTGTCTAAAAACAAATAAATGAAAGCAAAGGTAAGGTAAGTTACGTTTCTACCTAACTGGATAATTGTTTAGTGTTTTTATGTAATGTAAAATGTTTAATCGGCTGGAAAAACAGAAATGGTTGCAGACTGTTGAATACGTTAAGTTTGGGAAAGTAAGTTGAAAACTAAAAGCTATACAATACAGTGTCAAAAACCCACCGAATATGTTATCATGACATAGGCTGACATAATCGGTGGGTTTGTGACAGTATTTTGTATAGTTTTTTAGTTTTAACTCACTTTCTCAAACTTAACATAATCAACAGTGTCCGCCACCATTTGTATCTTTCAAATACACCGATAAACACTGTTTTTCGAGCCGACTAAGCATTACATTAAATGAAAAGGGTTTGTATTACTAAACACAGATACAAAGAAGTTGTCAAAAAATAAATATATAACAAATAAATGTTATCAAAGGCAAGAAAAGTAAATGTTCTTCCTAACTGGATAAGATTTTAGTGTTTTTATGTAATGTATGTTTAATCGGTTCAAAAACATGCAGTGTTTATCAGTATATTTGAAAAATACAAATGGCGCCAGACTGTATTGAACATGTTAAGTTTGGGGAAATTTTAGGAAAACGAGTTTAAACTAAAAAAACTATACAAAATACTGTTAGGAACTCACTCAATTTATGTTACTGTGACGTAGGCTGACATATAATCGGTGGTTTTAAACTTTTGCTCGATACAGGTGACGACTTTTAAGAGTCCCTTTTAGTGATTACCTGGTTTGAGGATATTTATACAACTAAATGGCAAATCTGCCCCAAAAATCCGGTATTATTTTACTTTAAGGGACGTCTCATATTCGTATATAATGAAATATTTTATTGTAGATTTTGGTGTACTATAAAAACGAATCTGCAAACCGTTTCCGTCGCAAAAAGAAAGTTTTTGTGATATGAAGAAATTACTTTTTCGAAAAGTGGGTGATCACTTTTCAATGTAAATTTAACTTAAAATGAGCACCCACTTTCTGGTAAAAGTAACTAAACCGTTTATTGATATTTTCTCACAAACATTTTAAATTTATATGAGCGGATAAGTCTGCTGGTCGACATGGAACTCAACCGCCACCCGAAAAAGTATTTTGTTATATACGAACGTGAGAAAATGGAAAATTTTATCAAAATTCCGGGATGCTATTTTTTATTTTTATTTTTTATTTTTTATTTTTTTGGTAAATATGAAGAATTACTCCACCCCCGAAAATTCCTTTAAAATTACCACTCTTAAATGTTTTCGGGGTCGCTGAAAACAAAAATAACGTTTAAAATTATGGCAAACGAGTACTTTCCAAGGTATGAAGAAATGTTAGTTCTAAAAAAGTGGGAGATCAGTTTTCTATTATAATTTAACATAAAATAATCACCCACTTTATGGCCACGATTTTTTGCGGGGGGCGGGGGACTTTCTTTCCACCCTCGGAAAATCCTTTAAAATTCCAGTAAACATGTAGTTTCCAAGATATGAAGAAATGCACTCACTGGTATTTTTTTTTTTTTTTTTTTTTTTTTAGGGGGGAATTGCCGGTTTGTTTTTCGTTCTTTTTTTGGAGGGGGATATTCAATTATAGAATTTGTATAGTTTTTTAACAGGTGCTTATGCAGTTTAACTGTTTTAACATAAGTAACGTGCCAACATTAACCGAACAGAAGAACTGATAATATCTTACAAAAATTCTGTTTACATTTGGTGGGAGGCGGTGGAGGGGCGGGGGGGGGAGTGTTTTGGCGGCCTCTCCAACCAATTTAAACAGGTAATTTTAAAGGATTTTCCAAGGGTAGAAAGAAAGCCCCCATCCCAAATTGTGGCCACAAAGTGGGTGATCATTTTACGTTAAATTATTATAGAAAAGTGATCCTCCACTTTTTTAAACTAACATTTCTTCATATCTTGGAAACTACTCGTTTGCCTTAATTATAAACGTTATTTTCGTTTTCAGCGACCCCGAAAACCTATAAGAGTGGTAATTTTAAAGGAATTTTCAAGGGTGGAGTAATTCTTCATATTTACCTTTTTTTTTTTTTTTTTTTTTTTTTCCAATAACATAAGAAATTAAGAATTAGACAAATTTATTTTAGGTAGACTTCGACAGGAAAGCTTTTAAAAATAAAAAAATTAAGATAAACAAATAGTGCTAGTGCACTGACCGATCCGCGCTATTTTTTTAAATCGTGTTTCCAAGTTTAGTTAAAGTTTTATGATTTTTTTTTTTATTCAATTGTAAGGTACAATATATATATAAATTTAAAAAATATGGGATTTTTTTTTTTTTTTGTACCCATTTTTTTTTTTATTCAATTGTAAGTACAATATATATATAAATTTAAAAAATATGGGATTTTTTTTTTTTTTGTACCCATCTATTAGATAGTTAACTGTTGTAATTCGAAAGTCGTCAACGTGTGGTGCACGTGAAAGGCTCATTTCTACCGGAAATGAAATGGCGGACAGTTTTGCAGTTACGAAAAATATTTTCATTTTATTAAATATATTTTTTATAATTTGCGATCTTAATTTATTTTAATAACATGCAAACATTCCTTGACTTTACAGATAAATTTTCTGAAAATGTCAATTAAATTGGTAACGCAAAAATATGGTTCTATTCACTTTGAACGAACCAAGAATTACATTTTTTTATATATATAGATTGTGAACAAACAAACAGACAGGAATACAAATTTATATATATAGATTGTTTAGATGTACGACCGTCGAGGACAACCTGGTTTTTTCTCTTATCTAAGAAAGATTTAATCATGTTAAGTACTCGTCAGTGATACCATATGATCTGATTTTCCTGAGAAGACCTTTGTGCCATACCTTGTTAAAAGCCTTAGATATATCTAGAGCTACCGCTCTACCCTCCCCTACTTTGTCCAGTGAATGGTATATATGTTCAGAGATTAGTTAGGATATCTGCTGTGGAACAGGCTTGCCTAAATCCTTATTGTTGATTGGTCAGATGTTTAGCATCAGTAGAGCTTCATTATGGACTCAAATATTTTGGCGAAAAGTAGGAGGAGGCTAATCTGGCGATAATTTAATGGGTCAGTTCTTTCGCCAGAATTCTTGAAAACTGGTACCACTGAAGCAGTTTTCCAGCAGTCTGTGGAGCAAGATTCATTAAGGCATTTGTTGTAAAGTTTGGAATAGCTGGAGCTACTTCAGCGGAGCATTTTGTTAATAGTACAGCCGGGATGAGATCAGGTTCATATGCTTTAAACATGTCAAGGTTTAATTTTAAGATTGTCTAGTGTGGAGTCTGTCCGCAAAATAAACGTCAGGGAGGAGGTGGTTGGCAGGGTCCAGTGTGGAGTTGGAAGCAAACTGATTGGCAAGCATGTTAGCCTTCTCGGTTGCTGAGCAAACAATCTCGTGATTGTTGGATAGTGGCGGAATTGTTGATTGCCCATTATTTACTACACTGTTGTAGATTTTCCAGAAATCACACGTTCCTAATTTCTGTGCTTTGATGTGTTTTCTGGTGGTTTCAGTAAATTCTCTCTTAGCTGTCGCTATTTCTTTCTTAGAGTTACTTCTAGCTTCTATATACTTTTGTTTGTTTGAACTGGATTTATGTCGGTTAAATCTGTGGTATGCATGCTGCCTTTGTGCAATGGGAGTTGCACATGTGGAAGTTAACCATTGGGGAGAGTGTGGCTTGCTATAAAATTTCCATATGCTTCAATTGCCATTTTGAACCATTCAGTTGTCTTAATTGCGCACTGTTCAGCAGGAAGACAAAAGATATTTCCCCATGAGGCATCTCTGATGAGATCTCGATAGTTTCCCAGTCAGCCTTTTTATAATATCTCGTTGTTTTGAACAATGGCTTCAGTTTTGGCTCTAGAGTGTAGGATGATTTCAACCATTATCACTGCATGATCAGCGTTCCTAAGTGGGCTGTGGGCATTCGTTATACAATCATCGGAACTGTGGTCAGAAACAGATCTAGAAGTGATGAGTGTTGTTCTTGCTGGTCTGGGAAACGGGCTGGAAACGTAACCATCTGTGATAGGAAGTGAGATATAGAGAAGCTATGTGTTTTGCTACCAGCTGCATCTGTGTAAGTAGAGAATTCAAGCCAGTTGCTGTGATGGACATCGAAGTCACCAAATACATGCACTTGTACCCCAGTATTGCGGAAAAGTGCTGTATCTATGCTGTCAGAGACTTTAAGAAGGTCCAGTCCTGGGTCAATAGGGCAGGTCGATTTTGGAACCCCGGCGAGGCAATGATGATAGTTAGGGTTTAACATAGAAAAGACCTACACAAAATATTTTTCTCAAAGTTGCTTAAGAAAATGACTTTAAAAGTTGAAAAATTGAAGCGATTAAAAGTTTTTCGGTGAATTGTTAAGAACGTCCCATCATCCAAACAATCCGTACTGTTAAGAAAATGGAATCATTATTAAGAATATGTTTTGGGTTTGTATTACTGTACACATAGATTCGAAAAAGTGGTCAAAAAAACAAATATATAACAAATAAATGTTATCAAAGGCAAGATAAGTTACTTTTCTACCAAACTGGATATATTTTTCGTGTTTTTATTCAATGTTAACATGTTTATTCAGTTCGAAAAGCATACAGTGTTTACCGATGTATTGGAAAATTCAAAATGGCGGCCGACTCTCTCTTAAACACGGTAAGTTTGGGAAAAGGTGTTATAAATAATAAACTAGACAAAATACTGTTAGAAATTCGCTCAATATATGTTACCGTGACACAAGTTGACATATATTCAGTGTTTTTTAAATAGTATTTTGTCTAGTTTATTATTTATAACATCTTTTCCCAAACTTACCATGTTAAAGAGAATGTCAGGCGCCATTTTGAATTTTCCAATGCATCAGTAAACACTGCATGTTTTTCGAGCTGAATAAACATGTTACATTGAATAAAAACACAAAAAATGTATCCAGTTTAGTAGAAAAGTAACTTATCTTGCCTTTGATAATATTTATTTGTTATATATTTGTTTTTTGACAACTTTTTTGAATCTATGTGTACAGTAATACAAACACTATGTTTTAAACTACATTTTTAAATAAAATCTAGAAGTGTAAGCCATTTTGAATTTTAGAACAGTTTCAGATGGTTCGCTGTTACACACAAGTCCTGGGAGGTGACTTGTTTGTAGTAGACAGTTTCACAGAACAAAACATTCTTACCGTGTTGAAACCCGGGAAAAGAACATGTGAAATTGCTCCAGAAAAGGTTTATTTATGAAGCAATTCTGGTTTCTGATTGGTTGGTAGCAGAACGTGAATTAATTTGATTTGTCAGTTCTTAGCAGCATCGTTTATAAATAGAATCGTCCGACTGTGTGGGATCATACCCCATTAATCCCAAAATATTGCAACATCCTCCCTATTTTTTATAATGGGAAGTCCCTTGTGTTTGTTCTGCTCAAAAATAAATATATATTTTTATATTCACTTAGACATAACAAAAATTAGAAATCATTTGGATCTTAGAATTTTAGCATTTAAAAAGACGCCATTTTTAATTGTGTTCGAATGTCAAAAAGGAAAATTACAAAGATTTTTAAGCAAAAGTATTAGTTACGCATTAGTAGGTTAAAGTGTTAATACAAATAAAATGTATACAGTTTAACGTCTTGTCCAGGACTTTTTTTTTTTTTTTTGATATATAGAAATCTATATACTCTGAGCATTACCCCTAGGGTTTTCTGCTGATATTCATGCAAAAAAGTAAGAGCCTTCTCATAAGTGGAACTTCGCTGGTCTGTATTTTTAATATATAGAAATCTATATACATACAGGGCAGTGAAAGAAAAAAAACAAATTATTCAGTCGAATTCACCAACAAGTTTTGAGAAAAAACGTTGTAGCTTTATCCTTGTCGCCGGTTTCGTAAATACATCAGCGATATTTTGTTCTGATGATATGTAATTCAAAATAATGGATTCCTTTTTTATCTCGTTTTTTTTATAAAATGGTATTTTATATCTATATGCTTAGATCTTTGGTTGATTATCGTGTTCTGTGCTAAGACTATACTGGCTTGATTATCACAATTACTACGTGGCTTGTAATTAATTCTGGCTCTAAAATAGTCTTCAGGATATTTTTAAGGTAGAGTGCTTCTTTGGTCGTGTGATCGCGATAAATTCTGCTTCACACATAGAGAGAGATACAATCTGTTGCTTTTTAGATTTCCATGAAATAATAGGCCCATTTTCTGAGAGTCTAAAACAATATCCAGATACACTCTTGCGATCTTCGTCGTTTGCCCAATCTGAATCCGAAAAACCTTCTAATTTTAGGGAATTTCTTGATTTTCTAAATACTAACTTCTGTTCTTTAGTTCCTTTTAAATAACGTAGGACTTGTTTAGCTCTGTTTAAATCCTTCATTGTCGGTCGTGATAATTTTTGTGACAGTTTAGTTACTGTATAGCATATGTCGGGCCTGGTTGCAGTCATTAAATATATAAGACTACCTATAATTTCGTGATATTGTGTGTCATTATTTCAGATTCTGTGTGTATATTTTTATTAATATCATTTTCGACCGGTGTAGAGCGTTTCTTGCACTCTCCCATTCCAAATTTTAATAGTATTTTGTCGATGTATCTCGATTGAGTCATCGTAACAAGTCCTTTGCTTTGAGTAAATTCTATCCCCAGAAACCAGGATATTTTGCCAAGATCGGTCATTTTGAATCTTTTACTTAATTTGTTCTTAACATCAGTTAACATTATGTCACAATTTGATGCGATTAAAATATCATCGACCCACAAAACCAAAATCAGTAGTTTATCGTCTTTGTGTTGGGTATATAAACAGGGGTCTACAGCGCATTGTTTAAATTGTTGTTTAATAATATAATCATGGAATACTGTGTTCCAACACTGAGCACTCTGCTTTAGACCATATAATGACTTGTTAAGTCACCACACGCTATTTTTATTTTTCATTATAAATCCCTCTGGAGGGGTAATATAAATTTCACAGTCTATTGGGGCATTCAAATAAGCATTTTTTACGTCCATTTGGTGGATGTTTAGGTCATATTGTGATGCGACTTGCAGTAAAATTCTGATTGTCGTTAGGTTTGTGGTCGGCGAAAACGTAGAAAAGTATTCTTTACCGTAAATCTGAGAGCACCCCTTAGCAACAAATCTTGCTTTGTACTGTTCTACGCCTGATGCTGTACTTTTTTTTGTAAAGACCCATCTGGTAGAAATAACATGTTTATCTCTTGGGAGAGGCACTACCGTATAGGTATCATTTTCGGTTAAGGCATCTATTTCTTTTTTCATGGCAATTTTCCATTCATCACAATGTTCTGAATTAACTGCTTCGTTAGTCGATTTGATAATCCTTTATATTGTCGACCACAAAAAAATCGGGTTGTCTTCTATTTCTTTTGGGATATCTTTCGACTTTATCATCATCATCATCATCATGGACACTCTCGTCTCCGTCATTTTTATTGTTTTCGTTTGTTCTAATTATTTGAGGTAATATAATTTCATCCTCTTCATATGACGGGTTTTCGTCTGTAAAATAAAACATGTCTGTGAATTTTACACACCGGATTCTTTTTATTTTATTTTTTTCGGGAAAAAATATTAAATTGGCTGGACTGTTTTTATCGTATCCAAGAAATATACCTCTGTCGGCTTTAATATTCAATTTACTCTTTTTCTCTATATATGCGAAGCAAGTTGAACCAAATCTATGCATTCTGCTTAAATTTGTTTTTTTACTGCAGAAAGATTCATATGGAGTTTTAGATAGTGTTTTGTTAAAGCATCTGTTGCGTATATAGGCTGCTGCCATAAGTGCATACGTCCAGAGGTTTTTAGGAAGTTTTGATTCAATGAGTAGGCATCTTGCCATTTCAAAAAGTGTCCTCCACGCACGTTCAGCAGTCCCGTTTTGGTGTGGCGATCTAGGAGCTGATGTTTCATGCCTGATATGATGGTTAATTAGTAAAAGTTCAAAGTCTTTATTGGTGAATTCCGTACCGATGTCAGAGCGAATACACTTGATTTCACCGTAGGGGGCCATGTCGGCTAGATATTTCTTAGTTGCTAGCAGGGTATCAGATTTGTTCTTTAAAAAGTACACCATTATTAAACCTGAATGGTCATCTACGAAATTCAACACATATCTCTAATGTTCTCTGGCCATCGGTTCTACGAGACCGTTCAAGTCACAATGCACCATTGATAGGATTTTTTTGGCCGTTTTGTCTGGTATCTTGTTTTGATAGTTTGTCATTTTCCCTTGCGTACAGACGTCGCAGTTGAAGGTTTTTGATGTTTGTATTTGCATTCCATCAACTACAGTCGGCAACTTTTTGATATCAGGAATATTGCAGTGTCCAAGAATTTTATGCCATGTCTGTAGATCATGGCAGGCAGTTTTTGATGGGACTACGCTATTTAAATAATATAGTCTTCCATTTTCTTTAATGTCGAATACAGTTCCATTTGGGTATACCAGTTTTGATTTATTGGGGCTAAAGTTTATATTTGCACCTTGTTTTGTGGCAGCTTGTACAGAAAATATATTTTGTTTAAATTTTGGGATTAGAAGAGCGTTTTCTAGAATACAGAAACATAGTTCACCTTTATTGTTCTTTAGCGAGATTTTCGCATTGCCTCTTTTCAAAACAATATCATTGACTCGACTCCCGTCAGCTAGTTCTACAAAATGATTTTGTGGCTTAAAGTTGGGATCAAAATTGATAAAATCAGATTCCTTTGTAATCACATGTGCTGTAGCCCCTCAATCGACAAGAAAATTATTGTTTGTTGAAGCATCAAATGTACACAAAAATAAAAATGTATGTTCGCTAACAGAGCTCTCTACATTTTTAATGTAGTCGCCATTTTGAGTCCTGTATCTACATTGGAAACTCTTGTGATTAGGTCGTCCACAATTATAGCAAATAATTTTTGTACTTTTCTTAGGAAAAAACCTGCTTTTGGCAAAGTTGCGTTTTTTATTCCTGGCATGGGTATAATTCGATTTTGGTGTTTTTATGTGTGTATTTTTAAATTTTATGATATTTGTGGATTCGTTTTTTTCTGTGATCATTTTTTCAGTTTCTTCGTAACTTCTGAGTGCTACCTTGAATTGGCTAAAAGTCATGGGTTTTTCTTTCTGGGTTATCACGGTGGTAAATGGCTTGAAATCACTCGGTAATCCCTTAAGGACCATGGAAATTAACAGACTGTCACTTATAACTTCACCAGACATTTTTAAAGAATTTGCAGTTGTCTCAGCTCTTATAATATAATCAGTAATAGTTTCGGCTTCCATTCGTTTTAGAGAGGTCAGTTCAGTGTATAAAGAAATAATTTTGGGTTTTCCTTTCGATAAATAATGCTCTCTCAATATGTTTAATGCTTTGCAGCCATCATCCAGGGCTTCTCTCATTACCAGTGATAGACTTCGGTCATCTAAGCACTGTATTAATTCCGCAAAGACAGTTGCGTTCTTTTCAATGAAGTCGGGGTCGTTTCTGTTTTCAGGTTGTGTTTGTAGTATTTTGTGTAGCTTTTTGATTTGTAGATATCCCAGAAATTTAACTTGCCACAATTCGAATTTTGATTCGGATCCATCGAAATAAAGACGCACGCTGGGCGCATAACCTCTAGAAGTGTAAGCCATTTTGAGTGTCAGAACAGTTTCAGATGGTTCGCTGTTACACACAAGTCCTGGGAGGTGACTTGGTTGTAGTAGACAGTTCCACAGAACGAAACATTCTTACCGTGTCGAAACCCGGGAAAAGGTTTAATATTTATGAAGCAATTCTGGTTTCTGATTGGTTGGTAGCAGAACGTGAATTAATTTGATTCGTCAGTTCTTAGCAGCATCGTTTATAAATAGAATCGTCCGACTGTGTGGGATCATACCCCATTAGTCCCAAAATATTGCAATATTGAGTGAGGATAATGAATTAATAAAATAAATATTAAGTGTAAAGTCAAAATTATGTTTGTTTTAAATAATAGCGACCAAAGTTTGCTTTTTCATTTCAGGAACTTTTTTTGGGTGGAAACATTTTAGATTTCACCGTCGCAAAACACGCTCGTTATTGATATTGAAAATTAACGTTTCTTTATTATTTAATTTGAAAACATTACGATTTAGGCTTAATTATTTTGAAAGGAAAAATGAAAAATTCTTGTTTAAAATATATATTATTATATCTCAAGTGTCTGCAGTAAATGTAAACATATTCGTTTTATCTTTTTTAATTTGTTTTTCTATTAGGTTGGTGCAAAAATAATGGCATTTTTTGGACGTTTAAACGAACGTCAAAAAACATTATTTTTGCACCAACCTAATATTTCACATCAAATTCAATTTGAAATTTTTATTAAAATATGGTAATACTCCAGTTTTATATTAATGCAAAAAAAAAAAAAAAAAAAATAGTCCATACAATTTTATTCTACACATTCTTTACAAAACATAACCACGTAAATTTTCAAGTTTTTCTACTTGATAAAAAAATGCTTTGCAGAAAATTAGTGTCAAATTTTAATTTCTTTTATTTTTAGGGAATAATTGTTTTTCTTCTATAATTATAGTTTTAAAATCAGATAACCTACAAAGATTAATACAAGTAAATAAGGAAACTCCTTTAAAGGTTTTTCATTATTCGTGCATCTATATTATTGTGCTAAAATAAATTTATTTAGAAAGCCATTCTTAATATGGGAAGGAGGTTGCATTGTAACTATTCTGTACTTTCACCTAAAAATTTAATAAACAGAAATTTCATAAAAATTAAATTTAACTTGAAAATATTATTAAAATAGCATAGTAACATAGATGGACAAGCACTGGTTTTTCAAACTCTAAACACTAAACGTTCGTTTAAAATGGCACAGCTACATCAAGAATGAATCTATTTATGGATAAATTCATGTTATCGAAGGAGGAGCTAAAATCAGCTAAAAATGTCTAAACTAAACACTACTATGCGTCTGATTTGGTTTAGTCCTTTCTCTTCAATACATCTAATTCAACTCTACAAAGATTTTCATTATTTCTTATAACTAGCGCTTATTTTTTTACGCATGAAACTGGAAGATAGCCTAATACAGTTTCCTTCAGTTATAATCCATTTATTTATTTTACTTTTCAGATTAGAATGTCAGTAAAAGCATGACATTCAGTTTTAACCCATGATTCACAAAATGTGCTGGTCCACCTTGTCATTTGGATGAAACAGCACCCCCAACTTCACGACAAGCCATCCAGTTTAGTTATTTCCTCGAGAACAGTTATCCCCACTTAAAAAAATAGTGAGATTTCTAAGTTAATTGACAACGAAATAATTAGTATTTGACAAGCAGTCAATCCACAATTGCCCTTGTTAAGGTAATGTTATATAAGACAGAAGGTCAATATATTTTGCTTTAAGAGGGCCAAACAGATTGACAGGAAATCTCTTGCAGCAATCAAAGTGAAAAAATGAAGGAACAGCTAGACAGACTGATATATCTTCTTGTAGCTGTAAACTTTCTGTCTTGAGATGTGATAACTTTGCAGTAAAGTGCAGGACTGAAAATTATCAAACAAAGCACATAATTTGCACTTGTCCTCCTAACAAGGAGGTAAAATTAATGCTATAGATTCATCTGCAATTATGTTCCTTTTTGTGGAAAATAAAATAATATATTGGTATTTATTATGTAATCTAGCTCTATTATTAAACATGCAAATTTTCCAATTTTCAGGTTCCACTAGAAGAACTGCCATTTTCAGCAATTTTTTAATTAATTGATGGAACAACAAAAAGCCTAACAACATTTACTGGTCCTTTGGGGAAACTTTGTATTAGTAATTATCAAAATTTACCTCAAGTAGAATTCTAAAAAATTAGTGTCCCTCTCGATCATCATTATTTGACAGCAGAAGAAACAAATAATTTAAGTGTGAAGACCAGAGGCTACTTTTTGAGTATGCTGTTGGCATTTCTTGTGTAGAAGTTAACTTAGAAAATTGGGCCCTTGAATCAAGGAAGATGGCTAACATAAGCCACAATATTTTTTTAACCAACAAAAGTATATTTTAATATGATTCAGAGAACAAAACAGTTAACTGAAATCCAAATCACTGTTTTAAACTGTTCAAAATATAGTGCTTTTGCACTACTTCCGGAAAATATAGTATCGATGATAAACTCAGATGAATTGGATGTGAGAGAAGAGGGCATTCAAACGATTTTGTCCATTAGGTAAATAAATATTTATCCATTAAATTTTGTTAGTTTTCTTAATTTACCCAAACATCGCAAAAATATAAAAAATAAATGTTTTCAAATAATTGTTTTTTTTTGTGTTGTTTTTTCCAGAAATAGTGAACAACTCAAAAAAAAAAAAATGAAAAAGATTACTGCTATCAATTTTGCAGCCACACACTGATCAAATTTGATTGATTTTTTTCTCAAAAAGTTGTATATGCGCAGGAAGCAAAACATAGACACAATATTACAAAGTCATCGTGCCAGCAAATTCATCTTCCTCAAAAGGAAATTATACAGAACAATTTAGTTCTATTATAAGTTTATATTATTGCCTCTAATAAAAAATTGAAATACATGGCTCTGTGACTTGTATCAAGTTGTTATATAGTATAATACTTCTCCACATATCTTTTTGAATTGTGAAATTTAAAAGACTTAGTTGCTAATTAGCTTTTTTACAATTTTTGTTTAATCAATGCAGTAAAAGTTTAGATATTTTGCTAGTTGTGATTCATAATTAAAATTATAATTCATGTATTTATTTTTCTTTCAATGTATTTCATATAAATCAATTTTAATTGGATTTTTTATAAAAATAGTGAAATTTTAAAGTCAGTGTTGTGAAAAATGCTATGAAAATGAAGGATTTTTCTGCATTTTTCTACACGAGTTTTAAAATTAAATGCTCAATTTTCTGTTCAAGATGGGACTCTAATTTTTGGTATATGTTCTTATCACATCAAATCCCAACTATCATCACCAGTGCCATGTTGATTTTCTGAAAAAGTTGCAAATTGACCTGCCCTACTGGGTTAAGGGAGAACGGTAGAGAAAATAAAAGTT
The DNA here is from genome assembly GCF_053919585.1 of Euprymna scolopes. Lineage (NCBI taxonomy): Eukaryota > Metazoa > Mollusca > Cephalopoda > Sepiida > Sepiolidae > Euprymna > Euprymna scolopes. The sequence continues at coordinate 80,355,852 of NC_136501.1, forward strand.
GCTAATGTTATGTTGCATGTTAAGGCTAAAGCACATAAAGACTTGATCGTCTGGTTCTTGGTTTATTTCTCTAGTCAGAGGGAGGGTGTTTCGAATATAGACTCCAAGTCCGTGCATATGTCTCTCAGTCCTTACGGCAGAGTGGGAGATATCCAGGCATGTTAAAGTAGTTAGAGGGGATGGAGGAGTGTAGGTTAGTCTCACTTAGTGCTAAGATATCTGGGGTGTTTGTTAGGAGAAATGCTTCAACATCAGCTAAAGCCCACGGATATTCGTGAATGCAAGCCTCAAGGGAGGAGGCAAGTTGGATTTGTTTGAACCTAAGCCTGGTTTAAGCTTAATTTTTGATTGTACTGTCATCGTTTTTTTTTTTTTTTTATAAAGAGTTTCAGTTTAGTTAAGGGGGAGCTGAACAAGAGGTTATACAGAATATCAGACATGCAACACAAGTAGACCATCTACTAGGATTGTGGCCTCAGGAAAGCCTACCAGGAATAAGTGCAGGGTCCCTTTCCATGCACAACATGGCACTACAAACATCCTGATATTATACAACTGTTGATGGAGCAGCTGCTCTAAGCACTACCAAAGAGTTGAGCCCCTGTATTACCAGTCAGAAACAGCAGCAAGGAACTGTCAATCCTGTACCCTCAACCCATCAGATGAAGGTCAACCCAATCTAATTGCACAGGCATATATGACACTCAAGCACTCCCAAGTGCCCAGTTTAGAGGGATGGGATGTGGCGGGAGTGGGGAAGATGGCGTTCATTGCCCTAGTCAGGAAACAAGATCTACCACTGAGTGTTTCTGTCAAATGCCTGTGATAGTACCTCTGCGCCGGGCTAATAGGCAAAGAAGGAGTATGGAAGCTGGGCGATAGATAGACAGAGCCTATCTACTCCTTAAGCAGTTTATGTTTGCAAACTGGTAATTTGTTTGAGTCACCAGGTTGTCATCTAAGACTGGAGAGGCCTCCCTCTTCTTAGGTTTAGCTTCAGAGTTTTCCTTCTCCTAGACAGATGACCTGGGAAGATCCATGGGTCTATCAGCACCGAGAGGGTTTGCTCCATGCCTGGGTCCTAATCCAGGTATTTCTGCGACTCCGCGTGGGTAGTTAATGTTACTGGGTTAGTTTATAAAGGTTATATATCTACTCAGATTTTAATATTTTATTTCATGAGGACTTGCTCAGAATTTTAAAGTCAGTTTAAATGACTTTCTATTTAACAATTTAAATGCTTTTGAATTCTGTTAAAATTTTGAAAGATCATAAAGTTGTTTCATAATTTTATTTGTATAAGGATTTATTAACTAAAATCTATGTAAGATTATTTGCCAACTTTTAAAGATTCTGTGTTGGTGTTTTAGAATTGTTCCATGGTTTCAATCAATAATATCAATAAGGGCTTTATCACCCTCCCTGGACTTTAGTCATCTATCTCGGTCCCAAGTTATCTGCTGCCATGTGGGACCCATGTGCTTTATCAGGTTGTCCCTTCATCTCGTTTTTGGTCTTCTCTTTGGCTTATGTTCACAAGGTATCCATTCCGTTGTCCTGATGGACCATCTGTCGTCATGTTACGTGCCCGGCCCATTTGTGTTTGAATGTTTTGATGGCACTATTGATGTCAATAACTCTTGTTTTTTGGTGGATTCAGATGTTTGTCTTTCTATCTTGTAGTGATGCCTAACATTATCCTCTTCATCTTCCTTTGTGCTACTGCCAAGATTTCACTTTGGCGAGTTGTCAGAGCCCATGTTTGAGTACCGTAGATAATCACAGGTAGCATTTATTCATTGAAGATCTTCCCTTTGATTGATATATTTGTTTTTCAGCTTCTCATGATATTTTCCACTTTCCCAAAAGTTGCCCATCTCAATGCTATCCTTCTCTCTATCTCAGAGAGGAGATCTCCATGTTTCGTAATTTTATTTCCCAAGTAGATATAACTTTCAACCTTCTCAATGGTCTTTCCATCAACAATTACTGGCAACTTAGCAGTGTGCTGGTTTAACATCACCTTGGTCCATTGCTTATATTGATTCTATTTCAGTCAAAATTCATCTGACATAAAATCCTGATCGATACATGAAAAATCTCTGATCAAATATTATCTAGACATTAATGAGTAACAGTAGGTCTTTATTTCTGTGAATGTAAGCTCCTTCTACCTACTCTATAATCTCATTTTATAGGATGAAATATTAAGATCGATTGGAAATAGAATTTGTTTAAGAATACAGATCAATATTTTTCATAAATAACTAGTTAAAGAGAATTATATACCTGTATAAACAGAAGCTGTTAGTCATAAAATTCTGAGAAACATAGTTCAAATGCAAAAAGATTCATCTGAAGATCAGATTTCATTGGTTGAAATGTTATGCAAGATAACAATAGTCATCTGAATAATGTCCTTTTCTTTTTTTTTTTAATATTTTATTTCAGAAAGGGCGATAAGATTTATCATCAGTTACGAAGACTTGGTGGCTCAATGGACTGGGACCGAGCCTGTTTTACAATGGATCCAGTAAGTTCTCTTCTTTTTACCATGTTAAGAGATTACCCAGAGGACAGCTTTTAATTGAGTCGGTCTTTAAAATTAATTTCAAACTAAACTAACCCTTCTTGGAAAAATCAAAGAGAGATAAATGTTGAACTCTGCATAACACAGTCACATTTCCAACCTCAGCAAAAGCATTCAGAGTTTGTAGATAGACAAACATTGTGGTGGTGGATGCAACTGAACTGAAAGTGGGGTCCATACTCATTTGCATAAGTGTGAGCCTTGGGGGCATAAAACAGTGAGTGTAGACAGTTTCTGAGTCAGGAAGATCCCTGCGTGTTCTTTGTTTCAGTGTTGACTGTCATTGTAGAAGTAGAGGAGGAAGAAGTAGATGATGAAACTGAAAAATCCAACACAAGCTATTTTGACATTATGGCTGAGGGAAGGTTTGACTAAAAACTCATACCAGAATATGACGGAGCAATGTTTATTGTAAACTGATTGGAAAGAATGAACCTGATTTGCTAACTCTTGGGAGTTGACAGGATGGAGCAAGTAATCCTCTTGCAACTAGCTGGAAGAGCCTTCAACATGTATCAGCAACTGTCAGATGCAGGTAAAATCAATGTGACACAGATGAAGCGTGTGCTACACAGGGCCTTTGTGTTTGACTCATGTAGGTGTATTAGCAGTTTTTGGGACACACCTTATGCTCATATGAGTTGGTAGATGAGTCCTACGCAGCATTGACAAAACTCTTCAGCCTAAAACAGAAAAACGAACGTTACGTGAAAAAAAAATTGGAGTTTACATGAAAATCATAAGATATATCTAGATGCAGATATGTAAAAAATAGTTTTGAAACATTATTTTCTGCATAAGGTTAAATTAAGCAGAGAAATTGAAAAATCATGGAAAAACCCAAATCAACACACGACGATCAAAAATATCTCGAAAATAGCATGTAAAAGTCAGGTAAATTAAAGATAGACACAGCCCCTGTTCTTAAGTCGTAGATATGATTTAGACAGCATATAAAAAGCTTAAAGAAAGAGTGAGCTGACAGAGCCTTTTGCAGACATACAGAAAAAGTGCATACACTAATACACACACATTTTCGCTCTTATATATATATATATATATATATATATATATATATAGACTAGTGGGGGTACCCGGCGTTGCCTGGGTGTTTGGAGGTGTGTGTGGTGTTAAATAAAAAAGAAACCGGAGGGGTAGGATTGAACCCGAAGCCCTGAGGCGAAGTTTGAAAATAAAATCGGCCAGCCAGAATGAGTAACTGAAAAATGTTTGATTTTATTTAAGAACCAAATTGACAGGTGCGCGCACGGAAGTCGTAGAGCAATAGCTATTCAGCAAATGAGATCAATGACCAGGTTTGTTTGTTATAAGCGAAGTAAAAAAAGAAAACAACGCTAAAACTTAAGAAGCGGTCGGGGGGGGGGTAATCAAAACATCGAAAAAGAAAAACAAAAAAAAATAAGTAAGGCAAACGAACAATGTTAAATGTAAAAATCGAAAAAACAAAAAAGAAATGGCTTAAATGAGCCTGTTTCGATATTAAAATTTTAAAAATCGGTGGGTACCCAGGTTTTTTTTGTGTGTGGTCGGGGGTGGATAAGCGAAGTAAAAAAAAAAAACAAAAAAACAGAAAAACGAAAGTTACGTGAAAAATGGCTTAAATAACACTGGTTCAAATATTTGAATTTAAAAAATCGAAAAAAAAAGAAGACATCTCACACCACGATTCGAACCCAAAACGTTTAGATAACAAACCAACACACTAACCAACTGAGCTAACGTGACGTACATGAAATGTAGTCAGTTTTTCAACTATTTAAAGTAAATCAGGTCATGACGTCATCCGACACATGCGTAGAACCGGTCGTCGTCACGAGAGAACTGTTTTTTATTGACCCCCCCACCTCCCTCGAAAATTGTTGATTTCGGGGTGAAAAGAAACCCGAACTTTTTGGCCAATTTTTCGATATTTTTCGAGTGAAGGATGGGGCTTCAATATGATACCGAGTTTCTGAATTTTCGTCGTGTCTGTCGAAAGTTTTTAGCGGACACACAAACCCACATACATACAAACATACATACATACACACATTTTCGCTTTTATTTTAAGCGATACAATTTCTGACATCTATGTATCTATCTATCTATATATATAGATAGATGTCAGAAATTGTATTGCTTAAAATATGACTGATACTGTTATTCTTCTTTTTCCACTCTGTAGTGAAAAACGAAGAGCCGAATACCTTTGTAAAGGTTTTATTCACAAAAGAAAGCAAGTCACAAATGTTAATTACGCAGCATTTATAGTTAACGGAAGAGTTCATTCAAGGGATGAGGGGTTAGGGATATTACACTTTCCCCTTCAAGTTATTTTTTTCTTTATTATTTATTTATTTTTTTTTTTCATTATTTTTTTTTCTCTAACTTTTTTTTTTTTTTTTTTGCCTATAATTTAAACTTTTTTTTTCGTGCCTTACTTAGTAATGAAGTCCTTGTATTTCTCAGGAAATTTCAGTATTCTGCCAGATCCATGCAGCGGCTCGGTTGGCATTTCGCTCTCAACTGGTTCCCCACGGATGTTTTCTTCTATGTGTTCAGGATATTGTATACATTCGTTTTCACTCCCTGGCTTACTCACAGGTGACATGCAACCATTCTCTAACGTGTTGTCTCCATTAATTGTGTTGGGAGCCAAATCTCTGACGTTGACGGTAGTTTTAATGCCTGAAGGTAGTCGTACTTGGGCATAATGAGGGTTGATCTCCAGTAACGTCGCAGGTGTAACCGAGGGGGGGGGTCATTTTTACTCGACCTAATATGATCTCTGACATATACTTGGCCTGGTTTTGCCCACAGGGGAATAGAAGTACCAGAAGTGGATTTACGGCTGTACTTAAATAGTCTATCATGAGGGGTCGCATTCGTAGCTGTGCAGAGCAAAGATCGAATAGAATGTAGAGCATCAGGTAGAATATTTTCCCAGCAGGATAGTCTCATTTTACGAGAATGTAAGGTTACTTGTATGGCCTTCCATAGTGTGCCGTTTAGTTTCTCAATTTGACCATTGCCTTCCGGGTGATATCTACTCGTTTTCGAAGTCGCAATGCCTTTCCCATGTAAGTAATTGGTCGTTTCTTCCGACAGAAAATCAGTCGCACTATCTGTGTGAATCATATCGGGCATACCAAATATCGCAAATAGTTGATTCAGGCATTGTGTGATCGTTGAGCTTGTCATATCTTTACACGGAAATGCAAAAGGAAAACGCGAGTATTCGTCGATTATCGTAAGTAGGTATTTGTTACCATGTGTGGACGTAGGCAGTGGTCCCTTAAAATCCATGTTTAATCGCTGAAATCGTACTATTGCTTGTTACCGGTGAAGAATTTGGGTTTTAAATACTGACAAGACCAGCACGAATTAGTTACTCTTTTTATTTGATCGAGGGAGAAAGGAAAGTTTCTTTCTTTGCAAAAATGGAAGAGTCGGGTAATGCCTGGATGGCATAATTTACAGTGTAGGTCCCGAAGATCTTGTAAGGAATAAGTAAGAGCAGATATTCGGGGAAAACGTATCAGCGACAATATTTTCTCTGAAAATTTTTGGATAAATTTGCTGTAGTAGGAGAACATCCCAATAATCCGTCTTTGTGATTTTAGATTTAGAGGCGGTGGCATCTCAAGTAGAGGTTTAAGACGTTCGTAGTCGGGTGATATCTGGTTGTTTTTGATAGTGTATCCAAGTAATGTTATCGTTGAGACTGAAACGATGCTTTTTTTTTTTATTAAGCATGATGTTGTACTGTTTAGCAACCTCATAAAATCTTTGAAGATTATAGTCATGCTCTTTTTGGGTTTTTCCACAGATAGTAACATTATCCACATAGACAAAAGTATCTACTAAACATGTATCTTCTATGCATGCGCATACATTTATACGTTTAACTATATTATTTTTTTAAATTTTGATATTCATATAGATGTGGTGTGACCACCTCTGGGAGCAGTAAATCTCGGTCTTATCCAGTGTTTCAGGGGTCTTAATCTCGCTCCAATAGGGAGCTTTGCCACTCCCGGAGGCGGTCACGCCTCTAGACCCATTGGTTTCTATGCAAACAAATCAGTCCAAGTCATCCGTCTACATCATGTGCTTTAGACTAAACATACAACATAACATTAGTTACTTTGATTTTCTCTACCGCTCTCCCTCGACCCAGGACTGCACTATAATAAACAAAGTTTCTGACAGCATAAATACAGCACTCTCCCTCGACACTAGCGCACAAGTATATGTATTTGGTGACTTTAATGTCCACCACAAAAACTGGCTTGGATTCTCTACTTACATAGACGCAGTGGGCAGCGCAACACATAGCTTCTGTATATCTCACTCCCTATCACAAATGGTTACGTTTCCAACCCGTTTCCCAGACCAGCAAGAACAACACGCATCACTTCTAGATCTATTTCTGGCCACAGTTCCTGATGATTGTATAACGAATGCCAACATCCTTCTTGGGAACGCTGATCATGCAGTGATAATGGTTGAAATCGCCCTAAACTCTAGAGCCAAAACTGAAGAGCCATTGCTCAAAACAACGAGATATAAAAAGGCTGACTGAGAATCCATCAGGGATCTTATCAGAGATGCCCGATGGGGAAATATTTTTTCTCTTCCTGCTGACCAGTGTGCAAATGAGATCACTGAATGGTTCAAAACAGCAATTGAAGCCCATGTTCCCATGCGGAAATCTTATAGCAAGCCCCACTCTCCCCAATAGTTTACTTCTACTTGCGCAACTGCCATTGCTCAAAGGCAGCATGCATACCACAGATTTATCCAACATAAGTCCAGCTCAAACAGACAGTATATAGGAGCTAGAAGTAACTGTAAGAAAGAAATAGCGACAGCTAAGAGAGTATTTACTGAAACCACCAAAAAATGCATCGACGCACAAAAATTAGGAACTCGTGACTTCTGGAAAATCTACAACAGTGTAATAAATAATGGGCAATAAACAATTCCCCCACTAACCACCAATCACGAGGTTGTTTGCTCAGCAACCGAGAAGGCTAACTTGCTTGTCAGTCAGTTTGCCTTCCAACCACCTGCTCCCTGACTTTCCTTTGCGGTCAGATGCCACGCTAGACGATCTGAAAATCACCCCTGCTCAGATGCATGCTATCATAAAAAACCTTGACACTTCAAAAGCATGTGGACCCGATCACATCCGGCTGTGCTATTAAAAAAGTGCTCCGCCGAAGTAGCTCCAGTTCTCTCCAAACTCTACAACAAATGCCTTAATAAATCTTGCTTTCCGGACAGCTGGAAAACTGCTTCTGTGGTACCAGTTTTCAAGAATTCTGGCGAAAGAACTGACCCATTGAATTATCGCCCCATTAGCCTCCTCCCACTTTTCGCCAAAATATTTGAGTCCATAATTAACCAAGCTCTAGTCCATCACCTTACAGATGCTAAACTTCTGACTGACCAACAATATGGATTTAGACAAGCCCGTTCCACAGAAGACATCATAACTGTAATATCTGAACTTATATGCATACAATTCACTGGACAAAGTGGGGGAGCGGTAGCTCTAGATATATCTAAGGCTTTTGACAGGGTATGGCATGATGGTCTCCTCAGGGAAATTAGATCATACGGTATCACTGGAAGAATACTTAACATAATTAAATCCTTCCATAAGAGAAAAATCCAGGTTGTCTTCGACAGTCGTACATCTAAAACATATGCGGGAGTGCCCCAAGAGTCTATCCTGGGACCTCTATTATTCCTTTTATTCATAAATGACCTCCCCAACAAAATTGCCTTTGAGATGGGTATATATGCTAATGACACCACACTCTATAGCAGTCACGACAGGAAAACAAATGAACACATATTTAAAGAAATGGCAGAAACACTAGAGGATGATCTGTAGGACAAAAATGGATGGTCACATTCAATGCTGCCAAGACTAAACTTGTTTCCTTCAATAATTACAAGAAACCTTCTCTACCACCAATAGCAATGGCCAATAACTCTTTATCTGAAGTATATCTTGCAAACTCCTTGGCCTAATGTTCACAAAAAACATGAGTTGGAATAATTACATTGAAAGCATTGCCAGGACCGCTGCCAAGAAGGTAGGCTCTCTCTACCGTGCTAGAAAACTACTAACGCCCGAAAGTATCCTGTACCTCTATAATACCACCATTCGCCCATGTATGGAGTATTGTTGCCATATTTGGGCTGGTGCATCTGCTACTAGTCTCTCACTCCTAGACAAGGTTCAAAAGAGAGTCGCCAATCTGATAGGTCCTGAACTGTCATCTAAGCTTCAGCCTCTGTCCCATCGATGAAATGTTGCGTCCCTCTGCCTTTTTCTACAAGTATTTTAATGGTGAATGCTTTGACGAACTGCAGGCACTTGTGCTCCCACGATGTAAATACCCTCGACAAACCCGACAGGCAGCTAAATCCTACCCCTACACAGTAGAGATACCTAGATGTAAGAGAGCTTTCTACTCCAGTAGTTTTTTTCCCCCAGAACCACTAGACTATGGAATTCCATTCCAGGTCTCTGCTTCCTCAACTGTACTGACATGCAGAAGTTCAAGTGTAATGTGAACTGACATCTTGCTGCCCAACTCCCTACATAGTACCCCAATAGCTGTTGACCCTGATAGTAGCCCCCTACACCTAAGTGGCAATGTGCCTTGTTTGGGGTTAAAATATAATAAAAAAAATTTTTTTTTTAAAAAGCATTATTGCATGCCCGAGCAGTGGCGGGTAACCTTGCTGAAGAGAAAGATTTTTTGTGTTTTGTAAGCCAGACATATACTTCTTACTGTTTGGGTAAAATGACAAGTGATGTCATTTTGAAGCTAGAACGGAATATAATTTCATTTTTGGCCTGGTGAAACCCAACTCCAGGACGTCTGGCTTCTGAGTGCAAGGCCAGTCCGGGCTCATATTGTTGACCTCTCTAATCGTGTGAACAGAGTTGAGCTGTAATCACAGATTCTCGGGCCGTGTAAGAAATCGGGACAGCCCCTGAAATTACGTACCTGCTGATGATTGGCCTGGTGGCTTACCCCAATCCAACCCTTTCCTCGAAATATAAGCGAATGCTCATGCCAAAAATCTCAGAGTAGAGTTGGAGCCAAGTTTGAGCGAATCAAAATCAGACCAAGGGATCGTCGTCACACCTATCTCGCTGCCGTCCGTCACTACTGAGAGACTAAATCTAATTGGGACTTAAAAGTCAATGAAATCAAACTGAACAATTGTATATAAGTATTTATCACACTTTGTAAATTTCATTTGAATTAATTGCCTAGAATAGAGATATCTGAGTTTGTCTTCTTTTGCCTGGATAAGAAGCTAATTATTTTCAGCAGAAACCAGCATATCGACCCTATAGACGAGGCCTGCGACGCGGAAGAATCCTGGAGAGAAGACCATTGTGACTTTGACGGGGCCAGAGGTCATATGGACTCAACTCGGGTGGTAATGAATAACACTGGATAGTTACATGTTTTGGTTATGATTCTAGTTGATGGCACCCAAGTCATATTATTTTATTTAACTTTTGAAGTCACTATAATATATTTGGTACAATATAATAATCAATAGAGAGTTGGCTCTATAATAATAAATACAAAATCTGCAAAAATGAAAATATTAAAGCATAGTTTATGATTGGGTGGCCTGCTAGTAATAAATATTTCTGAACAAAAATCATGAAATCAATAAATAATAAAACAATTTTTTCTTTCTTTTTAGAAACTCTGCCGTGCTGTTGTTGAAGCATTTGTGCGTTTGCATGAACGTAAGCTGATTTACCGAAGTGTGAGACTTGTAAATTGGTGTTGTACTTTGAACTCTGCAATTTCAGACATTGAAGTAAGTAGGATTAGTGAATCTTAAGTTTTTTGTTTAAAGATGAAGACAATTTTTATTTTTTTCTCTCCAGATTGACCCTTTTTGGGAAGCTGGATTTTCCTCTCATTAAAAACTGACCTTGTGTCTACCTGTCCTCATGGGAAGGCAAGTAAATAGGAACTTAACTAGAAACTGAGCACCTCCTACAAATATGTAAATATTGATTTTGTATTTTTTTTATATATATATAATTCGGTAGATTAGTGTCCATTCGATTATAATCCGCTGAAAAAAAAAAAAAGAAAGACAAAAAAAATATATTTGGAGTGTGTGTGGTGGTGGGGGTACTGCTTGCACATGTGAAGCAAAATAATATTTCACATTATTTTTTTATTTTTATTTTTTTTTTAAACAAAACACTTTAATTCACCGTTAAAAACTAAAGTAATGGATAAAAGTGCGCACGTTACATATTTGTTTTTCAATTATATTTTTAAAATTTGACCAAAAGTAATGCCGGATTGCTTCAAAATGATATATTCTGATAACCGAGCTCTATGTTTTAATAATATGAGCTCCAATTAAATATGTAAGAACATTTTTTTTATATTCATACTAGCATGGGTGCCTGGCGTTGCCCGGGTGTTTGGAGTTGTATGCTGATAAAAAAAAAAACGTCTTTTTTTTTTTTAACTTTGTCCCTTATTATGACCCCTTAACATTTATTGTTTGGGGCTCAAATCCAGTTATTAAGTTAGATCCATGTCCACGGAACCTATATATAAAATTTCACGTGTTTAGACTCCAAATTGTAGGAGGAGTTTGGTAGAGTTCTCAAAGGTCAAATCGTAGAACTTGACCTCTTAATCGGAGGTGTATGCTGTGCAAAAAACAAAAAAAATGGTTAATTTTTTAAAACTTTGATCCCTATTATGACCCCTTAAAATTTATAGTTTCGGGCTCAAATCACTTTATTAAGTTAGATCCAGGTTCAAGGAACCTATATCTAAAATTTCAAGTGTCTAGACCCAAAATTGTCGGAGGAGTTTGGTAGAGTTCTTAAAGGTCAAATCGTTGAAATTTGACCCCTTAACAGCCAAATTTCTGGCTGACACCCGTCACATCGATTTTCCCAAATCTCAGTACCCGGTATTTCAAATTTCGAGTCTATAGACTAAAAATTGACAGAGTTATTGCGTAGGGAAATGTACACAGACAGACAGACACACAGACAGACACGTTCACTTTTATAGATATATAGATTTTCATTTTTTTTTTTTTTTTTTAAATTTTTAATTCGTTCTGGAATAAAAAAACAAAAAGTTTGTTTACAATAAAGTAATATCAGCGATATTAAAGCTGCTTGCTCCTGCCGCTTCTACAGATCGTTTTTAGATACTTTTTAAAAATAGAGCGTTTTTTTTTTTTTTTTTTTTTTTTTCCAGATATCATGATTTTAAATTGCTCCGTACCACAAGATGAAGCCAGTTACATTTTTATTTTTAACAGATAAATGTAGTAAAAGGATTGATTTATTTAACAGTGGGTGTCCGAAGAAATTTTTTTTTTAATTTTCAAAACTCGTCATATTGAAGTTTTCTTTTTAACACAACAAAAAAAATGAACTATCAAAAGAATTTCGGACAACCGAATCTATTAAAAGTAATATCTCTTCTAGTTAATTTCCAAATTTCATGACGAAATTCTTAAGAGAAACGCGGTAGGACCATTTACAAACCGGGGGGGGGGGGGGATCGTTATAAAATCTTACCAAAAAAAAAAACTCTTAAAATATATAATGTACATTATTATTTATTAATTTATTTGAAAGTATATTCATTGTCGAACATAACGGTGGTATTTTGAGGACTTAAATTGCTTTGGTTTTTAAAATATGATGATTTTAGCAGAACCCCCTTAAAATCCGTAATTATCCAAAGCATTTTTATCGTCCGTGTGTATTGCTATTATAAGTGCATGACTTAATCATTTAATACTTAAAATCCAGGTTTCTACTTGGTTACTTTCTTCGAACTAACAAGAGATGCCAGTTACTATTCTATCAAACATGTCTGAAATTATTTCTACCTGATTACTATCACTTTCTATTCTCATAAAAACCAATTTATTTTCCTTGTAACCTTATTGTGACCTTTCCTCTTTATAAATGAGGCTAGATCTACCTAAACAAATATATTTTAACTAATATTTATACTAGCTAATGTACCCACCAATATTTGCACTACTGATTGAATTAAGTGACCCAATATATTTTACTTTGGATCTGTATACTTTCCTTTTTTTACTGATAATTGTAATTAACTCTTGTATTGTTTCATAATTTTTTATGCATTCAAATGTTTCTATCTGTAGGTTGATAAAAAGGAAATCGATGGACGAACATTTCTCCCTGTTCCTGGCTACAAAGATAAAGTGGAGTTTGGTGTTCTGGTTTCATTTGCGTATCCTGTTGAAGAATCTGGTGAGTTATCAAAACTAAAAAAAAAAAACAACATTTCTCTTTAGGACAGAGTATGGACAATAATTGTTTGCAAGATTAGCCTCACATATTTAGTCATAAAACACATTCTCAATTAGTGACAGTAAATTTATAATTTAGTGCCACTGATCTAAATTTGTAATTAATAAAAACATAGGTGAAAGCACTAAAAGGCCTACTACTGAAATATTATATAATAGCTTCAATAAAACTTAGCAATTACACACATTACTAAAGCTTTGTACTCTTTGCTAATCCCCCCCCAAAAAAAAATAAGATTTAACTGATTACATGCAAACAACCTAAAAAAAGTAGGTGGTAAAAAGAAATTAAACAAAAACACTGTTTTAGAATTTAGAGTGGGGGGTCACTTTTGAATAAAGATTTAATATAAAATGATCACACATTTCTGGATGGAATGATAAGTGTTGCCCTAAAGAAAACAACAGTACAGCATTATTTTAATGAAAAATTTCCTGGTGTTACGAGATCAGGCTGTCTATTGGCTTCCTGAGACGAAAAGCACCTATATCGAATTTGTTTTCGTTTTCTATTCTCTTTTGTAAAACTTAAATATGTTCTACAAAAACAACAGCTCCCTTCCCCTCCCTCTCCCCTTTTCTCCCCCACTTCCTTACTGGCTTCCTAAATTAAAACAGTCCAGCCAATAATACTACAACCTTTTTGCAAAACTCAATTATTTTCTGCAAGGCCGAGAATGAAAACAATCCACCAAGAACACCAAACCAAGCTTTATGATTAAGAAAGGAAATAATAAAAACAACCAAACTAAAATCCAAGAATGTTTATTTGAAGAAATAAACCACATTTCACTAGACCCCGTTGGCGGGGCATCAGAATATGCCGATTGCCCCTCCCCTGTAGAGAGCAGAAGCCCCTCAATGGGGCTATCTGTTGGCCGTAGGTAGCAATCCGTAATGTCTTTGGATGAGATCCTGGTGATTGAGCAGTCCATGACTAGGGGGAAAAAAAAAGTTGTAGCCCTGCATCACACCACTTCGGCCTTTACCTCGACTAGACGAGAGGTTTGAGAGTCCTGGTCTGATCAATTGGCTAGTCATGCCAAGCCCTAACAATTACACTGGCAAATGTTAATCACAACATCAAAAAAAAAAAAAATGAACTCTAAAGATAATACAATATCTTACTCTTAGTACAAACACAGGCAAACCAAATAAGTGTTAGAAGGCGGCGGCAAGGGTCAATCAATTGCTGAGATAAAACTGCACAACTGTTCCCTACCCAATGTTTCTCTTAAACTGGGAAAATGAAACTAAAGGAGGAATCAGGAAGTGATGACACAAACTCAACTGATTGAGTATATATATTTTTTGTCTTGGAATGAAAAGGCGAATGGGTTTCCTCCCTAACATATTTTGCATTTGGGATCCAAGGAGGGTGGGGAGCAAGAAAGATGAAAGGCTAATCAGCTATACATGGATCTAATAATTAAAAAAAACCCCAAAAACCAAAAAAACTCACTCTGACGTTTCAGATGTCACCAACTCAGACAGTGAGCAAGAATTCAATCTTGAACATATTGATAAAGAAAACTTCCCAAGATTCATAGTTATTGAAACCTTGAAAAGAAAAAAGACCAGCAAACTGTCTCCATTTCTAATTGAAAAAGTATTAACTCAAAACAGCAATCCTAAAACAGTTAAAAAAATAAAAAATGGCAACCTACTTGTTATGATAGACAATTACAAAGATGCAAAGAACCTCCTAGGAATGGAAAAATTCCATATTTATAAATGCAAGACTTTACTCACAAAAGGTTAAACACCTCCAAAACATGCAAAACGTTCAAAAAGGAAAAAGAAATCGTGGGAGTAAAATATAAAGAAAATATATCCTTCCCTTTAGCAAGGAAAATGGTAGATTCCTACCAAAAAGTAAACACTTATGCAAACATCACAAAAATTCAGGCCAAACTAACCAAATAAACTACCAAGAGTTACTCAATAAACTAGTTTCTGAACTACAAAATCTAATTGAAACTCTAAAAACAAACCAAAATGAAACTAACAAGAAACAAATACTAGTATCCTTGAAAACTCAATTAAGTAACCAAAACCAAAAACCAGCTCCAAAGAGCAAAGTAGAATCCGATCAACAAAAACTACAAATAAACCAACGTGAAAGATCCAAGTCATGAACAAGGAAAAAAAGCAGACATTAAACGCACAATATCAAGAAAGATGAAATCAGAACAGGGAAACACAAAACCCCCTTCCAAAAACCAAAATAAACAGAAACAGTATTAATTGAAGACGGAAATAAATTTTAATTGATCGAGAGCCGGGAAGGACACATAAGACAGAGCAAATCAAAAAGCCCCAAACTAAAACATAAAAAAAAAATCAGCAAGATTTCTCAGCTGAGACACAGGCACTAACAAGAGACACACCCCCTACATATGGAGATAGCTGAGAACTAAAAAAAAGATAACTAAACCCAAAACACCCAAAATAACAAACTAAAATACAAAACATGACACATAGAATCATACCGGATAAAAATAAGACAAATAATATAATCCAATGGAATTGTCATGGTTTAAAGGCAAACTTAAATTAGCTCACTATTCTACTTGTTAAATTACTCCCAGTAGTAGTCTGTCTTCAAGAAACCTTTATGAAATCGGATGACAATATAAAAATTAAAAACTACAATCAGTATAACTATATATACAATACTGGACTCAGAGGAACCTCTGGAGGTTCATTAATTCTTATTAGAAATGACACCCCCCAAAGTCAAATATAACTTAATACTAAACTGCAGGCTACTGTAATAAAAGCAATACTCCACAAAACCATCAACATTTGCTCACTATACATACCCCCCAATGAAAGCATCACAGAAACAGATCTGAACAAACTAATACAGCAACTTTCAAAGCCATACATCCTTATGGGAGATTTAAACAGCCATAATGAGATATGGGGAAGTGAAAAAACAAGCAAAAGGGGAAAAACTATAGATAATAAATAACGAAAACCTATATCTGTTTAATGATAAAACACACTTATTTACACTCAGGAACTGGTACATTCACATCAATTGATTTAACATTGTGTGATCCAACATTTGCCTTAGACTACAAATTGAATGTACTAGAAGATTCATATGGAAGTGACCACTTTCCCATTACACTTGAAAACAATGATCCAATGCCAGAAAATAAAATACCCCAATGGAACTTACAGAAGGCTGATTGGAAAAAATTCCAAAATTTATGCTCGGACTAAACTAACATTGGATAATAATTATTCAAATCAAAATAATATCACATACTTTACCAATACACTGTATAATATTGCTGAGGAATGCATTCCAAAACGCTCTACCTCCTCAAAACATAATAAACCCTGGTTTGACGAAAAATGCAAAGTAGCCATCAGAACTCGTCGAGCTATACTAAGGAAATTAAAAAAAGAACAAACTAAAGAAAATCTTGATAAATATAAAAACAGTAGAGTTAAAGCTCGCAAAACCATTAAAAAATTGAAACGAACATCATGGAAAAACTATATCAAAAATAAATACAAATGCAAAAAGTAAAAAGGTCTGAGACGTGATCCAAAAAACTAACAAAAAATTCCAAATTATTAAGGGAAAAGCAGAAAAGGAAAACCCCCAGTTTCAGACAAATAATACAGAAAAATACAACCAGCCATTCTCTAAAAATTAATTGAAAATATCCCTAAACAAAGCTCATGATTCAGCTGTTAGCCCTGATCAAATCTACTAATAATTTATAAAACAACTTCGTGATACGTCTACAGATTACCTATTACAAATATTTAATGATATTTGGGAAAGTGACAACATCCCTGAGAAGAACAGTAGCGAGTAAAATGTCTCAAAGAAGCAGCACATACATTAGCAGAATAGACCTAGTATAGAATTGAATACAGTATGAGAACCAATAATTATAAATACTAGATTAGAACATCATTAATATATGTGTGTGTGTGTGTGTATATATATATATATATATATATATACTAGCATAATCTATATACCAGCATTGCCCACTGGAAGTTAAGACAGCTTTAACGAAGCCTCCTCCCTTTCATCCCAGCAAACAAAGTAAATTATGGTTGTCAGCCCTAGAAAATGGCAGGCACTGGCCTGGCATTGTCTAGCAGTGGCAGTTAGTGGAAGTGGTTTGAGGAAATTACTGGTGAATACTGTTATGTACTGGCAGGCACTGGCTGCCTTTGCAACTGGCATTTGAATGCTGTGAACCGAAATTGTCTGTTTTCTACTTTTGAACATTGTTGAGCACTGGTGTCCACTGGCTGGCGGTGGCAGGCAGTGATGGTCACTGGTAGTTAATGCTGTTTGGAGGCAATTGCTTGCATTTACTCGCGTTTACTGGTGGACACTGGCTGCCTTTTTTCGACTCCCAGCCAGTTCTTAAATTAGCGATATCACACCATTTTTTTCTTTAGATTGAATAAACTCAAATCAAGCATTATTGAAAAAAACATAAAAAACAAAGAAATAATATCTTTATTTTTTCAAAATCGGTCCATTTGAACTGGACTTATGAGCATTCAAAGTATCAAAAAATATGTGGTTCAGTAGACATTTTGCCTTAAGTCAGTCCTATTCAAATGTGACTGAAAATGGTAGGAAACTTGCACAATTTACAGACTAATCCATCTTTAAAAGGATGTATCTTCAGATCTTTTTAAGATATTATGAAATTTCGAACATATTATCATAATACCATGATGGTTCAGTTGACGTTATTTACAACCATCTCACTTGGTAACTTACGGACTAATTAGCATATTTCAGTTTGCTTTTAACAGCTTTCAGTAGAAATATCATAAAAATAGCTAAGAAAAATGGTAAGTAAGGCTTTATCATCATAGGAAGTATTATTCTGATGGATATATCCATTTGCCATTATAACATCATGAAAAATCCAAGATGGCAACCGGGAAATCCAAAATGCCACCATGACATGATTCAAACAAAATATGGCTTGTAGCATATCAAATCAAAGGAAATTTTGTACAGATCAGAATTATGTTTTTAAGTATATTAAACTAATTAGCATACCGTTAAAATTAAACTTAATTATGCTAATTGCATAATTAAGTTTCATTTTAATGGCTTCAAGTAGAAGCATCATAAACAGTTTAAAAAATGGGAGGTAAGACTTTATCATCGTGTGAAATGTTATCCTGATGGACTTTATCATTTGTCATCATTACACCGTGAAAAATCCAAGATGGCAACCACAACAAAGAAATTATTAACAAAATATGGCTTGTGGCATATTAAATGAAAGGAAATTTTGTACAGATTACAATTTTTTCAAGTTCATAGGATAATTAAATTTCATTTTTAACGACTTCAAGTTACTATGACAATTATTGGGTGAGTTTCTACCACTATTTTGTATCATTTTTTTTTATTTTTAAGTCATTATCGAGACTTCAAGAAACATCACAGCCATTTTCTTTTGTTCTCATGTAACACTCAACACTACTTGTTTTTTTGAATAGAATAAACATTTACAACACCAAAAAATGATTGAGGTAGTTAGAAGAGTAACTTGCCTTTGGTAATATTTATTTATTATATATATTTTTTGGCCACTTTTCATACCTCTGTGGATTGTAAAACAAACCCAATAAATGTTATTCTTTTACTTAACTGGATAAGTGGCTTGTATGTTTTAATATTTAAAAGCATGGTCATTGTTGGTCATTCTTTTTTAAAGAATTTATTTTTAAAAAATATTCTTTTCCTTTCCATAATTAGAAACTTTGTTTTTTAAATAACAAAAGTAAATTGAATACTATTAGTTAGTTGATGAATGTTTTATTCACACATTTTTATATGTGCATCTCGGCACACAAAAATTCTCATATTTTGTCACTACTATCGACTCATGCATAGAAAGATTTTATCCAATTCATTTCAAATTTTAGGACATACAAAATTAATATATTTGCTATTAGATAGCGTTCAAACACAGTTTCTATCTTTACTCATCTTTGTATTACAAAGTGTTAACTTTGAAATGTTTTATTTGCGACTCGAAAACCAAGAACAAAAAAGAAAAAACAATGTTCATTGTTGGTTATTCTTTTTCAAATAATTCATTTTTTTTTTTTAAAATATTCTTTTCCTGTTCCTAATTAAAAACTTGTTTTCTAAATGACAAAAATAAAATGAATACTTCATGTTCATAAGTTGATGAACATGTGTTACAGATTTTTTTGTGGGTGCCACGATGCACAACAATTCTCATGTTTATATGTGCTTATCACTATTTCTAATGACTCGAGCATAAAAAGTTTTATCCAATTCTTTTCAAATTTTAGGACAAAAGAAATTAATATATTCGCTATTAAATAGTGTTTGAACACAGTTTCTATCTTTACTTGTTTTTGTACAACAAACTTTAACTTTTGACTGGAAAGACGTACACTCATGAACAAAAAAAATGGGCCAGGAAAGAAATTTACAATTTATTGCACAAAAAGCTGCATTACACAAAATGCAATTAAATAATAAACGAAAATGAGTAAAAAATATAAAGAGCAAGATATTTACTTTAATAAAAACTTAGTATAGAATGGAATTGCCCTTAGATCTTTTTAAAAGATCAATTCTTTTTATCATGCTCTCAACCAACTTGGAGCACTGTGAAGAGGAGATGTTATTCCATTCTCTTTGTACTGCTTCCCATAATTTTTCTTTGTTGGAAAAAGTTTTTCTAACTAATGCACGAGATATTATAGCCCAAATATTTTCCATTGGGTTTAAATCCGGGCTTTGGCCAGGCCAAAACATCACATCAATTGAATTATCAGTAAGCCACTTCTTTGTGATTTTTGCTGTGTGTGCAGGGGCATTATCATGTTGAAAAATAATGTCATTGTTCATTTCTAACTTCTGGATGCTTGGTAATAGACCTCTTTCTAATATTTGAATGTATTCTTTGGCATTAATTGACGCATCACATCTGATAATTTCCCCAACTCCTGCAGCAGAAAAGGTCCCCCTTACCATTATTCCTCCGTTTCCATGTTTTACTGTGGTTTTTATGCAATTCGGTGAAAATCTTTCTCCGGATCTTCGGATGCAACGTTCAGGGGCATCACTGGCAAGGCAAAATCTTGATTCGTCCGACCAGAAAACATTTCTAAACCAATCTGCATCTTTCGTACCATAACATGATGCAAATGTCTTTCTGTCGCTGATGTTCTTCTTAGTTAATAAAGGTTTTTTTGCACATCTTTTTGATGAAAATCCCATTTCCTTCATCCTTCTGGATATTGTCACTCTAGAAAGAGAATTTCCTTTTGCTGTTTCGAATTGTTTGCTATGGTCAACATAAGTTTTTTTGCGATCCTTCAAAACGGTCATTTTAAGCCTGTGATCGTTCTTCATTGTGGATGCTCTGGGGCAACCAGAACCAACTTTCCTGCTCACTGTGCCTTCAATTTCGAACCTTTGCCCAATTCTCTTCACAGCTGAAAGAGATGTTGCCACCTTTTCTTCTTTCAAAATGTCGAAAATCTGCTTGTAAGTCAAATTTGCCTGTCGTAATCCTGCAATTCGGTTTTTAATTTTTCCGTCAAGATGTCGTCTTACTTTTCTTGGACTCATCTTTAATACTAATAATCTGAAAAATACTAAATAACAGCTAATTATTAGCAAACAAGCGATAAAAATTTTAAAAATTGTTTTCTTTCCAATTTCAATCATGGCTCATTTTTTTTGTTCCAATTTTAATCATGGCCCATTTTTTTTGTTCACGAGTATGTGTTGTGTTAAAATTCCGTAGCAAAGACAATTATATCCCTAATTAGCTAAAACAATTAGAAATGTTGTGGACAGGTACAACTTCCACCCCGACCGCTTAGTTGCAAAAAGTGATGTACCGTCAGCAGGCATGCTATGCTTACAGGTTTCATCGTTAATAGTTGGATTTAAATACACAAATCACAACAAAAATATTAAAATACCATTTTAAAGTAAATTTTATTGTGAATCCAGTTATAAGTTTTATTTTGATGTAGGTAGGAGAAATGTACTTATTACTATGAGGTGTCAAATTAAGTAGCAGTGTGCGCCTTGTCCAGTGCTGAATGTTATGGTGTCTGGTATTGCTACTTAAATGAAATTGTTTGCTTTTAATGGGAAGTACTGGTGATCATTGGTGTTTTAGGTGGTTACTTGCATTTGATCATTGTCATGACC
The DNA here is from genome assembly GCF_053919585.1 of Euprymna scolopes. NCBI lineage: Eukaryota > Metazoa > Mollusca > Cephalopoda > Sepiida > Sepiolidae > Euprymna > Euprymna scolopes. The sequence continues at coordinate 80,377,055 of NC_136501.1, forward strand.
AGTGTTGATTCTCTTCTCATTTGACTGCTTTGAAATGAAATGGCCTGTCTTCAATATTCATGCACTGTCATCCATTGTATGGTAGTGTCATCCGATGGCGGGCACTGCTGAACACTGACAGTGAATTTCAGGTGATTACTGTCACTTGGGCAGTGGCAGTCAGTGGCTGGCAGTAGCTGGGGTGGCAGGCGCTGCTGTTTCGAACAGAGTGTTGCTATTTTAGGCAGTAACTGTAGTCTTGATGTGAATAATTAAATAAAAGGATAGATTTATTTACTGAAAAATGGAGAAACTGTGTTTTATTATGGAGAGTGTTTCCTGGGTATTTTTGTTTTAAAAAACATTTTAAGAAATGAACGCCAAGTATTGATTAAGGTCTCATTTTTAAATGAGTTCATTTCCTATGCTTATTCAATATAGTTTTTTCTTTAGGGCAACTACTGAACTTGTAATATAAACTGTGGTAATATATAAAAGAATACATGCATAATAAAATAAAAGGTCAGAGGATCAAAGGAAGAATTACCTGTAAAAAGTTGATTTTTAGGAGTATTCGGATATGGTAAGAATGAATATCTCAGTTAAATATGTTGCCAGCATATAATTTGTATTATATTAAAACCTTCATGTTCCCATGTTTTATCTAATACTTTAAAGTGTCCTGCATTTTTTTTCTTGTTACATAAGATACCTGATGCAAACTCCAAGCAAACACCCCCTCCCCATGTTAAGAATGGGGACCAGTGCAAACTGTAAGGAATACATTGGATAATAAAGGTCTTAATATCATAAGAACTATTTGTCAACGACAAATGTAACTGAAATTTGTTCATACCAACTCCAAATATGCTAGAAATCAACTTTTTAATAATTTCTTCCTTTGGTCCTCTAGGCTACATTGAGTAAAATAAAAAAAAAAAAAAACAAATCTTTTGGCCTCCCAGGAAAGAGACCCCCTGAATGGGTACCACAATGTAAATTACCTCAGTCCAGAAAGGCATTTAAGGAGAGGAAAGATCAAGTTTTGTGTAAGAACAGATAGTACACTTTGGTCCTAATCAAACGGTCCAGGATATTTGTGAAAAAACGTTTGTGTGTTTTGTGTATATAATGTATTATTAACGGCAATAATTAGTAAAACAATAATTTAATCAAACAAAAATATTGTGTTTGTTATGGAACAAAACAGAATAAAAAATAAACGTTATATAAATTACAAATAAATGACAAAAGTTTATATTCCAAATTTCAAGATGTTGACTATCTTACAATTTATTCCTTTAAGTATACTGACATGCACAATTCTTGACAGCACCTGTTTTGTAGTGCAAAATCATTCATTAGATTATTATATTAATCAATGAATATATTCTGCCCTTAACTCATCAGAAGAGAAATATAATAATTAAATGAATGATTTTGCGCTACAAAACAGGTGCTGTCAAGAATTGTACGTGTCAAAGGAATAAATTGTAAGATGGTCAACATAGTCTTGAAATTTGGAATATACCCTTTTGTCTGATAAGGTTAATGTGAAAAAAAAAATGTAAATTGTGAAATTTAGAGAAGGGAGGCAATTTCTTAAACGGCTGCTAAATTAACTTGTTAATTACGGTATCTTGACTGAACTAAATTGTTAAAAAACTAAGTACTGTGAATGTAATGTTATTTCTTAAAATTTTGGTTTCAGCTATTAACAAAATATTAAAATGGCAGACTTCTTTATGAAGAAATTGAAATAGAATTAATTTTGGGTGCATATTCAGATTGGCACTTATCATGACAATTAAAAGTAAAGAAAATACAGTAAAATCTGCATGATTTACTTAATCATTATATAACAAAGATGTCATAGACCAAAAATCACATAAATTGATCAAGTATCTTTTTATTTTGTAAAAAAAAAATCAGATTTTACGACTAAGTGAGCCATCATGAAATCTGATGAAGTAAATAGAAGGGGCGAGACAACTCAAATCAAAGTGTCAATGTCAAAAATCAGCCTTATATTCAATAAGTTAACTTATTGCCATATCGTTAACTGGTCATTAAATTATTAATTGAACTAAATTTTTACAAACTAAATATTGTAAATGTTATGATGTTTTGTTATAAATTAATAAAAGTATCTATTTTTTTAACTATTAAAATGGCTGACTTGTTCTTATTTACTTGCCTCCTCTCGAGGGCAATGTTAGACACAAGATCGGTTTTTAATGTGGGGGAAAATCCAGCTCCCCAAAAAATAAAAATTGTCTCCGTCTAGAAGATGTTCTCCTCCACTGACCGAGGACAGAAAAATGAATTGTAGTATCAGAACAGATACTACACTTTGCTCCCAGCCAAAAGGCCACGTGACTTGTTTACAAAGAAAATGAAATGAAATAAATTTTGGATTTTTTAAAAAGTTTATTTTAGTGGCATCGCATTTTTTTTATTTTCAATAATATTAAATAATAAAAAAATATTTTTGCAGAATATGGACCATGCTGAAGTAATTACGTTATTAATAAGAAACCTATTCTTAACATAGGAAACTTTAGGTTCGTGCAAAATGAATGGCTGATCCCCAAAATATATAAACATTTTGACTAGTGTTGGGACGATTCCTAAATTTTTTCCGATTCCAGGAAAATGTTGATTAAGAATTTCGATGCTAAGTACGATTCCGATTCCCGTAGAATTGTTGTTTTGAAATATACCATTATATAATCGAAAGTTTTTGTGTAGTGAAAAAATTTGGTACAGCGAAAAAGTGGAAATACAATTAAGGGAATTTCGAAAACGATTTGATTTTTTGGGTAAAATTTCTTTCATTGAAGATAAGTCAAAACAAATATTTTAACCATGAATTAAACATGCACCATGAAATTAATAACAATCAATTTTAGGAGTTATTTTGTATATTAAAAAATATAAAGGAAAAGTAAGTCATGATTAATTCAACAAAAATACAATAATATCAAATTTCAAGGGGAATAACATGTTTTGTTTATCTTTTGATATTCATTTTTTTGTTTTATTTTCTCTTTATCTTCGATAATTCTTTAAAATTTAACTTTTTTTTTTTTTTTTTTTTTTTGCAGCTTCAATCGCTGATTTTTATTCCACTTTCTAGAATATTCTTATTTCTAAATGAAATTTAAAAATAACAAAATCTTTGATTAAATTTTTAGCCTTTTATATTCAATCGTCTCAAATTATTCCTATTTATTTATTTGACTTTTTAAAAAATATTTTTAACAATAATAATATTTTTTAAATCTAAATAAATTGGTTTATTTCTATATTTATTTTTATTATATAATTATATACTTATCGTTCTTTAATGTTTATTCTTATTTAATGTCTTAATTTACCTTTTTATTTCTATATAATAAAGTAAATTTTTGGTAATTGTTTATTTCTATTGTTAAATAAAAGTTATTTAGTGAACTTTCTAAATCGCCCCTGCCTTAATGCTGTTTCTGACAACCTTTTTATTTTTTGTTAGGGGTTGGGAAACATTTTCCTATGCTCACATCAAGACTGTGATACCAGGCATCGGTGAATGTAGACCAAGCCCCTACAGTCCTTTAGTTGAACGGCTCTGAGTGCCTAGATAGTTTACAAAGTTAGGGTTCAAAGGATTTTAAAAAAAAAGGTTAAACTTTTTTTCTTTTTTAATAAATTTTTCACTTTTTTCTTGTGCAAAGAAATTCCAAAAGGAATGTTTAATTGCTTCATTCGCAGAATATTTTGATGAAATGTAAATTTTTAAAAGAAAAAAATTCACTTACCGCATTTGTTTAACGGATAGCAAAATGATTCTTTTCTTTTGTAATTTTCGAAAGATCTTAAGAGGAACTCTTAATCAGCATATGTATTTCTAACGTTTTGGTTTTTCGATACTTCAAAAAAGCCGACCGGCCGTCAAAGTTTTGCGAACTGATACCATGTGATCAGTTTCACTTTAGTTTTAGAAATATTTCCTGAAACAGCCTTCATTCAGAAAATAGAAAGTACATATATTTGTTCTATTAAACTTTTTATTGTTTAAATAATTTGACTTTGCTTGTTTTATTTTTTAAAAATATAAATGTTGAGAAGACATTTTTCATTTACTAATGAGATTTTTCATTCATTTACTAATGAGATTTTTCATTCATTTACTAATGGGAGAATGTCGGTTAAAAAAAAAAAAAAACTTGCCAAAAGATAAGGCCCCCCCCCCTCTTTTTTTTTCTTTTTTTTTTTTTTTTTTTAGTCACCAGTTGGAAAAAAACCCACTGATTTTTAACATGATTTACTCGCAATGAGAGCACTGCAAAGTATTTTTTCTCTAAGGGTTAAGTATTCACCACCTTTTTCATGGTTTTGACATAGTTAGGCTGCTTTATACATAAATAAACTTCACTCAAAAATGAAAACAATGTTACCTTGCGGCTCCTAAAGTTTCGCAACAGTGCAAACAGATAACTAATCATGGGCCTCAAAGTTTCAAAACAGACAGTGCCTATGTATGTGACGGAATAAGAAAACTCATTAAGATAAGTAAAGATTACCTTAAAATAGTTTATAAAATTCTTGTATATCGGATTAAATATGTTATGAAAAGTTCTATGACGTTTTTATCATAAATTTTTGACAGCATTAATCTCACTTCAAACAAACAGTTCAACTTAACAATATAAGAGAATCGTAATGAAAGAATCGTAAATCTAAGGTATTTTTTAACGATGCGATTCCGATTTCCCCCAAAATACACGATTCTTACGATTTCCGATTCCGATTAATCATCCCACCACTAATTTTGACCCCTCCTCTTCACTAAAATTCAGGAAATCAACCAATTTAAATGAATTTTTCAGTATTCATTAACGATCACAAAATATAATGGACCCATTATTTTTTAAAATCTTAGAATTATTTTATGTAAACAAAAACAACCTTGACTAAAGTACTAAGAAAAAATGCATGAATTTATTTTTGCTTTTTTATCAAAATAAAGCATTGTAAATGTTAACAACAAATTTTGGTGCTTATGCATTTGTTACTGTGCTGAAATAATGTTATTATTTAAAAAGCCATTCTTAACATGGAAGGGAGGGTTTTTTGTAACTTTTCCAGTACTTTTATCATACAATTTAATCAACAAAAATATCATAAAAATTGAATTTAACTGAAAAATACTATTTTAAAAATAGTGCTGTAACATAAATGCACTAGCACCAAAAATTCTTTTATAATATTTTAATATTTCAGTAACATTATGAAAAAAGCCTGTGTTAATGAAATCAGTATAACTCGAAAAAATAATTCTGTACTTTCACCTAACAATTTAATAAACAAAAGATGCCACAAAAATTGGATTTAATTTTTTTGAACTATTTTGGATTTAACTTGTAAAATCTGATAAAAAAAATAGCACAATTCATATTCTTAAACACAATCTATTATGTTCATTTAAAATTTACACAATAGAATCCTTATAAACAATTTGAGTTTTATTTCTATATTTCTGACTGACTGTCCCCCTGCAGAGAGTAAAAGCCTCTCAAAGAGGCCACCTGTTGGCCGTGGGTGGCGACCCGTAATGACTCCGAAAAGGATACTGGTGGCTGAGCAACTGATATCTAGGGAAATTAAAGATATCAGTAGCAACACTCCAGTTTGGCCTAGTACAAGGCTAGACAGGCGGTCGGAGGGGCCTGATCCAATCAATCGGCTAGTTACATCAAGCCCTAACACATCTACTTTTCTATCAATTTCCTCTAAACCGTAACAAATACAGTTATACCCTAAACCACTATAAACTATATACATATTTTCCCCTCTTTTCCAGGTGTTAGAAAGCGGTAGCTAGGGTCAAATGTGCCAAATGATTAAAGTCATGACATGGCTGTATAGTGCCGGAAGTTACCACAAATGACTTGGATTGTGTAACTAAAGGATTATGGGTGCTCATGGCTCCCATTTGGAACATGTATACTGTTTATGTAGCCCTGGCATGACAAGGCGAATGGGTTTCCCCCTTAACATGCCCCTATATTGGACTCAGAGGTGGGTGGGGAGCATAAACAATGAATTTAATATATATATATATATATATATATATATATATATATATATATATATATGGCCAATCATAAAAACTCCAAGCGCCAACACGTCGACTCTGATAGTTCAGTTTATGAACTACTTCAAACATCCTCAAAATTTATTGTATTGGACTCCACTAAAGAAACGAAAATAACTGACTTATCACCATTTATTATACATAAAATTATATCGGCATATATTACCCCCAAAAATGTAAAAACTTTTAAAAAATAAAACTTTACTGGTGGAAGTGCAAAGAGAAAAACATGCCACTTTTCTCCTAGGAATGAAAACTTTCTACAACATAAATATCAAAACTTATCCACACAAGAATCTGAATACATCCAAAGGTGTAGTAAAATCGAAAGACCTCTCAATGTGCACTACTGAAGAGATAACAAAAGAACTTAAAAACCAAGGAGTAACAAACGTTAAAAGAATTACAATAAAAAAAGAGAATCAGACTATACATATGAACACTTACATTATGCAGTTCAATAGACTCACTATCCCAAAAGAAATCAAAAAAGAGTAAGTTGAACACTCACTTCGGTGCTTTAAATGCCAGAAGTTTGGGCACCATGAGGATGCATGTAGGGGACGAGCAGTGTGCGGCAAATGTGGCCAGAGAGATCCAGACCACACTGTCAATGACTGCAATCTTGATTGCAAATGTGCAAATTGTGAAGAAAACCATCCTGCTTATGCTAGAGCATGCAGAATCTGGAAGAAAGAAAAGGAAGTAGTGTCAATAAAACATACCAAAAACATTTCCTTCCTCAAAGCCAGGAAAATAGTAGATGGATACATGAAGGAAAAGACGTACTCTCAAGTCACCTCAAGTTGTATATCCTCCAACATCACTAACCAAAACTCCAAATACGAAACACTAATTAACAAATTGCTATAATTAGAACCAAACGACTAGCCCAAATTTATAAATGAAATCAGACCAATCATATCATCAAAAATTAATCATCCCATTAAATCATCAACTAATGTTACCAATAAAACAAATTCTTAACCAAAATCAGAACAACCAAGAAAACAAAGTCGATCAAAAGAAAGACCACAAAAATCATCAGTACGTCGTGCAGATGCTGAAAAAGACGAAACTAGGGAAAAACAAAATCAGAAAGATACGTCTTCCCCATGGTGAAAAAAACACATTGGAAAAACAAACAAAAGATACATCTACCAAAAAACAAAATAATATAAAGAAATTACCACAAACAGAAGCCACTACTACTACAAATAGATTTACTGAATTAGAAGATATGGAAACTTAAGTTACTCTCCAAACCAATAAAAAATCATCATGAGTTACAAGATAATCCAATGGAATTGCCGTGGATTGAAGACAAATTACAATGAAATTTTATTGTTGCAAACCAAATTTAATCCTTTGGTTATTTGTCTCCAAGAAACCTTCCTTAAGAATGAGGACAATTTGAATATAAAACACTATCAACAATATAACTACATTCATAATACAGGACTTAGAGCCTCTGGTGGTATATCAGTATTCATTAAAAATAACATACCCCAGAACCAAATTGAATTAAAAACAAATTTGCAAGTGGTTGCCATAAGAGCAACTTTACACAAACCGATAAGCATTTGTTCTTTATACATACCTCCACATGAACAAGTAGATGTAAATGAATTGGAGAACTTAATAGGACAAATACCCAAACCCTTTATTTTCCTAGGGGACTTAAATAGTTACAACACCTTATGGGGATGCAAGGGAATGGATAGAAAGGGAAAGAAAATTGAAAATTTAATAAATAAAAAAACCAAAATAGCTGACTTATCACCGTTTATTATACACAAAATTATATTGGCATATATTACCCCCAAAAATGTAAAAACTTAAAAAATAAAACCCTACTGGTGGAAGTGGAAAACATGCCACTTTCTCCTAGGAATGAAAACTTTCCACAACATAAATATCAAAACTTATCCACACAAGAATCTGAATACATCCAAAGGTGTAGTAAGATTGAAAGACCTCTCAATGTGCACTACTGAAGAGATAACAAAAGAACTTAAAAACCAAGGAGTAACAAACGTTAAAAGAATTACAGTAAAAAAAGAGAATCAGACTACACATATGAACACTTACATTATGCTGTTCGATAGACCCACTATCCCAAAAGAAATCAAAATTGGGTTCAACTTTTTCAACGTTGAACCCTTTATACCAAACCCACTTCGAGGCTTTAAATGCCAGAAGTTTGGGCACCATGAGGATGCATGTAGAGGACGAGCAGTGCGGCAAATGTTGCCAGAGAGGTCTGGGCCACACCATCAATGACTGCAATCTTGATTGCAAATTATGGAGAAAACCATCCTGCTTATGCTAGAGCATGCAGAATCTGGAAGAAAGAAAAGGAAGTAGTGTCAATAAAACATACCAAAAACATTTCCTTCCTCAAAGCCAGGAAAATAGTAGATGGATACATGAAGGAAAAGACGTACTCTCAAGTCACCTCAAGTTGTATATCCTCCAACATCACTAACCAAAACTCCAAATACGAAACACTAATTAACAAATTGCTATAATTAGAACCAAACGACTAGCCCAAATTTATAAATGAAATCAGACCAATCATATCATCAAAAATTAATCATCCCATTAAATCATCAACTAATGTTACCAATAAAACAAATTCTTAACCAAAATCAGAACATCCAAGAAAACAAAGTCGATCAAAAGAAAGACCACAAAAATCATCAGTATGTCGTGCAGATGCTGAAAAAGACGAAACTAGGGAAAAACAAAATCAGTTAAAAGAAAGACCACACAGGTCACCAATGCATCTTCCCCATGGTGAAAAAAACACACTTGAAAAACAAACAAAAGATACATCTACCAAAAAACAAAATAATATAAAGAAATTACCACAAATAGAAGCCACTTCTACTACTACTACTACTACAAATAGATTTACGGAATTAGAAGACATGGAAACTTAAGTTACTCCTCAACCCCCCAAAAAATCATCATGAATTACAAGAAAATCCAATGGAATTGCCGTTGATTGAATGCAAATTACAGTGAAATTTTATTGTTGCAAACCAAATTTAATCCTTTGGTTATTTGTCTCCAAGAAACCTTCCTTAAGAATGAGGACAATTTGAATATAAAACACTATCAACAATAACATTCATAATACAGGACTTCATAATACTGTAACCCTTTCCCCTCTCCCATTGCAAAACCCAATCATAAATGACAAAATCCACTTCTCTCAAAAGAGAACAAAAATGACAAAATCCACTATAAAACAACCAAACCAAAAGCTATGAACTAATGATTGAAAATACAAGGAGTTTGAAAAATAAAAATCTCATAAAATAACTGGATACAGCATCCAATACTATTCCCAAAGTAACTGGATTTGGCATTAAATGACCCACAAATGCCGTTAAAAAAAAAACAAAACAAAAAAAATTTTATATTTCTTTCTATAAGTTTTTATAAACAAACGTTAATACGCACATTATTTAAGTATTTAAGCTAGGAGATACATTTGAACATAAATTTAAACCATTTTTTTTTTTTTTAATTTTTTTATATAGTTTTCATTGATATGCAAGATTTTTTTTATCCAATCAGGATGTAGTTAGGGTTTTCATCATTCAATCAGAATGTGGCTAGGTTTTTCCTTTCAGCGCAACTAATTTATTTTTGTTGTATTAAACTTAAATGTTTATTAGCCATTTGGAATATTCCACGTTCCTTTTAAGGGATGGTCAGCATAATGACCGAAGCAACAAGCATATATAGATGATGATGATAATAATGTCCTCTCCCAAATTCACCACCACCCTGATTTAATATCATAGATGTTTACTATATTTTCTTAGTTTTTAACCAATGTTCACATCATGGTATGATTGTCTTATAGATTATTTCTTTAGTTAATTGAACTTCATTTTCGTATTCATGTATTCTGCACCAATATGAAAATGAATCCTATAGTGGAGTATAGGATTCCTAACCATGTAACTGATAGAAATACTCTACACATTTTGATGGAAAATATGAAAAAAAAAAAAAAAAATGGTCATAGCAGAACATAAAACCAAAACTTTAAATATTTCTGTATTAAAAGTAATAGTTATTTAAATATTTCAACATATAATCTTTATATTTTATATTAAATAAAGTTCAGTTTCAGTATTAATCAAATTGTGTTCCTTACCTTTCTTTTTTAATGTTCTAGTGCTCTTTTTCAAAAAGCACTCATTCATTATCATCAGTCTGATGGTTTGACAGATATGCCTACTGTGTGTGGCATCATTTTTCAGTTAACTGGCCTTTTCTCTTGGTGGTCGTGATTCAACTAGAGTGCATGTTCCGAGCACAGCTGAGCGGCCAGTTAGTTATGTCTTGTTCAAATTGTGCACTAAATAAATAGATTTTGATTACCTTTTAGGAGGTAAACAATGCTGGGTTGTTGTAAAATATATATATATATATATATATAAAAATGTAGATGTTGGTTCGTTCGGAGTTAATTGTCTAAAAAACCACTGGACGGATGGCTTCCACGTTTTGGTATAATATGTTTACTATATCCATGTGTGTTTTTATATATTTCTTTTTAATTATAACATTATACTTAATTTTTTTATGATAAATAGCTGGATTTCTTTGTACCGAGAGGCCATTTTTTTATTTAGGGACAATTATTTATTACCGCTTCCTGTCACATGACCAGTGTTACAATTTAGCGGTTTTCCTGCTAGATCTGGAGATTTCGTTTACGATCTAGCGGGAAATTCTAGAAAATCTGGAGGTATTTGGCACCCAGACACCCGCATTAGATTGCTTGAAAATACTTTAAAACATAAAATAAACTCATTCATGTAAGTAAAAAAAATAGCATTTATTGCCTTTGGTAACAATTATTTATTGATTATTTGTTTTGTTTTTCACCTTTTTTTCGACTAACCATTCTTAAATCTCACTATAAAATCGATTTTTCCAAGTACATTTTAGGTGGGGGGGGGGGGCATTCCAATCTCCCCGAAGGGGTTGTATTACTGTACACGGGTTTGTATTACTGTACACATAGATTCGAAAAAGTTGTCAAAAAACAAATATATAACAAATAAATGTTATCAAAGGCAAGATAAGTTACTTTTCTGCCAAACTGGCTAGCGATTTTCTGGACATTTCTTTCTCCTGATCTCGCGGGTTTTTTTTAAATCTCAGTTGACAACATTGCATCACTAAAAAAACACCACAGGCTTAATGTAAACAGAATGTGTTTACAATATCGGTAAATTTTCAATGGGTTTATTGATAATGTAACCATGTGATTGAACTTTAATTTAAATTAACCACACGTGGTCGCAAAATGAATGCCGATGCTCAAAGTGTATACACATTTTGATTCCTCCCTTTACTTAAAAATTCACCAAAAATCAGGAAATTAACGAATTTTAATGAAAATTGCAGTATTTTTTAAATAATGATCGCAGAATATAATGAACTAATTATTTTTACTTAACTCTTGGTGAAAATGTTTTATTTTGTTTAAACAAAAAATACCTTTACTAAAGTTATGGTTTTCAGTAGTAAATAAAAAATGCAAGAATTTATTTTTGCTTTTTTTAAAGCATCGTAATTTGTAACAATAAAAAATAATTTTTACAGTAACATTACGAAAAAAGCCCCTAAAGTCCGTATTAATGTATTCGATATAACTCGAAAAAAAATGAATTATCGGATACTATTCAGGAAATTAAAGATTCAATTAGATTCCTATTTCAGTCACCTAAATTATTTAGGGTGAAATGAGTTTAGGAATTTATAGCCAAACCTAAATATTTTTTTTTTTTGGTAAATATCCAGATACGCTACTACAGAACACCGACCATTGGTAAATGTCGGTGCATTACTTACGGAAAATTTGAAAATTCGATGTTCCAGGTAAAAAAATAAAAAAAACACATAAATTACCCCCCCCCCTACTCCAACTTGGTGTGCTTTCCTTTTCTTATTTTATTTCTTTTTCAGCTAATTTTAAATTTTCCACCCAAAAAGCATTATAATGTATTTTTGAAAATTAGAAAATTCTATGTCCTGGAAAAAAAATCCCCTCCCCCCAACATAGTTTGCTTGGTGAAGCCTCCATTTATGCAAAATGGTGGCAAGAAGTTCGTGGGTTCAGGGGTAAATACCATGCAAACGGTAAATTTGCCCCAAGTTTGACTATCAGATTCGTTGTCAGCAACCTCAATTACCTATAAAAAAACAAATTAGATTGGTCGGTGTTCTGTAGTAGCGTATCTGGATGTTTACCTTTTTTTTTCTTGCTTAAAAAAAATAGCATTAATACAGTAAGTTAGGTAAACTGACTTTTTCGTTTTAAAATGGAATTATTTCCTTTCGTTATTAACTTTTTAAAAAAAAATTTTTTTTTTTTTAATAAATATTTTGTGGGGTTTGTATTACTGTACACATAGATTTGAAAAAGTTGTCCAAAAAGAAATATATAACAAATAAATGTTATCAAAGGCAAGATAAGTTACTTTTCTACCAAACTGGATATATTTTTTGTGTTTTTATTCAATGTAACATGTTTATTCAGCTTGAAAACCATACAGTGTTTACCGATGTATTGGAACATTCAAGATGGCGTCTGATTCTCTCTTTAACACGGTAAGTGTGGGAAAAGATGCTATAAATAAAAAACCGGATAAAATACTGTTAAAAACTCGCTCAATATATGTTACTGTGACATAGGTTGACATATATTCGGCGGGTTTTTAATAGTATTTTGTATAGTTTTTTATTTATAACACCTTTTTCCATACTTACGGTGTTAAAGAGGGTGTGAGACGCCATCTTGAATTTGCGAATACATCGGTTAACACTGTATGTTTTTCGAGCTGAATAAATATGTTACATTGAATAAAAACACAAAAAATATATCCAGTTTGGCAGAAAAGTAACTTATCTTGCCTTTGATAACATTTATTTGTTATATATTTGTTTTTTAACAACTTTTTTGAATCTATGTGTACAGTAATACAAACACCCATTTTGTGTTTTATATACATAAAGTACAATTGTTGAATGTTACTGTTTTGATTATATTCGTTGGGTGGGGGCACAATTAAAAAATTAAGAAAGATTAAAATGAAGCGAAATTTAAGTTTCCGTTCCATTTTTACAACAACCGTAAAACAGTGCATACTCAGCAAGTTTTATCGTAATTTATAAGCATATTGAAACACTAAATCAACATTTTATTTATTTTTTTGCATAATTAATGATGGAAGTATTTTTCTGTTTATTTTCTTAACATCTGTTAAAAAAAAAAAATAATTTGTACATTCTCTTGAAAAAAAGAATCAAACTTTTTTCTACTTTCACATGTGTTCCATTTTAACAAACTGAGCCACAGCAATGCGTGGCCGGGTACAGCTAGTATATATATATATATATATATATATATATATATATATATATATATATATATTTTGGTAAATTTTTACATGATCCAGCACTGTTTAACCCCTAAAAAAAAATGAAAATTTGCTTTTTTTTTTTTTTTCTCTTAATGTTTTTAAGCGGCCTTTAAAAATAATATGAAAGAATAAATTTTGAAAAAAAATAAATAAATAAAATTTACCATTTTAGAGTGAGGAATCATTTTCCTGTATAAATTGAACGTAAAATGAGCACTTACTTCTTGGCCACCTAATGTTCGAGACATGTCGCCCCTGGCATTTTTTTTCAACTTGGATTGTGGGAGGGATGGAAAGGCAGCAAAACGCAACAAATTAAAAAATTTGGTGGTGGGGGGCAAGAATTACATTTGAAACAAAATAATAAATTTAATTTTTTTTTTTTTTTTTTGCGGAATGGGGTGGTCATCTAATTATTTTTTTAATACGACAATTCTGTACTTCCATCTAACAATTTCATAGCAGACAAAACGAACTTCAAAATATGATAAATTCATTTTTTTTTTTTTTGTATTGACTTCACTCTGTATAATCCAGCGGTTTTCATCGTCTACTGCGCATTACCGAGCAAGACTCATGGAAAAATGGGATTTAAACTGCAGAAATACCTTTTTTTTTTTTTTTTTTTTTTTTAATAGTTTTATGTTGCTTTTCTACACTCCTAAAACAGAAATAATTTTTTTTTTTAATTTGTTTGCATTACAAATAAAAAAAATAGGGTGCTTCTTTACAATAGCACATCATCCTCAGGCTTACTAGACCATAAAAAATATTTGAAGCCAAATCTTTCAGAATAAAAGGCCAAAAAACGCCAAATTAATAATTGTAGCCAAATTTTCACAAATAAAAAGGCCGAATTGAAAGGGTAAGGTAGCAAGATGGGGTCCGAAAATCCAGCCTCATTCTAAGTTCATGGAAAGGTGGTACTCTGTGTCACTGGTATTGAGAAAAACCCTAGCCCCTTTGAATAAAGGGCTGAGTTGTTAACTTTGAACATCAGAAAAATGGAAAAGGTGTAATATACAACAAATAAATGCTACCAAAGGCAAGATAAATTGTAAAAAAAAAATTCTAATTGTTTTAACTGTTTAATTATTTTAAAAAATTCCAATTATTTAAACTGTTGAATTAAAAAAAAAATCTAATTCTTTAAGCCATTGAATTAACAAAAATTATAATTCTTTGAACTGTTTAATTAAAAAAAATCTAATTCTAAAATGTTGTCTATAGTAATAAATGCTCCAAATTCTTTGAACTGCTTATTTCGCTTTTAACTTATCTTACCTTTGGTAGCATTTAAAAAAAAAATATTGGTATTTTCTTATGATGAAAAGAAAACTGCTGGATTATACTGAGCGCATGGAAATCAATACAAAAACGAAAAAATAAGATAAACAACATAATAAATTCATAAAATTTACTGTTTTATTTTTTATTGTCAACTGTTCTTTTTTGTGTTGTTTTTTTTTAATAAAAGTATATTTTTTGTAAAACTCCTTTTTAAAGAAAAATTGTATTTTTTTGTTATTATTTAACAATTTTTTAGTCTTTTCCAAAGAAAAGTTTTTTTTTTTTTTTTTTTTGTGAGCAGCCGACAACAGCATTTTTTTTTTTTTTTTTTTTTTTTAAATGCACTTCCTGCAAAAATTTCTTTTTGAAAATACGTTTTTTTTTTTTATATGTTACACTTTTTGGGGAAAGGCAACTTCTGGTTTCTGAGGATGAGCTATTTCCATAGAGATAGTAGTTTCTGCTGCTTGTCACAATTTGATGTTGTCTGCTCGCCTGCGTCTCTTTTTGCTGCTTGGTTTCTCAGCGACTAAGCTCACTCGGCTTTTTTCAAGCCGGTTTTCCTTGTCTGCTGGGTGTTGCCGAGTGAGGCTTACTGAAAAACAGGATTTAAACTGCAGAAGTACCTAAATAAAATAAAAATAAGATGGTCCTGTAAATTGTCGATTACAAAAAAAAAAAAAAAAATTAAAAAAGAAAAGCTTTTATGACTTTGTTTTTATTTAAACCAGAAGTTATAATCAGGAAGTCATAAACTGGAACTGGATACAGTTTTAACACCTAAGCAAGACCATTTGAGTTTTATAATATAATAGATATATGTATGTATATAAATGATATGAGAATGATATGATGGATGTGTAATGCGAGTTTTAAATATAGACTTAGATCTGATCATCTCAAGAAAATGAAATCTGAACAATACAGGGAGATGTGTGTAGAACAGTTGAAGTAGTAGGGTCAGCTGACAGGGAAAGACTAAAAACATGGAAGGAAGTGACAAGGATTTGAGAGAAAGAGAGATAAATAAAAACCTGTTCAGAGATGAGTTTCAATTTCTTTAAGCCATCCAACGCATGTAAAACGGATATTAAACCGAATTTGATCATTTTCTTTTAACATAATTGATAATTGTTTATTGATTTCTTTAACAGAAATTGATTTTGTTTGTTACATCTATTTCTATCTTTTTTAGATGAACGTCTTATTGTGGCCACAACTCGTGTTGAAACAATGCTGGGTGATACTGCTGTAGCTATTCATCCTGAAGATGAACGCTATAAACATCTCCATGGAAAGTTTGTGAAACATCCTTTTGTGGATAGACGCCTCCCAATTATCTGTGATGATTTTGTGGATATGAACTTTGGAACAGGTAAGCAAGTTTTCTTAGCACAAACAGCCATCTTGAAATATTTTTAGATTATTTATCTCTAAGAAATTTGAGTTATATATTTTTTATGCTCTTGAAATGTTTAAAAAAAAAATTAGACATAAGGCCACTCAAAAATGGGGGAATGGGTGTCTATGGTCATCCTCATCACTGTACCTTTTTTTTTTAATTATTATTATTATATATATATATATATATATATATATATATATATATACTCGGGGTTTTTTTATATTCAAAAGTAATGGACTAATGAATTCAACGAGGTTGTTAGATAGTGCTCAATAAAAAGAGCTGATAATACTTGTTTATTGTTATATAAACATGCTCACATCCCGCTGCTACAAATAGCCACTTGTTTCAATCAAACAACAGATATCATTCGGCAGCGACTTGACTATTCAAAAGTTCAATGAATAACGTTATTCATTGAACTTTTGAATAGTCAAGTCGCTGCCTGATGATATCTGTTGTTTGATTGAAACAAGTGGCTATTTGTAGCAGCGGGATGTGAGCATGTTTATATAACAATAAACAAGTATGTATATATATATATATATATATATATATATATATACTAGCGGGGGTACCCGGTGTTGGCCGGGTGTTTGGAGGTGTGTGTGTGGGGGGGGGGATAAACAATTTCTTAAAAAATTGGAAAAACACAAACAAAAAAAACAGCCAACGAAGTAAAACTTTTTAAAAAATCGGAAAAAACAAACCCCCTCCCCCAAAAAAAGGACGGCGTTGCCCGGGTGTTTGGAGGTGTGTATGTGGGGGGGGCAAAGAATAAGTGAATTAATAACCCTGTTTAAACTTTTAAAAAATCGGAGAAAACAAAACAAATAAAACAGCGTACTGAACTTCTTTAAAACAATTGGATAAACAAAAACCCCAAAAAAAGGGGAAAAAAAACAAAAAAAAAAACAGCGAAAAGCGAAAAAAAAAAATGGTATAAATAACCTCGTTTCAATATTAAATGTTTAAAAATTGAGAAAAAAAGTATATCTGATAACTGGGATTCAACCTGAAATCTTTAGATAACGATGCTGTCACTTAATCCATCACGCTATAGACGTGCGGATGAAAGTAGGTCGGTTTTTATAACATTTAAAACAAATTCAATGTACAACGCCTTTTGCGCGTATTGATGCATGCGTAAAGCCATCTTGTCATAAAGATACCATTTTTTTTTTTCACCCCTCCCTGTAAAAAAGAGAGCCGTTAAGGATGAAGGAATGAATGTTTTGGGCCAATTTTTTTATATTTGTCGGCCGGGGGTTCATGATACATGTCTGGCGAAAATCCGTGGCCTGTGTCGAAAGTTTTTGCGAAACATACAAACACACACACACATTTTCGCTTTTATATATATATAGATAACAGACAATAAAATAAATTTGTAAACATAAAATTATATAAAAATTGTTTTATTTCATTGGCTTTGGCTTAGAGGGAAAAAGTTCAAAAAGTAAAAACAAAATATTAGTAAGACCCTCCCAACCCTCTTCAGGTGGTAGACAACCCTAACCTGTTTTCCAGCCTGGTGGAAAACAGTGGGTGGTCTACTACCTAACATCTTTATCCACTGCACCCGTGACACAGTGGATAAAGACATTGAATCTCTACGGTTCCAGGTGAGAATTGTCCGAAGATAGCGGTTTCAATCCTACCCAAAGCCAGCCAGAGGCTTACTTGGCCAAAACGTGGTGAAACGACAACAACTATGGATGGCAGTAATTTTTTGCTGAGAATGCAGTTAGGAGATTTGGAGTTACCACCTGACGAAGACCAGAGGAATAGTTGGCCGAAACGTCGTGAAACAACAACTAAGAAAGATAAGGATAACAGTCCGCAATAAATAAATTAATAAATAATACTCATCTCAATAATGAATTCCAATTAAATAATATATATTCCTTGTTAACTGTCAGTCCAGTGGGAACCCGGTGCATGTTCATCATGCCCGTGCTGTCAAAAAAAAAAGAAAAAAAAAAAGGATCATCATAAATTTCTGGGTGGATTTGCTCTGTCTGACTTTCTTGAGTCTGGGAGCGCCAGCATGCTTCCACTGGGAACTCTGTCTCTTGGTCTCTGGGTCATAGCAGTAGATCCAGCTTTTATCGCAGATTTGATCAGCTCTGTCATCTCCCTGCTGTCATAACATCTTTATTTCTGATCTTCTCTGAGCACACTTGGGGCAAACTTTGTGCAAATCTTCTGCATTTTCAGTTCCTCGCAAATAATTGTATGAACAGTTCCCACACTGACACCAAACTGTGCACTTATTGTCTCTATAAACACACGACGGTCCTTATTCATGATATTCTTTATTTGGCCAATCAACTCTGGTGGTATAACTTCCTTACTCCTTCCACACCTCTCATCATCCCTCACAGACTCCCTGCCTTCCTTGAATCTCTTGTGTTACTCAAAAACTGATGCTCAATTCATGCAAGATGGTCCAAAAGCAGTCTGAAGCATTCCATACGTTTGTATGGCATTTTTTTCAAGTAAAAACAATTTTATTGCATATCATTCTTCTAAAGTGTCCTCATATTTAGATTGTATTTTTGAAATTCCCCAGCTGTGACAATTAGGCTTTAGTAGAGTGTATTCCAATTCTGGCTGTAACTATTCATTTGAACCTGAAATCATAAAAAATGATCAGTCATCTCATAAGATATAAAGCTTACTGAATTTTTAAGAGTCTACGACAATTGCATGTACAAAAAACAGTAACTGGAACACTTTAATTCTGAACATTAAAGTGTTCAGTTATGCCAGATCACGTGACGACAATGTGATCAACCATTGGTTGATTTAAATATGTGGTCATTCATGTAAAAGCTATGATTCCACTTAAATTTAAAACAATAGTAATAATTATTAGTATTACATTTAAAAATGCTTCCCTATAAAAATACTGAACATTTATTCAATGTTCTTACTTTTAGGTGCTGTGAAAATTACACCTGCCCACGATCACAATGATCATGATGTTGGCAAAAAACATGATTTGCCATTTATTACGATTATGGATGATAAAGGAAACTTGACAGAAAATTGTGGAGAATTTGCTGTAAGTAAATTGATTTTTTTTTTTAGATAATGATTTTTGTGGTTATTCAATGAGATGTATGAAAAATAGTCTGTAAAAACACAAGTGACCTTATTTTTAGCATTTTATTTTGTAGTTCTTATGAATAAGTACTTCATTTACGAAGTTCTTATGAATAAGTACTTCCATTACGACGATAACATAGTCAAAGGGAAATAACTCTTTTCCCTCTAGAACAACACAAGACCACATACGAGCAACCATCTTGGGAAAGCACCAACATGGCATGCTACGTGTAGACAATTGACTGAAAACTAAATTATACGAATAGACTTTTTCTGACTTACAAATAAAGAATTTAATTCATACAGTAAGTCATAACAAATTGGTGATAGGTTTCAAACTATTTAACTAAAAAAAAAAATAAATAAATAAATGAAAATGTCTCTTTCTGCATATGTTCTTAAAGAAATCCTCGCCCAATAGCAAGAACAATTTGAAGAAGCCCAATTAAATTTAATAACATTTCAGTTCCAAGATACTCGTATTTCATGTTGCGTCGATCTTTCAAACACAATATTTGAATTTACCTATGACCCTAATAATGGATGCAACTTCAATTCATGGTTTTCGCGATGGAAGGACACCTTACAGTATAAATTTCCCAACGAAGATGATGATTGAAATAAAACGTTTATTAATCCAGAAACTAGGCACAAAGGAAAATGAACGATTTGTAAATTTTATTTTGTCTAAATGACTCTCTGATTTGACGCTAACCAAGACCATTAAGATTTTAATGGATATTTTTGGTGAACTACAATCTATGATCAGTATATGTTACAATTGTTTCAAACTAGCAAAAAATCGGTTAGACAATTTTGTCTCTTATGCCAGATGTGTGAATTATGAGTGTAAAAGGTTTCATCTTCAAACATTCACAGAAGACCAATTTGAATGTTTAATCTTCATAGCAGGTCTTCAATCACCAAATGATTCTGAAATATGTTCCTTAGTGCTAGTAAAACTTAAAATGGACAAAAAGGTAACAGAAAAAAAGGATAGTACGTGGTTGAGAAAGAAAAAAGTGCGTTCGGGTAAGATGGACATGTGGCCCCGTGGTGGTGGCGGCGGCGGCGATGGCTAGAGACTTTAAAGCTAGTGTCGAAATTGTGTTAATCTCATGCCAGACAAAATAAACAGTAAAAAAAAAGATAAGAAGGCATTGTTTGGAAAGTAACAGTAATAAATGCCTTTTTTTAACAGAAAAAAAGCAGTTGGATTTATTTAATTTTGTTTATTTGTTCTTTTGCATGGGGTCCGAGAGAGGTTTAACTGTAGCGTGGGCATAACAGCCACATTACAAAAGGACACAATGTTAGTCCAACAAGAATCCATATCATCTCAAGTTAGTCGCATTCATTCAAACGACAAACCAAAAGTTTCAAAGAAAACTCCACCATCTATATGCTGGTCTATGCACGTTTTTGTCCCTTCAAAAATCACAAATGTCAGATGTACCATAAACGTGGTCATAAAGAAAAGTTTTGTTATCCCCCAAAAGCCCAATTTCTTGATCATCAAGCTGATAGTAAATCTGCTCACAAAACAAAAATAAACCAGCAGAGAAAATCAAATTCAGTGTTGGCTGCCTTCAAAGTTGATTTCAAATCCTGCAGAAAACATAGCAACATCAGTTTAACGAAATATCAATTCATTTACAATTTGATACAGCATCTGATATCCTTATTTCTCGGAACACATGGGCAAAAATTGTCAAAACAAAATGTATTGCTCAGAATGCATCTGGACATTCGCCTCACTGGTGAATTAAATTGTTTGTTTTTATGCTATGTGTCAGATGCAGATCTAAATTTGATCGGTTTAGACTGGATTGAAAAACTTGATCTTTTCACTGTCTCATTGAAATCTGTTTTTCCCTACATTTTCTCTAAAGTCAACTCAAGACCTTGAATATTTTACTCAGAGGCTTAAGTCTAAGTTCAATGATGTTTTTCAAGAGGATCTGGGATATTGTATGAAGATCAAAGTCATTTTTAAGTTGAAAGCATGTAGCAAGCCAATATTAAAATTCAAAATGTCTTGAGTCTTATTCAGTTGATGTAATCAAAAAGAAACTTGTTAAATTGAAGGAAGCTGGAGTACTAGAGCGAACAAACTACTCTCGATGGCCGGTTCTTATTGTTGTCGTCAGGAAAGAAAATGGTAAAGTGTGCATGACTATACTGACTATTCCACAATGCATTAGATCCACACCAATATCCCCTGCCAGTACTTGAAGACATTTTGCCACATTAAATGGTGGAATTTTTTTTGCAAAAATCGATTTTTCAGATGCATTTTTGCAATTGGAAATTTATGAGGACTTCAAGAAACTCCTTACAATCAACACCCACAAAGGGTTATTTATATACAACCGTCTTCCTTTTGGAGTCAAAACAGCACCATCTATATTCCAGGAGATTATGGATGCCATGCTCATAGGCATAATGGGAGCACAGCATTTCTTGACATCATCATCTAAAATATGTCTCAGGATAAACTTCTGAAATGGCTAATCTCTGTATTTAAACGTATGCTTTTCATATATGTGCAGAAAAATGTAAATTTGACCAAACCTCAATAAAATATCTTGGTTTATTTTTGATAAAATAGGTTGATGATTGGATCCCAAGAACATTTCAACTATCAAAAATATGTCCGTTTCAACAGACATCAAAACTCTGTTCTTTTCTTTGTTTAGTAAGCCATTTTTTGTTTAGTAGTTCATTTTTTGCCAGAGTTAGGTCACATGCATTGGAAATTACAACAATGTCCAGAGATGGATTAAAATGCATGAGAAGATCTGAAGAAAATGAAGCTTTAATTTTAGCAAAAGCAGCTTTGCATTCCACTGACCAGTTCCATGTAGTTTGTTTTTTTAGAAGGTGATTTAGAGGAGATCGGGTGCAATGTAACTCTGGCAGGTCGAACGTCTTATGGAGTCTATTAAAAGAGCCTTTTTAAGACTGAGAGGAGAACGAAGGGACAACGTCAGAAATACAGGAAACCTTTTTAACAAGCTATAGGGCAATACCAAACCCTTACACACCAAACAGTAGCTCATCTGACGAATCCTTGATGAATCAGAAAATCTGATTACATATTGATGTTTTGCGTCCAAAGCGTCACCCAATCAAGAGAACCATAAAAATGGAATCTCAATAGAATCACCACCATGGTTCGATTCAAAGGAAATTCTTACCTAGTTAACAAGTTTTGGCAAAGGATTACTGAAATAACACAGAAAAATGAACTCAAGGACATATCATAAAACAAACTGGAAACCTCACTTACAAAGTAGATGCCCAAAATTCCATTTGAATTTGACATTCTAACTAACTAAAACCATCAAATTTTCCAGTAGGAATACAAGACCCTTCCATTCTGTTGAACATTTTGTTGGACACCACAAACTTTAGAAACTTCCCAGAATGCAGAAACTGAAATACAGGAACTGAACACCCAGAAGTCAGTTTGCACCTGTTGTCCAGCACAAGGCTTGCAGATGGATCCACAACTAAAATCGTACAAGCGACAAATTTTTAAGAGGTGATGTTAGGACAATAACATGATTAAAGGCAAAGTTGTCTCTCGAGCTTGCGAGTCATAGTCGAGGCCAATTTATGAACCAGAGGAGTCGGAATTTTACTGACTGACTCCTCAAAAGTAGCATTTTTTGCAGTGGATAAAATTAAGGAAATATTTTCCTATCGCATCTGAAGTCAGATTTTTTCAAGGTAGGTCACTCAAAAAACGTTTAATATTACCTGTTTTCTTTCTCACCCTCTCAAATAAAGGCAATCACTGGGAAATGTATAGCTCCCTTGTCTGTAAGCCAAGCTAAACAATAACATTATACATGCAATCAGCTGTTCTCTCCTCACACAAGTCTAATTTAAGGATAGTCTACCCCTATGGGTCTAAAAGTGAATTTTTATTATAGTGTCTAAAAAACTTCTATAATTTTACGAGTATGCAGAAAATATTCTAAAACGCATCAGTGGTTGATATCCCCCCACACACCCTACTCAACACCCCTCGCCACATACATCACTTCTCAATGTTCTCATGCACCAAGTGCCAAGATTATATGCAGTTTCATTGCCAGACAAACGAATAATTTTGATGATTTTCATCATAAATAAGTAGGATCTATAACTTGTTTACTAAAATAGATAATCTATTCTTTCATATTTTATGAAAAATCCTTTTAGAAGGTAAAATTCACCCTCACTGAGGAAAAGAAAAAAAATCTAAGTCTTTTGTTTTTCTATGACATTTTTCCTCTCCATGGTGGTGGTAGAAGGTGGCTAGCGGTTTTTGTGCATTCATGAGAGCAATAAGATTTTGTTCATTTGATTTGTTTTTTGTGATTTTTGCCTCACTTTTGTATTTTTGCATTTCTTGTCTCGTAAAGAGATCTGTTTGAACAATGCCTCGTAAAACAGTATTTCGTAGTATGAGAAAAAGGAGCAAGGTGCTTCAAAACGGAAGAGTTTAAGACAGACAAGAATTCACAAGATGAAGTGGGGGGGGGGTCCCGTTAACCGCTTTCAGTTGTTATTGATTCATTGTTTTATGCATCGTGTATATGAATAATCCTAGAATTCATTCATAATTTATATGTAAACATATATATGTTTACATATATATGTAAACATTACTTGGAACCCAAAAAATTATTTCTAAACTGATTGCCTAACCTAATTTGCTTTTTCTAAACTTAGATTTTTTTTCTCATTTTTATGTTAGAAATTAACAGAATCTTTTCTTTTTGTGGTCTTTTCAGATTTGAATTATATACCAATTACTAAAAATAATTTAAATATAAACATATATCCTTATCAGTATGGCAAGAAAGACACCAGCTAAATCAAGTGTATTTGAGCACTTTTTTGATAAGTTTTATGTTTGTAACTGTACTGTAAATGAAGATGAGAATGATGATGAAAGTGGAACTAGAAAGCTGTGTGAAAGTAAGATAAGTACATTTTGTGATATTGGTAAAAGTGCTTCAATAAAAGTGCTTATAATTTGAAGAGACATTTGGAATATCACCATCCAAATATTTTTGAAAAAGAGAAAATGATCAAACTGTATCACTCTCAACAG
Source organism: Euprymna scolopes (assembly GCF_053919585.1). Lineage (NCBI taxonomy): Eukaryota > Metazoa > Mollusca > Cephalopoda > Sepiida > Sepiolidae > Euprymna > Euprymna scolopes. The sequence continues at coordinate 80,401,549 of NC_136501.1, forward strand.
TTTCAACTTAAAAATCTTGTCGAAGTCAAACTGATCTGAGGAAATTTGTAATGTCTGATAAAATTACTATTACTTTGCCTGCAGAAACGTTTCAAAAGAGCATAATTGATTTGGTTGTTCAAAACAGCATTCCTCCTGCTCTGTTCCAACCAGCATTCCAGCAGCTTATTGACAAAATGGCTAGAAAGTTCAATATTTCCTTGGAAAGACATGACATTATCATAAATGAAGCAAATACAAAAAAAGAACAACTACGGAACATTCTTTCAGGCCGGTATCTGTTTTTAAAAATGGCTGCAGCAACAAAGCACAGAGTCAATTACTTTGCAATAAATGTAAACATCATTAGCATTGTTACTGACAATGATAAAAACTATAGAAAAGCTAAATGAAAGTCAAGAAAATAATGAAAAAGAAACCACTGATAAAACTGCTGTATCATTAATTGAATGAGACCAATAACAATCAGATGAACATCTTGATGTTGCTGAAGAAGCATCAAAACTTTATAAGATCAGACACATGTGATGTGCTTTACACACACTGCAGCTTGCCATAAGGGACCATCATGCTGCGAATTTGATAGGAAAGTTAAGACTGGTGCTACCAGATCAGGCTGTCTATTGGCTTCCTGAGATATCAATTTTTTTCCTGAGATATCAATTTTTTTTGTTATTCTCATATCTATTTATTCTTATATCAATGATATTATGTTCTACAAAAACAACAGCCTCTTTCCCCTTTTTTTTTCTTTCCTTCCCTACTTCCCAACCCCGTCGGTGGGGCATTATAATACACTGACTGTCCCCCTGCAGAGAGTAAAAGCTTCTCAAAGAGGCCACCTGTTGGCTATGGGTGGCGACCCGTAATGACTCGGAAAAGGATACTGGTGGCTGAGCAACTGATATCTAGGGAAATTAAAGATATCAGTTGCAACACTCCAGTTTGGCCTCGTACAAGGTTAGACGGTCGGTCGGAGGGGCCTGATATGATCAATCGGCTAGTTATATCAAGCCCTAACACATCTACTTTTCTATCAATTTCCTCTAAACCGTAACAAATAGTTATACCCTATACCACTATAAACTATATACATATTTTCCCCTCTTTTCCAGGTGTTAGAAGGCGGTAGCTAGGGTCAAATGTTCCAAATGATTAAAGTCATGACATGGCTGTATAGTGTCGGAAGTTATCACAAATGACTTGGATTGAACTAAAGGATTATGGGTGCTGATGGCTCATATTTGGAACATGTATACTGTTTATGTAGCCCTGGCATGACAAGGCGAATGGGTTTTCCCTTTTACATGCCCCAATATTGGACTCCGAGGTGGGTGGGGAGCATAAACAATGAATTTAAAATATATATATGGCCAATCATAAAAACTCCAAGCGCCAACATGTCGACTCGGATAGTTCAGATAATGAACTACATCAAACATCCTCAAAATTTATTGTATTGGAATCCACCAAAGAAACCAAAATAACTGACTTATCACCGTTTATTATACATAAAATTATATCGGCATATATTACCCCCAAAAATGTAAAAACTAAAAAATAATACCCTACTAGTGGAAGTGAAAAGAGAAAAACATGCCACTTTTCTCCTAGGAATGAAAACTTTCTACAACATAAATATCAAAACTTATCCACACAAGAATCTGAATACATCCAAAGGTGTAGTAAAATCGAAAGACCTATCAATGTGCACTAATGAAGAGATAACAAAAGAACTTAAAAACCAAGGAGTAACAAACTTTAAAAGAATTACAATAAAAAAAGAGAATCAGACTATACATACGAACACTTACATTATGCTGTTCGATAGACCCACTATCCCAAAAGAAATCAAAATTAGGTTCAACATTGAAAAAGTTGAACCCTTTATACCAAACCCACTTCGGTGCTTTAAATGCCAGAAGTTTGGGCACCATGAGGATGCATGTAGGGGACGAGCAGTGTGCGGCAAATGTGGCCAGAGAGATCCAGACCACACTGTCAATGACTGCAATCTTGATTGTAAATGTGCAAATTGTGGAGAAAACCATCCTGCTTATGCTATAGCATGCAGAATCTGGAAGAAAGAAAAGGAAGTAGTGTCAATAAAACATACCAAAAACATCTCCTTCCTCGAAGCCAGGAAAATAGTAGATGGATACATGAAGGAAAAGACGTACTCTCAAGTTGTATATCCTCCGACATCACTAACCAAAATTCCAAATACGAAATACTATAAACAAATTGTTACAATTAGGACCAAAAGACTGGCCCAAATTTATAAATGAAATCAAACCAGACATATCAAAAATTAATCATCCCATTAAATCATCAATTAATCATCAACCAATAAAACAAATTCTCAACCAAAATCAGAACATCCAAGAAACAAAGTCGATCAAAAGAAAGACGACAAAAATCACCAGTACGCCGTCGTGACCATTGTCATAGATGGCCTGTTAGCTGAAAAATGACGTCATCACCATAGGTCCTAGCAAGCAAGATAAGTGGAACACTGACCGTCGATAATGAGCAGACATTTTTTACAGAAAACGTTTGAAAACTTCAAAATTGGATTAAAAAAGATAAACATGATACTTTGTACTGAAACTCATCCAATATTAATAATAAAAATATTAATAATAAAAAACGAATTGAAAGGGAGAAAATTTAAAAAGTTTAAAAAGAAAAGAAATACAATTTGATTTGTATGAAACTGAAGTTTATTCAATAGAAATAAATAAAAATGAACAGTAAATATTTTTTAAATAAAAAAAACAATATTTTAAAAATCAAAAATGAAATACAAACGATAAATTAGTTTAACTGAATAACAAACAATAAGTTAAAAATTAAATTCAAACAAATGTTAGTATAAAAAAAGTTACTAATGCAGAAATATTTCAAACATTGAATATTAAAACTTTTCAAAAATCTGTTGTAGAATTTAATTAAGTTTGAATTTTTTTTTCTCATATTTCTTCTTTTTTTTATTACTAATATTGTCATTCTCTTTTCAACAAAAATTGTTTATAAGGGAATTCGATGAACTCCATATCAGCATTTTTCAATTTGCTGAATTGTATGACCCTCATCACAAGAGTCAACATGAAATAATCGATTTTGATCAGCCAAAATATTTAAAGTTATGTACATGGCTAGTTTTCTCTGATGAATCGAATGTAAAAAAGAATCGCATTTTGTAAGTTTGTTTATAACTATATTGTTATATAAAACAAAATTATTAGTTATATCATTTGGGTATAGCAGAGAACCTCTGTTAATACCCTGAAAGTAGCTGTTTAATTCAGCTATTTCTTCAACAGCCTCTCTCCCGGATATTAAATTTTTGCAGCTATTGCATTTCAGTTTTTTGAAAACTGCAATAACCTGCTAAGTATAATATAACAGGAAGTACTTCCTTGCATTGATTAACATCATCTTCTGTTACATCTGTTAAATTTATAAACATGTAACTCTTGCTCCCTTGTCATTTCATCCCAGTTAGTTTCTTTTAAATTTTTCAATTCAATAGTTTGATTATTAATTGGTAAGCTCAATTTTAAAACTGACAACATTTTGAGTTTTTTTTTTATATTCATACACCTCATGTATCGATTATATTATACTGATCTCCACTAAGTTGTCGATACAGGCCAAACCTTCTGTCTGAAACTTTCCTGGTAATATATACACCATATTCAGTACATTTATACAATATTTAGTGAATTCTAAAATTGCGTAAGTAGTATGGTGCAGTTCTTCCAGAAATGCTATTCTAAGTTTCTAACCAGTCACAGAACACATTTAGGAAACTGTAATTATCACTATAGACATTTTTATTTTTGGGCATGGGCATCTCTTTATATGGCATATAATGATGGTATTGTCTTGCCTAATAGAAGTCCAATAATTTTTATCTATAAACGTTAATTTTTTTTCTAAATCATCAATATTATGGAAAGTTTTACATTTCCGTAACTCTAACTCGTCAGCAACACGTTCACATAATGCACGCTTAAGAGCAGAATTTTCTAAACGCATTTTCTTTGCGTTAGGAGACGCTCTAAAAGTGGTTGATGACTATAAATAGGAGGGACAGTTTAGTAATATTCGAGGAATAGCACCATCCTTAAGATAGGGATTTTTTTAATTTAACACTAATTGTCTTTCCAGTCCTTTGCCTCTCGCTGTATATCTTCAGGTCGAAAATGAAGTTCACATACCTAAAGAAATAATTTAAAATCGTACCATGTTTGACTTAATACAAAAAAAAAGAAGAAAATTATATGACAAAAAACGATAAAATAAAAAAAATAAGGTAAATGTGCAGAATTAGTCCACCCTCGAAAAATCCTTTTAAATTACCACTTTTATAGTTTTTTGGGGGTGCTGAAAAACGAAAATAACGTTTAAAATTATGGCAAACTAGTAGTTTCCAAGATATAAAGAGATTTTAGTTAAAAAAAGGGGTGGGGGATAATTTAACCTAAAACGACCACCCATTTTATGGTCAATTTTTTTTTTTTTTTTTTTTTTTTTTAGATGGGTAACGAGCAATATTTTTTAAAATTGTTTTCGCCTCAAACAAGGCGAAGTGCCTCTTTGATGTAGGAATGAACACAACAAAACGTAAAATGAGCACCTACAGTTGACCCCCTCTCCCTGACAAAATTTCTGTTTATACTTTTTGAAAGGGAGTGCTCATTTTACGTTAAACTGTTCATTGTACGTTGACTCCCAACCCCCAACATAAAGGTGGCCATACTCATTTTTCTTCGCTTTTATTTGTTAAAAAGAAAGCGCCCTAAAAAAAATGGCCATAAAGTGGGTGCTCATTTTTTTATAGAAAAGTGATCCCCATTTTTTAAAACTAACATTTCTTCGTATCTTGGAAACTACTCGTTTGCTGTAACTTTAAACGTTATTTTCGTTTACAGCAGTATCAGAATTTTGGGGGAATTTTTGACAACCCCAACACAAAACTGCAAATAACATATACAAAACTCGTCATTTCTCCATTTAAAGTGGGTTGTTTATTTTCTTTATGGAATATACTTCCAAAATAGACTATTAAAATTGTTTAAAAAAATAATAGAAATATTATTTTTTATTGCCAGCATTTTGTAAACACTTTTTTAAATAAAAAATAATATTTCTATTATTTTTTTAAACAATTTTAATAGTTTATTTTGGAAGTATATTCTCCAAAATTCTGACACCTACAAGGCCACAACATGTACCACAAATAATTATTAATAAGCTTTTGCGATAACAAAAAAAAACGGTCATAAACTTAAAAAGTTTAATCTATTTCACACTGATATAAATATTGCACAGTAAAATAGTTGAACTAAAAAGATAAATGATTTTTCTTATTTAGAATTATTTAAACAAGGAATTCCGTTTTTATGATATCGCTTTTATTAAATTGTTAGGTGAAAGTACATAATATTTTCACCATACTCCCCATTTTAAATAAGTTTCTAAATAATTTATTTCAGCACATAACTTAAATTACATGTAAAATTCATTTTTATATACATACTTTCATTTTTATTTTAAAATACGTTCTAAAAAAATAAATAAATAAAAAAGGCGCATTTTTTTTTTTTTTTTATAAATATCTCAAACATTTTAACACTTGCTCTGCTATATTTAGATGGAGTAAAATCCTTTCTTTTTATTGCATTAATCCACTGGTAAATTATTTCTTTTTTTTTTTTTTTTTTAAATATCTCAAACATTTTAACACTTACTCTGCTATATTTAGATGGAGTAAAATCCTTTCTTTTTATTGCATTAATCCACTGGTAAATTATTTCTTTTTTTTTGGGGGGGGGGAATGAAAACACGGTAACTTTTGGTCCATTTTCATAGTTACATCGTCGTAGTTACAATGGCATGTTTAAATTTATTTAACCCTCCAAAACTTTAAACCAACTTCCGGTTTAGTCATGAGACACATAACCAAATTTCAACAGACAAATGTTCATGATGTCACCAAGACTAAATTATAGTCGTCGCTAGGCCATCATATTATGGTAGCCACGACACCGTGCAGATGCTGGAAAAGACAAAACTAAGGAAAAACAAAATCGGTTATAAGAAAGACCACACAGGTTACCAATATGTCTTCCCCGTGGTGAAAAAAACACACTTGAAAAACAAACAAAAAATACATCTACCAAAAAACAAAATAATATAAAGAAATTACCACAAACAGAAGCCACTACTACTACTAGTAGTAGTAATACTACTACAACAAATAGATTTATGGAATTAGAAGACATGGAGACTGAAGTTACTCCTCAAACCAAAAAAAAAGTCATCATGAATTACAAGAAAATCCAATGGAATTGCCGTGGATTGAAGGCAAATTACAGTGAAATTTTATTGTTGCAAACCAAATTTAATCCTTTGGTTATTTATCTCCAAGAAACCTTCCTTAAGAATGAGAACAATTAAATATAAAACACTATCAACAATATAACTACATTCATAATACAGGGGGAAAAAGGGTTATAGTATTATTAATAATACTGTAACCCTTTTCCCCCTCCCATTGCAAAACCCAATCATATTCTGCAAGGCAGAGAAGAAAAATGACAATCCACTATAAAACAACCAAATCAAAAGCTACGAACTAACAATTGAAAATACAAGGACTTGAAGAATAAAAATCTCATATAAAATAACTGGATTCGGCATTAAATAACCCACAAAGGGTTGATATGCCGTTAAAAAAAAAAAAAAAAGTAAAGTTAAGACATGTTGCATTAGCCACAAGAACTCTAAAAATAGATGCGGTTGTAAAAAGAAGAGCTGGTAAAGGAACTGTACTTGACCAGGCTACACGTTGGGGAAGCACATATTTGATTGTGCAAAGACTGCTTGAACTAAGATCAATTTTGGAAGACATAGACAACCCATCATAGTCTAACCGAAAGCCAATGGCACTCGGCAACAGAATTGGAGGAGCTTCTTTTCCTACCATAGACCGTAACAAAAAAGTTACAAGCTGAAGATTTGACAGCAGAAGAGTTTTTATTCGAATGGGAAAAATTAATTTTCAATCTGACTAAAAACAGAGATCTTATAGCTAATGGGATACTCGACTCCATGGACAAAAGAGAGCCACAGCTTACTATTGACTTCGATATTTGTAGATCCAAAAAACGAATATTGCTAGTGGAAGAGCAGTGCAAAAGAGCAAAAGAATGTCTTTGCAAACTTGAAATACAAATGAAAGGTCTTCTGAACAAATCTTCAGAATATTCTAGTTTACACTGTGTAAATATTGAAATGAAGTCTTCAGTGATGCTAAAAATTTTGTAAAGAAATTAGCACTACAGAAAGCTAAGAAAACTGGACAGTGCTGCCACTGAAGCTCAACCTGTGGAAGTGAAAATAACTAAAATTACAGATTTCAACAGAGCGTTGGCAGAAATAGAAAATCTTGAATACAACAGAAAATGCCAATTATCTTTGGATGAAATAATCAAAGGCTAGCTAGAAGTAATAAGGGAAGTAGCTCTCATCATCACAGCAATCCCTCTGACACAGGTTGGAGAGACTCTTCTCAGTTCTGAAGCTGATAAAGAGTGATCTTAGAGCATAAATGAAAGACATTAAAGAAGCCATGTGATATCTAAGGACTTACAATCAGTTTCATGTTTCATTTCAAGGATTGTTCTTTTTTGTTTAAGCAGTTGTCGTTTTAGTTGTTTGCAATTCAAGTACTATCTTTGTTTTATGTGTTGTATTAAAAAGCTACTCGTTGAAAACTGAGCGCCCATGTTTAAATATTTAACACCAGAAAAATACTTGTTTATTAAGATATTAAAAGAAAAATTTAGCTTCTGTAGGTGTCATTTTGGCTTTATTCAACTTTGATGACTGCCAATTATGAAAAAAAAATTACCCATTAAAAAGTTGTAAACTTCAAAAAAGATTTCATACACAAGACATTTTATTACATGCTAATAATAATTTTACAGAGTTTGGTGGTCCACACTTGTTTTTTACACACCTTTTTTATGTTCATGAAAACCTTTAATTATAAGTATAGGTAAATATAAGAAAAATCAAAAAGGTTTAATAAGAAATAAAACATTGATATCGTTATTAAGCCATGATAAAACACATTTATTTTTTGAATAGCTATTTTACATCTTCTTTACATCCAAAACAACCTTTTAATTATAAGTTTTTTTTTTTTTCGTATGGACGAGTTGGCGGAAACTTGCCTAGGGAAAAAAAATCCGCCAACTCGCCCAATTGAATAATTAGTAAAATTTTTGAAAACGTTTTGAGTAAAAAAATTTAATGTTTTGTGCTATTTCATTTGAAAAACATTGCCTTATATGTTTTTATATATAGAAACAATTTAAATTCAAGGTTAAATTTACGTTCCACATCCCCGTGCTTACAAAGCCATTTGGCGGAAGTAACGTCAGACAAATTTTTAGCTATGGATGACCAAAACTGTATAGAATGTACCTTTTTTTTTTTTTTTAATGCAAATATAAAAATAGAAGTTTTATTAAAACAGTCTTTATTTGAACTTTTATAAGAAAATTATAACCTTTATAATAATGATAATGTTTTTTTTTAAATTTCATGTACTGTGTTTTACTTTTACAATAAAAAATATATTGAGTATGGACTTTTTTTTTTTTTTTTTTAATATTTATGAACTGTTTTTCCCCAATAATATTTTTATGAACTGTTTATTTTTTATAATTCATGTATTTTTTTTTTTTACTTTTATAATAAAAATATATTATGGACTGTTTTTTTTTTTTTTTTTTTTTTAATTTATGAACTATTTTCCCCCAATATGTTTATGAACTGTTTGTTTTTATCAAACAAAAATAGAACTTTTGTAATGAAATATATATTATGAACTGTTTTCCAAACATCAGGTGTTGGTAATTTTTATAAATAATAAAGTATAAAAATACAACTTTTACAATAAAAGTTACGTAAATGTCGATATCTGAATACCCTGGCCAAATCACAGCTAAAAAAATCATACACGTCCATCAAACTTAAAAATCGAATCAGAAACTCAAAAACAAAATGAAACAAATTTTATTTTTATTATTACCAGAAAAGATGTATTTCCCCTGTTATTATTTTAGTTAGAAAAAATTACTATTTTGTTATCTTTCTTACTAAAATGTTTTATCTTTTCTTACTAAAATAAAATTGGTAATTATTCTATTTGAATAAAATTCACTGAAAAAAAAAAACAAAAAAAAAAAACAATTTCTTCTTGGTCAAATAGCACGACAAATAAGTAAACACAATTTTTTTTTCCGAACACAAAATATTTGAAAAAACAACAAAAAAACATGGTAAATATCGGTAGAGGAATGCTGGCAGATGACTATTAAAAATCTCATTTCATTTGACTATTGGGAAAAAAAAAAAAAAAAAAAGTTCATAAATATTTTTGAAACAAAACGCTTTAAAAAAAAATAAAACAAAAAAACTGTTCATAAATATTTAAAAAAAAAAACAGTTCATAAACATTTTTATTAGAAAGATTATAATTTTGTTCAAAGAAAGACCGTTTGAATAAAACTTCTATTTTTATATTTGCTTAAAAAAAGGTATATTCTATACAGTCTTGGTCATCCGTAGCTAAAAATTTATCTGATGTCACTTCCGGCAAATGGTAAACATGTGGATGCAGAAGGTGAATTTAACCAAATTCAAAAATAAACATCATTTAGATTATAGCTATATTAATTATAAAGATTTAACATATTTATAGTTCTCACATCATTTTATTGCTAAAAAAACGATTTAAAAAAAATGGATCAATTGGGTAAAGACAACTTTTTTGGATGTAATTTTTGAAAACTTTATGGAAAAATGAATTTTTCATACTTCAGCTCTTGTACTTATTTCTAGAACAAAATCATGCTGTAAAATAAATTAACTAAAATCGATGAAATATCATATTAAGTCAAATAAGGTAGCAAAAATCAAATAAAGGAAGGTAGGGAAACAATATCACCCCTTAACCGAAAGGGGTGATATTGTTTTCCTAGCTTGCAATATAACCTTTAATCACATTATTAATATTTGATGACCAGACAACAAACTGTTATTTTTACCTTAAACAAATTTAAAACCTTAAACAAATATGAAAAAAAAAACCCTATAAAATATTTGTTTCAAAAGTTTTTATCAAAAATCAAAAAAAGATATATTTTAGATTAATAAAATATATGCTTTGGTTTTACAAATTTCATTCGTAGAATTTTTTCTACATTTAAACTTGTTAATCTTGAATGTATTCTAAATTTGTTTTTGTTTTCTGTGAAGTTCCTTATTAAGATTTTTTTTTTGAAAAGATTTTTTTCCATATTATTTTATTCATGAAATTTATTCTGAACAAAGATTTTTACTGCTATTTCTGTGTTTGAAGTGTTATGCATGAATTATGCACAACTTATTTTCCAAAATAGTATACAAAATTTACAATTTATTTTTTTCCTAATTATTCAATTGGGCAATTGCACGGATCTTTTTTCTTGGCAAGATTCTGCCAACTCGTCCAAAGCCATTTTGCGCCTTCTTTACATCCGAAACAACCTTTGGATTTTAAGTATTTTTTTTTTTATATAAAAACCATAAATATTGTATTTTCTTATTTATCTCTATATGTATTTTTTTTGCCAATAGTATATTTCTTTTGATAAAGTTAAAAAAAAAAAGAGGCTAAATGGCACAGCTATAGCCATGAAGTCATTTATTACCTTTATTAATAAGCCTGATGATTCACTTGGCAGTGATGAAATGCTATTTTGACTAATAGGTAACATAAAACATGGCGTAAAAGTAGCGGCTATATGGATTCTGATTCAAGCAATTGTGATGTTACTTTTGAGGAATTTACATGTTTCTAATATGTGCATAATGAACATTTGAAAAATAATCTGCTCTACAGAGCAGATTATTTTTCAAATGTGTGTGAAGTAACGAAAGGTGATCCTCTGAAAATGATGTCATATTTCAAGAATAAGGAAATGAAGGATCAATCCAAATTGATGCTGCTTTTATGCCGTGACATGAAATAAGAAAATCATATAAAAATATTTCATTCTTATTTTTTTTTTTAAAATAGGAGTCAGATGTTCAGAGTCCCGACTCCCCAGCCCTGGTTGTCTTCCCTGCTAACATTTACCACATATGCGTTCCAATTGGATTGAAAACTGAATTATACAAATAGAATCTTTCCGATTTACAAATAAGACTTACTTCATGCAGTAAGCATTTCTTTAGTACTGTTATTGTCTACAAAAATCAACTACTTTAAGACATTAAATGTCACCTGTGGATTAGTTTTAAAAAATTCATGATTCTTTCTGTAATCCAACCATATTTGGTATAAATAAATTTCAGTCTATGACGGACTTGTCTATCTACTTTCAATCATGAATGCCCACAGTTTTGTTTTATTGGAGTTCAATGATAAGCACACATGAACATAGTATATGAAAAATTGTTGAGGACTCTGACATGCCCGTCTTGGCAATGCCTTGATTTTCAGTTCAGGAATAATCTGGAGATTGTTTTAATAGACATTGACTTTGAGATAATCCAACAGATAAAAATCTTGGGGATTAAGATCCAGTGAATGTGATTCTGCATATTGTTAATGGTGATAAACCAAAGACTGTTGGACATTTATGGCTGAAACTTGAGGTTTATTTGAACCAAATATGGTTGGATTACCAAAAGTATTCTGAACTTTATTAATGATTTTGTGGGTGGCATTGTTTTACAAAAAATGTTGAATATTATCACTTATAATTTTCAAAAATTATTCATTTTATTTAATAATGACTTCATAATTTGAATATTTCAATATATAACTTTTTGGTTTGAATTTTTATAGGGAATGAAACGTTTTCATGCAAGGAAAGCTGTGTTGGAGGCATTAAGGAAGAAAGAACTTTATGTGGATACAATTGATAACCCAATGGTTGTACCGATGTGCAGGTAATGCCACTCCTCATTTGGAGATTTTTTGTAATGGAACAAAATACAGGCAAAATGTGGGTTGTATTAAAATAAAAAGACGTTTTATTGCTTCAGAGGATAAAGTCCATTAATGTCTGCATTATTTGAGTTTATCGGACAATTCTCATTTTGAGTGTTATCTGCACAATGTTTCAGTCGATGTAACCTTTGATCTTCGTCAGGTGTAAAAGTTGCCATGTTTTGTCAGGGGGGAAAAAAAAAGAGGAGTTAGCTCTTGACTCCAAGGTTTCAAATTTTTAGATCTAGTTGTAAGTTTACACAAATTCTAACGATAATTAAATTATTAGGAAACTGTAGAATAGAAAGACAAGAAGTTTCATTCTATATATATTTTTATATAAAAACCGCTTTATTGATTTGTAGGTTGTATAAAGGGTTATTTGTGGAAAGTGTTCCTGTGTGGAGACGTAGATTAAAGATTAGACCAGCCTGTTGAAAAAGAAAGAGTTCTTGTGTGTGTGTTGAAGTTATGGTTCATAGACATAATGTATTCATGTATTAGTCGAACCCCAGGTCTGAAAACCAGGGTGGGTTGTGTCGTCCCCTATGAATATGTTGCAAACTCAAGCGCATGATAGACAAAGAGAGAGATTGTTACCTTGATTTAAGTTTTATAAACTCTGTCATATGACTGAGAGCTGGTTTCTGATTGGATGAGCCAGAAAGGAAACATATTCAAAATCTTCAGCTGCAAGAATTTGCTCCTACTGATGTTCCTTGCAATCCTGTCTGCTGCAAAAATCCCTTGTTTGGATCAAAATAAAAGAAAGGTTCTTTTTTATGTGTCTGTTTGTGATTATAAGTTGTATATTAGAAATTGTGAAGTAGTAAGGATCTGTGACAATTGCTTCTAAAATCTGCTTTTGTCAACACAAGGTACTTGTGACCGATGTTCAAATTTGCTTCATAGACAATTTCTTTAAATTTGAAGTCGTTAACTTGCTGTTGCTCATTGTTTACCATCAGTGATAAATTGTTTTGACAAATAGTGCAGAAATTACCTCCGATACGGGTTATCTAATTTTTTTTGTGAAAAAAATTGTTTTGAGTTGTCTTAAGTGAAGGTTTCACTGAATACCTAGTAGGCAGTAACAAATTTGCCTTAATTAATTTGCTTAATTAAGAGTTATTTATTTATTTTTATTTATTTATTTTTTTTTTTTTTTGGTGAAAGAAAAAAAATTGCTTTTCAGTCAAAAGTTTTTTTTGCTGGATTAATTTGCAAGGGAAATGTTTCTTGCTGCTGAGAATATTTACACCATGTACATGCAAGTTGATTCATTTTAAAAATTCTCTGGAGTTAAGTTTATTGAATAAGATTGCTTTATTGTCACAGACGTTTACACCACGTGCCTTTAATGGCGTTAAATTGACCCATTGTTTTTTGTTTGTTTAAATATTTGAGGTGAGCGTTTATGTAGGAAGATTGTAATCGAAAAAAGGCAGATTTAGTTTTATAAAAAAAAAAAAACAACATTCAGTGGAATAAAAATTAGCGTATTTGTTTTGTTTGGTTTCTGCAAAATGTACTATTGAAACATGTTTCATTATTTCCTATGAAATTAAATTCAATTAAAATTAAATTCAATTAAAATGTTTTTAGCTTGTTTTTGTGTGTGACAAGTGTCTGTTTCAGCTTTTTAAGTTTAAATAGCAATACCACAACATTTTTTTCTTTAGATTGAATAAACTCAAATCAAGCATTATTGAAAAGACCATAAAAAATAAAGAAATAATATCTTTAGTTTTTTTTAAATCAGCCTATTAGAACTGGAGTTGTGACCATTCAAAGTATCAAAAAATGTGTGGTTCACTGGATATTTTTTACCTTGAGTCAGTCCTATTCAAATGCATATAAGCTTGTAACTGAAAATGTCAGGAAATTTGCACAATTTACAGACTAACCCATCTTTAAAAAGTTGTATCTTCAGAACTTTTTAAGATATGATGATGAAATTTTGAACATATTATAATACAATGAAGGTTTAGTTGGTGTTATTTACAATCATTTCATTTGGTAACTGACGGACTAATAATTAGCATGTTTCAGTTTCATTTTAATAGCTTTAAGTAGAAACATCATAAAAACGGCTAAGAAAAATGGTAAGTAAGGTTTTATCATCATAGGAAGTATTATTCTGGTGAACATTATCATTTCTCATGATAACATGAAAAATTGAAGATGGCGACCGGGAAATTCAAAATGCCACCATAACATGATTCAAAGAAATTATTAACAAAATATAGCTTGTAGCATATCAAATGAAAGGAAATTTGTAGATTACAATTTTAAAATAAATTTTATTGTGAATCCAGTTATATAAGTTTTATTTTGATGGACATAGGAGAAATGTACTTATTACTGATTTAAAGACAATGTGTATTAAATTAAGTAGCAGTGTGCGCCTTGTCCAACGCTGAACTTTATGGTGTCTGATATTGCTAGTTTAAAGCGTTTGGTGAAAAGAATATCCAGTGTTTTCTCTGAGAAAGTGATGTTTGAAAATGTTTTTGCTTTTCAGTGAAAAGTGTCTGTTTTTTTTTGTTTTTTTTTATATTCAGTAGAATGTTTTGCTTTCCTGTGAGAAATGTGCGTTTGTTAAAACGTTTTTATTTTGTTTTTTTTTTGTGACAAGCATGCGGTTAAACCAAATTTTTTTAATTGTTTTTGTACTTTTGATAAAAGTAAAAAAAAAAAGTATCATGGTGTGAGGTAAAAATATTGATGTTACTGAATGTTTGTGTTTTTAAAAGAGGTTAAAACAGACAATAGACAAAGCCATCAGGTTATGCATTTTGGGTCAGCAGTTGTAGAAATGATGTTGACAAACATTGTATGTTCACCATCATGTCTGGGTCATCAAAATGTAGAAATGAAGACAAGAAATTTCATTCTAACATATAAAAACTGCTTTGTCTTCGTTAGTAGGTTGTATCTCTATACCACCTAAAGGATTAGTCATGGAAAGTGTTCCTATGTGGAGATGTAGATTAAAGATTAGACTAGCTTGTTGAAAGAGAAAGAGTTCATGTGTGTGTGTTGAAATTATGGTTCGTAGCCATAATGTATCGTCTCCTTAAAGTTAGTAGTAGAAACATGCATCATGAAAGCGCTGTAGGAAGATAAGAGTTCATTTATGTAGCATATTGAAGTCTGATTGTAGTGAAAGATATGCTGGATTATTTGTATTCACGTATTAGTCGAACCCCGGGGTCTGAAAACCAGGGCATCCCAGGTGGATATATGGCAAACTCAAATGTCTAATAGAGAAAGAGAGTGTTGCCATAGTTTAACTTTTATAATCTCGGTCATGTGACTGAGAGCTGGCTTCTGATTGGACAAGCCAGAAAGAAAGTGTATTTAAAATCTTGAGCTGCGAGAATTTGTTCCTGCTGATGTTCCTTGCAGTCCTGTCTGCTACAAAAACCCTAGGGTTATTATTTCTAACTTATGATTAAAATTGTAATTTAATCCATCTGCCAATTCTTAGACACATAACATTTACATGGCAACACCTGACGATGTTACATTGACTAAAACTTTATGCAGATAACAAGATGAGAACAAGTGCCTGATTAATCCAGATAACTGAAGCATTCATATGTCATCTCAAAAATTCAGAATCCCATTAATGTCATCGAATATTTACATAAAAGATAGTTTTCCTTATATTTTTGTTTCCACATAAACTTACGCAGCTGTCTACCATTCTGTGATATGTTTCACAGTGGCATTTAGTCTACATTGTGTAAAGACTTATCTGACCTTCATAAACTATGCATGTATAAACAGAACTCACAAAAGTAGGTTAAAAGTGTATACATGCACAACACATGATTGATTTTTTGATTTGCAAAACTCATTTTTTATTTATGATGGGACTCTTTTACAAAAGAATTCTGAATACAATTATTAAAAAAAATCAACAGCTTCGCCATCCAGATTTGAATTTTGATCCATCTCTTACATTGTTTTAAATTTTTTTTGCACAAACTGATTTTCCTCTTTAAATCTACCAGTAACTTCACTACATTTTTTGTTTGTGCAAAGCTTACAAATACCAGAAAGATTGAATTGTACCAGACTTTCTTTTACAAACTGAGCTGGAGAAATTTGCTCTTTCTGGGTGTTTTCCAACACTACGGCCACTGATATTCACTTTGATCTTGGTAACAGTTACTTTCAAACCTTTTTCTATCATATGAATGATAAAGAATATTATCAGAGGATTGTAAATGATCAATGCAGTGAACAAAATTTGATTGTAACAAGTGTTTATTGATAATAGATTTGAAGAGGGCCATCTTGTCACTTTCAGGGAAGTTCTTGGGAAAAACTTCTGTTCGTGGAGATTCTGCCTAACACACTGGGAAATTTCCTTTTAATTATGCTAAAGAGATAATTTCTTGTTCATGTCTTATCTGGAGGAATCAGATATTGGAGTTCAGTCAGGCACTTTCCATGGATATAACAAAGAAAGACTAGCAATGTCTTTTCTGTGAAAAAGGGGCTGTAGGACCAGAAGAAATCTTCACCCCCACTAAATTATTAAATTAATTTTGAACTCTATCAAGGAAAGAAAAAAATTCTCCAAGCAGCACTTCTTTAAATGTGGCAGCAGCACTCCATCTTAGGAAATCTCTGAATGATATTTGCTATCGTTTTATATCAGAAGTTTGGTATTTTTTTTAAAGTGATACAATGATCCAACCATTTTTCAGCATTTACTTTTTGTAAAAAATATATTTTCTTTATTGATTTCCATGGAGATTTTTATTCCAGTCGTACTAAAGACATCATTGAACCCCTGCTCAAACCACAATGGTATGTCAACATGAAAGACATGTCAGCAAAAGCGATTGAAGTAAGTTATTTCTTTTTTCTTCATTATTTTAAAAATAAATCTTTTTTACTTAAATTTCTAGATAAATATTTAAGTTTTTATACAGTATTTAATTTTTTAAAAAATACTAATCTGTTTCTATATTAGAAGTTTCTTAAAAACTGTTTCAATGATTAAAGTTTACAAAATGAACAGAATTGGTGGACACTTTCTGTTTGTCATCTGATCTGGATAATGTTTATTTGTCATTGATTTTCATTATTTCAAGTTTACAATTTATTCAGTAATTTTTTATAGAATTAAAAAAAATTGGAGAGTAAAATTAAAAATCTATTTGCCAGTTTCATATAAACTAAATTTTATGGGATTCTTATTTTAAACATTTTTTTCTTTTTTTTTTTAAACTTATAAAAACAACTTGTAATAGATGTAAAACGAATTGATGTAAAAAAAAAAAAAAAACTGTCAAGAATTCATCACTAATATCTACATTCACACATCTCCAACAAAAATTAAGATTGGGTACATAATAATGAAAATGGATATCTATATCCCTAATTCACTTAGAAATTCAGGCACCACAAAATGCATCAGAAGGAATTGTGGAATGGACCTTTTTGATCCCCAGGAAGCCACTTGCCTATGGCTGAAATGTGTAAACTGCCAAGGAGAATCTTTTTCTGACTTGTGATTGAGTAAAGAATAAAAGAAAAAAAGTAATGAAAATTTAGTACACTTACAACATATCCTTCCCAGAAGCTTGAAAAATTGTTGAGAATACCCATCCAGCCTACTTTGACATGAGTAACTCAACCATTGGAAACCACTTCCAATTCTGAATGCCAAAAATGTAACCTCATAATAAACTAGCAAATATGAATCCAAACCAACTCTTAACTTTCATAAAAGAACTACAAACATTCACACAACAATCTAAACAATCTTCACCTCCAAATCCTACAAATACAACAAAAGATACTCAAGAATAATATCATCCTCACAAGGCTCTCGGGTAGAAAAACTACCACAAAATACCTAAGTCCCTCTGAAATCAAGACAGTAAAGATTTCTTTAAAAAAAAACAAATTTATTGTATGGAAGCTGCACATAAAGACAAAACCCAGTATAAACAGCCCTCACCCAAATCTAAACATCAGGTCAAGCCATGTGAATGATCCAATCGTGACACAAACAAGAAACAAAATCTACGATTGAAATGCCCGAAATTATACAAATTATATGCATGTTTAGAGATCTTTTTAATTTATATTTTTTATGTTTGCTTTATTTAATAGATTTTCTTGTCCATGAATGGACTCCATATGTCTAGCAAGTTGATTTTAAATGTAGCATAAATAGATTTGACAATTCTATTCTCTTTACCCCCACCCCCGCCGCTTCCCTGTATCTTGCATTTCTTAAAACGTCACTAGACCAACTATGGAACAAAAGTAGCGTTTTCAACGGTTAAATTTAAGAAATTTTTGAACACTGAACTTTATCTAAAGCTAAGACTATTTTTGCTAAGACTAGTTTGCATTGAAGAAGGAAGCGTTTAGCAGATAATTTGTTTAATCATGATATGTATTCTGTTTTATTAAGTGTTAATATTATTCATGTTTATTTCAGTTTTTAATTTATATTTTTCTATTTGATTGCTTTATTTAATAGATTTTCTCGTCATTGAATGTACTCATTATATCTAGCAAGTTGATTTTAAGTATAGCATAGATTTGACAATTCTATTTATTTTTAGTTAGTGAGAGGGGAATCTATCACCAAGCTTTTCTATCAACATGTCAATTGGACTTATAAGTACAATACTTAATATTATCATTTTTTTTCTAAATGAAGAGGAGACAATGCATTGTGGATGCATTATTGGCAGCTCCCATTACTCTCCCTTCTCCTAATTTATCCCTCAGTCCTCATTTTTAATGAGCGATTTTTCTGACAAAGGGAGAAGAAAAAGCTGTATTCTTGGTTGGCAGTATTTTGCATGAACAATCGGCAGAGATGTCGGAAATTTTCTGTTTCTATATCTGTCCATGTAGCCATGTAACTAATAAAGGTGTGGGAGATAAACGTTTTATCTGGGCTGATGGTATCCGCCTGACATTCAGAGACCCGAACCTTGGATTAACCACTAAGGAGGCTGTCCTATCAACAGGTGCAAAGTATTGCCATTTGGTGAATGAATTCTGGACCATGCAGTAGCTTCTGGTGGGGCTTCTTGATACCATATTAGTGGGTAATTGTTATGGCTTTACCTTATGGGTTACAAAAAAATATATATTTCTTTGTTTCTTTTTCCTTCTTACTTTCCCTCTTTTCCCTGCTCTAAGCAAGTCTGTCGACCTATTCTACAAATCCCAAATCTCCATCATGAAAAGTTTCCTGAAAAAATACATGATTAAACCCAGATCTCCAACTTCCAACATAGACCTCTGCTACCATGTCTCCGTCTCCAACATCAGGGGTCTACGTTCCAACTTTCCAGAGGTTGAAACCCTCTAAGGTTACAATCAGGATTCGGTTCTGGGGTTCAGAAAGGAGTGAGCCACTTGCTTGACAACAGCACGTTTCTGCCCTCTTCTTTTCCAATCGACCACACCTGGCCTCTCGCCACCAATGTCACACTGCACAATCTGAACGTCAGCAACGCGAAATACTTTTCAAGAGAAGATGTTCACGACTCTTTTCTTTATGCCCCGTCCAGGGAATTTTTCTCAGCTTTTATATTCTCCTATGTTGTAAAGAAAAGGAAGAGACAGGAAAAAAATAGCTTCTCCCATCATGCCCTGCCTTCCCAAGATGCCCTTCGTGTATATAAATGAGCTAGCCATCCTTTCCTTCTTCTTTCTCAGATAGTGATGCAGATACGCAGGCCTCTCCTCTCACGTTGAGGCCTTTGGGAGAGAACTTCTTGGGGGTTGACGTTTTCAGGTTCATTACAGACATTCTCATCCAGTTCTAAAGAACCACAATGTGGGCTAAGTCGAATTGGGGTGCATCGTTAGCTTCTTGATGGATCTCGACTTCACTGCCATCACTGCGCACCGACAGGGTTACATGATGCAGGTCTAGGATATTCTGGAATACGCCATTCACCATCACATTGTTCTTCGACTGCGTTCCCATTACGACCCCCGCCCTCCCCCAGCGAGTGGTACATTTTGCATTGGAGGGCTTCACTCACACCTCCTCACCCACTTTAATGGTAGCTTCTTCACCCTCAATTCACCCTCATCTACTCATCTGAGAGTCCAGTCTCCAGTCAGCCATATTAACCTGCTTGACACGGCGAAATAGTTTCTAAGATTGCAATCAGGATCCGGTTCTGGGGTTCGGGAAGGAGTGAGTCACTCGCTTGACAACAGCACGTTTCTGCCCTTTTCTTTTCCAATCGACCTCTCACCACCAATGTCACACTGCACAATCTGAACGTCAGCAACGCGAAATACTTTTCAAGAGAAGATGTTCACGACTCTTTTCTTTATGCCCTGTCCAGGGAATTTTTCCCAGCTTTTATATTCTCCTATGTAGTAAAGAAAAGGAAGAGACAGGAAAAAAATAGCTTCTCCCATCATGCCCTGTCTTCCCAAGATGCCCTTCGTGTATATAAATGAGCTAGTCATCCTTTCCTTCTTCTTTCTCAGATAGCGATGCAGATACGCTCGGTACATTTTTTTATTTTTTCTAACCATATACTCCACACACCCAATTACAGGAGACTAAACCAGACCTATTATTCTTAAGTGAAACTGGCATTGGATCGACTATTTCCCTAGATGAGTTTGTAATTAAAGGATACTCTCACTTAACATCCAAATCTGATCACCATGAGCATGGAATTTGTGCCTACATTAAAGATGGCTTTCCATATGGTAGAGACATCTCCAGAGAAGACCCTAAATTACCCTATATGGGGTTGCACTTGCTCATACTACTGTGTTTATATTTGCTCTATATTGCCCCCACAACAATGGAGGTATTATTTTTAAGAACACATTTGAGAAAATTGACCACATCCTGTCTGTTCATCCTTCGGCTAACATTCACATCTGTGGAGACTTCAATGTTCACAATGTGGAATGGTTAACTCACTCAAGCAAGACAGATGATGAGGGGAGGTTCTGTTACGATTTCTCCATTGCGTACGACCTGACTCAGATTGTTCGCAAACACACCCGTGTGACAGTCAGTATGCAAGTCTCCTAAACCTTTTCCTCACAACTTGCCCTGAGCTATGTTCATCTTCCGTTCTGTCTCCACTGGGATCTTCTCATCACTCTATTGTATCAGTTAAGATAAAATCGAAATGTAAAAAGTTCTCAGACATACCTCGCCATCGTATAGTATATCAATACTCTATGGCTGACTGGGATAGCTTCCATACATTTATATCAGATATATCTCTGTGTTCCATGTTTAAGCCGTATGTGTCCTCTATAGTATCAGATCTGACAGAATAGTTAATTGTAGGTATAGAACATTTTTGACATTCTTGACAAAATTCTAGCAAAAACCTAACAGCTAGCCATGGTTCTCTCCAGAATGTGCTGCTACAATTGCGCTCAGAAATCACTTTTCCATTGCTTCCTATGTAACAGATGTACTGAAACTAAAGCCGCTTTCAGGACTGCCAGCAACCACAAAGAGTAATGAAGAACGCGAGAGAGTTGTATGCTCAGTCCGTCAAGTCCAAAGTGGCTGAGCAGAGGTTTGATTCCCACCAGTTTTAGCAAATAGCAAACAGGATCCTGAACAGAAGCGTGTGCTCTATCCCAACTATCATCAATGGACCTAAGGTAATCTCATCAGCATCAGACAAAGCCAAACTCTTTTCCAAGAACTTTGCAGCTAATTCTACCCTATGTGACCAAGGCCGCCAACTACCAGTATTTCCCCCATATCAGAAAACACGCTATGCAACATACAAATATTTGTATGTGATGTTGCCAAGCTAATCAAAAACCTTGATTCCAGTAAACTGACAGCATTCCAATTATAGTGCTGAAAAAACTTCGACCAGAACTAACTCCCATATTTACAAAGCTGTTTAATTGTTGTCTTAAAAAGAATTGCTTCCCAACATCCTGGAAAATCTCATCAGTATGCCCTGTATTTAAGAATTCAGGTGATCGGTCATCTCCCTCTCAGTACAGACCAATAAATCTCCTGTGCATCATGAGTAGAGCTGTGGCAACAACATATTCTTTTAATTGTTTTGACTCTTAAGTATTTCTCTGTTAATATCTTATATGTTTTTATATAGATGGATGTGGTTCTTGGTTGCTTAAGTGTGTCTAACTGTGTCGGATATATATACCCAAGAGTCAAAAGAATGAAAAGAATATTCTGTTGTCACAGTCCTAGTCATGAGTAAGTTACTGGAATCTGTTAAATAGAGAAGTAGTCAACCACCTCAGCAAGACTAACCTTCTTAGTGACATGCAGTTTGGTTCCCGTTCTGCTAGATCTATAGTAGATGTGCTTACGGTTATATCTCCTAGGATTAGCAAATCTTTCAACAGAGACTTCCTTTCTAGGGCAATTGCTCTTGACATATGAAAGGCCATAGATAGGGTATGGCATAAAGATCTACTTTACAATCTCTACCTATGGCATAGCTGGAAATGTCTTCTCAGTTATTTCTCTCTGATAGGCTCATAAGAGTAGTGGTTGATGGGCAGAAATCAGAAGCTCACAGTATTTATGCTGGAGTTGCTTAGGATTCCATCCTGGGCCCAACTTTCTTCCTGATCTACATCAGTGATCTTCCAAATCACATCCTTACATCATTCGTAGACATTTATGCTGACAAAACTACCATCTATGGCAGCACATCAAAGGCCATAAATGACCAAGTTGTCTCTGATTCTCTCTCCTCTGATCTTGAGTACGTGGTACAATGAGGAAGAAAGTGGCTGGTTAATGCATTTAAAACCAGCTTCTATCTTTACATCATCAGTGCTCTGATCCCCATCTGACATCAATTGAAATGAATGGCTCTCATCCTGGAGAGGCTCCATGTTTTGACAAGCTTCTGGGCTTTACTTCTGATCTGAAATGGAACAAATCCATTGCCAAGACTGCTGGAAAAATGGTGGGATCCTTCTATGGATCCAGTATATATCTCACTACTGATATAATTCTCTACCTATATAAAAGCCAGGTACATCCAACAATGGCAGGAGCTGTTAAAAAGACCTTATCCTGCTTTGACGGTTTAAAATAGATTCGTAGCCTCGTAGGGGATGCCCTTTTCTCTTCCTTGCAACCTTTTTCTCACAGAAAAGACATTGCGAGCCTTTGTGTCATCGTTATTTTCATGGCAAGTGTTTGTCTGAGCTCCAATCTATGGTGCCCCCTTGCCAAACTTTCAGGAGAAACACTCGTCTAGCTGAAAACACTATCAATAATTTTTTCCATATTTTCCTCTTTATCTGTGTCTAAACCTAAGCGTAGATTCCATGAACAAAGCTTAGAAATGCACACTTGTGGAACTGTCTTCCGTTTGCCTGCTTTCCCCTTAAGTAATCCAATTTACCAAATTTACACTATTAACGATTACTATGATATTGTCCCATTGACTACTGTACACTCTTTAACCCTTGTTCTTGAGTGGCCTCTGGGCCTTGGCATAGGAGTCACCACTTGACTACAATGTAAAAAAATAAAAACATATCTCGTATAGAATAACTTAGTGTTGCCATAAAACCAAACTGCTCCTTCTTTCCCTTGTAGAACTCAATCACGTTCTACAGAAACAATAATATTCCATAATAAAACAACCAAATTATGAAATTTCCTAAAACATGTTAATCTCTTTAACAAAATATAACAAATGAAATAAAAATAAAACATGTTAATCTCTTTAACAAAATATAACAAATGAAATAAAAATAAAACATGTTAATCTCTTTAACAAAATATAACAAATGAAATAAAAATAAAACATGCTAATCTCTTTAACAAAATATAACAAATGAAATAAAAATAAAACATGCTAATCTCTTTAACAAAATATAACAAATGAAATAAAAATAAAACATGCTAATCTCTTTAACAAAATATAACAAATGAAATAAAAATAAAACATGCTAATCTCTTTAACAAAATATAACAAATGAAATAAAAATAAAACATGCTAATCTCTTTAACAAAATATAACAAATGAAATAAAAATAAAACATGCTAATCTCTTTAACAAAATATAACAAATGAAATAAAAATAAAACATGTTAATCTCTTTAACAAAATATAACAAATGAAATAAAAATAAAACATGTTAATCTCTTTAACAAAATATAACAAATGAAATAAAAATAAAACATGCTAATCTCTTTAACAAAATATAACAAATGAAATAAAAATAAAACATGCTAATCTCTTTAACAAAATATAACAAATGAAATAAAAATAAAACATGCTAATCTCTTTAACAAAATATAACAAATGAAATAAAAATAAAACATGTTAATCTCTTTAACAAAATATAACAAATGAAATAAAAATAAAACATGCTAATCTCTTTAACAAAATATAACAAATGAAATAAAAATAAAACATGCTAATCTCTTTAACAAAATATAACAAATGAAATAAAAATAAAACATGTTAATCTCTTTAACAAAATATAACAAATGAAATAAAAATAAAACATGCTAATCTCTTTAACAAAATATAACAAATGAAATAAAAATAAAACATGCTAATCTCTTTAACAAAATATAACAAATGAAATAAAAATAAAACATGCTAATCTCTTTAACAAAATATAACAAATGAAATAAAAATAAAACATGCTAATCTCTTTAACAAAATATAACAAATGAAATAAAAATAAAACATGTTAATCTCTTTAACAAAATATAACAAATGAAATAAAAATAAAACATGTTAATCTCTTTAACAAAATATAACAAATGAAATAAAAATAAAACATGTTAATCTCTTTAACAAAATATAACAAATGAAATAAAAATAAAACATGCTAATCTCTTTAACAAAATATAACAAATGAAATAAAAATAAAACATGCTAATCTCTTTAACAAAATATAACAAATGAAATAAAAATAAAACATGCTAATCTCTTTAACAAAATATAACAAATGAAATAAAAATAAAACATGCTAATCTCTTTAACAAAATATAACAAATGAAATAAAAATAAAACATGCTAATCTCTTTAACAAAATATAACAAATGAAATAAAAATAAAACATGCTAATCTCTTTAACAAAATATAACAAATGAAATAAAAATAAAACATGCTAATCTCTTTAACAAAATATAACAAATGAAATAAAAATAAAACATGCTAATCTCTTTAACAAAATATAACAAATGAAATAAAAATAAAACATGCTAATCTCTTTAACAAAATATAACAAATGAAATAAAAATAAAACATGCTAATCTCTTTAACAAAATATAACAAATGAAATAAAAATAAAACATGCTAATCTCTTTAACAAAATATAACAAATGAAATAAAAATAAAACATGCTAATCTCTTTAACAAAATATAACAAATGAAATAAAAATAAAACATGCTAATCTCTTTAACAAAATATAACAAATGAAATAAAAATAAAACATGTTAATCTCTTTAACAAAATATAACAAATGAAATAAAAATAAAACATGTTAATCTCTTTAACAAAATATAACAAATGAAATAAAAATAAAACATGCTAATCTCTTTAACAAAATATAACAAATGAAATAAAAATAAAACATGCTAATCTCTTTAACAAAATATAACAAATGAAATAAAAATAAAACATGTTAATCTCTTTAACAAAATATAACAAATGAAATAAAAATAAAACATGCTAATCTCTTTAACAAAATATAACAAATGAAATAAAAATAAAACATGCTAATCTCTTTAACAAAATATAACAAATGAAATAAAAATAAAACATGTTAATCTCTTTAACAAAATATAACAAATGAAATAAAAATAAAACATGCTAATCTCTTTAACAAAATATAACAAATGAAATAAAAATAAAACATGCTAATCTCTTTAACAAAATATAACAAATGAAATAAAAATAAAACATGCTAATCTCTTTAACAAAATATAACAAATGAAATAAAAATAAAACATGCTAATCTCTTTAACAAAATATAACAAATGAAATAAAAATAAAACATGTTAATCTCTTTAACAAAATATAACAAATGAAATAAAAATAAAACATGTTAATCTCTTTAACAAAATATAACAAATGAAATAAAAATAAAACATGTTAATCTCTTTAACAAAATATAACAAATGAAATAAAAATAAAACATGCTAATCTCTTTAACAAAATATAACAAATGAAATAAAAATAAAACATGCTAATCTCTTTAACAAAATATAACAAATGAAATAAAAATAAAACATGCTAATCTCTTTAACAAAATATAACAAATGAAATAAAAATAAAACATGCTAATCTCTTTAACAAAATATAACAAATGAAATAAAAATAAAACATGCTAATCTCTTTAACAAAATATAACAAATGAAATAAAAATAAAACATGCTAATCTCTTTAACAAAATATAACAAATGAAATAAAAATAAAACATGCTAATCTCTTTAACAAAATATAACAAATGAAATAAAAATAAAACATGCTAATCTCTTTAACAAAATATAACAAATGAAATAAAAATAAAACATGCTAATCTCTTTAACAAAATATAACAAATGAAATAAAAATAAAACATGCTAATCTCTTTAACAAAATATAACAAATGAAATAAAAATAAAACATGCTAATCTCTTTAACAAAATATAACAAATGAAATAAAAATAAAACATGCTAATCTCTTTAACAAAATATAACAAATGAAATAAAAATAAAACATGCTAATCTCTTTAACAAAATATAACAAATGAAATAAAAATAAAACATGTTAATCTCTTTAACAAAATATAACAAATGAAATAAAAATAAAACATGTTAATCTCTTTAACAAAATATAACAAATGAAATAAAAATAAAACATGCTAATCTCTTTAACAAAATATAACAAATGAAATAAAAATAAAACATGCTAATCTCTTTAACAAAATATAACAAATGAAATAAAAATAAAACATGCTAATCTCTTTAACAAAATATAACAAATGAAATAAAAATAAAACATGCTAATCTCTTTAACAAAATATAACAAATGAAATAAAAATAAAACATGCTAATCTCTTTAACAAAATATAACAAATGAAATAAAAATAAAACATGCTAATCTCTTTAACAAAATATAACAAATGAAATAAAAATAAAACATGCTAATCTCTTTAACAAAATATAACAAATGAAATAAAAATAAAACATGCTAATCTCTTTAACAAAATATAACAAATGAAATAAAAATAAAACATGCTAATCTCTTTAACAAAATATAACAAATGAAATAAAAATAAAACATGCTAATCTCTTTAACAAAATATAACAAATGAAATAAAAATAAAACATGCTAATCTCTTTAACAAAATATAACAAATGAAATAAAAATAAAACATGCTAATCTCTTTAACAAAATATAACAAATGAAATAAAAATAAAACATGCTAATCTCTTTAACAAAATATAACAAATGAAATAAAAATAAAACATGTTAATCTCTTTAACAAAATATAACAAATGAAATAAAAATAAAACATGTTAATCTCTTTAACAAAATATAACAAATGAAATAAAAATAAAACATGCTAATCTCTTTAACAAAATATAACAAATGAAATAAAAATAAAACATGTTAATCTCTTTAACAAAATATAACAAATGAAATAAAAATAAAACATGCTAATCTCTTTAACAAAATATAACAAATGAAATAAAAATAAAACATGCTAATCTCTTTAACAAAATATAACAAATGAAATAAAAATAAAACATGTTAATCTCTTTAACAAAATATAACAAATGAAATAAAAATAAAACATGCTAATCTCTTTAACAAAATATAACAAATGAAATAAAAATAAAACATGCTAATCTCTTTAACAAAATATAACAAATGAAATAAAAATAAAACATGCTAATCTCTTTAACAAAATATAACAAATGAAATAAAAATAAAACATGCTAATCTCTTTAACAAAATATAACAAATGAAATAAAAATAAAACATGCTAATCTCTTTAACAAAATATAACAAATGAAATAAAAATAAAACATGTTAATCTCTTTAACAAAATATAACAAATGAAATAAAAATAAAACATGTTAATCTCTTTAACAAAATATAACAAATGAAATAAAAATAAAACATGCTAATCTCTTTAACAAAATATAACAAATGAAATAAAAATAAAACATGCTAATCTCTTTAACAAAATATAACAAATGAAATAAAAATAAAACATGTTAATCTCTTTAACAAAATATAACAAATGAAATAAAAATAAAACATGCTAATCTCTTTAACAAAATATAACAAATGAAATAAAAATAAAACATGTTAATCTCTTTAACAAAATATAACAAATGAAATAAAAATAAAACATGTTAATCTCTTTAACAAAATATAACAAATGAAATAAAAATAAAACATGCTAATCTCTTTAACAAAATATAACAAATGAAATAAAAATAAAACATGCTAATCTCTTTAACAAAATATAACAAATGAAATAAAAATAAAACATGTTAATCTCTTTAACAAAATATAACAAATGAAATAAAAATAAAACATGCTAATCTCTTTAACAAAATATAACAAATGAAATAAAAATAAAACATGCTAATCTCTTTAACAAAATATAACAAATGAAATAAAAATAAAACATGCTAATCTCTTTAACAAAATATAACAAATGAAATAAAAATAAAACATGCTAATCTCTTTAACAAAATATAACAAATGAAATAAAAATAAAACATGCTAATCTCTTTAACAAAATATAACAAATGAAATAAAAATAAAACATGCTAATCTCTTTAACAAAATATAACAAATGAAATAAAAATAAAACATGCTAATCTCTTTAACAAAATATAACAAATGAAATAAAAATAAAACATGCTAATCTCTTTAACAAAATATAACAAATGAAATAAAAATAAAACATGCTAATCTCTTTAACAAAATATAACAAATGAAATAAAAATAAAACATGCTAATCTCTTTAACAAAATATAACAAATGAAATAAAAATAAAACATGCTAATCTCTTTAACAAAATATAACAAATGAAATAAAAATAAAACATGCTAATCTCTTTAACAAAATATAACAAATGAAATAAAAATAAAACATGCTAATCTCTTTAACAAAATATAACAAATGAAATAAAAATAAAACATGCTAATCTCTTTAACAAAATATAACAAATGAAATAAAAATAAAACATGCTAATCTCTTTAACAAAATATAACAAATGAAATAAAAATAAAACATGCTAATCTCTTTAACAAAATATAACAAATGAAATAAAAATAAAACATGCTAATCTCTTTAACAAAATATAACAAATGAAATAAAAATAAAACATGCTAATCTCTTTAACAAAATATAACAAATGAAATAAAAATAAAACATGCTAATCTCTTTAACAAAATATAACAAATGAAATAAAAATAAAACATGCTAATCTCTTTAACAAAATATAACAAATGAAATAAAAATAAAACATGCTAATCTCTTTAACAAAATATAACAAATGAAATAAAAATAAAACATGCTAATCTCTTTAACAAAATATAACAAATGAAATAAAAATAAAACATGCTAATCTCTTTAACAAAATATAACAAATGAAATAAAAATAAAACATGCTAATCTCTTTAACAAAATATAACAAATGAAATAAAAATAAAACATGCTAATCTCTTTAACAAAATATAACAAATGAAATAAAAATAAAACATGCTAATCTCTTTAACAAAATATAACAAATGAAATAAAAATAAAACATGCTAATCTCTTTAACAAAATATAACAAATGAAATAAAAATAAAACATGCTAATCTCTTTAACAAAATATAACAAATGAAATAAAAATAAAACATGCTAATCTCTTTAACAAAATATAACAAATGAAATAAAAATAAAACATGCTAATCTCTTTAACAAAATATAACAAATGAAATAAAAATAAAACCCTATATTCTAATAATACAAAAATAAATCAGCCGTTTCTTGGTATTGAATAACTGTTGTCGTCTTATTTAGGAGGTCACAATATTTAGGTGAAAGAGGCCTGATGTTCACTGCGAGTAGTTAAACTATGCATGTACTCTCTGCTCGATGGCAGAAATGTCTGGTTTATTTCCCCAAAATATGGTTTTTCTTTCCTGGGTTAACCTCCAAGGGGTCCCTCAGTTTCCTTTTTCTGCTGGAACAACATATTTTGGTACTAGTTTGAGGGGGTTCCAGGTCAAATGCGTCATACAGTAGGTCCAACGTCTCTTCTGGCAGAGTTTCACTCGTTCAAAGTGTGTTTGCGTATCTGGTTCAAGTGTTTCTTATGCATAGAATGTGGTCCTTCCACCATGTAGACTATACGGCCAATCCTGTTCTTGATTATTCCTTGCTCCCAGAAAGTAATATCTGGAAGAATATTTTTTCTCCCAGCACATAATTCTTCTTGGAAACAGTTGTCTTTGTGGGTTTTACTTGTTTTGGTAATAGTTTGTCAAAGAGTGGCTGTATTTTTATTGTGAACATCACTTCCGCTAGGATTTCATAATCACACGCCCGTGCTTCTGATCTAGCGACATGCGAGTTGTAGATCAGCGCATTCTCCTGCAGGAGGAGGAGGGTACCTTTACTGATCTTGCCCCGCCTCTTGATTTTGATAGCTTCCCTTAATTTCCTCAAAAGTGAAGCATAATAGGCTCCTATAATTGTGGTACCCTTTACCAGGAAATCTGTCATAACTACTCCGTCCTGGTCCCAGAGGACTGTGAGCATGACCTTGCCAGCGGAGAGCTGCATCCTTGCCTTCTTTGGAGGTGGTGCGGTCAAGTGCTTCCACTGTATTGACTGGGATTTGGTCTCTGGATCATAGTGATGGACCCAGGTTTCATCCTGTGTAATCATTCTTTTGAAAAACTTTGACTCCTCTTCTTGGCACATCTCCAAATTCATCCTCGAGCACTCGACGCGTTCTCGCTTCTGGAATGGTGTGAGCAACCTGGGAATCCATCTAACAGACACCTTATGCATATGTAAATGGTCATGAATGATAGTTTCCACAGACCCTGTACTAATCTTGACATCTTGGGCTATTTAACGAATAGTAATGCGCCGATCTTCCAAAATGGCAGCCTCAACTTGACGGACAGATGCTTCATCAATGGCAGAAGGGGGGGTGGGGGGTGACCAGGTCTGGGAGCTGTTTCCACAGACTTACGGCCATGTTTGAATTCACAATACCAGCGTTTTACAAGGTCATATGATGGGGCATTATCACCATAAGTTTCTTTCATTTCATCAAAAATCTCCTGCGGTTTGCGACATTCAACAGGCTCCATTTCACACCTGATTCTGTTCAAACACCTGTAAAACAGAAACCACAATTAGTTCAGAGCTGTAATTTGCCACATAACCCGTAGAGATATAAATCATTGCACATGCAAAATTTCAGCTAGATCAGACTACTGGAAGTGGGTCAGGGGCATTACTTATTGCACGCCCCTGGTACACAGCTTCTGCATGCTTTCTCCTTTTTTTGAATATCTTTGTGCATTTTTTTCCAGTACATGTATGAATGCATTAAACTTTTCATTCTGGTGGCACCAGGGTGTTGTGTGTGAAAATCCTTTAAGATTTTCTTTTGGAGGGTCACTGGAACAATTACTCTCTCCTGATATAATAATACCTGGTTGCATGTTGAGAAAACCTCTGCTACTTGTTAATTAGTGTGTAGTTTTTCCTTGGTTTGTCTTATAAAATCGCCGTTTTCGGCTTCTTTCCTTATATCATCCAGAGTAATAGTTCTTTCACAGTGTTGCATAGAATCGAACTATAATCTCTCTCTGATCGTAGTGATATGATCACCAAGTCTTCAAGTGGTTCACCCTTTTTTGGTATTAACCGGGATAGCCCATCTGTTCTGTGTGTCCTAACTTCTTTGACGGAAAGAACTCCATATCAAAGTTGTAATTTAGTTGTTCCCCATCTTTGGAGCCTGTTTACCATACATGTAGACAACCCTTTCTTTAAGCCAGAAATAGAGATCAGCGGCTTGAGATCCGTTTGAAATCTGTGAAATTTTGTTATTGTGAAAATGATGCTTAAGGATTCTTCCTCTATCTGGGAATAATTCCTTTCCGTAGATAGTAGGGTTCTCTATGCGTGTGCTATCGGTTTTGTAGAACCGTCGGCCATTTTATGCAGAATACATGCACCAATTCCATATGCGCTTGCATAACTTGCAACGTTAATTTCTAAATCTGGGTTGTAATGGGTCAAGATTAGCTTTTCGAATGCCATCTTCCATTCTGTGGTTCAGTTCCAAGCGTTGTCCTTAAGTGCACGCAATGTGTGCATATTAGGAATGAAGGCTTGATAGGAATTATTATTGATAGGAATTAGTTAAGCCTAAAAAACTTTGCAGTCATGTGGCTCAGACATATTTTTTATTGCTATGGATCTTTCTGGATCAGGCCATCTACCATTCCTATCTATTATTTGGTCGAGGAAAAATTCATATTTTGTACCTTAAGTGTGAAGCTATACTCGTTTATCTTTTCGATCACCTGAAAAATGTGTATTTTATGTTGCTCTATAGATTCACTTTTCTTTAGAATATCATCAAGATATCTGATGGAAAAACCAAGGCCACATGGTGTCGATAGCTGGTGCGACTTTGATCCTGAAAACTAACCTATTGAACTTAAATAGTCCCTTGTGGGTGGTAATGCAAAAAAGTTTTGAGCTTTCTTTCTCAATGGGAATCTGTAGGTATGCTTTGCTCTGATCTATTTGTGAGAATATTTTCCCTCCATTTAGTTTTGCAAAAACTTCCTCGGGGCTGGGTAATGATGATCCTTAAGTGCTACATTCAGCCCAGTCGAGAAATCTGCGTAGACTCTGATATCCTTTGATTTTTTTTCTTTACATACACGGCAGCCCACTCGCTGTAGTTTACTGGGGTCAAGATTCCTGCCTTGATGAGTCTGTCCAGTTCTACGTCAATCTTTGGTATTGTAAGGCGTTCAACAGCGATCCCCAATTTGGGATCCTTCGTCTTGGGTCAGTAGATCCCTCTGACCCTGTTGAAACTGCATTGGCCGATGATAGTCTTCTCCAGAGCACTTTAACAAAATTCTCAGCGTGGCAGGCTGTGAGTTGATTTCCACTGAAAATCTATTAGCTTCGCATGCAAGCCAAAAAGGAAGACAAACTCAGAGAGGTTCTAGTCTACTTAAAAGTTAATTCATGAAAATTACAGGTTTTTACATATGTACAATTATCAGTCCATTTTCATTTCAGGAAACACACGTTTAACTTATTCTCTCAAGTTAGCGGTGATGACAACAGACGGGCAGGGGGTGATATCTCTTGATTAGATCATCTTTCCTGAGGTCTGGCTTAATCTGCTAATTTCGGCTCAGGCGTTTGCTTATATTGGGAGGTGATGGGATGGGGTGAGCTGTTCCCCAGACCAATCAGAACTTAACACGTCCTTTGGGGAATCCCCAAATCTTTTGCGTGTATGCACCCCTGCCAAGCTTCCATAGCCTGGGAATCTGGGATCAGAACTCAATTCTATTCACACGCTCCAAAAGGTCAACACTTTCACCTTTCGTACTCAGAAGCCAGGCCAAATAAATGAATGATTTCATTCTACATTTGACATTTCTTGTCATTTTCCCCAAACAATAAAAAAAATGTCATTTTCACAAAAACACAATAAATCCATCCCTTTTGAAAGGTTACTCACCGCTGTCCGGGATCCAATTAACGTTTAACAATCTCAGCCTAAATACCTGGCCACACACATTATTTTAGGGGATCTTAGTCTCCCCAATGGGGAGCAATATCACTTCCTTAGGCGATTATGCCATAGTATAGAGGCAAATGGTATGCTGCATTTCTTTTTGAAGACTGCAGTGGCATTGGCTTGTAACTTCGCCTCTATTTTTGTACAGTGGCCTAGTTTGTCTGAAAAAAAACATTGAAGAATGACTTTCAGATCTTACAGTATCACTGGACAAATATTTAACATAATTAAATCCTTCTTAAATAAGAGAAAAATCCAGGTTGTCCTCTATGGTCGTATATGTAAACAATATGATATAAATGCGGGTGGACTTCAGGGGTTAATCCTTGAACCTTTATTATTCCTAATATTCATAAATGACTTCCCTGCTAAAATTGTTTCTGAGATGGGTATATTTGCTGATGACATCACACTCATGAGGGAACACTAATGAACACATATCTAAGGAAATGGCAAAAACGCTAGAGGATGACCTCCAATCTGTAGTGGAATAGGGACAAAAATAGATGGTCACATTCAATGCTGCCAAGACAAAGCTTGTTTCCTTCAATAATTAAGAGAAACCTTCTCAACCACCAATAGATATGACTAAAGATACATTACCTGAAATTACTTTTTTCAAACTCCTCTGCTTAACGTTCACAGGGAACATGAGTTGGAAAAGATACATTGAGAGCATTGCCAAAGCTGCTGCGAAGAAAGTTGGCTCTCTCTACTGTGCTAAAGCTACTTATGCCTGAAAGTATCCTGTATCTCTATAAGGCCATCATTCGCCCATGTATGAAGTACTGTTGTCACATTTGGGCTGGTGCATCTGCTACTAGTCTCTCGCTCCTGGACAGGGTTCAAAAGGGAGTCACCAATCTGATAGGTCGCAAACTGTCATCTAAGCTTCAACCGCTGTCCGTAATGTTGCATCCCTCTGCCTATTCTACAAATATTTTAATGGTGAATGTCCAACGAACTACAAGCCCTTGTCCTCCCTCGACATAAATACCCCCAAGAAACCCAACAAGCAGCAAAATCCCACCCCTACACAGTAGAGATCCCCAGATGTAAGAAAGCCTTCTACTCTAATAGTTTCTTCCCCAGAACTGCTAGACTTTGGTACTCCCTTCCGAGTTCCTGCTTTCCCAACTGTCCTGACATGCAGAAGTTCAAGTGTAATGTGAATGGACATCTCGCTGCTCAACTCCCTGCATAGTATCCGTGTAACTTATGTCCCGATAGTAGCCCCTACATCAAAGTGGCACTGTGCCTTGTTTGGGGTGAAAATAGAATTTAAAAAATTTAGATGTAAGCAAAATTTAATATTTTCTCTTTATAAATGTACAGTCTTTTTTCTTTCAGAGTATTTCAAGTTAAGTCACTATGAGGGTTGTTCCAAAAGTAAGGCCTCCTATTTCTAATTCACAAACTAAAATGTTCATGACCTCTTGGGCTTCAGAAATTATTTTTCTACACTCATCACAATTCTCAATACACTTTTGCCAGCCTCTTTTGATGCTTCAGCTATAAAAGTCCAGAGTGGGATTTGTCACTTATCTCTGTCGCTACTCTGAAATCGATGAACCCATTTCCTGATTGTGCCGATATCAATTGCATCAGCTTCATAAATGTTTAACAGGTACCAGTGAAAGTTTATCAGTAATATTTTCTTTTTAAATGGAGTAAGTGAATAATGCAAGTTCATAACGGGTTGTTAGTCTCACACCGTCAGTATTTGCGACAGAGAGATGAAACTTTCAAGTCATGAATGCATAAATTCAGCCATCATAACAATACAATTTGCAATCCCTCTGATCCATTACTTTTGGGATGTCTTTCATATATTCAGTGACAGGCGATTTATTTTTTATGTGAAAATATGTTAGTGTTTTTCAAATTTGATTTGTGTAATATTATGTATTTTAATGCATATAAAGATAATCCCATCTTAAAGAAAAGAGGCCACTCATCAATATGGTGACCTTCATATAAGGATTTAACTTGCTTTTCACTAAACAAATTCATGTTGAAAACTTTAGTGAATGAAATACTAAAGAAATCTTTGCTCTATATTACTTATATTGATTGGACTATTATTCTCATCTTGAGTGTTATTTGTGCAACGTTTTGGTCGAATTAGCCTTCGACTGTCCTCAGGCATGTTGGTTGTTCTTTGGAAAGAAAAAAAAGAAAAGGTTACTGGCTCCATAAATATTTTCATATTCTTTGAATTAGTCTGTATCTTATGGTGTTTATTTTGTATTTATAAAAAATTGATTGATAAAGAGGAGGCAAAGGTATAAGCTACGGTATAACTGGAAATGTTTTCTCAAT
Source organism: Euprymna scolopes (assembly GCF_053919585.1). Lineage (NCBI taxonomy): Eukaryota > Metazoa > Mollusca > Cephalopoda > Sepiida > Sepiolidae > Euprymna > Euprymna scolopes. Next base: position 80,437,746 of record NC_136501.1, read on the forward strand.
CATTAAATCATTTCTCTCTGATAGGCTCATAAGAGTAGTGGTAGATGGACAAAAATCGGAGGCCTGCAATATAAATGCTAGAGTCCCTCAGGGGTTAATCCTGGGCCCAACTCTCTTCCTGATCTACACCAATGACCTCCCTAAACACATACTTTAATCATTCGTTGACATCTATGCTGATGACACGACCATCTACGCCAACACATCAAAGGCTGTAAATGACAAAGTTCTCTCTGATTCTCTCTCCTCTGATCTCGAGCGCGTGGTTCAGTGGGGGAAGACGTGGCTGGTTACCTTTAATGCATCCAAAACCAAACTCCTATCCTTACATCAACGCTCTGATCCCCATCTGGCATCAATTGTGATGGATGGCTCTCATCTGGGTGAGGCTCCGTGTTTTGACAAGCTCCTGGTTTGACCTTTACTCCTGATCTGAAATGAAACACGTGCATCAAGTCTGTTGCCAAGGTCGCTGGAAAGATGGTGGGATCCTTCTACCACTCCAGAAGATATCTCACTACTGATGCAATTCTCTATCTATATAAAAGCCAAGTACGTCCAAGGATGGAATACTGTTGCCATATCTGGGCAGGAGCTGCTAAAAACAGCCTTTCCTGCCTTGACAGAGTAAAAAATAGACTTTGTAGCTTAGTGGGGGATGCCCTTTTCTCTACCCTGCAACCTCTCTCCCACAGAAGAGACGTTGCGAGCCTATCCTTGTTATTTCCATGGCAGGTATCGTTATTTCCATGGCAGGTGCTCGTCTGAACTCCAATCTCTGGTCCCCCCTCGCCAATCTTTCACGAAAAACACCCGTCTAGCTGAATCCACTGTGAAAAATTTCCCTCACTCTATATCTGTGCCTAAATCAAAATGTGGATTCCATGAACAAAGCTTCTTTCTTAGAACTGCACGCCTGTGGAACTGTTCCGTCTGCCTGCTTCCCACCGGACAACTTGGATGTCTTCAAGTCCAACGTTAACAAATTCCTAATGAACCGCCCCCTTAAGTAAACACTTCATCAAATCTCCACACTAACGTAATGTACTTGCAATAACCCTTATCCCTGAGTGGCTTCCAGGCCTTGATAAGTGGTGATCACTGTGTAAAAAAAAAAAAAAAAAAAAAAATTTTTAGTAAAGATGGACAGAGGATTATCTCCTTCCACCGCCAAAATTTTAAAGGTGTACAATGTTTTTTCCTACAATTAGACGCTTCCAAATGCTTGATCTGCTTAGTAATTTTTCTTTTTTAGCACATGTGCTGCCTCTATGAATTCCATGACCTCGTTAATTATTTTGACCTCGTTTCACAAAGGGAATGTATTCCCTTTTTTTTTTTTTTTTCCATATGTGATCAGCTAGTCCCGATTTTTCGACCTCCCCCTGTGTCATGGCTTTACGGTGTTCTTCTAACCTTATCTTTGGGATGGGGGCGATTGGTCTCACCTTTGTATAGTTTTCCACATTTGCAGGAAATCTCATATACACAGTTTTTTGTCATAAAGGGAGGTTTGACTTGTACTAGGTGTTTTTTGAGAGTCGATTCACTAACTTGCCACCGTGCTTACACTATACACAAAGGGCCTGTCTGAAAAATTTTTTTAAAATATGCAGTCCATATGACATCAGAACGATATTCAAGAGTGATGATTCATACTTATCAGAGACATTTCAATATATCTGAGAACACTGCCAGATACATAAAGTACATTTATAAAAATTGTCCCAGTCATTTCAGAGTTCATAGAGAACAAACTCAGACACACATGTGCATACACACACACATACATACACACACACATACATACAAACACACACCGACAAAGTCTGTTTTATATAACAAAGATTTAATTTGTTGGTACAAATGAAAATAAGGTAAAATAATCCAAGAGCAAAATCATGCATCTATTAATTCATTTCCTTTCAATCACAAAACTTTGTCATTAAATAAGCATTTATTGAAAAGTCAGATTAAATCTACAAATAGTAGTGGAAAAGAATTGGAGTTTGTAATTGAAATAAAGTAGTAGGTGTGTAGAAAACAAATTGGTTTCAGGTGGATGGTAGAAAAAAGGTAGAGAAAAATATAGTAAATATTTGAAAGGGTATTAGAATAGAATGAACGGAATAAGGGTATTAGAATGTCAAGTTGACAATGTCTAAAAAATATCAAGTGGAGTATAAACTTGGATCAATGTATTTTTATCCAAGTTCGATGATTATATCTTTGCCTTTCACACGTATCTAAGAACAATGCTATTTTAAAGAAACACAGTATTTGGATGATGTGATTTTTTTAATAGAATTTTAAAATTTCAGTGGATCATTTTTGTTTCAGGTACAAAAGACTTAACATAAAACTGATATTGACTTTTTTTTTTTTCTACCTTATTGCAAATTTTTCTATGAAAAATAGCAGTTGAATATTTTGCTATTTAAAAAGAAAAACAACTGAGTTCCAAAACTTGACATTGGTAATGATTTTTCATGAATTTGGAAATCATTGCCAAAATGGTTTAGTTCAAATCTTGTTTCAAAACTTTGGACTTGTTGCAGTTTCAAAATCACCACCTCCATTTTTCTTTCTTTCTTTGCTCCCGTTGTTCTCTTCGCTTTCCCTTGCCTTAAACAAAGGACATGATTAGCTAACACGAGCTAAACGTATGAACATATTTGAGTTCAGTGAATACATTCACCTTCCCTTTCTTTTTATCATCGACTTTGCTACGCATGTCAGAATTCAAATATATCAAACAAAACAGGCAATTGACTTTTTACTTTTTAGACAAAATTAATGTAAATGGAATCAACAAACGCCCAATCTACTTTTGATTGCATAAATTTTGTTCTGGAATTATTTAGAGTCGTTTGTTTGTCTTATTGGGGGTGACACCGCTAACATCATGCTGGCCAAATGAATACAGCTTGTTTCGGCCCAGTCAGGCATCTCGACCGGGGAGTAGGAGGAGGCTCCCGAAGCGACGACTGATGCTACCAGTCATGTCGACTGAATCCACCAGCCGAAGGATTCCAGCAGTGACAGCAACCATCTCAGCAGCAATTCAAACAGCCCTTATAAGGGCTAAACAACCAGCCCTTATCAGGGCTAATAAGTTTTTTTCACTAATGCGATTCACTACTGCTTACCTCCTGAGACCCACCAGCAGCAAACTTCACTCCCAGTCTCCAGTGCTTCTAGCTCACTCCAGTGGTTTTCTGCTCATTCCCACAGCCTTCCAGCCCTTGGTGCCTCCAGCTTGCTCCAGCGCCTCCAACTTCCTCCTGCAGCTTTCCTGCAACCTTGCCCACACCTCACTCTTCTGACCTGTTACCTCGCTCGCATCTTGTTCCTCCGGTCTGCAACCTCGCTTGCACCTGGCTCCCTACCAACTGTCCGTTCCTTAACACTGATCCTCTGTTCTCAGTGTCGTCCATTTCTTAACACTGACCCCCACGTTCTCAGTGTCCACCATCTGTTCTGGATCGCCCTGATGTCCAGCCAATCATTCCAGACCCAGCGAGCAACCATGAACCACGCTACGTAGAGTAGACCTCCAGACCTTAGCCTCCAGTGACATGCAACCTTCCCAGCGACCAGCATCCAGATCATACAATTTTTCGCTTCCTTTGCAAATAAAAGGCAAACCCTCGTCTTTAACTAAACAACCTGTGTCTGTCATTCTTCTTTGCCTTTTTGCTGTTTACTTTTTGCCTGTGTCTACCTTGTTAGTTGTTGGGTCGATTGTCCCCGGACGACTGGCCCCACAACAAGTGCCATAATTTCATAAAAATGTAAGGCGGAGTTGTACAACCATCACCCCTATGTGTAATTTCTATATTGATAGGGGTTTTTTTTTGTTTTTTTTTTCATTGGATTATTATTGATTGCACACTAATTAACCAAATTATGGGGAAAAAAATCATTATTTCGACATTTGAAAGGGGTGCTCACTTTTTAGTTACAACGTTCTGGTAAATCATTCACCCATTTTGTAACCAATAAAAACGCGGGTATATCAAAACCATAGAAAGTAAAAATGACATGAGCCTACCGCATTTGTAAGTAAGAAATATTTTTGTTTCTTAAGAAAAAAAAAAAAAATAGAATGAACATGACTTTTTGGTGCTAATGCAGAGAGTGATCCGAGCTATTTTTTAAATCGTATTTCCACGTTTAAAGTTTTATGATATGTTTTTTTTATTCAGTTGTAAGAATAGGTACAAACAAAACCCCCTCCCCATGTTAAGAATGGCTTTTTTAATAATAACGTTATTATTTTGCGTTTTTGCTGTTTACTTTTTGCCTGTGTCTACCTTGTTAGTTGTTAGGTCGATTGTCCCTGGACGACCAGCCCTGCAACAGACTTAGAGAATAATTGTTTTATTCCATTAATTTCACAAATTCTTTATCTTAGGATGTCTGTGAAGGCCGATTGACTCTTATTCCGGAGATGCACAAAAAAACATGGTACCGATGGTTAGAAGATGCTCGGTAAATATTTTTACGCATTGAAATTATTTTTCTATTTGACAGAAATGTTCTATTCAAATACAGACTGAACCACATCCATGGAATCGTTAATAAAATTCATAATCGAACCATATTTCAAAATAATAAACTTCAGTCTACTCATGACTTGTTTATGATCAACAGTCTTCGTTTTATCACTGCTCAATAATATGGAAGGGGTGTCCAAATTATTAACAATTTTTTATATCATATTCAGATATGCTTATTACTGAAGACTTTTGGATATTCATGATTGAAACTTGGTGGACAAGTCAAATGTAGACTGAAGTTTATTTGTAGTAAATATAGTTATATTACCAGAAGAATTGTGAATTTTATTAATTATTATGTAAATAGAATTGTTGGGGGATGTCTCTGTAGATTTTTCATTGTTAGTTTCATATAACTGATACAGCCAAAAAGCCTTTTTACTTAAATTCTTGTCTCATCATTTTTATTTTCTTCTCAGGATGCTGTGTTTTGTTTTTTCTTTTTACCAAATTATTATTTTTTATAATTTTGAAAGGTAAATTTAATTATTACAACATCATTTGGTTATCAAGTTATTAATTGAACCAAACTATAACTAATATTTTATTAAAATAATGTTTTAATCTCTATTAATAAAATTAGTGAATGTAAAAAGCTTCCCAAACTTTCACACATGAAGATTTACTATAAATTTAACGTCAGAAATTAATTTCTATTTGACAATTTCCTTTCTAATTTGATAGAAAGTAATTCATTCTCTTTTTTTCTAACTATTAACAAAAGATTAAAGTGTCTGATTTATTTATGAAAGCCCTGAAATACATTGTGGATGATTTTGATTTTGTAAAATAAGATTGTAAGTTCTTTTTGATAATTTACACCATTGGATTTTTGATTTCAATAACTAATCGATTGATAGTAAATAATAAAGATGTGAAGTCTTATAGAAGTGAGAAACACAGACAAAAAATTGGTTACATAAGTGATTATATGATTCATGTGTTTTAAATGTTTTTTTTTATTCATTATATGTAATTTTAATTGAAAATTTTTATTTCCTGTTTTTAGGGATTGGTGTATTTCACGTCAATTGTGGTGGGGTCATCAAATTCCAGCCTATTTTGTTACAGTTGATGATCCACTTATACCAGAAGGATTGGTAAGATATCTTTAAGATTCTTAAACCATTACCAAATTAACAGGAATGTAGTTAGGTTCAGAGAATATTAGAAATTACCACAATCGACCCTATAAAATTTTGTTCACTGAAACTAATGAATAAAGGTGTCATTCTCTTACGAATTCTACACATGAACAAAAGATAAAAAAGAACTAAAATCTGTATTTTTGAAAATTTAGGATAGTGCTGTTGTTACTATCAAACAACCATATCCAAGCAAACAGGAAAAAGTTATTCAGATTTTAAATTGCATTTTATCAACATTATAACTATAAAACTCTTGTCTTTAATTTTTTCTAGGATACAGATGACCATTATTGGGTCAGTGGCCGAACTGAAATGGAAGCGAAGCAGAAAGCGAGTGAACGATTTAATGTTTCTCCTGACAAGATTTCTTTAAAACAAGGTAAGTTATAACCATGCGAAATGCGATGAAAAACTGATTCAATTTCATTTCAGATTTTTTGAGATAAGGATTGATAATTTGGATTATAAATCGCTATAAATCGCATCTTGCCTTGTTATTTACACAATGTTTCAACCAAACTTCTTTACTGCACTCATATTGCTGACTCGAAATGTAAGTGATCCTTATGCTTCACCATGTACAGCTTGTAATTTCTCATCTTTAAATACAAAATATCAACTGTGCGACAAATTTGCAAGTTTTTCACGGTTTTCTTTCACGTTTGATTTACACTTATTTTCTCAATTTGTAATTAAAAACATAATTTTCTATTTTTCTTTAGATGAAGATGTCTTGGATACTTGGTTTTCTTCAAGTCTTTTCCCTTTCTCCATATTTGGTTGGCCAGATCAAGTGAGTCATTTTTTGTTTTAGAATTTTTCAGTTAATTAATTTACATTATTATGACTATTCTCACCTGGGATGTTTTCACAATTTTTCTGCTGATGAAACCTTGATCTTCTTCATGGACCATGGTGTAATGGATAAAGGCATTGATTACAATCAATTCTAAGTGACAGTCTTCCAGAGATTGAAAGTCTTTACTCCAGATGATAATAACAAAAAAATAAAATTTCTACCTGGTTATAGCTGATGGAATAAGAACAATATACACCCATACGTTAAATAAAGGGTTCAGTTTAACTTTAGTATTGTTTCCCAAGTTTGACCCAAATGGATTATTTTGACAACTTGGATATTAAAATAAAGCATTTGGATTAATGTAACCTACGACCTTCTTCAGATGCATCTTGTCAAACTGTATGAAATTTTACAGAACCTTTTATTTAATTCATGGCTGTAACTTTATATCATTCCTTCAGACAGGATGAAAGTGATTCCAAATTCTTAGTATCGCCAGTAGTAAGGATTGTCACTGACTATTACTTAGCACTTTTATTTGTTGCACTACAAGGTGTTCAATTTTGGTATGAATGTTTGTCCTACTCTTTATATAGAGGCTGTTGCACCAAAATTTGGCACCTGACAAAAAAATGAAAAAGGCAATAAAAGCAAAAGTTATATATGCGAAGACCCAATAGTTTATTTAGCAAAAGTTACATGCTACATTTTCTTTCAATATAACTACTCCTGACAGAGGTGGGTGTGAAATAAGTCATGTGATCTTGTCTATAGCAGCAAACACCTTCATATTGCCTTTAGAAAGTTAAATGTTTTGGGTTGCTCGTTGGTCTTGGGCTTCAATCACGCTCCATAAGAAATAGTCAAGACGATTGCAGTTGAGTGAGAAGGATAGCCACAAGTCTGTTGACTCTTGGTGAGGAACATTTTTAAAGAGCCACGGCTGGGTCATCTTGATCTTCTGTGCAGGAACAGTCCTGCTAGAAGGCATAGGTGTATCAGGCAGCGATCCATTCATCCAGAGTTTCACCATGCTCCTCAGTACTTCCTGCTATTTTATTTACTTTTTATCAAGTGTTAGATTTTGTTGCAACTTGTTGTTTTTTAGCGATATTAACAACTCTGAAATGCTGTTATTTTTAGTTTTTCCGCTACCTTAGCCTTTTTTTTTTAAAGTGCTATAAGCTCTTGTTATTCATATATATGTATTTATTTTTATTATTTATTTATTTTTATTATGTATTTATTTTTATTATTAACTAGCCTGGGTGTTTGGAGGTGTGTTGAGCAAAAAAAAAAAAAAAGAAGTAGAAGGCGGGCAGGCTCGAACCCGTGATGCAAAGGCGGAAAAGAAAAAGAAAATCTGACGTCTTACCGCTAGTCCATGGCATGACCGGAAGTCTAAAGCATTCAAACGTCAATGAAAAAAAAAGATGACTTTCAGAAATGGCGTTGCTGTTAAACCTCCGATGAAAGCAAATTAGTTTAATGTAAAGGGAAAACTAGCTCTCCCCCAAAATAGGGGGCACTCTGGCAGTATCCAAATAAATAGTAATTGTCTCAGTATGAAGGGTTTCCCCTACATTGACCAAGGACCAATTACAGAACAGATACTACCCAGCCTGAAGGCCAGGCAGTTGTGTTCCAATAGTTTCGCTTTATTTATACAAAAAAGACAAACACTGGAGACAACGGCACAGTGGCAATTTTGTTTAACTCGATCAAAAAAATATAGAGATGATATCCGTTTGCGAATGTAAGATGTTACGATTTGGGAAGTATGCGAAAACTTCTCACAAAATCTAACCGATGTGTGAGAAGCCTTTTACGCCTGGGTGCCTGGCGTTTAGAGGTGTGTGTTGAGCAAAAAAAAAAAAAAGAAAGCAGTAGTAGAAAAGCAGGCTCAAAGGAGGAAAATAATGTAAAAAATAACATCTTTGCTGTTGTGCCCATCGCCAAACCAGAAGTGACAAATTATTAAATTAAGTCTAGTCAATCAAAAAGACGGGATGACTTTCGAAAATATCGATGAAAACAGCAACTCCTCCCTGTAGAAAAGTACCCAGTTGAGAGCGAAGGAATTAATGTTTTTAACCAATTTATCAATATTTGTCGCCTGAAGGGTTGAGCTTCAAAATGACACTGATCTCGTGAAAATCTGTCGCCTCTATCAAAAGTTTTAGGCAGACATACATAGATACATACATTTAAACAGATAGGTAAGATTTGTATATTAGATTATTATTATGTGCATAAAAGGTACCTTTTATGCACGTAATATTTAATAATAAAAATGTCCCATAAAAAAATAAGGGGCGACTCATGTATATATGAATAACACAGAGTTTATAGTGCTTAAAAAAAAGAAAAAAAATCCCAAGGTAGTGAAAAAAAAAAAAATAACAGCATTTAAGAGTTAATATTGCTAAAAAAAACACCAACAACGATTCTTAAATTTAAATGTGATAAAAAAAAAATTGTGCATTCAAGTGATGATTCATAGTGGCTCATTTGTATAGTATCAGACTGCAGATGCTGGTGTCATAAGTTTGATCCTAACCTAACCTGATGACGACTTAAAAGTTATGCATATATATATATAAATGTAACTCTTGTTTCGTTCGTAATTAATAGTCTAAATAACCACTGGAATGACTGCTTCGGTATTTTAGTATAATATGTTTACTGTACCCATGCATGTTTTTATATATCTCTTTTTAATTATAACATTATACTTAATTTTTCTATAATAAATAGGTGGTTTTCTTTGTACAGATGGGCCATTTTTTTTTATTTGGGGACAATTATTTCACACCACTTGCCATCACGTGACATCACTAAACGGAACTTTTATATACCAAACTGACATTTTTCGTTTAAAAATGGAATTATTTCTCTTTCATTAATATATATATACATATATTTTTTTTAATATTTCGTGTTTTATATATAAAGTACAATTGTTGAATGTTATTCTTTTGATTATATTTGTTTGGGAGAAGCACAATTAAAAAAAAAAAAAGATTAAAACAACCGTAAATAAGCGCATACTTCACAAGTTTTATCGTAAGTTAACGAGCAACCCATAAAAATCTGGTAGCTGAGTGTCAAATCTGCTTAAAATATTGTAAAAAAAAAAAAAAAATATATATATATATATATATATATATATAACCTCTCTCTAACATACTGGCAATAATTTGGTTCCGTCCTTCCCTTGCCTGTTCTAATAAGAGGGATTGATTTACTAGGATTTGTATTAGAAGCTGAGCAAAATTATTTAATTGTTGAATTTTTTGCATTTTGGTTAAATTTGTTAGTTTGCAATCGCTAAAAGTCCACACAAAAAATTGAACAAAAGACAAAATTAAAAAGAATGGTACTCATGCAGAATTAACCCCCCCCCCACACACACACACACACACCAGATTCCAATTAGTTTAGGGTTCGGCCAGCCATCATCACCAGATTCAGCCGAGCGTTGTCCAAATGTTGAAACACTAAATCAATATTTTATTTATTTATTTTGCATGATTAATTAATGATGGGAGTATTTTTTTTTTGTTTATTTTAACATCTGCTGACAAAAAATAATTTGTACATACTCTTGAAAAAAAAAATCAAACTTTCTCTACTTTCAACTATTTACAGTGTTCATATAAAGCATTCATCTTTTCTGTTTATAATAAAAATTCTGTTTTCAAAAAGAAACGTTTACTGCCAGCTTTCTTTAAAAAAAAAAAAAAAGTGCAAGTTTTCCTGAAAAAAAACTTTCACCTAACAATTTATGGCAAAAATAGCGACCCATAAAAATCTGGTAGCTGAGTGACAAATTTGCTTAAAATATTGAAAAAAAAAAAAAAAAAAAAAGTAGAACCTCTAGATGCATTAGAAATTTGGGTATTTTTTTTAGATTAGGTCCACCTCCACAATTTTCTTTTAAATGACAACTTTTAAAGGTTTTCGACTATGCTGACTACGAAAATTGCATTGAAATTTTGCAGAAATAATTAGTTATCGAGATATAAAAAGTTGTATTATGCATTGTATTTTTTGGCGGCCATTTTTTTTACGCATGTGCAATGTCAGTCAGAGATGAGTAGATTTGTTTATGGTGCGCATGCATGCGCGTAAAAATGGCCGCCAAAGAGTACAATGCATAGTACAACTTTTTATATTTCGATAACTACTTACTTCTGCAAAATTTAAATGCGATTTTCGTATTCAGCATAGTCGAAAACCTATAAAAGTTGTCATTTAAAAGAAAATTGTTGAGGTGACCTAATCTGAAAATTTACCTTAAAGTGGGTTGTTTATTTTCTGTATGGAATATACTTCCAAAATAAACTGTGAAAGTTGTTTAAAAAAATAGAAATATTTTTTTTTATTTTTAAAAAAAAACAGTGTTTACAAAATGCCGGCATGCCTTCATGCAGCCATGTTTTTTACGTAATAAAAGCAATAGAATTTTACAAGTTAAATATTTTTCAATTTTTAAACTTTAAAAATCTATCAAAATTTTTCTAGTGGTTCAATTTTTACGATATTTTTAGGGTCAATGTGAAATTTTATGTTTTTTCCAATAAACCAAATATATTTTAGACAAACGTTTTTTTTTTTTTTTTCAAATTCACACACCCATTTTTAAATGTTTATTAAAATTTTAATAACTAATTTGGTACTTGTACAGTTTAGTCAAGACATTAAAAAATGAAAATATTGAAAAAAGTTTAAATTGTATATATCCGTTATGGAACGAAGTTCTCCGAAAAAAAATTTCACTTAATTTCATCAAGTAGTTTTTTTTTTTTTTTTTTTTTTTTTACGGCAGAAAAAACACGTTTTTATGAGAGCGCGTTGAAGGCTTGGATTTAAAAAAAAAATTTGTTTGAATTTTAGAAATGCCAAAGGGAGATGACTCCAATTAAAGTGATGACACCCCTCCCCATCTTTAATACTAGCTTTTCTTCCTAAAAATCGAACATTTTGCTCGGTATCATAACAAATTGCTTTTTCGCTGTAAAAAAAAAAAAAAAAAAAAAAACTACTTGATGAAATAAAGTGAAATTTTTTTTGGAGAACTTCGTTCCATAACGGATACATACAATTTAAACTTTATTTTCGATATTTTCATTTTTTAATGTCTTGATTAAACTGTACAAGTACCATTAATTTATGTGCCAAAGTTTTATATATCACAAATTGAAGATAAAAGATCAATAAAGAAAATATTCTAATTTAAAACAAAAAAAAGGATAGTTTTTTGGAAATTTACCTGTACAGTCCAAAATGTAAAACATTTTTTTAAAAAAAACACTTGTTGATTTTCTTTTTTTTAAAATGAAAGCTCATGTTATGCTTACATCGTCAAGTAAATACCAGACGCTGACGACAAATTTTTCTATTTCATTGAATATTTTCTTTTTTTTTTAGATATTTAAAAAAATAAATTTAGTTGATGAAGAAGTATTAAAATATATCAATCAAAAACTTGTGTATTTTATTAAAAGCATTTTTTAAAAATCGATGAAGCAGATTTTTTTGTTCTAGGGAAAAACTTATAAGTGAATGTGCATTTCTTTTTTAACTACGGAGGATGAAAAATACTAATTTTGGTTAACACACGCAATAAAAAGACATTTATGCCCTTGGACGAACCCATACTCCATAAATTTCATTTTAGCAGCAGCTATTTAATGCTTTGCACAAAACACGTTACAAAAACGCGATTTTCTAGGACTCTCACTCTAAAAAATCCTTTTATTTAAAAAAATACATGGAATTTAAAATATAAATATGGATAAATTCTTAACAATGAAGAATGGAACTACTCATTTAATTGTATTTTTTTAGGTAAGTGATTTTTTTGACATTTATATATATATATATATACATATATTTATAAGCAAGTCAAAATATGTTGATTTTCTTTATATATTTTTTTAAAGAAAACCGCTTTAAAGAAACAAATATTGCATAATTTGCTATTAAACCTGTTATTTTTTTTTAAAATTTTGAACAAGGGTTTTTTGCAATTATGTTTGTTGTTCCTTTGTTATTTATTTTTTCTAAAATCCGATTGCTGCATCGGAAAGGCCAGTTAAAAATACATAATATACTTTGTTATTTTCTTTAATTTAATCCCTTTTTTAGAATTTATTAGACAAAATTTAACTTTTATTTTACCGTGCCAATAAATATGATCATCACTGTATATATATATATATATATATATATATATATATATATATATATATATATATATATATATATATATATAAACATATATATATATATATATAAACAATTTTTGGTCCCCCGACAAAAGGAGGGTGGACCTGTAAATTCACCCTTGCCTTTTCATCCGTTCATCTGTCCACACTTTTCTCAATAACTATGCCTTGGAATTTTTTGAAATTTTGCCCAAACATTAAACATGATATAAGTAAAAAAGTAACAGACTTTCCGAGAAAATTCTAGTTGTCTTCCCTAGGGGTGCCTTTCAGGTCAAAATGTCTAAAATTAACATTTTTGTGCTTATTAAATAAGATTGATGCCTTGGATTTTTATAAAACTTTCTGAAAAATTGTAACTAAATGATTTCTATATAATTTTGTTTGTCTATATTTTGTGATAACTTTTGGGTGTGCCGCAGGGGCTCTTTTAGAGCTAATAAAAACACTCCATTTTTGGGACTATTTTACAATATTTGTCCAAACTTTTCTGTGTATGTCTATTTAGCAGTTTTGCATGGTGCTGAACTTAAATTTAAATATGTGAAGGCCTTGGGGACTTTTGGGGCTAAATGGGGGGGGGGGGGTGATCATTTCTTTTTTTTTTGCATGAAGTCAGAACTCATATTTACATATGAAACCTGCATATAAACCTGCACCATTTGTTCATTTTCACCAGGATTTGACATCCTCTGGAGACTTTTGGGACTAAATTGTGATGGGAGGGTGCTGAAATTCTTCATTTTTTTATGCTTCGTTCACTGTGAACGCATGGGGACCATGCGTGTTTCACTCGTTTTAATAGAATTCATAGCTATCATTTATAATGAACTAGCAGGAAGACTGACGTTGCCCAGGATTGAAAGATGATCAATGAATGTTTCACACTTCCAATACTTTTATTGTCTTTGAAATTGGTGAAATTGCCCATTTTTCAATCAAATTGATTGACTGCTCTAATCAGGAACCCATCGTGGTGCATCAAGAAGCTTCATATACCTTCTCACAATGACTTAGTCCACAATACATTGTAGTCTACATTGCACTGTAGAGAACCTACTGTTGATTTTATAAAATTATTTTTATATAATGGCTTGAATTAAAGTTTAAAATGTAAGTAAAGTTCAGTTATGCTCTCATAATCAGAAATATTCTTTTCAAACGCACTCGTCTTATCAAAGAAGCTACTGTTGATTTTATACTCCATGCATGTCTGCTTGTGTGATGATAAAACTTTTCAAATGTACTTGTAATATTAGGCTGTATAGAGATGTTTGTTTCGATACCTAATTGGAGGCATTTCCGTTACAAAACCTAAGAACACAAAGTACATTTGTGTGAAATTTTAAAGAAGCAGACTCAGCTCTTTCAGAGTCCATAGGGAATGAACTCACACACAGATACACACACAAAGTGCATTTTATATATATATATATAGAAATGGTTTCTATAGTATTAAATTGTATACTAGGTTTACTTAGGTGGTCATTGTCACCTAACATATGTGCTGCTTGTTTGAGACATTTCACTTTCCATTATTTTTCTTTGTCTATAATTTTTCATCCCATAAGAATAGGTGATTTTCCTTTCCTCACTATATGTGATTAGCCATACCCAACTTTTGATTCCCAACTATGGGTTAAATAGAACCCCCCCCCAAAAAAAAAAATATATATATTCTACTAAAAAATTGTTCTTCAGAATCTGATCAGATTCCACTTGACTCTGTCGGCAGGGCATCAGAATATGCCGATTACCGCCTGCAGAGAGTAGAAGTCCCTCAATGGGGCTACCTGTTAGCCATAGGTAGTGACCCGTAATACCTTTAGGACAGGATCCTGGTGGTTGAGAGACTTGGAGGTCAGGTACTCCCACTTTGCCCCTTACTAGGCTAGACGGGCAGTCGGAAGGGCCCGACCCGACCAATCGGCTGGTCATGTCAAGCTCCACCATATATTGCCCACTCCATAAACCTATCATTAACACAATATGCCTATCCCTTCCCCACAAATAACATCTACTTCCTAATATATGGTGGAAAGCGGTGGCTGAGGGTCAATCGACGAAGTGAAATATCTATGACATGACTGCAAACCCTTTAAATTACTACATATCCCATAGTAACATCAAAGGAAAACAGGTGCTCATGAAAGATATCATGTAAATCGAGTATATTATCTTTGTATCCCTGTTGTGGCTGGGCGAATAGGTTTCCCCCAGGCACTTCCCATATAGGGCTCCGAGACGGGTGGGGAGCAAAGATGATGAAAAAAAATAAAATCATAATATGGCTTATTTCCCACAAAAAACACTCAACTACCAAAAAAGAACACACTCTGATGTCTCTGACATCAGCAGCTCTGAAGAAGAGCCAAAAAAAACGAGAAATTCGCCAACATTTATGATCATGGAATCAATGGAGGAAACTCCTTTGAGCCAGTTGTCCCCATTTAGAATTGAAAAAAGTTTTAAAACTTTAAAACCCAAATCTATCAAAAAACAATTTATTGGCAGCCTATTAATTGAGACCTATAATGAAGAAACCAAAAAAATACTGAAACTAAAAATATTTGAAAATATTAAAATCAAATGCTACCTTTATCCAACCCTAAATACCTGCAAAGGAGTTGTGAAAAGTTGCGAACTCTCACTTTGTCCTTTGGAGGAGATCAAGACAAATCTACAGGAACAGAATGTGTTAGATGTTCGTAGAGTCCAAATCAAGAAAGACAATGAGAAAATCAATGCCAACACATACATACTAACTTTCGATTCCCACATCATACCCAAAGAAGTGAAAGTTGGATATATGGAAATAAATGTAGAAACCTACATCCCAAACCCACTTCAATGCTTCAAGTGCCAGAAGTTTGGACACCATCAAGATCGGTGCACACGGTCATCAGTGCGTGGAAGATGTGGGGGAAAGCGGTCCACACATTTACTGCAGAAAAGATTTCAAATGTACCAACTGCCTTGGAAACGATGGCGCTGGCTCTAGATACTGTGAAATATGGAAAAAAGAAATGACCAAACTAAAACATATAAAGAATATATCCTACCCAGAAGCCAGGAAAATGATTGAAACTAAAACATATGCAGATGCATCTAAAAAAACTACTCCAATCAACAATCAAAATGGTCGCATACATGAAACAGATACAACTGACAACAAACTCGATGTCTTAAGCAAATTAATAAAGGAAATTAAAGAACTATTAGGAGAAATGAGGAAAATGAATAGTGCAACAGCTGGAACTAATCCAAAAATAATCTATATATATAAAAGCGAAAATGTATGTATGTACGCTTTTCCTCGATATCCACAAAAGGCTTATTTCAAAGAAGCGCTTGCTTGGTTCACAACTTCTTAAAACTTTTGATATAAAAAGTTTTAAGAAGTTGTGAACCAAGCAAGCGCTTCTTTGAAAATTTATAATAAATTGTAATAATCTATAAATTGTAAAATCTATAAATTGTAATATCTCAGCGTTACCCACAGAGCTTGCCTGTCTATTTAATTTTATTGACTTTCAAACGTTAATTATTCGACATTTCCCACATCGGCACACGTTACATTCGGTTTTCGGTATAAAAAAAAGCGAAACTCGACTCTAATCACAGGCCGAAAGCCAGTTGTCTCAAGAGAGCTAAGTAACGTTTGTTCAATGTCGACTTCGTCATATCAGACGGTAGCTTTCATTTCGCTCCTCCTAATAAACAGGGAGCGGGTTTTTAAAGACAAACAAACCGATTTATTCACCTCATTCCAAACTGTCCCACACAAAATGCTAACTACTGAATACCTATCGCCGTCACGTCAATCAAAAACGCGCACCTGTTTTTTTTTTTTTTTTTAAACACTTTACTATTTTCCAACTCCGCATCGTGAAGGCGTCATTTTTTTTTCATGGGCACCTGTGTTTTTTTTTTTTTTTTTTTTTTTTTTTTTTTCACATTTTCGGGGTTTTTTCACATACCCCGAAAAACACCCGGACAACGCCGGGTACCCCTCGCTAGTCATAAATAAAGACACTACTGAACCAAAAAAAGAAATAAGACCACAAACAATCTCTACAAAAACAACTGAGCAACTATCAAACGCATCACAAATCAGAAAAGAATCAAAAATCCCTCCAGACAAAAAAAAAAAAAAAAAAAAAACCAGGGAAAGAGAGATCCTGACCAAATCCCGAACAAGGACTCAACTGAAAATAGATTTGAAGGATTGGAGACAATGGAAGTAGAACACAACTCCAAATGATCAACAAAATAATACAATGGAACATCAGAGAGACAAACACAAACCTAAATGAACTATTATTAATATTAATAACAAACATAAGCCCAGCAATTGCCTGCCTACAGGAGACCTTCCTGAAAGAAAATAATACTATCAACATAAAACACTACACATCTTACAACTACATAAACAAAGATACGGACAGAGCTTCTGGAGGCACATCAATACCCATGAAGAACGAACCCCCCCCCCCCCAAGACAAATATAAACACAAACTTGTAAGCAATTGCAGTTTCAGTGACTCTACATAGAACCATAACACTTTGCTCAATCTACATCCCCCCAAGAGATACAATCAATCAAACTGAATTAATTCAATTAATAAAACAACTCCATAAACCATTTATTCCGGGAGACCTCAACAGTCACAATGTAATATGGGGAAGTAAAGAGACAAATAAAAAAGGAAAAGAAATAGAAAACATAATAAACAAAAATAATCTATGCCTCCTTAATAATCAAAACTATACCTATATGTACCCGGCAACAGGTACTTTCACCGCCATCAACCTTACCCTATGTGACCCATCCATATATATGGCCTATGATTGGAGAGTACACAATGACACCTGTGGGAGTGACCATTTCCCAATCATCCTGGAAAGTCTAAGTACTAGTACTGAATGAAAAACACCCAAATGGAACCTACATAAAGCGGATTGGGAAGACTTCCAGGAACAGTGCAAAAATCAATTTATAACCAAAAAGAAAGATGAAGATGACCATTTGAACTACTTCATTAAAACGCTCACGAACATAGCAAATAATACCATACCGAAAACAACCAAAACCAACATTCACAACAAACCTTGGTTCACAAAAGAATGCAGAAAAGCTATCAGAACTCGATGAACTGCCTTAAGAAAATTCAAAAAGAACCTAACAAGCGAAAACCTGGATTTCTTTAAAAACAACAGAGCAAAAGCCAGACGAATCATAAAGGAATCCAAAAGAACAACTTGGAGAAATTATGTATCCAAAATTAATGTGAATACCAAGGCAAAAGCGGTTCGGAATATGATGAGGAAAATAGAAGGAAAGCGTAGTAGTACACCAATATCTCACATTTCTAAAGACAACAAAATATTCACAGATCAAAAAGACATTTTTAATAACCTGGCAGATAATTTATCAAGTCTCATGCGACAAACAAACAGAAATTCAAAAAGATTAGAGAAAGAGGAGAAAAAAAGAAAATCCAATTTAAATCACAAAATACTGAAAAATACAACCAACTTCCTACTTTGTCTGAGCTAAAAGAATCTCTAGCTAAATTCCATGACACAGCTACAGGGCCCGATAAAATTTCATACGAAATCCTCAAAAAACTTCCAGAAACCTCAATGAAATACTTACTTGAAATTTTCAACATTATATGGTCCAGTGGAAACATACTTGAGACATGGAAAGAGGCCACAATAATACCAATCCCCAAATCTGAAAACTTAAACATCCAATCCCAATCAAGTAACGCTTCAGTTTCATCGAATTTCAGGCCAATAACCCTAACAAGCTGCATTTGTGAAACCATGGAAAGGATTATAAACAGAAGACTAATTTGGTTCCTCGAAACAGAACCTTATCACAGAATTTCAATCAGGATTCAAGAAAATCCGAAGCTCAATAGACCATCTAGTCAGACTGGAAACCTTCGTTAGAGAGGCCTTTCTAAGGAAGGAACCTCTTACAGCAGTGTTCTTTGACATGGAAAAAGCTTATGATACTGTATGGAAGTATGGTGTTACAAAAGATCTGAAGAAGCTTGGACTAAAAGGCAGAATGACAATTTTTATTGAAAATTTTCTAAAAAAACAGACTGTTCAAAGTAAAAGTTGGCACAACCCTTTCGGATTTGAAGGAACAAGAAAATGGAGTTCCTCAAGGGAATATTCTATCAGTGACCCTGTTCAGTATTCGAATAAATAACATTGTACAAAACCTTAATCCTGGTGTAGACTGCTTCCTATATATGGATGACTTTTTAATATGTTGCAGATCGAAATATATACCTATAATCGAAAGGAGACTTCAATTGTGCCAAAACAAAATAATGAAATGGACAGAGGAAAATGGATTTAAATTCTTGAGGAAAAAAACAAAATGCATGCATTTCTGCAAACTAAAGAACATGCACAATGATCCTGTCCTAACCATGGAAGGAATGCCTATACCCATTACTGACCAGTACAAATTCTTGAGGATTTTTTTTTATAGAAAGTTGACATTCATCCCACACATAAAATATCTGAAAAAAAAATCTAACAAAGCTTTAAACCGTGTGAGAGTAGTAGCGCATACTGATTTGAGGTGCAGACAGGGAAACACTACTTAAACTTTACAAAGCACTAGTCCGCTCAAAGTTAGACTATGGTTTTTTTTTTTTTTTTTTTGTTTTTTTTTTTACAAAGGCATCACCACATTATCAAGGCCCAGAGGCCACTCAAGGATAAGGGTTAAAGAGTGTACAGTAGAAGTTGGTCAATATAGTAATCATTAGTAATGAAAATTTGGTAAATTTAATAACTTATATGGAACGGCTCATCAAGAACTTATTTACTTTAGACTTGAACACAACCATATTGTAGTCAGCCGGAAAGCAGGAAAACGGAAGACAATTCCACAGGCGTGCAGTTCTAAGAAAGAAGCTTTGTTCATGGAATCTACGTTTAGGTTTAGGCACAGATAAAGAGTGGGGGAAATTATTGATAGTGTTTACAGCTAGACGAGTGTTTCTTGTGAAAGTTTGGCGAGGGGGGACCATAGATTGAAGCTCAGTTGAACACTTTCCATGAAAATAACGATACATCAGAGACAAACTCGCAACATCTCTTCTGTGAGATAGAGGTTGCAAGGAGGAGAAAAGGACATCTCCTACGAGGCTACGAAGTCTATTTTGAACTCTATCAAGGCAGGACAAGTCCTTTCTAGCAGCTCCTGCCCAGATGTGGCAACAGTATTCCATCCTTGGACGTACCTGGCTCTTATATAGATAGAGAATAGCATCAGCAGTGAGATATCTACTGGATCGATAGAAAGATTGTTTGTTTTATATATGGATCAACTCGAACACCATATATAAAAGGCCTAGACCTTATACACCATACCGGCCTAAGATTGGCCCTAGGAGCATACAGAACCTCCCCCGTGAACAGTCTATACTCAGAAGCGCACGAACCCCCTCTAGACCTAAGGCGAGAAAAGTTAGCTCTTCAATACTTACTTAAACTCAAATCCTGCCCAAACAACCCGGCACACCAATGCACCTTCTATCCAAAATATGAAGAACTCTTCAACATGAGGAGAAAAACCATAAAAACTTTTGGTCTCCGAATGAAGGAAAGCATTGAAGAATCCAAAATACCAATCTCCAGCATTCACAACTTCATACTACCTAAAACGTCCCCATGGACCATGAAACAAGCAGAAATAAAACTGAATCTAAACAAAAAGTCTAAATTTACCACAAACCCTATTGAATACCATGACGAACTTCAACATTTAAAATTACAATATCCAGACTACACCTTTCTCTACACAGATGCGTCCAAAAGCAACAATCATACCGGATGTGCAACAACCTACCATAATACCACAATGAAGAAAAAAATTAAAAATGAAGCATCTATAATAACTGCAGAGACTATAGCTATCGACCTAGCACTTGACATAATTTCAGAATTTAACTACTAAAAACTTCATCATCCTCACCGATTCTCTATCAGTCTTACTATCTATACAAAACCAAAAACAAGAGAATCCACTAACAATAAAGTTACTAGAAAATATTAATATCCTCTCAACCACTAAAAACATTATTTTTGTCTAGATTCCCAGCCACGTGGGACTCAAAGGCAATCGCAGGGCAGATACAGCTGCAAAAAAATCTTCACATCTCCCAACTGACAATTATAAGATTCCTCATACTGACCTTAGACCCCAGATAAAAAGCACACATACAAAGAAAATGGCAACTACGATGGAATCAACATGAAAGCAACTAACTATACTCCATAAAACCTAAACTTAAGGAATGATGTCCAAACACCAAAAGATCACGCCGAGAAGATATAATACTGACTCAACTACGCATAGGACACACCAATATAACCCACTCATATATACTCAATGAAGAATCGGCTCCAGAATGCATCCCATGCCAAGAGAGGCTCACAGTGGAACACATCCTAGTTAAATTAGGGGTAGGTTATAGAAACAAAATTTTTCAAATAAATGCCAAAAGTGGCTTATTACCTTCATTTATATGTAAATAGATGGGAACAAGTGATTTTTTTCAAAACTGGTCAAAATTGGAGGGTCGCTGGCCCCAAACGTGATTTGACTGCGTCAACGTGTGAAAATGGCCCAAATTTCACCCCCGAACACACTTAATCATTTATTGAAAGCCACAGGGTGCATTTTTTGACTATAAATGCATTTATATCATTAAATCTAACATTCCCATTGGCTATCCCACAAGTATAGGGCTTTTTAGGGTATCTCAGAGTCCAAAATGGGTCAAAATTACCCCAAAATTAGCCAAAAATGGTCGGAAATCACGGATTTTCCAAAATGCACCTCCCAAGCCACACAGGGTGCAATTTTTGACCATAAATGGCTCTATATCATTAAATCTAACATTCTCACTGGCTATCCCACCTATATAGGGCTTTTCAAGGTATCTTAAGGATCCAAAATGGGTCAAATTTACCCAAAAATTAGCCAAAAATGAACGAAAATCACGGATAATCCCCAAAATGCAGGTATTATATCTCATCGGGCTCCTATAAACACTCCTGTAGTTAAATGTACTGACCTTGCCCCAACCAGAAAACTACTATGTGGAAAATAATATGGAGGACCTTTTTGAAAAAGTCAACCCAATGAATATCCTATCATACCTAAAAAAAAAAAAAAAGTAAATCTATTTATGAAAACCTAAAGACATCCATATATACATACTCAGCTATAAATACAACATCTGAAATATGCACACAACTAATCTCTTTTGAAAAACTCTTCCGACTTTTAATGGCCAAAAAAAAAAAAAAAAAGGCTGAAAAAGTCGTTAAACCCATTCAATCCAATCCAACTTTTGATTATTTCCACATAATTAAGGCCATCTGATTTTTTTTCTAGCTTTACTTATAGTGAGCTGCATGTTTCACCTTTTTAAGTTTCCACGCTTGCATAAAACTGCATACACATAGTACAAGGTTTGAGTTGGACAAGATTTTCAGTCTCTCCTGGATAGTGTTCTGATGTTATATAAATTACATATCGTCTGTGGTATCCTTTTATGTTTGATCACGATTTCTGGGAGCTGATAATACGCTCTCTAGATAGTTATTTTGGTGGAGGATTTATTTTAGCTTGTCCATCTCATCTTGATATTGATATCAATCCTCATGTAAAAAATCCCAAAACAAAATATTTCTAAATCCGACAAGATGCACCTGAGGAAGGTTGGAGGTTACATCAACTGAAAGTTTGTGAAAATAACAACCAAGATGAGAATTGTAGTCAGAATAATCCAAATGTCACAAATATCATTTTTGAATTTTTATTGGGAAAACTTATGTAAAAATGATTAACATATACATAGGTATCCGTTGGGGGACTAGCCAATCCACTAGAGATGAACTCTTCTGAACTGTAGAAATAGACTGAAAGATATGACTTGGTGTGGTCTGTGCACTTTGTAGTATGCCATCTTGGCGGAATGTGTTATGACTATTGCTCTTTGTATATTCTGTTTTCATTTTAATATATTTTACTTTTCTAACTCATATCTGTGTCTTAGAGACCCTTCTGAATCACATCAATTTGGTGACAAGTGATTCAAATTTACAAATATGATATCCACAACAATTTCATGGATGAGGATTTAAGAATTCATACAGAAATTTAGATTTAAAATACCTCAGTGTTCCACAACAACTTTTGACATCAAACACTCTAATTCATAAAAGTGATGCTCAGTCACAAGAACTTTGACAAAATAGAAAAAAGGACCAGCATCAAAAGTTTCAACAGGAAAAAAGGCAAAGGATAAAATTTATCCCAGCAATTACGAAATCTATCAAATAACAGAAATGCTCTTGACATATTAAAAGCCTTCGATAAGGTATGGCATAAGAGCCTACTTCACAAGATTTCCAGCTGCGGTATAACTGGAAATGTTTTCTCAATCATTAAATAATTTCTCTCTGAAAGGCTCAGAAGAGTAATGGTTGATGGGGCAGAAATCAGAGGCCCTCAAGAGTCCATCCTGGGCCCACCTCTCTTCCTGATCTACATTAATGATCTCCCAAACACATACTTAAATCATTCGTAGATATTTATGCTGATGACACTACCATCTATGGTAACTGTGACGGTACCACGAGCCTGTTTCTTGACGAGAACCTCCCTGTACGGTACCAAGGTTGGAGTTCTCAGAGAAAATCCCAAGGCCGGGCACGCGTTTTAAGAAAAAGAAAAGTTTGACGGGTACCGACTGCAAATTATGCGGTCTCTATGGTACAGTGTCCAGGTTCAGACCAGAATCGTCGTGGAATATACTCGAGGCATTCACGGGCGGCAATGTAAGGCAAACAAAAGAGACACAAGTCGACACGGGTATGAGAGTTATTAAATCAACAATTTATTTAAACAAATTGAACCGGGTAAAATGTAACTACGAAAACAGAACATGCAACTGAAATCATAACTGAAATAACATGAAAAAAAAAAGAATAAAAGAATATATACATGCAGACAATGATTTGGGACAAGGAGAGGGGGGGTGATATTTCGATTGTCTTAGGAAGGTTCTTTTTGTTCTCTTCGATGAGAATCAACGAGATATGAGTGATACTCAGAGAGGGGGGGTCACACTGAAAGTCTCAAGATATAGAGATAGTTTTTCCCTCTTTCCTCTATTTTTTTATTCTCTTTTCTCCCCCCCCCTTTTTTTTCTTCTTCCCTTTTTTTCTTTTTTATAGTCAATGATATGTTACTTATGGGCCGATCAACAGGGGGGGGGGGATTCAGCATTTAGGAAAAAAACCTTAGTTCGAGGGTTGCTTTTCTTTTCCCCATTTTTTTTTTCTTTTTCCTTTTTTTCATGGGGCATTCAACAGTTCACATAATTGATCGAGCAAAAACAATTTAGAAAGAGTTACTTAACTTCTTTTGTTGAGTCGTCGTTCGATTCACCCGAAGCTTCTTTCCCTTTTATGAGGTGCTGGTTTGAAGGATCGATTCTCGTGAATTCCAATCCATTTATGCTAAGGTGGATATATGTTATTCCTTATCAGCACGGCGTGAATTCCAATCGATTAGTGCCAAGGTGGGTATATATTGTTCCTTTGTGGCACGATACGAGTCGACGAGATGTTTTTCTTTTTTTTTTTCACCATGCGAATCAACCGCGGTGTTTCCATTTTTCGAGCAGAATGCCCCCACACATGTTTCCGTGTCCACCGCCTTCATCGAACTGCCTTGATTCTCCCGCGTTTTTCTTGTTGGCGACAGTTGAAGGTCATTGCGTGGGTGTAGAAATCTAGGTCGCTCGGCCAGCCTCATTTTGACTCCGTCTGCTAAGGATTGGGTGTGGGAAGGGGTGTCTTCTTAATTGATATATATGAAGGGTGTGAAAATGTTTCTCTTAACACCTTCCTCCATAAGAGAAAAAAAAAGAGAATTGTTCCTCTTTTTTTTTTTTGATATTTATATGTATTTAAAATAAAGTTACTCGTATGAGACAAGAAAATAATATTTGAGATTAAGGACACCAACTTGTCACTCTAAAGAAATGATGTTCGTGGAGTTTCCATCACTTTTTCCTACAGCTATTTTATGAATTTTCCCCCGCCCCTTTTCTTCCCTTTCTGTTTCGAATCTACGTGATAAGGCGTCCGCTATTACGTTATCCCGACCCCTTACGTGTCTGATGTCTAGGTCGAATTCCTGCAATATGAGACTCCAGGAGAGTACTCACCGGTTTTTATTTTTCATTCTATTGACGTATATCAATGGGTTGTGGCCTGTGTATAGGATAGTCGGGCCATGCACCGAGGATACATAGACTTCAAAATGAGATAAACTCATCACTAACGCCAAAGCTTCCTTCTCTATTGTGGAGTAGGATTTTTGAAACTTGCTCAGTTTCTTTGAGTAATAACTGACTGGGTGTAGTTGATCATCCTCCCCCATTTGTAACAGTACTGCTCCTATCCCGCTATTGCTGGCATCTACCGCCACACTGAAGGGTTTGTCAAACGATGGAGCCTTTAACACTGGCTCGCTGCTTAACATTAGCTTGATCTTCTCAGCTGCTTCTTGACATTCGGGTGTCCATTAAAATCGCTTGTGCTTTTTCAACAGCTCTGTCAGTGGCGCAGTGAGACATGCAAAATTCCTGCAGAACCGGCGGTAATACCCTGCCATGCCCAGGAATCTCCTTAAACTCCTAACATTTTTTGGTATGGGATAATTCTTTATCTCTTCTACTTTGGCCTTTGCTGGGGTGATCTTCCCATGGCCAACCACATGCCCTAGATATTTGACCTCGGCCTGGCAGAACTCTGTTTTAGCTAAGTTTATGGTTAACTTGGCCGTTCTTAACCTCTTAAATACTTTTTCAATTGTTTCGATATGTTCTGCCCATGTGTCATTGTAAATGACTATGTCATCGACATATGTATCTACGTTTTTAATCCCAGCAAGGCATGTGTTCATCAGTCTTACAAATGTTGCTTGGGAATTCTTCATCCCAAATGGCATTACGCGATATTGGTATGCTCCTTCTGGGGTTACAAACGCTGATATTTGCTTGGCTCTCTCGGTTAGAGGCACTGCCCAGTATCCCTTAAGAAGGTTGCATTTGGTGATGTATTTGGCATGTCCTATCTTATCTATACAGTCGTCTATTCGTGGCATAGGGTATGCGTCTGCCTTGGTTATCGCGTTCACTCTGCGATAATCTGTACAGAATCTCACTGTTCCGTCCGGTTTATCGACCAGCACGCACGGTGATGCCCATTCACTTTGACTGGGCTCTATTATCTCGTGTTCGAGCATGTAGTCTATCTCCGTTTTCATTATCTCTAATTTCTTCGGACTTATGCGATACGGATGTTGTTTAATTGGTTCGCTCTCCTTTAGCTCAACGTCGTGCACTATTGCTCTTGTGCGCGTAGGTGCGTCAGCAAATAGGTCGCTATATTCTGTTACCATTCCTTGTAACTTTTGCCCTTCTTTCGGCGGTAAGTGTGCAAGTTTGCACCCTAGGTTACTCATTATCTCCGAATTCTTTAACTTAATGGGTGGGTCCTTTTCTACAGGAAGATCTCTTTCGGGGTACTCATCACTTACAGCTTCATTGTGACACTGTGCTGTCAATATTGATTTTTCTCCCGCCCTCCTGAAATATTTTTTCATCATGTTCACATGACATACTTGAGTTTTGTTTCTACGCTTGCGGGTAGATATCTTATACTTTAGTGGGCTTATCTTTTCAGTAATTGTGTACGGTCCCTGATATTTCGACTTGAATGGTTGACCATTCAGGGGTATGAGTACTAACACTTCCTCTCCTTCTTCGAACTTTCTATCTACTGCCTTTTTATCGTATGTGGTCTTCATGACCCTCTGACTACTTTCTAGGTGGGTCTTAGCTAACTTCCGTGTTTCGGCTAAGGTTTGTCGCATTTTAGTGACGTAATCCGTCATGTTATTTGGCAAGGGTTCATCGCTGACCCATTTCTCTTTTATCATTTTTAATGGTCCTCGTACCTGATGACCGAAGACTAGATCAAAGGGACTGAACCCCAACGAGTCTTGGACGGCTTCTCGAGCTGCGAAAAGCACAAATGGGATCCCCTGATCCCATTCGGCATCGTGTTCCATACAATAGCCCCTGAGCATGGTTTTCAGGGTGGCGTGGAAGCGTTCCAGAGCCCCTTGCGATTGAGGGTGATAAGCGCTGGATTTTATGTGGGTGATTCCCAGTTGCTCCGTAGCCTGCTCGAATAACCTCGACGTAAAATTAGATCCTTGGTCTGTCTGTATGGTTCTGGGTAGCCCCATTTTAGTGAAAAAGTTTATCAGGGCATCTACCACCTTTTTCGTTGATATGTTGCGCAGTGGGATCGCCTCTGGAAACCTTGTGGACGCGCACATTATAGTTAATATAAATTTGTGTCCTGTTTTGGTTTTGGGTAGCGGTCCTACACAGTCCACTATTACCCTACTAAACGGTTCTTCCACTGCCAGTATAGGTTGGAGTGGGGCCGGGGGAATATTCTGGTTGGGTTTTCCAGTCTTTTGGCACGTCCCACAAGTTCTACAGAACGTTTTGACATCTCCCACAATTCCTGGCCAGTAGAAATGTCTGGTCAACTTTTCTAGGGTCTTGTTGACACCTAGGTGGCCCGCCAGTGGTATCTCATGTGCCACTTTCATGATATCCTTTCGATACATGTCGGGTACCATTACTTGTTCCCGCACAGTATCTCCCGACTCTCCCTTTGTCTTGGGGGCATTCCATTTCCTCATTAGTACGCCCCTATTGAGGAAATATTGACTTTTTGATTTGTTAGGATATTCTTCTCCAACCCGACAGAATAAGGGTTTTAGGTCGCCGTCATTCTGTTGCTCCTTGATCAGCACTTGTCGTGGCACGGGTAAACAAGGTTGGGGTGTTACCACCGGTCTCGGTTGTTTTTCCCCTGACGGCTTGTCTTCTACATTTCCCCTCTCTATCGCTCTACTTCTTGTGGTCACCCCTATGGGTTTCCCGTCTTGATATTTCGCGATGTCATTTCCTAGTATCATGGCTACCCCTGTCATTGGTAATTCGTCAATTACGCCTACAGTTATTTCTCCTGAGCCCCAATCCGACACTAAGTGGACTTTAAATAGTGGAATCGTTATGGGTCTGTTTCCTATGCCCCTTATCGTGGTCGCTCTACCTGCGGCTCTTGTCGCTTCTTTAGGCATGCATCCTCTTTTCACTAGGGATTGGATGCTCCCGTGTCCCTGAGAATGTTAATGGGTTCCCCTTGACCTTCCTTATCTCGCGCGATATATCCTTTCGATATGAAGGGTTCGTACGTTTCATCTATTCCCTGAGATATCGCCCCTTGTGGTTTGGCTGGGGTATTCCGATTCATCTCCGTGAATCGTTTCGCCTGACACTTCGCAGCTACATGACCTGGCTTCCCACAGTTGAAGCATACTATAGGTCTCGCTTCCCATCCCAGTACTGGTCGGTTGGTTGTGTTGAGGGGATTTCTGATGGGTACTCGTGGATTTTCGTACAGTGTCTTTACTGCACAATGTTCCCTGACCTGTGACTGCATGGGTCCCTGTAGTTTTGCCCTGCTTCTCTTGTGAGTCAATATGTATTCGTCGGCTGCCGTGGCTATATCGATTGCTGTTTCAGCCTTTTTGTCGGTCAGGTGTATCCTCATGTCATCGGGTATGCAGTTTTGAAATTCCTCAATTAACATGAGTTGTTTCAATTTGTTGAAGTTACCCTCTATGTTTTTGGCATTGCACCACCGATCAAAATAATTCTCTTTGAGTTTAACGAACTCTACGTAGGTTTGTCCCTCGCTTTTCTTTGAGTTTCTGAACTTCTGTTGATAAGCTTGTGGGACAAGTTCATAACTTTTAAGAATTGCTTCTTTTACTACCTCGTAATCGGCACAGTCTTCCGCTGGAAGTGCCGCATATGTCTTTTGGGCCTTACCGCTTAATGCCGTTTGTAACAGCATTGCCCAACACTCTTGTGGCCAGCCCATATTTAGGGCGGTTCTCTCGAAGTGCGCAAAGTAATCGTCCGCCTCCTTTTCTACAAATTTTGGGACCAATCGCACTTGTTTAGTTATGTCGAATCTGTTTTGTCCGACTTGCTGTGGCTGGTGAGCTATACTTAATTCGCTCATCCTAATCTCTTGCTCGATTCGAGCTTTTTCTACCTCGGCTTTCGCCATTATTCTGGCTTTCTCTAATTCGACCTGATCAGGAGTCATGGTCGTTTTCTCCGCCGGTAAATCTTCCAGCACTTCTTCATCGAAGCGGTCATTGTCTACCATGTGCTCAGCTATTATTCTCATTAACTGGCTTTTCCTCATAGCTCCCCCAACCTCTAGGTCTAATTTCTTTCCTATTACTATTAGATCATCTTTTTTTAATCTATATAATTTATCTGCGGATGGATCTTTAAGGAATTCGTCGGTGTCCGTCATTTTGCCTTACCGTCCGTGTATAATGCACAAGTACAATCACGAGGATTTTTTTTTTTTATTCAAGCAAGGAAATTA
Source organism: Euprymna scolopes (assembly GCF_053919585.1). NCBI lineage: Eukaryota > Metazoa > Mollusca > Cephalopoda > Sepiida > Sepiolidae > Euprymna > Euprymna scolopes. The sequence goes on from NC_136501.1 coordinate 80,467,105, forward strand.
CACTTGCTTGGTGTATAACTGATCTATGGAGAGCCCCCATGTGACGGTACCACGAGCCTGTTTCTTGACGAGAACCTCCCTGTACGGTACCAAGGTTGGAGTTCTCAGAGAAAATCCCAAGGCCGGGCACGCGTTTTAAGAAAAAGAAAAGTTTGACGGGTACCGACTGCAAATTATGCGGTCTCTATGGTACAGTGTCCAGGTTCAGACCAGAATCGTCGTGGAATATACTCGAGGCATTCACGGGCAGCAATGTAAGGCAAACAAAAGAGACACAAGTCGACACGGGTATGAGAGTTATTAAATCAACAATTTATTTAAACAAATTGAACTGGGTAAAATGTAACTACGAAAACAGAACATGCAACTGAAATCATAACTGAAATAACATGAAAAAAAAAAGAATAAAAGAATATATACATGCAGACAATGATTTGGGACAAGGAGAGGGGGGTGAGTGATATTTCGATTGTCTTAGGAAGGTTCTTTTTGTTCTCTTCGATGAGAATCAACGAGATATGAGTGATACTCAGAGAGGGGGGGTCACACTGAAAGTCTCAAGATATAGAGATAGTTTTTCCCTCTTTCCTCTATTTTTTTATTCTCTTTTCTTTCCCCCTTTTTTTTTTCTTCCCTTTTTTTCTTTTTTATAGTCAATGATATGTTACTTATGGGCCGATCAACAGGGGGGGGGATTCAGCATTTAGGAAAAAAACCTTAGTTCGAGGGTTGCTTTTCTTTTCCCCATTTTTTTTCTTTTTCCTTTTTTTCATGGGGCATTCAACAGTTCACATAATTGATCGAGCAAAAACAATTTAGAAAGAGTTACTTAACTTCTTTTGTTGAGTCGTCGTTCGATTCACCCGAAGCTTCTTTCCCTTTTATGAGGTGCTGGTTTGAAGGATCGATTCTCGTGAATTCCAATCCATTTATGCTAAGGTGGATATATGTTATTCCTTATCAGCACGGCGTGAATTCCAATCGATTAGTGCCAAGGTGGGTATATATTGTTCCTTTGTGGCACGATACGAGTCGACAAGATGTTTTTCTTATTTTTTTTTTTTTCACCATGCGAATCAACCGCGGTGTTTCCATTTTTCGAGCAGAATGCCCCCACACATGTTTCCGTGTCCACCGCCTTCGTCGAACTGCCTTGATTCTCCCGCGTTTTTCTTGTTGGCGACAGTTGAAGGTCATTGCGTGGGTGTAGAAATCTAGGTCGCTCGGCCAGCCTCATTTTGACTCCGTCTGCTAAGGATTGGGTGTGGGAAGGGGTGTCTGCTTAATTGATATATATGAAGGGTGTGAAAATGTTTCTCTTAACATAACACATCAAAGGCTGTAAATGACAAAGTTCTCTCTGATTCTCTCTCCTCTGATCTCGAGTGCATGGTACAGTGGGGGAAGACGTGGCTGGTTACTTTTAATGCATTCGAAACCAAGTTCCTATCTTTACATCATCAATGCTCTGATCCCCATCTGGCATCAATTGAAATGGATGGCTCTCGTCTAGGGGAAGCTCCATGTTTTGATAAGCTCCTGGGCTTGACCTTTACTCCTGACCTGAAATGGAACACGTACATAAAGTCTGTTGCCAAGGAAAATGGTAGGATCCTTCTACCGCTCCAGAAGATATCTCACTACTGATGCAATTCTTTATCTATATAAAAGCCAAGTATGTTCAAAGAGTACTGTTGCCACATCTGGGCAGGAGCTGCTAAAAACAGCCTATCCTGCCTTGACAGAGTACAAAATAAGCTTTGTGGCTTAGTAGGGGATGCCCTTTTCTCTTCCCTGAAACCTCTCTCTCACAGGAGAGATATTGCGAGCCTGTCTTTGTTTTAACGTCATTTCCATGGCAAGTGCTCGTCTGAGCTCCACTCCCTGGTCTCCCCTCGCCAATCTTTCACGAAAAACACCCGTCTAGCTGAAACGACTGTCAAAAATTTTGCCCACTCTTTAGAAGAAGAAAAAAAACAAAACGTAGATTCCATGAACAAAGCTTCTTTCTTAGAAGTGCACGCCTGTGGAACTCTTTCATTTGCCTATTTCCCACCTGACTACAACCTGGATGTCTTCAAGTCCAACATAAACAAATTCCTGATGAACCGCCCCCTTAAGTAAGACACTTTATCAAATCTCCAATACTAACATATTGTACACACAATAACCCTTATCCCTGAGTGGCTTCCGGGCCTTGATAAGTGGTGACCACCTTGTAAAAAAAAAAAAAAAAAAAAATCAGTAATCCCATCACGACGCGTCGCAACTCCTTTTTTGGCCTCTTGGTCTTATTTTGGCTGGGCTCAAAAACAGGGTTCCAATTAATTGCTGGATCTGAAATTTGGCGGTTCATCATAACTTATGTATATCTTACAGGGGACAAAAGGATAAAAAATTCTGAGTGGGGTGGTGAAATTTGTATCTTTTACTGGATGATTTGGCATGGAATGTCCCCCAGATAAAAAGGATAAAACTCTGGTAAAAATTATTAACAACAATAACTTATGCATATTAAGTAATAAATCGAATAGATACCTCTACTCCCGTTTTGGGCACCTACTCAGTACTGGACTCATCATTGTGCGACTCCACTATCTTCATGAACTACGAGTGGAAAGTTCTAGAAGACTTGTGGGGTAGTGATCATTTCCCAATAATCATGACAAATTTGAAAGAATCCAAAACCACTTTCTCCAATGGAAAATAAACAAAGCAAATTGAGAGGAATATAAAAAAAGAAACCAAAAAACAAAAACTCTCAGAAGAAAAAAAACCCAAATCTATTGAATACTTTCGTGAAACATTATTAGCCATCGTAATCGTACACAAATGTATACTAAAAGTAAAAGAACTAACAAGCAGCAAAGACCATGGTTACACAATGAATGCAAAAAAGGAATTCGTTTACATAAAGCTGCTTTACGAAATTCAACTCTCAACCAACAAAGCACAATCTAAACTTCTTTAAACATATGGAGCAATAACTCAAAAAGGCATCATGAAAAGATTACATAAACTCAAACCCAAAACAGGTGTGGAACATGATAATGAAAATCTCAGGCAAAAACTTATCCTCCTTTTTAAATCATCTTGTACAAAACATTAAAATAAGAAACTGTTATATCCTTACTTTAAATAAGAATACAGCAAGAAACACGGGGTTATGGGTGAAAGACAAAGGGGGTTTATTTACAAGGGAATACATGTGACATCAGAGTTACTCAACATATTTTCTTATTCTCTTCATGTCTTTTTTCTTTCTGTCTCAGTCACGTGAGAGGGTCAATATATCCATAGTTTATTTCATTTATGAAGGGGTGTTAGGTTATTCCATTACATCAGAGACTAAAAATATAACGAATCGCCTCACTGAAACTTTTCAAGACAATTCCTCTTGCAAAAATTACAGTCAGTCCTTCTAAAGGGCAAAACAAGACATGGAAAAAAAGATAAACTAAATTTCAACTCGAACAACAAAGAAAATCTTTTTTCTAAGAATGAACTGATAAAAACCATAAAAGAATTATATAATACTAGTAGCTATTGGTGCGGATGAGATACATTGAGTTTTTGAAACAACTTTCTCCCAGATCAATAACGCATCTTTAAAACATCTTCAACAAAATATGGTTCAGGGAAAAACCACCCAATAGGTGGAAACATGCTATCATGATCCCTATCCCTAGGCCAAAGAGAGACAAAACAGATCCACAAAATTTTAGACCTATAATTGTCTTTGTAAAACATTTGAAAGAATACTAAATAAAAGATTAAATTGGTACCAAGAAACTAATGGCCTAATTACCAATTTACAAAGTGGTTTAAGAAACAGAGGAAAAATAGTTAACACAATCCGCTTAGAAACTTTTATTGGTCGTCCGACAAAGGAACGATTCGACCTATTCATTCTTGTTTGTTCGCAATTTTTCAATAACCACACCTTGAATTTTTTTTTAATTTTGCACAAACATTAATTATGGTCAAAGTAAATTTTTGCCAGAATGGATATTCTGGGATAACTCTGGTTGCTCCCCTAGGGTCCATTATAGGGGTAAAATTGCCCCCCAAATCATTCATCCGTTCATTTGTTCACACTTTTCTCAATAGCCATGTCTTGAATTTTTTTGAAATTTTGCATAGACATAAGTCCTGATGAAAGCAAATTTTTGTCAGGACGAACTTTCACTTGTGGAGGGGGACCCCACATGCTCGGTGGTTTAGAAAAAATGTAAAACACAACATGATGACCTATATAACCTCGGAATAAAAGGCAAGACTACGCATCCTGATAAAAAAATTTTCATCTGATAGAAGTTTTAAAATAAGAATTGGATCGATCCTCTCAGACACAAAAATACAGAAAGAGTGCCTCAAGAATATATTTTGTCAGTCACCTTCTTCAATATAAAAATCAATAATATTGTAAATCGTCTAAACAACAAGATAAATAGCTCCTTATATTTAGATGACATTGTAATCTGCCAAAATAAACTTTTTAAAATTAAACCTACACTTAAAAGACCACTGTCAGATAAAAAAAAAAATCACGAAAAGTAGTTCTATCATGTAATTCGGATATGGCACACATATTTAACTCACTTCTTCATATTAGAAAGTGAAGAACCTTCCAAATGTCTGACGTGTCACAAACCGTATACAGTGAAACATTTCTTACTGGGCTATCATTACCTCGCATACATTTGCAAACATTTGTACAAAGCTAAAAAGACCTTTTTGAAAAAGAAAACTAATAATATTCTTAACTTCTTAAAAAGAGCAGACCACTACCACAAAATGTAAATCCCTTTCAAACAACTAATAACATGGAAACATCATTCAAACAACTTCATTAGTGACAACTAACCTTGAAAGCAACTAAACATCTCAAGACAACAAACCTAGAAGACAAATAAGATTTGAAAACAAGCAACTCCAAAAACAACAAAAATTATTTAAAAATAAACAAAAAAAAAACTTCTTTACAGTGTTAAATGTCTCAGAAAAGGTTGATATGCTGGTTAAACAAACCAACTAACCAACCGTTTTATAAAAAAAATAGCAGGGCATGAAGATTATTCAATGTTTGCATCAGTCATAAACAAACAACAATGACTTCAAATTACAGACTAGCAGAATTATTAGCAGATGATTTCGAATGTCTTGTTTGGCACAAGGCTTAGTGTTAGCAGAAAATACTGAGATTAGACAGAGAATATTAGCAAAACTTCAAAGCGAACCCAATCTCACTTTACAGAAACTTGCTGAGGATTGACAAAGAGTTATAAGCATGTGAAGCAATTTTAAAAATATAGGGAAATCAGGTGTAGCATACGTCAGAAAAGTAAAGTGCACATCTAAAAATGACTCCTCAAGAGAAAAATGAATACGTCCAGTTACAGATTGAGTATAAAGTAAAGAATTACTTCCATAAAAAGAAAAAAGAAAATGGCTACCCATAGCTAAAAATGAGCAGACTAGTCAGAAACAAGAAAATTACCCCCAAGATCATGTTGTTGATGTGGCAAACTGCATCAGGAAATTCTGCCCGAAAATAAAGTTGCAAAAAAATAGTTTTGTTTAAACGCAAATGAAAATCTGTTCAGAGAAACACAAAAATCAAGCAAGCAACAAATAGGGACTGAAAAATATGAAGATTGCTAAACTTTATCAACTTTTAACATTTCAGTTTCTTTATATAAATGTAAAAATAGAAAGTTAACTGCATTTGCGCAATGGAATTGGTATGCCATTCGTAAATGAATGAAATTACTAAAGAAACGCAGACCTTAAATCAAATTGTAAAGGATTGGCAATATTGAGTATATCATAAAAGGTACAAGACATACTTGTAAAGCACCACTAAAACAACAAAAAGAAATGCTTATTCAGATGATACTAAATACATATTACACATAGGAGAAGAGCCAATTGACACAATTTCAAGATGTTCGATCTAGGCTAACCCCTACCAGAACAGCGAGAGTCGAAAGGAAAGAAAATTCACCAACCACTGACTATCTACCAAAAGCAGAAAAGATATTGACAATTTTTTGCAGAGTGTAAAGTAATAGAAATTATCACTCACAAACAACCTTGTGTTTGCTTAGCCTGTAAAATGACAGAAAATGTAGGAAAAAAAAAAGAAAAGACCAGCTTAATTTTGTAGGTCGCTCATTGGTGAACATATTCTATTAATTTGTATAAATACACAATTGGTAACTGTTAAAAGGGACAAATTCTAAAGAATGAGGGTTGAGTTTTTATTTATTTATTTTTTTTTTGTTAGAACATGAACGAACGGTGAAAGATAAGATCGAATACACGAGGATTTGTTGCAAGTTGAGGAAAGAAATGAAAAAAGGACTTCCATGCATTGCATCAACAAGAGGACATTTTGACACTCATTTTTTTTTTTTTGTTCCCTTTCCATTTTACAGGTGGGAGTGGGGCTTGGGGATAACGGTAACTCACCCATGCACTAGAGATGAATTCTTCTGAACTGTAGAAATAGACCGAGAGGTACAACTCTCTGTGTACTTTGTAGTATGCCTTTTTGACAGTATGTACTACAATTGTTGCTCTTTATATATTCTGTTTTTGTTTCAATATATTTTACCTTTCTAACCCATATCTGTATCTGTGTTTTTTCTTAGTGACCCTTCTAGGCCACAACTGTATCCTGAACCAAAATTTTCTTTTTATATATCTGAAAACTTTTAATATTGACAGATATTGCAAAACATAAACAACAGTACCAACTTTATTTTAGTAACTCAATTAGCCACCAAATTACAACTGTTCAAAATTTGTTAGACATTAGAAAATTTGCCATCTTGTTTGGTCCAAAAGCCAATTTTCACAATATATAACAAAAATTTAGGTTTCAAACAAGTAAAAAATCTTTACAAATTTAATGTCATCTTATGGTAAAGATCTCCAGCATCCATGTTTCTTAATATTTGATTTTGTTCCCACATTTTAATACCAGACTTTCTGAGTTAAAAAATAATCATCAATCTTTCAATTAATATAAAAAAAATATCTGAAATATTAATATAGAATATTGCTCGAAACATCAGCAGATACATTGGGCTTAATTTGGTTACTATTAAGAAAATATGTTATCAGAAATGTTTGTTTAAAACACATTTAAATATACACAATAAAAAAAACACTGTTTGTATTAAATAAAAATAATTCATTTTTAGACATTCAAAAGTCACTTTCAAGTGTCGTATTTTTTTTTTTTTAAGTATAAATTCAAGATAGTGACTGGACTATATATAAAGAATTTCTCTTATTAGGAGAATATTCTTATCATTGTTTTGACTCTCGAGTATATATCCGGAATTGTTAGACAGTTAATCAATTGAGAAGCACATCACTTTATATAAAAACATAAGATATTAAGTGATATGTACTCAAGTCAAAATAATGAAAAGAATATTCTCTTGTCATAACCCTATTTATTATATATCTTTTTTTTTTTTCTTGGCCATTTGACTTCTAGACTGAGGCAATTTCTGTTTTTGTCCCAATCCAAAGCAACCCTTTTTTGGGTAACTAGATTTCCATCACATTAAAAACAAGCCTTGTGTATAACTCTGCTCTCATGGGAAAGCAAGTAAAGTGAGACTTGGAAGGGGTGATCTCCACTCAACCCTTTTCTGATAGTGTTAAATAAAAAAATGTTAATAGGACTAAATATTAAATATTAAAATCAACTAAAAATGCATTTTCTAAAACTTAAAATAGAATAATATAGTGAGATGGAAACCAAATGAAATTAACAAATCAATCAACTAACTGTATTTTATATATAAGTAGAAAAATAATTGGTCCATGTATTTTTGTCATTAAAAAACAGTTAATTTTAACTGTAATGTTTCATTTCATTTCAGACTCCTGATTTAGAAGCTTACTATCCTGGTACCTTGTTGGAGACAGGTCATGACATTTTATTTTTTTGGGTTGCTCGAATGGTCGTGATGGGAAACACATTGATCGGAAAACTCCCATTTACTGAGGTAGAATTTAAAATTTTTATATCAATGTAATATTAATATAGTTTTCATTGGATAAACTTTTTTTTTGACTATTACATGTCAGGCGACTTCTCCAGACTAAATCCATAATTTGTAAACATTTTCTAACCCGCACACAGTATGCAAGCTGGTGAAAAAGCATTTTTAATTTAGTATCATCAAATATGATTGAATGATGCAGATTTAAAAACTATGATTAAATATGAAATGATGCAAAAAAGTGAATCAAAACGACTCTTATGAAAAATGTTGCAGTAATAAAAACACACAAACCAAACTTTCATTTCATCCTTAAGTTTATCTCTATTTCATATTTGGTGAATAATTATGCATAGCTTAGTGTTTGAGACATGTTACTTTTATATCTTTTCATCAGCTGCCATGATTTTGTTTGCATGTACGTGTTTGTGTCTGCAGAGGATGCTATCTTGGGAGTAGGGACATATTTTGTGTATGTGTGCATGAGGGTGTGTGTTAAACTTTGTGATTCTATATGGTTTTGTGTTCACATGTATGTGTACACTAATGTAACAGTATGTGGTTGTGATGATGTATGTGGGAAAACTGCATTTGTTTGTATATGTCTCATATCTAGAATGAAAATAATAAAAAAGGATTTTAAATCTATGTAAGAAAAAGCAGAAAATAGAGAAAAGTAATGAATATTATGTTTTATATGCAGTTTGAATTGATATTTTAGGAAATTTTGTTTATTTTATTTTTCATGATTTAGTCTTAAGAGGTCTATCTATTTTATAGCTTTGATGGAACATATATGCTATGTGGCTAAATAATGTTTGCATAAATAAAGTTTTATACCTGATAAACAGTTCTATTTATTATTGAAAGTTTTGATATATAAAGACAGTAGGAATTTACTGGATTTTAACCTTGTGGACATAAACTTACCTACTTTGGACATCTGGTACCTTGAAGACTCAACATTCAGGGGGAAGTAGTTTGAAATTGTTTGGGACCTCTCTCGAATCATTCCAGCTCTTGTTACTGTCAGACTCAAGGTCAACACTACTAAGTATAAAGTAAGTAATATCGACTCCAAAATAAAATCCTTCACACTGTCTCAAAATGAAAATCTCGTTTGGGTTCACATTACCATATTAACAATGAAGTAATAATCTTTGACTCCTCAATATTCCAACATTTGGCACTCTTCCTCTTAGACAATTTTATCTCAGAGTTCTAATTCTAACTCCATGTTTTCTGATGACTTGAGCTGCATTATCTTCCATTTCGATAAGCCACCCTCTTCATCTCTTTCAGCAAACTCAGACACTGAGTGACAGCTGACGTCAGATTACTATTCCTGTGCGTCCATCTACATCAGTATTTAGTTGAAAGCATTCTACGTGAAGCATCTGAGTATTGTCTGCTGATTGGATAAGGGCTGGCCTCATCATTCTGGCATTATCCAGTCTTTTAAATTTGTCAGTTGAAACAAAAGAAGATGGCAATGAAGGTATCACGCTTGATCGCCTGGACCCTGTCTTGCCATCAGGACCAAGTGTTTCTGGACGAGAGTGTGTGGTAGATGCAAGTCCCCTACACTTTAAACTGTCAAATGCAAGTCACAGCAAAAAAGAAAAGGAGATAACAACTATTTGTAAATACAAACAACTGTTTGTAAGCCTTATGGTCTACCATAAGTGAGGTAATATCACAAAACAACAAATTGCCAAAAGAAATTATCATATTTTTAGCTTAATGTGCAATTATTTATCAAATTTTTTTTTTTTTTTTTTGTATTGATTCTTCAAAGTATTTCCTATTTAATGGTATATTAGTAATATTAGGTTCACTAAAAGTAATTTATTAATATTTATTTTTCAAGGATTTTAAAGTAGTGTTTTTCGTAAAAAATAATGAAAATATATATATATATATATATATATATATATTTTTTTTTTCCTAATCTGAAAGAATAATTATTATTAGCATATGCTAATATTCAAATGTACTAATTTCAATAACAATCACTTAAATGCACTAATTTCAATAAAAATGCACTAATTTGAATAAAAATGCATTAAATGCACTAATTTCAATAAAAATCACATAAATGTACTAATTTCAATAAAAATCACTTAAATGTACTAATTTCAATAAAAATACATTAAATATACTAATTTCAATAAAAATCACATGAATGCACTAATTTCAATAAAAATCATATGAATGCACTAATTTCAATAAAAATCACTTACATGCACTAATTTCAATAAAAATCACTTACATGCACTAATTTCAATAAAAATCACATAAATGCACTAATTTCAATAAAAAATACTTACATGCACAAATTTCAATAAAAATCACTTACATGCACTAATTTCAATAAAAATCACTTACATGCACTAATTTCAATAAAAATCACTTACATGCACTAATTTCAATAAAAATCACATAAATGCACTAATTTCAATAAAAATCACATAAATGCACTAATTTCAATAAAAATCACATAAATGCACTAATTTCAATAAAAAATACTTACATGCACAAATTTCAATAAAAATCACTTACATGCACAAATTTCAATAAAAATCACTTACATGCACTAATTTCAATAAAAATCACTTACATGCACTAATTTCAATAAAAATCACTTACATGCACTAATTTCAATAAAAATCACATAAATGCACTAATTTCAATAAAAATCACTTACATGCACTAATTTCAATAAAAATCACATAAATGCACAAATTTCAATAAAAATCACTTACATGCACTAATTTCAATAAAAATCACATAAATGCACTAATTTCAATAAAAATCACATAATGCACAAATTTCAATAAAAATCACTTACATGCACTAATTTCAATAAAAATCACATAAATGCACTAATTTCAATAAAAATCACTTACATGCACTAATTTCAATAAAAATCACATAAATGCACAAATTTCAATAAAAATCACTTACATGCACTAATTTCAATAAAAATCACATAAATGCACTAATTTCAATAAAAATCACTTACATGCACTAATTTCAATAAAAATCACATAAATGCACTAATTTCAATAAAAATCACATAAATGCACTAATTTCAATAAAAATCACATAAATGCACTAATTTCAATAAAAATCACATAATGCACAAATTTCAATAAAAATCACTTACATGCACTAATTTCAATAAAAATCACATAAATGCACTAATTTCAATAAAAATCACTTACATGCACTAATTTCAATAAAAATCACATAAATGCACAAATTTCAATAAAAATCACTTACATGCACTAATTTCAATAAAAATCACATAAATGCACTAATTTCAATAAAAATCACATACATGCACTAATTTCAATAAAAATCACATAAATGCACTAATTTCAATAAAAATCACATAAATGCACTAATTTCAATAAAAATCACATAAATGCACTAATTTCAATAAAAAATACATTAAATGTACTAATTTTCGATAAAAATACATTAAATGCACTAATTTCAATAAAAATCACTTACATGCACTAATTTCAATAAAAATCACTTACATGCACTAATTTCAATAAAAATCACTTACATGCACTAATTTCAATAAAAATCACTTACATGCACTAATTTCAATAAAAATCACATAAATGCACTAATTTCAATAAAAATCACTTACATGCACTAATTTCAATAAAAATCACATAAATGCACAAATTTCAATAAAAATCACTTACATGCACTAATTTCAATAAAAATCACATAAATGCACTAATTTCAATAAAAATCACATAAATGCACTAATTTCAATAAAAATCACATAAATGCACTAATTTCAATAAAAATCACTTACATGCACTAATTTCAATAAAAATCACATAAATGCACAAATTTCAATAAAAATCACTTACATGCACTAATTTCAATAAAAATCACATAAATGCACTAATTTCAATAAAAATCACTTACATGCACTAATTTCAATAAAAATCACATAAATGCACTAATTTCAATAAAAATCACATAAATGCACTAATTTCAATAAAAATCACATAAATGCACTAATTTCAATAAAAATCACATAATGCACTAATTTCAATAAAAATCACTTACATGCACTAATTTCAATAAAAATCACATAAATGCACTAATTTCAATAAAAATCACTTACATGCACTAATTTCAATAAAAATCACATAAATGCACAAATTTCAATAAAAATCACTTACATGCACTAATTTCAATAAAAATCACATAAATGCACTAATTTCAATAAAAATCACTTACATGCACTAATTTCAATAAAAATCACTTACATGCACTAATTTCAATAAAAATCACATAAATGCACTAATTTCAATAAAAATCACATAAATGCACTAATTTCAATAAAAAATACATTAAATGTACTAATTTTCGATAAAAATACATTAAATGCACTAATTTCAATAAAAATCACATTGATTCACTAATTTCAATATAAATGCATTAAATGCATTAATTTCAATAAAAATCTCATAAATGCACTAATTTCAATAAAAATACATTGAATGTAATAAGTTAAATAAAAATACATTAAATGCACTAATTTCAATAAAAATCACTTAAATGTACTAATTTCAATAAAAATCACATAAATGAACTAATTTCAATAAAAATCACATAAATGCACTAATTTCAATAAAAATCACATAAATGCACTAATTTCAATAAAAATCACATAAATATACTAATTTCAATAAAAATCACTTAAATGAACTAATTTCAATAAAAATCACTTAAATGAACTAATTTCAATAAAAATCACATAAATGCACTAATTTCAATAAAAATCACATAAATGCACTAATTTCAATAAAAATCACATAAATATACTAATTTCAATAAAAATCACATAAATGCACTAATTTCAATAAAAATCACTTAAATGAACTAATTTCAATAAAAATCACATAAATGCACTAATTTCAATAAAAATCACATAAATATACTAATTTCAATAAAAATTAGTACATTTGAATATTAGCATATTCAACGAATTTCACGCTTCAAAACACAAGATAAAAAATTAAACACATTAAAAATTCAGATTTTCAACTATAAAGTTCATTCTTCATTTAATAATCTGTGAAAATTTTGTATTGATTGGATAATTACTTGATTTCTGGTAGATTTTTAAAGAGAGACATCGTTAAAAAATACTTACCCCCTCCTTCTGTTTTGGCCGTGCTTACCCTGCACACATTTGAGACAGTGTTGTTGTAGTCAGTCAGTTAATGTGTTTGAATTTCATACCCAATGATGTAGGAGGAGCATTCTCATCAATCCTTGAAACAGTTGACTTTAACAAATGGCCTGATATTAGATGCAACTCGTGTCAGCACGTTTGTTCTCTTTGATTGACTAGTACTGCTAGATTAGGCTGTCTGAAGTTATTGGCTGACTGAAATTTATTCTACATTAAACCCCTTTTTGTTTTTGTCTTTTAACTCTTTGCAAAACTCAATGTTCTGCAAAGCCAAAAACAAAAACAATAGTCCCCCTCTTTTTTCTTCCTCCCCCACTTCTCTACTGGCTTTCTGATTAAAACACAAAATAATATTATAACCCTTTCTCTTTGCAAAACTCAATCATGCTCTGCAAAGTCTGGAATGAAAAGAATGTACTACAAGATAACCAAACCAAGAAATAAATGAACAATTTACAAAATTACTGGATTTGGTATGAATAACCTTAAAGGGGTTGATGTTCTGTGAAAATAAATAACCAAACGTCATGTATAAATGTTTGAAGATATAAAGAAGCTAAAACATAACATCTTTAACACAATAAATGGATTCTACATTAAATAACCAAAAAGGGTTGATGTGCTGTAGAGCAGGACAACTGTTAATTCAATATGCTAATTGCAATAAAAATAAATTCAATATGCTAATTGCAATAAAAATTAATTCAATACGCTAATTGCAATAAAAATTAATTCAATACGCTAATTGCAATAAAAATTAATTCAATATGCTAATTGCAATAAAAATTCAATATGCTAATTGCAATAAAAATTAATTCAATATGCTAATTGCAATAAAAATTAATTCAATATGCTAATTGCAATTAAAATTAATTCAATACACTAATTGCAATAAAAATTAATTCAATATGCTAATTGCAATAAAAATTAATTCAATATGCTAATTGCAATAAAAATTAATTCAATACGCTAATTGCAATAAAAATTAATTCAATACGCTAATTGCAATAAAAATTAATTCAATATGCTAATTGCAATAAAAATTCAATATGCTAATTGCAATAAAAATTAATTCAATATGCTAATTGCAATAAAAATTAATTCAATATGCTAATTGCAATAAAAATTAATTCAATACACTAATTGCAATAATAATTAATTCAATATGCTAATTGCAATAAAAATTAATTCAATATGCTAATTGCAATAAAAATTAATTCAATACGCTAATTGCAATAAAAATTAATTCAATATGCTAATTGCAATAAAAATTAATTCAATACGCTAATTGCAATAAAAATTAATTCAATACGCTAATTGCAATAAAAATTAATTCAATATGCTAATTGCAATAAAAATTCAATATGCTAATTGCAATAAAAATTAATTCAATATGCTAATTGCAATAAAAATTAATTCAATACGCTAATTGCAATTAAAATTAATTCAATACACTAATTGCAATAAAAATTAATTGAATACGCTAATTGCAATAAAAATTAATTGAATACGCTAATTGCAATAAAAATTAATTCAATACGCTAATTGCAATAAAAATTAATTCAATATGCTTATTGCAATAAAAATTAATTCAATATGCTTATTGCAATAAAAATTAATTTAATATGCTTATTGCTATAAAAATTAATTAAATATGCTAATTGCAATAAAAATTAATTCAATATGCTTATTGCAATAAAAATTAATTCAATATGCTTATTGCAATAAAAATTAATTCAATATGCTTATTCCAATAAAAATTGATTCAATACGCTAATTGCAATAAAAATTAATTCAATGCGCTAATTGCAATAAAAATTAATTCAATACGCTAATTGCAATAAAAATTAATTCAATGCGCTAATTGCAATAAAAATTAATTCAATACGCTAATTGCAATAAAAATTAATTCAATACGCTAATTGCAATAAAAATTAATTCAATACGCTAATTGCAATAAAAATTAATTCAATACGCTAATTGCAATAAAAATTAATTCAATACGCTAATTGCAATAAAAATTAATTCAATACGCTAATTGCAATAAAAATTAATTCAATACGCTAATTGCAATAAAAATTAATTCAATACGCTAATTGCAATAAAAATTAATTCAATACATTAATTGCAATAAAAATTAATTCAATATGCTAATTGCAATAAAAATTAATTCAATATGCTAATTGCAATAAAAATTAATTCAATACACTAATTTCAATAAAAATTAATTCAATACACTAATTTCAATAAAAATTAATTCAATACACTAATTTCAATAAAAATTAATTCAATACACTAATTTCAATAAAAATTAATTCAATACACTAATTTCAATAAAAATTAATTCAATACACTAATTTCAATAAAAATTAATTCAATATGCTAATTTCAATAAAAATTAATTCAATATGCTAATTGCAATAAAAATTAATTCAATATGCTAATTGCAATAAAAATTAATTCAATACGCTAATTGCAATAAAAATTAATTCAATATGCTAATTGCAATAAAAATTAATTCAATATGCTAATTGCAATAAAAATTAATTCAATATGCTAATTGCAATAAAAATTAATTCAATATGCTAATTGCAATAAAAATTAATTCAATATGCTAATTGCAATAAAAATTAATTCAATATGCTAATTGCAATAAAAATTAATTCAATATGCTAATTGCAATAAAAATTAATTCAATATGCTATTTGCAATAAAAATTAATTCAATACGCAAATTGCAATAAAAATTAATTCAATACGCAAATTGCAATAAAAATAAATTCAATATGCAAATTGCAATAAAAATAAATTCAATATGCTAATTGCAATAATAATTCAATATGCTAATTGCAATAATAATTCAATATGCTAATTGCAATAATAATTAATTCAATATGCTAATTGCAATAATAATTAATTCAATATGCTAATTGCAATAATAATTAATTCAATATGCTAATTGCAATAATAATTAATTCAATATGCTAATTGCAATAATAATTAATTCAATATGCTAATTGCAATAATAATTAATTCAATATGCTAATTGCAATAATAATTAATTCAATACATTAATTGCAATAATAATTAATTCAATATGCTAATTGCAATAAAAATTAATTCAATACGCTAATTGCAATAAAAATTAATTCAATACGCTAATTGCAATAAAAATTAATTCAATATGCTAATTGCAATAATAATTAATTCAATATGCTAATTGCAATAATAATTAATTCAATATGCTAATTGCAATAATAATTAATTCAATATGCTAATTGCAATAATAATTAATTCAATATGCTAATTGCAATAAAAATTAATTCAATACATTAATTGCAATAAAAATTAATGCAATATGCTAATTGCAATAAAAATTAATTCAATACGCTAATTGCAATAAAGTTACTCCTGCAGTATTTTACCCACCGGTGGGTAAAATACTGCAGGAGTACCGCAATAAAAATTAATTCAATATGCTAATTGCAATAAAAATTAATTCAATATGCTTATTGCAATAAAAATTAATTCAATATGCTAATTGCAGAAAAATTAATTCAATACGCTTATTGCAATAAAAATTAATTCAATACGCTAATTTCAATAAAAATTAATTCAATACGCTAATTGCAATAAAAATCATTAAAATACACTATTTGCAATAGAAATTAATTACAAAATAACTTAAATGTACTAATTGCAATGAAAATCACTTAAATATACTTAATTTCTGCTCTGTCAGTGGGGCATTGGAATACATAGACTACTCCCCTGCAGAGAGTAAAATCCCTCAATGTTGACTGTAAGTGGCAATCTGTAATGCCTAAGGGTGGGATCCTGGTGGTTGAGTGGATCATATTTAAGGTCCTATTAGGGCATGAGATTCAACACACCACTTTGGCAAAGACAGTGGTTTGATAGGCCGACCCAATCAATTGGTTGATCATGACCAGCACTAAATCAGGCAAGCACAACAAAAAATATGCTTGTGCTCTTCACATAATAAATAAATAAACTGATTTAATAAGTGGTGGCTGAAGAGTCAATCAACTTACTGAAGAATGGATAAAACACGGCTGGAAAGCTAACATCTTTTCTAGAAATGAGGCCATTAGAAAAGACAAAGGAAACACGGTGATTAAGTCCATCAATAGGATGAGTAATACTTTTCTTGTATCCTTGTTACATTGGAGTCTATGAGTTACCTCCCCCTCCCAACACTTCCCACAGCAGGAAAAATGAAAAATCCAAAATATTTAAATGGCAAATAAAAAGCCTCAAAAAAGAAACCACTTTAAAGTTTCAAATAAATCTAGTTCAGATTTAGAAACAGAATTCCAAAACTAAAATCTATTTCAAAATCTTTATTTTATAATTATTGAAGCAACCGAAGGAGAATCAATAACAAAAGTGCCTCTCTTCAAAATAGAGAAAATATTTTCAAATATGAAACCTAAAATGGTCAAGAAACTAAATAGCGACCCACTACTAGTGGAAGTAGAAAGCAAAAAACATTATAGAAATCTTTTCAACAACCAAAAAGACTTTTCAACAACCAAAAAGTAAAAAAATCTACCCCCATAAAATGCTAGATACCAGTAAAGGAGTGATCAGGAGTTCAGAATGATCCCTGTGCTCCTTGGAAGAAATCAAAATTAACCTGAGAAATCAAAATATTATCGATGTAAATCAAAAGATATGGTGAAACTATCGATACAAACTCCTACATCTTTTAATACCTATCAAACCCCAAGTCACATCAAAATAGGATATGAAAAAATAAATATAGAACCATACATACCAAACCCCTCAGATGCTACAACTGCCAAAGGTACAGACACCATCGAAATCAGTGCTCTCCAGTATGCATGAGGTGTAGAGAAAACGAAACACATACAGATTGCCAAAAAAAGAGCCAAAATGTACTAACTGCCAAAAAGGCCAAAGTGCAAACTCAAAAGAATGAGAAATGGAAGAAAGAAAAAAAAATTACAAAAATAAAATAAACCAAAAATATAACCTTCCAAGAAGTTGGTAACCTAGTTGAAAATACATGATACTCTAAAATAACAAAAACAAACATACAGCATACCACTGGACTGTCAAACATCAAACCACGAGACATTATGAAATTACTCAATGAAATAAGGGAACTAATAGAAGAGTTCAAAAAACTATAAAACAAATCAACATTGAAAATAAAGATTACAAAACTCCCAAACCAAAACTCAACTCAAAAATCCCACAAAACCCAAACCCATAGAAACAACCTCTCTCACCAAAAAAAAAAAAAAAATGAAAAAAAACATACTATAAAGTGGCCATAAAGGAAACAAACTACCAACCAACAAAGAAATTAAGACCAAAATAAACAGACCGTGTTCAACTTCCAGACCAAGAGACTCAATCCAAAACAGATTTGAGGAAATGGACACGAAAGATCGAAGATCAGACACTAATGACTAACAAAAATTAAAAATGAATACATAAAATCAAACTATAAGCCCCCAAAAAATCATCCAATGGAACTACCGAGGCCTAAAACCCAACATAAATGACCTATTACTTAAATAAATATAAAAACTACAAACAATACAATCACATCCGCAATACCCAACAGAGAGCCTCTGGAAGAGAATCTATACTTATTAGATATAATATCGCGCAAAGCAAAATAGATCTAAAAACTAATATTCAAGCCATTGCTGCAGCACCCACACTACACAGAACTATCTGACCTATCTACATTCTACCCCAGGATCCAATAAATGAAGCAGAGCTGAACGAAATAATAAATCAGTTACCCAAAACCTTCTTACTGTTAGGTGACTTTAATAGTCACAACGATATATGGGGATCTGCATAGTTGGATAAAAAAGAAAAAAAATATTTTAAAAAATTATTAATGACTTGTGCATATTAAACAATAAATCCAACACATACTTTCATCCTGCTTCAGGCATCTATTGAGCACTAGATCTATCTGTGTGACCCCACTATCCTCATGGACTACAACTGGAAGGTTCTAGAAGAGTCATGAGGTAGTGACCATTTTCCAGTGATTTTTAACAAAAAATATCTCTCCCAATGGAAAATAAAAAAAGCAAATTGGGAGGAATATAAAAAAATGTCAACAAAAACTCTGTATAGAAATTTTATTTTCCACCTTCTGTCTTTCCTTCTCTCTCCTTCCCCTTCTTTACCCCCCCCCCTTTTCTTGGTGTATCTTGTGCTGCTACTGATTGTTATATCACGTATTGAATGTGTGCCTTTCGATCGATAAAAGGAGATGTGTGCACCATTTAGTTGGAAGTTTTGAACACAAGAAAGAAGTTGGCTTGCTATCCCGCATCAAGAGAAAAGACGTTACAAATCGCAAGTTTAAACAAGAGAAACCAGTGGTTTGGTTTCTTTTTCTTCAATCGGGATTTATCAAGGAAGACGACACAGAATTAGTCAGAAAAGACTGTTTAAAAATCAGTTGTAAATGAAATTACAACGACCTCTTCACTGAGGAAGAAAGAACTCTTTTAAGGCCTAGAATTGGTCTTGTAAAAAAAGAATACTAACTCCAGTGAGGCGTTAGAACTCACATCAAAAGGAACCAAGAAATCTTCTATAGAAATACATTACACCACAGAAGATTTGGACTATTTTCTTGGATTACAGAACCAAGAGGATTGAAATTTTCTCGAATGAGAACATTTAAGTTAATGGTGCAATACACCTTCTTTTAAAAAGATTAAGTGTTGACGTGTTTTATTTAAGTTCTTTGACACGCAGTAAGCCCTGACTACACCTATATTCTTACCCCTACTATCCCTTACAATATTGTTAATGGAGTTCTTTGAGAACCGTCAGAGGGACTAATTTGGCAGACACTTTTATTGGTGAACATAAAACTGACTATATCTTTCTTTCCTATTTACCTTTCTATTTATTAAAAAATATTGTTTATCGTAGTATTCTTTTGTTTTGTTTTTTTTCCATCTTGTTGTGCAATGGGATAACCTTCATTGGACGTCATGATAAAATTCCCATTATCTGAAGAGGAAAACCCAAATAAATCTTTAGAATACTTTTCTAGAACATTACTAGCCATTGCACTAAAAGTAGCAGACCTAACAAACAATGAAGACTCTGGTTTAATGATGAATGCCAAAAAGCAATTTGCCAATGTAAAGCTGCCTTACGAAAATTCAACTCCCAACCAACAAAGTACAATCTAAATCTTTTTAAGCAAAAAAGAACAATGGTTTATAAAGTAAGATGGTAAGAAAAATTGCAAGCAAAAATTCACTTTCCCATTTAAATCATCTCCTACAAAACAACATTAAAATAACAGACAAAAAATATAGCAAATCTTCTCGCCAAAACTTTTCGGAACCATTCCTTCAGTAAAAATTCAAAAAGACAAAACAAGATACAGAAAAAAAAAAGATAAACAAATTAAATTTCAACTCAAACAACAAAGAAGAATACAACTGTCCTTTTACTAAAAATGAACTCTTAAAAGCCATAAACAAAGCACATAATACAGCTACTATTACAGTTGTTCTGAAACAACTTCCTCCCAAAGCAATAACACATCTTTTAAACGCGCTCAACAAAATATTCAAGGGAAAACTGAAATACCTGAAAACATGCTATTGTGATCCCCATCCCTAAGCCAGAGAAATACAATTCAGATCCACAAATTTCTAACCAATTGCATTGACAAGTTTTCTCTACAAAACATTTGAAAGAATAATAAATAAATGACTGAACTGGAATTTGGAAACCAACAGCTAATTTGCCAACATACAAAGTGGTTTTAGAAATAAAAGAGGATCAATGGACAACATAATCCGATTGGAAACCTTTATCAGTAGGGATTTTATTAAAAAAGAACCTGCAATAGCTATGTTTTGATTTAGAAAAGGCTCACGATACAACATGGTAACAGGGTATAATAAAAGACCTATATAGTCTTGGATTAAAGGGCAGACTACCCATCCTAATAAAAGATTTTTTAGCTGATAGAAGTTTTAAAGTAAGAATCGGACCAACTCCATCAGACACAAAAAAACACTGGAAGAAGGAGTTCCACAAGGATGTATTTTATGTTATGCTCTTTAATATAAAAAATCAATAACATTGTAAATTGTCTAAACAAAATGAGATAAATGGGTCCTTATATGTGGATGACCTCGTAATCTGCCATAGATCAAAAAATATTCATACCTCAGAATGCCAACTACATATGTGCATGAACAAACTAACACAATGGACCACAGAAAATGGCTTTAAATTTTCAACAACCAAAACTAAATGTGTCCATTTCTGTAATCATAGGAAAATGCACAATGACCCTACTCTCAATCTAAAAGGAACAAAAATCGAAATAGCTGATGAACATAAATTTCTGGGACTTATTTTTAACAAAAAACTCTCCTTCACTTGGTTTGATGCGCAGTCGGGTGGGGCCAGACCCGATCAATTTGCTGGTTCTGACATGCTCTAGCTCATATATAGTTATTTTTCTCTCACCCATATTATCTAATCTGCTCTTGTGGAACATTTCTCAACCTTTATATTACATGAGCTAGAAGGTAGGGTTTAAGAGTCAGTTGTGTTAAGAGAAAGAACTGATTCCGGTTAAATTATTTAGCAAAACAAAGCCCAGAATTTGGCAGAAGATTGGACCTTTTCTTGGCACAAGTATTTTGGTATTGTATCCCAGTCTCAACCAAGGTGAATGGATTACCCTCTTAATTTGTTCCCAACCGTAGTTGGACTCCATGGTGGAGCATGAGATCAAGGAAAATCAAAACTCACTCATGGCTTCTTTTAAAAAATTCAAAAGGTATTTGTGATTCAAATTCTGAAACCAACTTAGACTTCCCAAAATTTATCATTATTGAATCACTGGATGAAATTTAACTGGACAAATTATCCTTTTTTTCTGATTGAAACAATTATAGCACATATCAAACTGGACACATGTATATAAAAATGGATCTAAAGACCTGAACAAACTCAGCCGTATTTACCTATATCTCATTACAAAAACGCCCTCCATATAACAGCTGAAGCAACAACCCAACATTTAGCCTATCACCCTTAAATCAATTCAAACAAATACATAATTCTCTCAGATATGTTATCAGTTTTAATATCATTAAAAAACAAAAACTTAAAGAACCCCCTAATCATCACTCTCTTACAAAGAATTATATCTCCCAAAACACAAACATCATTTTCTGCTAGATTCCCAGTTGCATAGGACTCAAAGGGAATGAAAAAGTTGACATAGCTGCAAAAAGATCACTAAAATGAACACTAGAATTATATAAAAGTTTCTTGTACTGATTATAGGCCTCTAATCAACAAATATATCATATCTAAGTGGCAAGAGTCATTCCAATTTCTGCAATGAATAGAATATATTCTAACCTACATTATTCAATCCAGGGCAACGCCAGGTATTCTGCTAGTATATATCTCCATCAATCTCCTTAAATCCTGGGCAACGCAAGGAATTCTGCTAGTATATATTTCAATCAATTTCATTCAGTCCCAGACACCGCCAGTGATTCTACAAGTATATATTTGCATCTATCTCATTCAATCCCAGGCGCCTGTGTATTCTGCTAACATACATTTGCATGTATCTCTTTCAATCCTGAGTTACTCCGGGTATTCTGCTAGTATATATTTGTGTCTATCTCGTTGAATTTTTCATGATTTAACTCACATTATCACCCCGCTCTTACTAAAATAAAAACTTTCATACATTGTCTCGGCTGTTTATTTCATTACTATAAAGTAACTCACATTTCATTATTTTGCATAATTCTTGGATACAGTTACTAATTTCTACCATCATTTTTCATGATTAAACTCACATAATTGTCCCTCTCTTACTAAAACAATAACTTGAACACATTCATTAGGCTGTTTATTTCAGTGGAAAAACACTAATCAAATAACTCACATTTCATTATTTTGCATAATTCTTGGATATATTACTAATTTCTACCATCATTTTTATGATTTAACCCACATTATCGCCCCATATTACTAAAATAATAACTCAGACATTATCTGGGCTGTTTATTTCATTAAAAACACATCAATCATATAACTCATATTTCATAATTTTTCATTATTCTTGAATATGTTACTAATTTTGACAATGATTTCTCATGATTAACCCCACATAATTGCCCCCTCTTACTAAAACAATAACTTGAACACATTCATTAGGCTGTTTATTTCATTGGAAAAACACACATCAAATAAGTAGCATTTCATCATTTTTACATTACAAACACACCAATCAATAGTCATGTTTACTTGTAAACGGTTTCTGCGATTTCCAGGACTGTCTTCATATCCCTCACCACACTGTTAAAAATATACATGAAATATTCCCAAGTAGTTACCCATCTGATAATGACTAAGTTCATTGTTGCTTAACTTTGGTATCTACATAAAGCATTTTGTATTCCCAAGTAGTCACACATCTAATAATGACCTCACACATTGTTACTTAACTTTAGTGATCTGGCCAGGCTCATTGTTGCTTAACTTTGCTAAGCTACATAAAGCATTTTGTATTCCCAAGTAGTCACTCATTTGAGAATGACCAAGACAATGTTGCTTAACTTTGGTGATCTATATAAAGCATTTTTTTATCCCCAAATCCTATAATAACCAAGTTAATTGTTGCTTAACTTTGGTGATCTATAAGAGCATTTTGTAATCCCAAGTAGTTACTCATCTAATAATCACCAAGCCCATTGTTGCTTAATTTTCGTTATCTACATAAAGCATAATGTATTCCTAATTAGTCACTCATCTAATAATGACCCAGTTCATTGTTGCTTAACTTTGGTTATCTACATAAAGCATTTTGCATTAGCGTATTGTATTCCCAAGTAGTCACCCATCTGATAATGACGAAGCTTATTGTTGCTTAATATTGGTGATCTACATAAAACATACTGTATTCTCAAGTAGTTACCCATCTGATAATGACCAAGCTCATTGTTCTTTAACTTTGATTATCTACATACACCATTTTGTATTCCCAAGTAGTCACCCATTTAATAATGAGCAAGCTCATTGTTGCTCAACATTGATGATCTACATAAAGAATTTTGTATACCAATTGTCATCCATCAAATATTGACCAAGCTAATTGTTGCTTAACTTTTGTTATCTACTTAAAGAATTTTGTATTCCCTAGTAGTCACACCTCTGATACTGACAAAGCTCATTGTAGCTTACCTTTAGTGATCTACATAAAGTATTTTGTATTCCAAAGTAGTCACCCATCTGATAATGGCCAGGTTCATTGTTGCTTAACTTTGGTGAGCTACATACAGAAATTTGTAAAGAAGTAACCCGTTTTAGAATGACCACGACAGATTAGCTTAACTTTGGTGATCGATATAAAGCATTTTGTATTCCCAAATAGTTACCCATACTATATTAACCAAGCTAATTGTTGTTTAAGTTTGGTGATCTAAATAAGCATTTGGTAATCCCAAGTAGTTACCCGTCTAATAATTACCAAGCCCATAACTTTTATCTACAAAAAAGAATTATGTATTCCTACTTAGTCACCCATCTGATAATGACCCAGTTCATTGTTGCTTAACTTTGGTTATCTACAAAAAGTATTTTGTATTCCAAAGTAATTACCTATCTGATAATCACCAAGCAAGTTCTTAACTTTGGTTTTCTACATAAAGCATTTTCTATTCCCAAGAAGTCACCCATCTGATAATGACCAGTCTCATTGTTGCTTCACTTTGGTAAGCTACATAAAGCATTTTGTATTCCCAAGTAGTCACCTAATTGAGAATGACCAAGACAATGTTGCTTAACTTTTACTAAAATAATAACGTTGAGACTGGGCTGTTTATTTCATTAAAAACACACCAATCATATAACTTACATTTCATAATTTTTCAAAATTCTTGAATATGTTACTAATTTCGACAATCATTTTTCATGATTAAACCCACATAATTGCCCCCCCCCCTTACTAAAATAATAACTTTGACACATTGTTTGGGCTGTTTATTTTATTTCAAGCATACTAATCAAGTAGGTCGCATTTCATCATTTTTACATTAACAACAGGCTCAATGTTGCTTAACTTTAGTGATTTATATAAAGCATTTGGAGTTCGCAAGTAGTTACCCATCTGATAATGGCCAGGCTCCATGTTGTTCAACTTTTGTGATCTACATGAAGCATTTAATGTTCCCAAGTAGTCACCCATCTGATAATGACGAAGCTAATTGTTGCTTAACTTTAGTGATCTGCTAAAAGCATTTGGTCTCCCCAAGTAGTTACCCATCTAATAATGACCGGGCTCTATGTTGCTTTACTTTGGTTATTTACATAAAGTATTTAGTGTTCGAAAGTTGTTACCCATCTGTTAATGACCAGGCCCCATGTTGCTTAACTTTGGTGATCTACATAAAGCATTTGGTGTTCCCAAGTAGTCACCCATCTAATAATGACCAAGCTCATTTTTGCTTACCTTTGGTGATTCTGTATTATGAAGTATTAACCCATCTAATAATTACCAAGCTCATTGTTGCTTAACTTTGGTTATCTACATACATAATTTTGTATTCCTAAGTAGTCACCCATCTAATAATGAACAAGCTACATCCAAGAGAGGTCACTCGCATATTATAACAATGATTGTATATTATTCTAATGGTATTCGACAACGAAGCTACATCCAAGGGAGGTCACTCACATATAGCAATGATTGTATAAGGAGGAGGTCATGTCTAGCTTTAAAGAAACAAACGTCACTCAAAAATAAGGAGGGAATCATGCCTAACATGTCAAGCTATAGAGAAACAAACGTCACTCGAAAATACGGAGGAGGTCATGCCTTGCATGTCTAGCTGTGAAAAATGCACAGTGTCTAATAAAAAAATATATGGATACATATATTTATACTGTAAAAGCATCTTAAAAATTATTTATTGGGATTTAGATTGCAGTGCACAAGCACCTTCAAAATTGTCAAATCGGACCTATACTGCACAAGCACCTTCACAATTTTTCAAATCGGACCTATACTGCACAAGCACCTTCACAATTTTTCAAATCAGACATATACTGCACAATCACCTTCACAATCTTTCAAATCAGACCTATACTGCACAAGCACCTTCAAAATTGTCAAATCGGACCTATACTGCACAAGAACCTTCATAATTTTTCAAATCGGACCTATACTGCACAAGCACTTTCAAAATTGTCAAATCGGACTTATACTGCACAAGCACTTTCAAAATTGTCAGATCGGACCTATACTTCACAAGCACCTTAAAAATTGTCAGATCGGACCAATACTCCACAAGCACCTTCACAATTTTTCAAATCTGACCCATACTGTGCAAGCACCTTCAAAATTTTTCAAATCTGACCCATACTGCAAAAGCACCTTCAAAATTGTCATATTACTTTAACATGAATTCCTTAGTGTAGTATCAGTCTCAGCATTAAATTGACTTTAATCCTCATTATTCTTAACTCAGGATTATATAAAAAAACATCCCCTCCCAATACTAAGAATGGCTTTATAAATAATAATGATTTTATTTCAGATGTGATTTTTGAAATAGGACATTTTGTCTCAATGTAGTACATGAAAATAAATATAAATTATGCATCTTTTTTTTAATAGAAGATAAGGTTTGATAGACAATAATGCTACATAATATGGTTACTTGTTCTTTTGGCTAAGATCAACGTGTAGTATCTGTTTTTCGAATTCAAGTGGTCCTATCTTTTCTCTCACCCCTCCCGGTAAACAGTTAGGATATCATATTGTTACTAATACAAAAAAAGAAAATGGTCGTATGTTTTGTTTTGTTAACATGCCGAATCATTCTTTACGCGATTTTTGAAATGTTACAAATAAGTACTCAGCATGCAGATTCATTCACTTGATTTTTGGAATGAGAAGTTCAGCGATGTGATTTTTGGAATATGACGTCTTGTCTCGATAATAAATAATAAACGATAAATATAAATTATGCATCTTTTTTTAATAGAAGATAAGGTTCGGTAGACAATCACGCTACATAATACGGTTACTTGGTCTTTTGGCTAAGATCAAAGTGTAGTATCTGTTCTTAGAATTCCAGCTGTCCTATCCTTCGGCTTCCTCCTTCTAAATAGAATTAGGTCATAATGTTACTAATATTAGAAAGAAAATGGCCGTTTTTTTTTTTTTTTGTTGTGAAAACATAGGCATTGGTCGTCTCATACTAAATATTTTTAAGCATACTTCTTTTTTAGCTTATCATTTTTGCTTATTATTTTTCGTTTAAGTCTCGTGTCTAACTATTTTTAACCTGCTAATAACTTTGGTAACGTTTTCATAACATGTAAGTTAATGGCATCAGATCACGACATTACTCAGCGTTTTTTCAAATACGTATCAATATCATTAGATTATTACTTTATTACTACATAAATACATAGGAAAAACGAAAAAAATGTGGAAAAAAAACGAAGCCTTCAGGACGCACAGTTGGAAAATTGACGTGACAGCGATAAGTATTCAGCAGTTACGATTTTGTGCGGGACAGTTTTGAATGAGGTTAATACATCGGTTTGTTTGTTTTTAAAAACCCGCTCCATGTTTATTAGGAGGAGCGAGATGAAAGCTACAGTCTGATATGACGAAGTCGACATTGAACAAACGTTACTTAGTTCTCTTGAGACAACTGGCTTTCGGCCTGTGATTAGAGTCGAGTTTCGCTTTTTTTTATACCGAAAACCGAATGTAACGCGTGCCGATGCGGGAAATGTGGAATAATTAACGTTTGAAAGTCAATAAAATTAAATAGACAGGCGAGCTCCGTGGATAACTCTGAGATATTACAATTTATAGATGATATAAAAAGTTTTAAGAAGTTGTGAACCGAGCAAGCGTTTCTTTGAAAGAAGCCTTTTGTGGACATCGAGGAAAAGCGTACATACATACACACATACATTTTCGCTTTTATATATATATAGACTAGCGGGGGATACTCGGCGATGCTGTTTGGAGGTGTGTGTGGTGTTAAATAAAAAAAGAACCCGGGGGGGGGGGGCGGAAGCCCTGAGGCGAAGTTTGAAAATAAAATCGGCCAGCCAGAATGAGTTAGTGAAAGATGTTTGAATTTATTTAAGAACCAAATTGACAGGTGCGCGGCCGGAAGTCGTCGAGCGTTACGACGACGATGTAGGTTTGTTATAAACGAACTAAAAAAAGAAAACAACGTTAACACTAAGCGGGAAAACACAACAAAAAAAACTAACGTAAGGCAAACGAACAATGAAAACAGAAAAACGAACACGTGAAAAATGGCTTAAATAAGCCTGTTTCGATATTAAAATTTAAAAAATGGAAAAAAAATCAAAACCATCTCACACCACGATTCGAACTCAAAACGTTTAGATAACAAACCAACGCACTAACCAACTGATCTAACGTGACGTACATGAAATTTGTTCGGTTTTTCAACTATTTAAAGTAAATCAGGTCACGACGTCATCTGACGCATGCATAGAATCGGTCATTGTTAGAAGAGGACCGTTTTTGTTGCCCTCCCCCTGTCGAAAATTGTCGATTTTGGAGTGAAAAAGTTGACGTCTTTGGCCAATTTTTCAATATTTTTCGAGCAAAGGATGGAGCTTCGATGTGATACCGAGTTTGTGAATTTTTGTCGCGTCTGTCGAAAGTTTTTAGCAGACATCCAAACATACATACAAACATACATACATTTTCGCTTTTATATATATACTAGCAAAAGTACCTGTCGTTGACTGGGTTCAAAAACAGCCTACAGAAAATGGACTCTGATTTATGAAAGTACTAGCGGGGGGTACCCGGCGATGCCCGGGTGTCCTGAGGTAAATCAAAACTCCGGGAGGGGGGGGGATTAAATAAAAAAAAAAATGTTTTGGTAGGTAAGTATGAGAATCGAACCCGTACCCTTGAGTTGGAAATTAATGTGTGAAAAACAAAAAAAACGGGCGACGTTACCCATTAGGCCACCGCGACATACATACAGCATACACAAGTTTGAATTTATTTATTGAACTATAAAAACAGGCGTGCGCAATAAAAGTTAACTCTGCTGCTTCCATTTGACCTAATTAAGAAGGTCAAATAGAAGTCACGCAAACCCAAATTTGACTGTTTCTTTCCTCCAACAGATGTTGGGGAGAGGAAAGCAGCTCCCAATTGTCCAGACTGATATACAAGATTGATCAAAGCTGATTGCTTCTGGACGTTTTTCCCGGCGCAATGCCGAGAAGACGTCGCTTGAGTTTAGTTTCACATATTTATACTAAAAAGCCCAATCAACATGCGAGAAGCCAAAATAGCAATAATTTTGTAAAAGTCGACGTAAATAAATCTATAAGCTACATGCGTTCCCAAATCCTACATATTTTTATCTAGGACCGATATACACAGTTTTAAGCGATAGTAACGACTCCGGGAGTGTGTGCTCGAAAAGCCTTTTGAAGACATACACGAAATGGTCACACACATTTTGCCTTTTATATATATATATAGATAGATATATAGACTAGCGGAGGGTACCCGGCATTGCCCAGGTGTTTGGAGGTGTGTGTGGTTTTGGGTAAATCAAAACTGTGGGGGTGGGGTAAAAATAAAAAAAAAAAAGATTTGGTAGGTAAGTATGAGGATCGAACCCAAACCCTTGCACCAAAATTGGAAATTAAAGTGTGAAAAAAAAATGTGCGACGTTAACCATTGGGCCCCCGCGAAATACTAATGGAAACACGTTTATAATTTAGTTAACTATTTAGAATTGGCAGTTGCACATTTTGATGACTTAATGAGGTCAACTTTGACTGCGGGGTAGTATTTCATTTACTGTGGGAACGCTTTTTTTATTTTTATTTTCCCAAGATGTTGGGGGGAGGGAACCAGGTCCCGATAAAAAGGGGATTGTCCAAATTGAATTTACACATTGATCAAATCTGATTGTTTTCGGACATTTCCGGCAATCGTGACAGGAAAAATACAGCCAGAATTAGTGTCGCTATGCGGCGAGTGAAAAATGTTGAATATTTATCTTCCCAAAGTCAAGCAAATTAAATAGACAGGCGACCTCTGTTGTTAACTCATACATATTATGATTTATATGTTGTTAACTCATAGATATTATGATTTATATGTTGTTAACTCATAGATATTATGATTTATATGTTGTTAACTCATAGATATTATGATTTATATGTTGTTAACTCATAGATATTATGATTTATATGTTGTTAACTCATAGATATTATGATTTATATGTTGTTAACTCATAGATATTATGATTTATATGTTGTTAACTAATAGATATTATGATTTATATGTTGTTAACTCATAGATATTATGATTTATATGTTGTTAACTCATAGATATTATGATTTATATGTTGTTAACTCATAGATATTATGATTTATATGTTGTTAACTCATAGATATTATGATTTATATGTTGTTAACTCATAGATATTATGATTTATATGTTGTTAGCTCATAGATATTATGATTTATATGTTGTTAACTCATACATATTATGATTTATATGTTGTTAACTCATACATATTATGATTTATATGTTGTTAACTCATACATATTATGATTTATATGTTGTTAACTCATAGATATTATGATTTATATGTTGTTAGCTCATAGATATTATGATTTATATGTTGTTAACTCATACATATTATGATTTATGTTGTTAACTCATACATATTATGATTTATATGTTGTTAACTCATAGATATTATGATTTATATGTTGTTAACTCATAGATATTATGATTTATATGTTGTTAACTCATAGATATTATGATTTATATGTTGTTAGCTCATAGATATTATGATTTATATGTTGTTAGCTCATAGATATTATGATTTATGTTGTTAGCTCATAGATATTATGATTTATATGTTAACTCATAGATATTATGATTTATATGTTGTTAGCTCATAGATATTATGATTTATATGTTGTTAGCTCATAGATATTATGATTTATATGTTGTTAGCTCATAGATATTATGATTTATATGTTGTTAGCTCATAGATATTATGATTTATATGTTGTTAGCTCATAGATATTATGATTTATATGTTGTTAGCTCATAGATATTATGATTTATATGTTGTTAGCTCATAGATATTATGATTTATATGTTGTTAGCTCATAGATATTATGATTTATATGTTGTTAACTCATAGATATTATGATTTATATGTTAACTCATAGATATTATGATTTATATGTTGTTAACTCATAGATATTATGATGTATATGTTGTTAACTCATAGATATTATGATTTATATGTTAACTCATAGATATTATGATTTATATGTTAACTCATAGATATTATGATTTATATGTTAGCTCATAGATATTATGATTTATATGTTGTTAGCTCATAGATATTATGATTAGTGTTGGGACGATTCCTAATTTTTATACGATTCCGATTCCAGGAAAATATTGATTAACGATTCCGATGCCAAGTACGATTCCGATTCCGATTCCTAGGGAATTTATTGTTTTGAAATATACCAGGTAGTTTTATACTTATGGTCGGTAGTTCCCAAATATGTTCCCTAACTTTGGAAGAGATATTTTATGTCTACACCGTCGTGTTTTGGATTAAATAAAATTATTATATAGCAAACTAAACGGAAAAATTACCAAAATTTATTCTAGAGAAAATTTATTTTACTTAATTGGAATACAGAAAAAAAAAACTCAAAGAAAATAGAATTTATCCTTCAGAGAAAAAACAAATAAAATAGAATTTATATAACAGAACAAAAACAAGAAAATTAGAGAATAAATACACACGATTCATTATTTTGGTCTTCATAATTAACAGATTTAATGAATTAAATAAAAAAATATAGCGGAAGAGAAAGAAAATATATACTAATTAAATATAAAAAAAATAAATATTTAATTTAATAATTTATAAATGAACGTGCGTAATGAAAAAAAAAACAATATACCACGTGACATGGCGCCGTAGATACAAAATAACCGGGTTTGTATTACTGTACACATAGATTTGAAAAAGTTGTCAAAAAACAAATATATAACAAACAAATATTATCAAAGGCAAGATAAGTTACTTTTCTACCAAACTGGATACATTTTTTTTGTTTTTATTCAATGTAACATGTTTATTCAGCTCAAAAAACATGTAGTGTTTACCGATGTATTGGAAAATTCAAAATGGCGCCCGACACTCTCTTTAACATGGTAAGTTCGGGAAAAGGTGTTATAAATAATAAACTAGACAAAATACTATTAAAAAAAAACACCGAATGTATATCAAAATATGTCACGGTAACATATATTGAGCGAGTTTCTAGCAGTATTTTGTATAGTTTATTATTTATAACATCTTTTCCCAAACTTACCGTGTTAAAGAGAGTGTCGGGCGCCATTTTGAATTTTCCAATACATCGGTAAACAATGTATGCTTTTCGAGCTGAATAAACATGTTACATTGAATAAAAACCCGAAAAATATATCCAGTTAGGTAGAAAAATAACTTCTCTTGCCTTTGATAACATTTATTTGTTATATATTTGTTTTTTGACAACTTTTTCGAATCTATGTGTACAGTAATACAAACCCAACTATAAGTCCTTAGTAAAATTCTATTTATAAATACTTTTTAAAATGAAATTATTTAATTAATCGTAAATATTATTTAGACATAAAAATTAACTGATTACAAAACCTTTTAAAAATATATATATTAATTTCTTTTTCGTTCGGCAAAGAACTGCGCAACACACTTTTAATTTTCAATTTAAAATTCTAGAAAAAAGATTATATTATTCTGCTTTTAATATAATCAAATTCAGGGTTTTATCTTTCTGGAGAAAAAAAAATAATGGATTTTATTTCAATGAAATAAAAAAAAAAAAAACTTGACTGAATTGAATTAATTACCCTTAAATTAACGAAGGGGTTATTTAATAACTTTAGGTTTGGAAGAGATAGGTATGGGGTCGATTTTTTTGAAACTTCAAAAGAAACCGACTACTGTCAAAACTTTGCGAAATGATACGTGATCAATTTCATTTTAGAGATATTTCTTTCAAAAGCCTTCTTTAAAAAAAAGAAAAAAAAAGTACATTGTTCTATCAAACCTTTTACTGTTTAAATAATTTGACTTTGCTCGTTTTATTTTAAGAAAATATAAGTTGAAAAAGCATTTTCATTCAGTATTAGAAGATTTGTCAGTAAAAAAAAACAATCGCCAAAAAGATAAACGTTTTATTTTTACTCGCAATGTAGAGCCCTGCATACTTCTTTTCAAGTTAACTCTTTTGTAGTTTTGATTACAATAGATCTGAATGAATGAACCTTGTAAGGGAGGGGTACTAAGCATTGCCCTGTTAATAATGAATTTCTTTGGTTTCTTTTTATTTCTCTCTTGCGGTTAGAAATATCAGGAATTTTTTTTCTTTTTTTCAACATCAGACTAAAAGAATCGTAATGAAGGAATCGGAAAATTAAGGTATTTTTTAACGATGCGATTCCGATTCCGATACCTCCCAAAATACACGATTCTTACGATTAACGATTCCGATTCCGATTAATCGTCCCACCACTAATTATGATTTATATGTTGTTAACTCATAGATATTATGATTTATATGTGATATAAAAGGTTTTAAGAAGTTGTGAGCTGACTAACCGCTTCTCGGAAAAAACCCTTTCTTGGACATACACAAAAAGCGAACATACATACACACACATACACACATTTTCGCTTTTATATACATATAGATTAGCAGGGCTACTCGGCGTTGCTCGGTGCTGTATAAACAATGAGAAAATTGAATTTGGATTTGTAATATATTATTCTTATGAGAGAGGAATTTTGTATGTTTGTATCATTTGCTATTTCAAACAAAAGAATATTTTACCTACATAAGACGGGTATTACACATATGAAATAATTGTATCTTACCTAGGGTAGGTCATTTATAGCATGCATATGAAAGGACGGGATATATACAACACATTTATCTCATCAAATCCCAAGCGATGCCAGGTATTTTACTAATATATATTCTTGCCTATTTCATTCAATCCCGAGCTACGCTGGGTGTTTTGCTAGTATATATCTCAATCAATCTCATTAAATCCTGGGTGAGGCTAGATATTCTGTTAGTATATATTTCAATAAATCTAATTCAATCCAAGGCAATGCCAAGTATTCTGCTAGTATATATTTGCATCTATCTCATTACATCCCAGGTGACCGTGTATTCTGCTTGCATACATTTGTATGTATCTCATTGAATCTAGGGTGACTCCGTGTAATCTGTAAGTATATATGTGGACGTATCTCGTTAAATCCCATAATTCTTGGATTGTTACAAATTTCGACAATTTAACCCACATTATCGCTCACCTGTCTAAAATAACTTTGAGACATTGTCTTGGCTGGTTTTTCATTACAAACACATCATCCAAATAGCTCACATTTCATCATTTTTTATAATTTTTGTATATGTTACTAATTTCAACAACCATGTCACATGATTTAACTTACATTATCGCTGCCACTCTTACTAAAAAGACTTTTCATGAGTAAATCCACATTATCGCCCCTTTCTATCACTAAAATAATAACTTTTAGACATTGTATGGCTGGTTATTCTAATGAAACCCACCGAAGAAGTAACTCACATTATATCATTTTTCATAATTCTTTGAAATGTTACTAATTTCGACACTTATTTTTAATGAAGTAACCAAAATAATCGCGACCTCTTACAAAAATAATAACTTCCATGCATTGTCTGGTCTGTCTACTTCATTACGATTACACCAATCAAATAACTCACATTTCCTCATTTTTCATAATTCTTGGATATGTTACTAATTTCGATAATAATTTTTCATGAGTTAATCCACATTATTGACACCTCCTATCACTAAAATAACTTTCAGACATTGTATGGCTGTTTTTTTTTTCATTACAAACGCACCTATCAAGTTACTCACATTTGACCATTTTTCATAATTCTTGGATATGTTACTAATTTCGACAATTATTTTTAATGAAGTAACCCAAATAATCGCCCCCCCCTCTTTAACCGACACGATCCCCTTCCTCTTACAAAAATAACAACTTTGATACATCTTCTAGCCTGTCTATTTCATTACGAACACACCAATCAAATAACTCACATTTAATCATTTTTCATAATTCTTGGATATGTTACTAATTTCGACAATCATTGTTTATGATTTAACCCACATAATCGACTCCCTCTTACTAAAATACTAACTTTGAGACAATATCTGGTCTGTTTATTTCATTATAAACACACCAATCCAATAACTTACATTTAATAACTTTTCATAATTCTTGGATATGTTACTAATTTCGACAATCGTTTTTCATGATTTAACCCACATGACCCCCTCTCCTCTTGCTAAAATAATAACTTTGAGACATTGTCTCTGGTTATTTCATGATAAACACACCAATCAAATAACTCACATTTTATCGTTTTTCATAATTCTTGGATATGTTACTAATTTCGACAATCATTTTCCATGATTTAACACACATAATCGCCCCTCTCTTACTAAAATAACAACCGTGTGACATTGTCTAGGGTGGCTATTTCATTACAAACATACACATCAAATAACTAACATTTCATCATTTTTCATAATTCTTGGATATGTTACTAATTTCGACAATCATATTTCATGAGTTAACCCACATAATTCCCTTCTTACTATAATAATACATTTGAGGCATTGTCT
Source organism: Euprymna scolopes (assembly GCF_053919585.1). Lineage (NCBI taxonomy): Eukaryota > Metazoa > Mollusca > Cephalopoda > Sepiida > Sepiolidae > Euprymna > Euprymna scolopes. The sequence continues at coordinate 80,503,234 of NC_136501.1, forward strand.
GTGCTGGTAATTTCATTACAAACACACCACTCACATAACTCACATTTCATCCTTTTTCACTTTTCTTGGATATGTTACTAATTTCTACAATCATTTTTAATGATGTAACCCATATGATCGACCCTCTCTTACTAAAATATTAACTTTAAGACTATATCTGGGCTGGCTGGTCATTTTATTATAAACACACCAATCCAATAACTTACATTTAATCACTTTTCATAATTCTTGGATATGTTACTAATTTCGACAATCGTTTTATATAATTTAACCCACATAATATTCTTTCCTTTTGCTAAAAGAATTACTTTGTGACATTGTCTGGCATGTTATTTCATGATATTATGCTAGTACAAATATCCAGCTATGAAGCCATATCCAAGAACGTTCACTGGCATATTACAATGATTGCATATTAATCTAATGGTATTCGACAATGAGGCTACATCCAAGGGACACCACTTGCGTAATCTAATGATAGTCGACAACAAAGTTACATCAAAGGCAGGTCACTCGCATATTATAACAATGATCGTATATTAATCTACTGGTATTCAACAATAAAGCTACATCCAATGGAGGTCACTTGCATATTATAACAATGATTGTATATTATTCTAATGGAATTCGACAATAAAGCTACACTCAATGGAGGTCACTTACATATTATGACAATAATTGTATATTAATCTAATGGTATTTGAGAATGAAGCTACATCCAAGGGAGGTCACTTGCATATTACACCAATGATTTTATATTATTCTAATGGCATTTGACAAAGATGCTATATCCAAGGGAGGTCACTTACATATTATGGCAATGATGGTATATTATTCTAATGGTATTTAACAGTAAAGCTACACCCAAGGGAGGGTGCTTACATATTATTACAATGATTGTATGTTAATCTAATGGAATTCGACAATGAGGCTACACCCAAGGGAGTTCACTCGCATATTATAACAATGATTGTATATTAATCTAATAGAATTTGACAATGTAGCTACATCCAAGGGAGGTCACTTACATATTATGAGAATGATTGTATATTAATCTAATGGTATTTTACAACGAAGCTACATCCAAGGGAGGTCACTTGCATATTATGAGAATTATTGTATATAATTCTAATGGTATTTGACAATGAAGCTACATGCAAGGGAGGTCACTCGCATATTGTAACAATGATTGTATATTAATCTAATTGCATATTATAATGATGATTGTATATTAATCTAATGGTATTCAAGAATGAAGCTACATCCAAGGGAGGTAACTTAGATATTATGACAATGATTGCATATTAATCCAATGGTATTTAACAATGAAGCTACACCCAAGGGAGGTCACTTGCATATTATACCAATTATGGTTTATTAGTCTTATGGTATACAACAATGACGCTACATCCAAGGGAGGTCACTTGCATATCATGACAATGATTGTATATTAATCTAATGGAATTCGACAATGATGCTACATCCAAGGGAGGTCACTCGCATATTGTAACAATGATTGTATATTAATCTAATGGAATTCGACAATGAAGCTACACTCAAGGAGGTCACTTGCATATAATAACAATGATTGTATATTAATTTAATGGAATTGAACAATGACGCTACATCCAAGGAAGGTCACTTGCATATTATAGCAATGATTGCATATTAATCTAAATGAATTCAACAATGAAGCTACATCCAAGGGAGGTCACTTGCATATTATAACATATATACTGCGCAAGCACCTAAATTTTTCAAATCGGACCTATACTGCTTAAGCACCTTCAAAATTATCAAATGCGACCTATACTGCATAATCACCTTCAAAACTGTTGAATCCAACCTATACTTCACCTATGTCATACAATCCCAAGCAACGCTTGGTATTCTGTTAGTACACATCCACCATGAATTTTATCTAATCCCAGGCTGTGATGTTTGGAATATGACATCTTGCCTTAATTTAATATACGAAAAATATATAATACGCATCTTTTTTTTTTTTTTACTTGGTCTTTTGGCTAAGATCAAAGTGTAGTATCTGTTCTTAGAATTAAAGCGATTTCACCTTAGGAAACATTCAATGTTTTTTTTTTGTTTTCTTTTTTACATAGGCATCACCACATTATCAAGGCCAAGAGACCACTCAAGGATAAGGGGTAAAGAGTGTACAGTAGAAATTGGACAATATAGTAATCATTAGTAATGAAAATTCGGTAAATTTGATAACTTATATGGAACGGCTCATCAAGAACTTATTTACGTTAGACTTGAAGACAACCATATTGTAGTCAGCCGGAAAGCAGGAAAACGGAAGACAATTCCACAGGCGTGCAGTTCTAAGAAAGAAGCTTTGTTCATGGAATCTACGTTTAGGTTTAGGCACAGATAAAGAGTGGGGGGAATTATTGATAGTGTTTACAGCTAGACGAGTGTTTCTTGTGAAAGTTTGGTGAGGGGGGACCATAGACTGAAGCTCAGTCGAACACTTTCCATGAAAATAACGATAAAGCAGAGACAAACTCGCAACATCTCTTTTGTGAGATAGAGGTTGCAGGGAAGAGAAAAGGACATCTCCTACGAGGCTACGGTCTATTTTGAACTCTATCAAGGCAGGACGTCCTTTCTAGCAGCTCCTGCCCAGATGTGGCAACAGTATTCCATCCTTGGACGTACCTGGCTCTTATATAGATAGAGAATTGCATCAGCAGTGAGATATCTACCGGATTGATAGAAAGATCCCACCATTTTTCCAGCGGCCTTGGCAACAGATTTGATGTACATGTTCCATTTAAGATCAGGAGTAATGGTCAAGCCCAGAAGCTTGTCAAAACTTGAGGCCTCCTGAAGACGAGAGCCATTCATTTCAATTGATGCCAGATGTGGATCAGAATGTTGATGTAAAAAGAGAAGCTTGGTTTTAGATGCATTAAAAGTAACCAGCCACTCCTTTCCCCATTGTACTACGTGCTCAAGATCAGAGGAGAGAGAATTGGAGAGAACTTGGTCGTTTACTGTCTTAGATGTGCTACCATAAATGGTAGTGTCGTCGGCATAAATGTCTACAAATGATGTAAGGATGTGATTTGGAAGATCATTAATGTAGATCAGGAAAAGAGTTGGGCCCAGGATGGACCCCTGAGGGACACCGGCATTAATACTATGAGCTTCTGATTTTTGCCCCTCAACTACTACTCTTATGAACCTATCAGAAAGAAATGATTTAATAATTGAGAAGACATTTCCAGCTATACCATAGCTAGAGATCTTATGAAGTAAACCTTTATGCCATACCCTATCAAAGGCCTTTGATATGTCAAGAGCAATTGCCCTAGAAAGGTTGCCTCCATCGAGAGATTTGCTAATCCTATGAGATATAATTGTAAGCACATCTGCTGTAGATCTAGCAGAACGGAAACCATATTGAGTGTCACTAAGAAGGTTATTTTTGTTGAGATGGTTGATTACTTCTGTATTTAACACAGATTCCAGCAACTTACTCATGACGCACAGGAGACTTATTAGCCTGTACTGAGAGGGGGATGAGTGATCACCTGAATTCTTAAATACAGGGCATACTGATGAAATTTTCCAGGGAGATGGGAAACTATTCTCCTTAAGACAACGTTTAAACAGTTTTGTAAGTATGGGCGCTAGTTCAGGTTGAAGTTCTTAGTCTTTTTTTTCTCATCAAATCTTTCTTGGAGTACAAATATTAGGTCCATTACTCTTTCTGCTTCTCATAAAATCATTTCTCTCTATTGTTCTAAACAATTTCTCACACCTGAGGCTAATCTCTATCTCTACAAATCTAATATCAGAACATGTATTAACATAACTTTGGGATAGTGAATCTGTCCTAGAACTGCAGGTTTGTGGAACTCTCTTTGTGCTTACTTACTTAATGTTCCCCCTACATTAACTTTGGTCTTTTCAAGATAAAGGCGTCTCCTGTTTTTGCGATAATCATCTTTCGTTCTTATTAGTTCCTTACATTAAGTGGCTTCATGTTTTGGAGCAGTTTCCATAAAAAATTCTTTTATTACAAAGTGATCAGAAAGTCCTTGTGCATCTAATGTTTTATGAATATAGATGGTAAAATATGGAGAAAGCATTTGATTCAATATTAAACATTAAATGTAACATGTTACTTGATGTTATTTTTACATTTGATGCTGAAAATGATGAACCTCTGTCTCAAGACATTTTGTGATGTGTGTAATTTTTTGAAAATAGTTTTCAACACCAAAGTGCTATCATCTTGTTAATTTGTGATGGTTTCTTTAAACTCATTCATTGTGTGGGGATTATTGCAATAAATGTTGTTTTTCGTAGCTCTCAATCAGTAAAAGTCGAAGGGTGAAAGATCAGGAATTCTTGGTGTTTTTAGGTATATTGATGTTTTGCAAAAATTGTATAGCAGTATGCAGTAGCATAATTTTGCAGAAAGTAACCAATTCTTTTTGCTAAGCAGAAAATGTTAATGGTTGCACAATCTCATTGGCAGAATTCTGTCAGTAAAACAAATTGGGCAACAGTTTTTAAATGCGGATTGTGCACCAAACTGTAATTTTTTAAACTCAAACAATCACATTACTTATGAACATAAAATATTTATTTAAAAAAGAATTTTTTTTCAATGTCTGTGACATCCGTAACATGCAGATGATATAAAAACGATGTTAAAAACATTTTTGACATTTTTTTTTTTTTTTTCACAAAGGCGTCACCACTAAATTTTTAGATAAAATACTAATTTCACATATGAATTTAATGAAGTTAAAACATAGCAGTCAAAAATCAGTATAAAAATGTTTGTAAATTAACCTCGTTTGTTACCCACCCCTCCAAAAAATTCAGCTGTTGCTTAGACGATTATGTGCGAATACCTTGAATTTAGAGCTGACAATCAATTTCGCATATGAATTTAATTACAAAAATGAGTATCCTATGTTATGTTAAATTGAGATATGTCATCCTATATATCCTATGTTATGTTAAATTGAGATATGTCATCCTATATATCCTATGTTATGTTAAATTGAGATATGTCATCCTATATATCCTATGTTATGTTAAATTGAGATATGTCATCCTATATATCCTATGTTATGTTAAATTGAGATATGTCATCCTATATATCCTATGTTATGTTAAATTGAGATATGTCAGGTTGGGAAGTTCATCTTGATTTCAAACTTTTTTGCTATTGGCCACTCACATCTCTGATGATAGATTCCATTCCTTTTTTTTAAATTAAAAAGTATTTAATATCATTGAGTTTTTAAAAAACTAAATAGAGAAAGAAAATAAATCACACATTTTAGTGTGCCTGTTTTACTTTTTCAAAAAATTATAAAAAAAACTATATTTCAACCAAATATAAAATTCTCTGATATTTTTAATATTCGTCATAACAATTTGTTGAAAGTTATGATGCTTAAGTTGAAAAATATGGAGTAAATCAATAATAAAAAAAAATCCTCCTCGTTGAATTAAAAAAAATGTACATCTTTTATTTTATTATAAGTTATGTTTGATAGAGAGGGAGGGAAGTTTTAAATAGCTACAGCATTTCAAATGGGTTAATATTTTATCCACTTTTTAAAAGTGGGAAAAAATGTATGTAGTTCTTAGAATAATTTTTTCAATGTGCGAAGTACATAGCATTTCTTTAGTAAGGTTTAGTAATTTAGTGTGAGTGAGAGAGAAATGTGGAATAATTGTGTTTTTTGGGTTTTTTTTAGCATTTCTTCTTTCCTTTTTTAATTAACGGTTCCCATATCGTTAATTATAAATAATAGATAATATATACAAGTAATAAGTAAAAACATCATTTTATATATGTATTTATTTATTTATTTTTATATATATATATATATATATATATATATATATATATATATATATATATATACATATTGCAGTAATATATGGTAATAATTAGTAATCAATAATGATATTTACAACTAGAAATAAAAATAGATTTAAGGCTCCTAAAATTTGTATTAGAATTGTCCGCAAGGATCCGTAGTGCAGTGGTTAGAGTACTTGGAAAAATCAATTGTAAAAAGTGATATTCTCTTGAAGGTTGAAGGTTCAGTCCTCAGTGTGGGCAACCAAAAAATACATGGATGACAGAACAAGAGCATGGTACCCCGTGAAATAAATGAAGGGTTACACTCAAAATTCTGTCCAAATTCTTGAGTTTGACAAACATTCCTCAAATTGGACAAGGTACACCTGAAGAAGGTCGAGGGTTATATCGACTGAAACGTTATAGAAAATGACACTCAAGATGAGAACAGTAGTCTGATGAATCCAAATAATACGAATTCCTTTTTTATTGAGTTTAAAATATGTACTATTATTATTTTTTATTTTTATTTTATTTTATTTTTTTGAAAATTTACATTTAAACTTTTCTGAAAATTATCAAATAAACATTTAAAGGAAACTTGATTAAGCCAAACAATATTTTGCCAAGATTCATTTCATTTTTGAACTAAGAGATTAGAAAAATTGACAAAATTAAGATTTCACCAACTGATAAAAGAGCATACATCTGTTTACTTTTCAAAATAAAAAATATTTTAAAAGGAGAAAACATTTTACAGGTTTATAAATTTAGATATAATTTCTATTTTATCTGCTTTTTGGCAATATTTTCTATTTAGTAAATTTCAAAATATAAAAAATTAATTTTGTTTCAAATAGAATGAAATTCCAAAGTGATAGCAACCAAATACAAATAAAGCATAAATCAGTAGTAAATTGATCACATACGTATAAGTATAAATGGTATGTGACAGACAAATCATGGTACAATACATTGACTTGGTACATATGGTGTTTAAGCATCTCTACTGTTGACTTACAGAGAGATTAGTTTTTGGGAAGTAGTCGTATGACTTTCTTAGGGATGGCAGTATTACTAAAATAAACATTAAATATATAATTTTTTTAATTAACTTGGAACCTGTGTCTTGACATCACACAGAAAAATTGAGGAAACCAAGAAACTACTGCTCCCATCCCTAATTCCTATTTTATTATTTTTATTAAATTTTTTTCCAGAATTATCTGAAATCCAAACAATCATTGTAATTAAAAATGATAGAAACAAAATAATTGTCCTTTTAATTAATGAATGAAGATTATAAAATATTTGGGATTTGTTTTTAGTGATTATTCAATAAAAAGCATTCTTTACTCATATTGTTAATGTAAAATGCATGTGAACATTCACGAGTTTTAACTGGTAAAAAGAGTACATGGCAGGAAGAGGAATTACAAGTGAGTCCATCTATGATTTTAGTAATCAGCACAAAATGATTAGACAAAATAGAAAATGTTTTAAACTTATTAAGGAAAAAAATTAGAATACTATCTGTTGTATTTTACTAGATAAATATTTCATGAAATTTTGTTTATTAATCTATTTTGATCAATGAAATTGGAAAAATCTAACTGTAAACCATTTTTGCTTTTCGGTTTTAGGTCTACCTTCATGCAATGGTAAGAGATGCTCATGGTAGAAAGATGAGCAAGTCTCTCGGAAATGTTGTTGATCCTTTAGATGTGATTTGTGGAATTTCCCTTGAGGTAATCTTTAAAATTCGTTTTCTCATTTATCGTTAAATTTTTCTATGATATTTATATTGTTTTTACCAAAAAATGATTTCACGTTTTACCCAGAAAAGTAATTCTACAAAGTGTGAGTGGGAACCCATAGCATAAAAATATCTACTATTAAACTTAAGTTTCCGTGGGATTAGTTATGAAGCTTTTATTTAACATCCCCCAGTTCCTGACTTGATCTATAAATTTTCCTGTAAGCCATTTTGTTTATGTATCAGTTTAAAGCTGAAAAATGTGATATTTCATTTTATCAAGAATACCAATGCATGCACAGAAAATTTTAATTCTCTGTTGCCAAAACAAAAAGCTATATAAAACATGCATTACTGTCAAAGCAAAACAATATGTTGAAAATAAGAAACAATAAAGCGTATGCTGTATTTTCATGGACATCGGCAATATTACATACCTTATGTGCTTCAAGAAGTCATATCTTTTTTATTTGTTGGTCAATTTTTAAAAGAATTACATTGATGAAAAGAGAATAAAATAAGCATTCCAATGATGTTAATTTATTTTTCTTTTATGCGTTCAATATTTTATGCTCAAAGTTAAAATTTGTTCAAAGCCAAAAATTAAAGCTAAATAAAATTTTTATCCGTTCTGCATGAAATTAAGCAAATCTATTGTTTCCCATGTTTTATTCTTCGATAGTTTCTATATTGATTCCTTACATTTCCAGGCATATTATCCTGATAATTCTCTCCCGTTAATATAGAATTATAACAGCTAAAAATAAGTCTATTTCACCTCGCTTAAATAAGAAACCATGACCATAGCAAGAGAAGATTAGTTAAAAAAAAAACCCAAAAAAAACAAAGCTAAATTATGCTCATTTAGTTAGAAGACAGTAGAACTTTAAGTACGATACTTAATATCTTGAAAACCATCTGGAACCCCGACGCATAACTTACCTTTTCTAATATGACTGCCCGGTATAACTTGTGAATTTACTAGGCAACCCTATGTTGCAGTGAATGACTGTAAAGAGTCTCTTTTTTTTTCCTCTCTCTTCTTTTTTCTCCTTAACACATTGTGTAAACCCTGGATCAGATGAAATATGCGAGAATTACTCGAGTCGGGATTACTAGAATCAACGAACCCCAACACCCCTATGTATATTTCTTCCTCATTAACAAAATTTTGTATGCATATTACCTATACTCATTATTCTAGCCCAGACTATTTTCAAAACTGATGCTAATGCACTTAAATCTTATTTTTTCAATCTTTATCCCCTAAAGCTGAAACTCGTCATCCCTTCCTTGTACGGGCAAAACATTGCTTCCCTTTTATTACATTCCAAGTAAACTAGCGAAAAAAAAGTCTATGTAAAACAAATTCCAGAATTCATCACAAACCTGGATTTATTTTTCTTAAATTAGAAGATCGGGCTCATCTATGTAATATACTAAATGTCTACAATCACTACAAAATCGCTTGTATTGAAAGTGTAGCTTCCTTGCTATCTATAGCAAACCACGGAACTTAGTTTGCCTTACTTTCAATTATCTTTGTACCTGAAATATGCAGTGATCTCAGATGTCATTAAAAGTGTCAGAATAGATGCACAATGATTTGTGCCTGACCTAATTGACTGTCTAACTACGAATTCCGCCATGCCATGCCATAGTCTCTCTCATTACGGTACAAACACCCCTCTTCCTTGCTATGCATATCCAATATATCCTTTACCTCCAAGACGACTGCCTTAGTCTGATCTGCATGTTTTATTAAAAAAAAAAAATTTAATAACATTTATTTTTCCTTCTCTAACTAAACTTTACTTTATTATAAATTCTAATAATTAATTCTACTGTATTCTGTAAGCTAATCCTCTCCTAATACCTAACAGTCCACTCTACTTCCCTCGCTGTCACCTACACTTACATTACACATGCTTTGGAGGGGGTTTCTTAGCTTCCAGCCCTTTACCTGCACATGCTGACCGACTGGAAGGCATTATCATTAAACATCTATACATTGCTACTGCTAAAACATGCATTAACTTATTCTTACCCAGATAGATACTCACTAGCCATAGTCTGTACTTAGATTTACATCTATCTACATTACATAACAATAGTTAGTTTTGCAATAAATACAAAAACTGAACCGATATTCTGTAATGCAAAATACAACTTCACGATTTTCAAACGAAAAGCTGAAGATATCTCCATTAGAAGTGGAAACATACTTAATACAACTTCCATATATTCGCATCTGCAGGAAATCTGCCCATATACCTATTTACTCTATTATTCACACTGAACACAACATAGCTTATAATTTTACTTCCAATTATACCTGTACTGTATTGTACACCATATCAGAAATGACGTTACTTGTATCTACATTGAAGATACATCTTAACCCTCCTACCATCTAAAACACCCAGAGTCTGGGCAATCACATTTTTAGTTAATCCCTAATATCAAACCATCCTGTAACGCGTTATCCTATTCCTAAGCCAACATAAAAATAAGGAAAAAGAAAAAAATTTCTAAATTTAATGGAAAAATATTAAACTATATATTAACTCCATCCAACAAACCTGTTGCAAATATAGCTGCTTCCACTGCATGAACTTTTACTCACCCCCTCCTCCAGTAACAATGTAATAGCAATGTCCCTTAATCACTTTGAGGAGTGTAATTTCTCAGTAGACATAACATTTACATACTAACCCAGTAACATTAACTACCCTCGCGGGGTCGCAGAAATACCTGGATTAGGACCCAGGCGCGGAGCAAACCCTCTCGGTGCTAATGGACCCGTAGATCTTCCCAGGTCATCCGTCTAGGAGAAGGAAAACTCTGAAGCTAAACCTAAGGGGAGGGAGGCCTCTCCAGTCTTCCTAGAGCTGGTGACTCAAACAAATTACCGGTCTGCAAACCTAAACTGCTTAAGGAGTAGGTAGGCACTGCTTATCGCCCGGCTTCCATACTCCTTCTTTGCCTATTAGCCAGGCGTAGAGGTAGAATCACAGGGATTCGACAGAAACACTCAGTGGTCGATCTTGTCTCCTGACTAGGGCAATGAGCGCCGTTTTCCCCTCTCTCAACACATCCCACCCCTCTAAACTGGGCGCTTGGGAGAGCATAAATGCCAAAATGACAGTACAGGTAGATTGGGTTGACCATCGTCTGATGGGTTGAGGGTACTGGATTGACAGTTCCTGGCTGCTGTTCCCGACTGGTAGTACAGAGCTCTAATTCTTTGGTAGCGCTTAGAGCAGCTGCTCCATCAACAGTTGAATAATATCGGGATGTTTGCAGTGCCATGTCGCGCATGGAAAAGGGACCCTGCACTCCTCACCGGTGGGCTTTCCTGAGGCCACAATCCTAGTAGATGGAGGGTCAGCTGATGGTCTACTTGTATTGCATGTCTAGTATTCTGCATAACCACTTGTTCCGCACCCCTACCTAAACTGAAACTCTAAAAAAAAAACAAAAAAAAAAACAATGATGACAGTACAATCTAAAATTATGCTTAAACCAGGACAAAACTCAAACAAAACCAAATTGCCTCCTCCCTTGAGGCTTGCATTTACGATCATCCGTGGGCTTAGAACTAATTTAAATGACGTTGAAGCATTTCTCCTAACAAACACCCCAGATATCTTAGCACTAAGTGAGACTAACCTACACTCCTTCATCCCCTCTAACTACTTTAATATGCCCGGATATCTCCCACTCTGCCGTAAGGACTCTGACAGACATATGCACGGGCTTGGAGTCTATATTCGAAATACCCTCCCCTTGACTAGAGAAACAAAACTAAAATCTGATGATCAAGCCTTTATGTGCTTTAGACTTAATATGCAACATAACAGAGTTACTTTTATTTTCTCTACCACTCTCCCTCGACCCAGGACTGTACCCTAATAAACAAAGTCTCTGACAGCATAGATACAGCACTTTCCCTCGACATTAGCGCACAAGTGCATTTATTTGGTGACTGCAATGTCCACCACAACAACTGGCTTGAATTTTCAACTTACACAAACGCAGCTGGTAACACAACACCTAGCTTCCCTATATCTCATTCACTATCACAGACGGTTACGTTTCCAACCCAACCTGACCAGCAAGAACAACACGCATCACTGTTAGATCTGTTTCTGACCACAGTTCCCGACGATTGCGTTACGAATGCTCGCAGCCCACTTGGAAATGCTGATCATGTAGTGATAATAGTTGAAATCACACTAAACTCTAGAGCCAAAATGGAAGAGCCATTACTCAAAACAACAAGATATTATAAAAAGGCTGACTGGGAAGCCATTAGGGATCTCATCAGAGACGCCCCATGGCGAAATATCTTCTCACTTCCTGCTGAACAGTGTGCATATGAGACCATTGAATGGTTCAAAACAACAATTGAAGTACATGTTACCATGCGGAAGTTTTATAGCAAGCCCCACTCTCCCCAATGGTTTACTTCTCCTTGTGCCGCGTGCCATCGTAGTGCAGATTTAACCGACATAAGTCCAGCTCAAACAGACAGAAGTATATAGAAGCCAGAAGTAACTGTAAGAAAGAAATAGCGACAGCTAAGAGAGAATTTACTGAAACCACCAAAAAACGCATCAAAGCACAGAAATTAGGAACCCGTGACTTTTGGAAAATCTACAACAGTGTAGTAAATAATGGGCAATCAACAATTCCCCCACTATCCAACAATCATAAGATTGTTTGCTCAGCAACCGAGAAGGCTAACATGCTTGCCAGTCGGTTCGCCTCCAACTCTACACTGGACCTTGCAAACCACCCCCTCCCTGACTTTCCTTTGCGGACAGACGCCACACTAGACGATCTGGAAATCACTCCATCTCAGGTGCATGCCATCATAAAAAATCTTGACACTTCAAAAGCATGTGGACCTGATCTCATCCCGGCTGTGCTATTAAAAAAGTGCTCCGCCAAAGTAGTGCCGGTTCTCTCCAAACTTTACAACAAATCTTGCTTTCCTGCCTGCTGGAAAACTGCTTCTGTGTTACCAGTTTTCAAGAATTCTGGTGAAAGAACTGACCCAGTAAATTACCGCCTCATTAGCCTCCTCCCACTTTTCGCCAAAATATTTGAGTCCATTATTAACCAAGCTCTAGTCCATCACCTTACAGATGCTAAACTTCTGACCGACCAACAATATGGATTTAGGCAAGCCTGTCCCAAGGCAGACATCCTAAGTGTAATCTCTGAGCGTATATACCATTCACTTGACAAAGCAGGGGAGGGTAGAGCGGTAGCTCTAGATATATCTAAGGCTTTTGACAGGGTATGACATGAAGGTCTTCTCAGGAAAATCAGATCATACGGTATCACTGGAAGAATCTTTAACATAATTAAATCCTTCTTAGATAAGAGAAAAATCAAGGTTGTCATCGATGGTCGTACATCCAAACAATGTGATATAAATGCGGGAGTACCTCAGGGGTCTATCCTGAGACCTCTATTGTTTCTAATATTCATAAATGATCTCCCTGACAAAATTGTCTGCGAGATTGGTATATACGCTGATGACACCACACTCTATAATCGACACGACAGGAAAACAAATGAACACATATCTAGAGAAATGGCAAAAACACTAAAGGATGACCTCCAATCTGTAGTGGAATAGGGACAAAAATGGATGGTCACATTCAATGCATCTAAGACTAAACTTGTTTCCTTCAATAACTATAAGAAACCTTCTCTACCACCAGTAGCAATGACCAAAGACTCCTTATCTGAAAGCACATCCTTTAAACTCCTTGACCTAATGTTCACAAAAAACATGAGTTGGAAAAATTACATTGAAAGCATTGTCAGAAATGCTGGGAAAAAGGTAGGTTCTCTCTACCTTGTAAGAAAGCTACTAACGCCCGAAAGTATCCTGTACCTTTATAAGGCCACCATTCACCCATGTATGGAGTATTGTTGTCATATTTGGGCTGGTGCATCTGCTACTAGTCTCTCACTCCTAGACAAGGTTCAAAAGAGAGTCGCCAACCTAATAGGTCCTGAACCGTCATCTAAGCTTCAGCCTCTGTCCCATCGACGTAATGTAGCATCCCTCTGCCTGTTCTACAAGTATTTCAATGGTGAATGCTCTGACGAACTGCAAGCACTTGTGCCCCCTCGACGTAAATACCCCCGATAAACCCAACAAGCAGCAATATCCCACCCCTTCACAGTAGAGATCCCTAGATGTAAGAGAACCTTCTACTCCAGTAGTTTCATCCCCAGAACCGCTGAACTTTGGAATTCCCTTCAGAGTTCCTGCTTCCCCAACTGTACTGACATGCAGAAGTTCAAGTGTAACGTGAACCGACATCTTGCTGCCCAACTCCCCACATAGTACCCCTGTAGTTTATGTCCCTGATAGTAGCCCCCTACAGCAAAGTGGCAATGTGCCTTGTTTGGGGTGAAATTGCAATTTAAAAAAAGAGAAAAAGATAAAAAATGACGACAAAAAGGGAAACTGTTTTTTCAATGTTTACATTTTATATGTTATGTTTGGATACATATGCGCGGGGTTAAATTTGATTGGATATGGCTGAAATTTTACAGGCTATATAAGCATAGAAGTCCATCTCTACTGGACTTTGATTTATATTTTTACGACCACAGGAAGAAAAGTTACGATAGAGCAAAGTTGAAGAAGAATATTTCAAAATTGATTAGATAAATCCACATATATCATCCATTTTCATATAGATAATAGTTTCAAAATTATTTTCATGTATAATATGTAAATATTTGATAATTATTTATTGTGCGGAAATTTCATTAAAATGTTATCTTTTATAGAAATTCAAATCCGTTTAACAGAAAAATTGCTCACTAAGTGCTAATGCGCTGAACTGACTAAAGTATTCTCTTAAAAATAGAAAACTGTTTTTCTGTTTTCATCTTTTACATAGCTCTTTTCATGCAGGTTGATAAAATAATCTAAAAAGAAAAAATCAACTTGTAATGCTAATAAAAAGGCCATTAGTCAACAAGGGTATAACATTTATTACAATAAACTATATAACTTGGTGTATATTTATAGATTACGTAATCAAACACATAGTTTTCTTAATGCACAAGTTATTAATAAGGAGGTAAAGTATGCACTAAACACAAATGCAAGAACTTACATCTTTCCCATCGCATATTTTCTTTAAGGTGACATGCCCCAAAAACAGATCTTCTCTGTAAGAATTGCTTGCTAAAGCTCAGCACCCACCCCTCATTTGCTTGTGTATAGTGCGACTTTGCAAGATCATCCGGGACCGTGCGTGTTAAAACCTCACGGGCGACATCTTGGATCTCTTTTCGTCCCAACCCGCAAAAAAGACAAACATGAGCACATTTGAAAGGTAGGCTGTTCTTATTCCTCTCCCGATCTTATGATCATGGGGATAGCAAGGTGATGGTGATCACCTCTGCTGGGTACTTCTTCAAAGGGGGGATGGTGCAAGTCTTGTCTTTGTATGCACTTTCATCTGCAGTCGTATGGTCGAGGAACACCTCATCTTCTGGGAGGTTACTGACATCTGAGTCACTGCTTGATGGGGCTCGTGTGAACCAGAGCTCCTGTTGTACAGCCGTGGTTGCAACTGTGTTGTCATCAAGCAGGTCCCCAATGTGACGGGGCTCACCGTCAACCAAGACGGACTGCTGACTCACCACGTTGTTCACTCAGCCCCACTTATACCTGTCGGTGCTTCCTGGCGACTACATCCAGACAGGATCCTCTTTGACATATGGCCCCCGCTCTTCCTCGTTGGCGATTGTTTTGTCAGGGGAGATTCTTTTTTCCCAGACCTGGTATTGGTAGATCACATGCTGTTCCTGGAGAGATGCCATCCTTCGGCATGATATTGTACCAGTAAACGGCTTCCAAGATGGTGCACTGCTTCCTGACACAATTCTTTTGATGCAGCAATGGCTTCTCTAAGCAATACCATTGCCAGATGGCACATAAGCACATTGCAGTCGCAACCACAGCCGCAGCCTCCACTCCTCTAGGAACTGCCTGACCTGACAGTTGCAAAAGACTGGGTCAGTGTCCATCAGCACCTCTTCAAGAGAACACAGATGACAGCTGGCGAATAATGTAGAAGTAGTCCTGCCGTCTGAGTGGTCCCCAGACTGCAAAACATGCAAGTCCACGATCGATAAGGGTGAGGAAGTGATTGCTACCGTAATGTTTGATATCCGTGCCCACCCTCTGCTAGAATCATTCTCTGGCCAAAGCCAGCAGGCATCTTCAATAATGAAATCATCAACCGCAAGGGCAACTCCAAGGTCTAATGAACTGGCAGCCACCCAGACTATAAACTCATTCCCGTTGACGCACCAATTCCTTCGCACGGGGTCATAACGAGTCATCCTGGCTACAGTCTCTGTCAGCATGCTCCTTTGTGTGGCATCGTGCACTTCATCATCCCATCCCAACGATATAGATGTTGCACATCATTTTATGGCCACCCCAAGCAAACCACACACAGGGAAGTGGCCCACCAGTTTACCACAAACAGAAAAAAAATGCTCTGACAAGTGATGTTAAACTGGACCTCTGAAACATCACAACCTCTACTCCACGCACTTTTGACCCATCTTGCAGACACTCCAGTTCCTTGCATGTCAGTCCAAAGGTCTCAAAATGAGCTTTGACCTACTGGGCAGACATGAGGCTCTCATTTACAAAAATATCATCACTGTACGATGATGTTGCTTGTCGCACAGCCTCATCCTGTTGCCGGATCTCTTGCATAATCGCTGTCATAATGCCTGGTGCCATGTTGAGACTGAACCTTAGCCTGGTGAGACAATAGCAGGTCCACTTAATTTCCAGAGTCTGAAATGGTTACAGTGTTTTTTCCATGTGGTTGGCCCTGCGCAGATCCAAAACTGCCATGTTTGACCCCTGCTATCGCCACTCCCTTAAGTGCACAAACATCAGCCTCTGCCGTGTATGGGTTGACGTGTTCGTTAAACTCACGGTAGTCTATGACAGGTCAGACCTTTTGTTTGCTCTCTTGTAAGACGACCATCAAGGGAATTAGCCTTGTGGGGGCCTTAGCTCATCTTCCATTGATGGAATCATCCAGCCGTAGTTCTTCTTCATACTGCCCCCTGAGCCACATTGGAGGGGGAGAGGGTACTCTGAGAGTTGGTTCCACAAAGATATCGGTGGCTGATTGCCCAACCACTTCCAAGACTCCGTCCACGTGTTGATGTCCCTGTCATACTCCACATGAAAGTCAGGCTGATCAAGGGTAATCGCGGCACAAATGCGTTTCTCACGTCGAGAGAACTCTATCTTGCCGGTGCCATCCACAGTGAATCCACCCAGCTGTGTAATTAAGTCCATTCCCAGAAGTAGGTTGTACCCGAGCAACTCCCCGTCCACAACCAGGGCTGGCACGGCTACTGAAGGCCCATTGACGATTCTTGTGCAAATGACACTCCCCCCACAAGAGGCCAGTGAGCCTCCCCCATCTACAGTTAGCACCGGAATTCTGTCCTTGTACCAAGTGTCGTGCACAAGAGTTTGGGTGCACCCAGTGTCTACAAGCCCATTAACGTGCACGCTCACTGGGGGCAGCACCTTGTTCACTGACACTGGGGAGAAGACTTGCACTGTAGCTTCTTCCTCTTGCCTGTTTCCTGGACAGGCACAGGCCAGGTGTCCTCGGTTTTACACTTGTAGCATTGAGGCCCATTAAGCTTCTGAGTCAATAAATGTGACGAGAGACAATCACAGGTCAACTGGTTGGGTTCTCTACACTTGTGGCACGTTATAACTGCATCCAGGTCCTGCAATCCATTTTCTGATGGCTGCATGGCTGCCACTTGGTCTACAGTGCCGGAACTCTTTTTTATATTGTCTGTGCCAACACCTCCGAGATGTCCATCTCATCTACCTGAGACAAGATTTGGAGCAGATCTTCCATGCTATCAGGCAATCCTGCAACAAATGCACACACCAGGCCTTTGTCCAGTATTCCTCCAAACAGGATCGCAAGCTTCTTCAGTTTTGCCAAATAAACATCAACCATTTCCCCGGGATGTAACTTGCGTGCCATGAACTCCTTCCATGTGGCAACCGGATTTAGTTCAAATGCTGTGTAGAGGGCGTTTTTGATGCAGGCAAAGTCCACCTTCTTTTCGTCAGTAAGCTGCTGGTATACAGCGTATGTGTATTGGGACCGCGCATTCCAGACATTTCACACCTCTGAGCTGGCATATCAATTCTGCCTTTTCCACCCATTCCTGCACTGACTGCTCAGCACTACTGCCATTGAACAGGGGAATTAGCTTGGGGTCAAATCCCCACGACATGCTGGAATAGTTTGTTGTAAGGGCGTATCCAAAGTGATATGTTTCTTTCTCTCTCTTCCACGCGCCTCAACGTGCCAACATGTTTCAAAATATCTGCCACAAAGCAACGCACCGCTACAACGCAAAGCGATGTGTCAAACAAAAAAAATACTCCTCAACTCCTCCAAGCGACCTGCTTTATGGAGCTCGGCACATCTCGTTGCATGCGTATAGCGCGACTTTGCAAGATCATCCAAGACCATGTGTGTTAAAACCTCATGGATGCCATCTTGGATCTCTTTTCGTTCCAATCCGCAGGAAAGACAAACACAAAAGTGTTTGAAAGGTATTTATATGAGTTTTTCTGTCTTAATTACTTTGAAACATTTTTTTTTTTTTTTTAGCATGAAGATTCATTTGTCCAATCATAAGTTAAGCAATGTTGACATTGGAGATAATTTATGGTTAAAAACAATTTTTCAAGACCACAGAAATAAAATTTTTAAAAGTATAGAAATAAACTCCAAGGGATTGTTTAACTTAATCACTTCCACAAATTGGAGTTTTTACTCATTTCTGGAAATGATGTAGAATTCAGAAAAAAAATTAAAACCAAACCGTCTGCTTAAGATTGAAATTTGAAATGTCATTTGGAGACAAAACCAGAGTAAAGATAATTATGCTCTGGTGGAGGTTCGAACTCAGATTCTGTCTCTACGAAGGAATAGTGATGTTATTAATTCAATGCATAAAGCAGAGTTCTTTCTTCAAGAGAAAGACAGCCAAAAGAGCATCAAGACATCTTTTCCCTCTTTTTTGGCCACAACTCTGCTGGTATTCTAGATCATTATTAAAAAAATTGTCTATTTTAAAAATCATTTCATGCAAAGAAAATATTTTTTACAAGAAATGAAATTGAAAAACATTTTTTTGTTAAGAACATGAATGTTCTCCTCCTCCTCCTGCCCAAATAGGATGAAAATTATCAACCACAAGTATTTGAGAAACAGACTTTCCTTCATCAGCTTTGCTTTATATATTGGATAATATTTACTAATAAGTGGCTAAATATATGCGCAGATTATTAAATAAAAATTCTATAAAATATTAAAAACATGTTCCATCTGCTGCTCTTTATAAAAAGATTAAAATAGTATTTAATTCTAATTTGTGTGCCTATTAAAATATATTTGTAGGGACTGCATCAACGACTGCTGGAAACTAACTTGGATGAGAAAGAACTTGTGAAAGCAAAAAATGGACAGGTGCGTATATTGTACGTTTATTTGGTTGATTAAACTGTTATTTTATTTAATTTTAATTTTAGCTTGAAGTTTGTGTATTTTGTACTTGTCATAAACATGGTTTTCTCTGTAAACATCTATGAAGATTGGATATGAGGTGTAAACAATGTTTGAGAAATCTTGTCTTGTTGCCAATCCTTAGTTGGAAGCTTTATGGTTTTCCTTTTATTATGATTATAAGAAAATCCAAAACAGTTTAAATTAATCAATTAAAAAAAAATCTTTGTTATTTATAATATGGCGTGAATAAAATGTTTTTCTAATTTAGTGATAAATGCCCATTGATTGTGGAATGGGGACAAAATTAAGTGAAATGAATATTTCAAAATGTTTACTGACACATAGCACTTTAAATGTTAACTAGTATTGAAGAAAATCAACTTTTAAAATAAAAACATAGAAGCTAAGTGAAGTGGAAGGGAGAAGGAAAACAAGTAAATAGAAAAAAATGATTTCTGAAATATTTGTGATATGGAGTATTTTATGTTATTTATATATTTTTACTTATATAATAGTAGCAATGTTTTCTTTATACAATTAATAATAAATACTCAAGTGGAGTGGCAGTGATTGAATAGAGTGGGATGATGTCGTTGAAGAAATCCAACATTGAAGGTAAATTCCAATTCTTTTTGAAATAGCATATTTGCATTTTAATCTTGATTTGGTCGCATATACCGTATAGACAACCCCCCACCCTTTCCACCTGTGTACCATCCCTATCACATAGAATCTTACCTCCCACTACCATCAATGACTGATTTATTTGTGATGCATAAAATCTTTTCAACACTTCATTATACTAAATTCAACTTCAGCTAAGTTTTCTTCCTTTCCATTTCTATCTCCGTCCTCCCTCCTATTCAAACACTTAAGGATATAAATAAGATAAATAAGGTTTTATCTTTTTCTATTCTTTTCTTTTTCTTTCGTTTTCTGTTTTCTTCTTTTTTCCTCTTTATTTAATTAGAGACGCTGGATAATAATGCCTTAAAAAACATACCCATTTATTTTTTTCACTTTAAAGTTCTCTAAATATTGGATTTAAACTTTCCATCTATCTTAGTTTTTATCAAACATATTTTGGAATTTTCATGTTAAACGATTAATGGATTTTAATCTATAATAGAGAACATCTTTCAGTGGATACTTTCTTCGGAAATTGCACTACCAAAAAAATGAGGCAGAATGAATCCATGATCATCAATTCCCAAAGTATCATTACTAATTACCAAGAATGCTATTTAAAAGAAAATTGGAATTTACATTCAATGTTGAATTTCTTCAACAAAGTTGGAAACTTACAACATCATCCCACTCTATTCAAGGATTACCACTCCACTAGGATATCAAAACCAAAAATCTATAGGTTAAGGAAATTACTTTGAACTGTATCCACTGTTCAAATAATAATTTTTTGTTTTGAAAAATATTTTTCTGAATGGCATTTAAATATAAAAGACTATAAATTTTATTTTGCTCTATGTAGTATATATATAGAGAGCATTTCTTATATGGCTATGATTGTCTTATATAAAAATATTATCCTCCCCCCTATTTTTTAAGACCTGATACTACACAATTCAATAATTTGTGATCTTATTCATCTTAGTATTCTGATATATATATATATATATGACTTGGGTGCTATCAGTTAGAATCAAAACCAAAACATACAACTCTCCAACCTCATTTCTTAGCCTCTGAACCACACACACACACACACACACACACACACACACACATATATATATATATATATATAATAGTTTTGCAAAAATCAAGACAACAACATATAAAATAAAAGCATCATACCTTATTTGTTTCCTTATGTGTTACAATTTTTTATAACTTTATATCATAAGACCTTTAAAACATGCCACACGTTAGACATGGTAAAATATTTCATCCTCTAAAATGAAAAAAGTTTAAGAACTTTTTAAAATTTTAAAATTTCTTCTTGCTTGATGTGATCAATAATAATCGAAACGATCTGCACATGATAGCAAGATATGACTATATTTACATTAAAAAATTATATATCTATATATATAGAAATTCACCTGTCATCTCTTTGTAAAAGATGAAATCACCCCATCGTCAAAGACAAGATTCAACGAAACCTTGACGGTCCACACGGTTATATCATTATTAAGATAGAGAAATAACGATTAGTTATTATTGATAATTACAAAAAATAGCATAAAAATATTTTTTCAGTCACCTAATTTTTTAATTTAGTACATATTATATTATCCTATATTACATATTTCCCTTCTATTCATACAATCATTACTATTAATTCATTATTTTGTTATATTTAATAAAATAATCAAAATTCTGTTTTCACTTTTTTTTTTTTTCACATATTAAAAATTTTTCTTAATATTCGTGCAAAGGGTTTTACACAAACTGTAACTGAGAACATACTATCCTCTTTCCTTTGTTGGTTTCAAAATGTATTGAATGCAAACTACACTATGATATCACTTGTTGATTAAAATGAAATATAGTGTGCCCATTGCTTTGTTTGCGTATTGCAACAATAAGAAGTAATCAGGCTTTGGTCACTAACAGTGTAAGCTCAACAATTTCATTTAAAATAAAAACCACAAGTATATAAAATTTTCAAATGTGCAAATCTGTTTCAGCATTTCACTTTCGCAACAAAACAAGAAACTACAAAACGATTATACAAATAAAAATAACATTTTTTAATATGCAAACATTTGTTTTCACAAAATAATCTGTTTTCATTTGTTTTCTGCTACAACAATTCCGTTGATGACGTATTTTCATTTATTTTTTTAAGATTACAATTTAAAGATTAATAGATACCGAACAAACAATTTCTTTCAGCTTCCAAGTTTTTAATAAATATCTTTCTAAGTTTCTAGAAATTTATCTATATGACACTATTGGTGTCATGAATGCATGCAGCGAGGTGCATATTGCGGTGAGGGGGATGTTTGACCGGACGGGATGGGGTGAAGGAGTGCAGAGAGATGCAAAACCTTAGCTAGGAAAATAGGACCAATCACCGATATGTCATTATGAGCTTGTTAAAGACAAAGCAGATGTTATATTGTCTCAAAAAGGGAGACAGATTTGGAATTATCTACGACATGTCAAAAGAGATGGTCATATTAGAAGTGACATTAGATGATAACGGACCACACACACAGTGCTGGACAAAGACAAACCTCTGGGGACTGCCAATAGATATCAGTGTGAACAACCACCCCCCTCCCAGGAAAGAGAGAGAGAGAGAGAGGTGCTGAGTGGACAAGATGAAGAGTAAGCTCTAAGAGGAAGAAAGAAAGGATGTTTGTAATTACTCTGAAAGAGAGGTGGGGAAAAGGGGTTGGATTTAGAAAAAGGAATTCTAAAAAGAGTAGAGTCGTAGCCAGCAAACTGAACGACTGGGCTGGTCAAGCGCTCCCTCCCGATTTGGGACCCCTCAGTGCCTGATGTTATGATGTTAACTAGCCTGTGTTAATGGGAAATCTGTGACTTTACTGGTCTGGTCTTACATCGTTTCACTGCTATAGTCAGTCACCTCAATTTAGACAGTGGCAGTTATGAAGTAATGAAATTAATAAATAGTTTGTTATTGTTATAAACCAGAGTTCTGTTTGTTTGTGGTGAGGACTCTTCATTTTGCAGCAAGCCGCAAGGACCAGCAGAGTGATTGATGTACCAGGAGACTACCTACACAGGGTAGGAGACGATTCGATCGAGAGGCAAAGCGCCCCACCATGAAAACAGAGTGGGTGAAGACGATCAACAGGCCAACTTGTGGCGGTACAATGTATGATCGAAAAAACACCTGTCATATCGGGTGGAATCCGATGAGGTTAAGGACACCTGGTGTGGTTGGTGCAGTATCGGTTTCGTTATATCTATAGTCAGTATTTTATATGACTCATAATAATGCACCAGATAATTATAGTTTAATTTGTTTATGAGGGAGGTGTCTTTTACTGAATCTGTTCTGGTTTGTGCCATCTATTTACTTTATGCAGGTTCTGTTAGTATAAATATATCTAATAAAATACTTTTTATATAGATGGACATAGTATTGTAAAATAAAATACAAATATAGCTTTCTAGGAATTGACTAATAATCTGGTTACAAATTGGAATTTTCAAGTTGAAGTTTCCATTATTTATTTTTGAGGCTGGAATCATAAAGGGAAAATTGAGTCTTAAAAAAAAATTTATTGACTTTATGACAAGTGAAAATGTTTAATGTATCAAAGAACGATTCTATAGTAAATATGATACTAGTTATCTGTGATTATAGCAATCTGAAGTGATTTATTAGGGTTTTTTTGTGTGTTTTTTTTTTGTTTTTTTGACAATAAAATGAAGTGGAGAAAACAGACTTAGAAATATTAATACAAGCCCATAAAGTGTTCATTTTCCCTAATATTTTGACCCATGATGGACCTTATTCATGGAATTGTATTCAGTTGAAGTCATATCTTCATGAGTAAGACTTGTTGAAATAGTTGGAAAAACATGTTAACCCTGTGTTATGTGTTAATATCTTTATATAGTTTGTTTACTTGCTTATCACCTCACTCATTTTTGTTGGGAATTTTCTTTGAAACATAATGTTAACAAATAAGAATTTAATTTTTTTTTAAAATTTTCCCCCAACACAGAAAGCTGATTATCCACATGGAATTCCTGAATGTGGAACAGATGCACTTCGCTTTGCTCTGGTTGCCTATACATCACAAGGTCAGTTACTCAGAAAAATATTTTAGAATGAAAATTTTAATTTAGAAAGTCTTTTTCTGTTTATCATGTTTAAAAATCCACTTTAGTAACATAATCAACCTTCTCAACAAAAATAACCTTCTTAGTGACACTCAATATGGTTTCCGTTCTGCTAGATCTACAGCAGATGTGCTTACAGTTATGTCTCATAGGATTAGCAAATCTCTCGGCAGAGACAACCTTTCTAGGGCAATTGCTCTTGACATATAAAAGGCCTTTTATAGGGCATGGCATAAAGGTTTACTTCACAAGATCTCTAGCTATGGTATAGCTGGAAATGTCTTAATTATTAAATCATTTCTTTCTGATAGGTTCATAAGAGTAGTAGTTGAGTTGATGAGCAAAAATCAGAAGTTCACAGTATTAATGCTGGTGTCCTTCAGGGGTCCATCCTGGGCCCAACTCTTTTCCTGATCTACATTAATGATCTTCCAAATCACATCCTTACATTATTCGTAGACATTTATGCTGATGACACTACCATTTATGGTAGCACATCTAAGACAGTAAATGACCAAGTTCTCTCCGATTCTCTCTCCTCTGATCTTGAGCATGTAGTACAATGGGGAAAGGAGTGGCTGGTTACTTTTAATGCATCTAAAACCAAACTTCTCTCTTTACATCATCAACATTCTGATCCACATCTGGCATCAATTGAAATGAATGGCTCTCGTCTTCAGGAGGCATCAAGTTTTGACAAGCTTCTGGGCTTGACCATTACTCCTGATCTTAAATGGAACACGTACATCAAATCTGTTGCCAAGGCCGCTGGAAAAATGGTGGGACCTTTCTATCGATCCAGTAGATATCTCACTGCTGATGCAATTCTCTATCTATATAAGAGCCAGGTATGTCCAAGGATGGAATACTGTTGCCAGATCTGGGCAGGAGCTGCTAGAAAAGACTTGTCCTGCCTTGATAGAGTTCAAAATAGACTTCGTAGCCTCGTAGGAGATGTCCTTTTCTCTTCCCTGCAACCTCTATCTCCCAGATGAGATGTTGCGAGTTTGTCTCTGCTTTATCGTTATTTTCATGGAAAGTGTTCGACTGAGCTTCAGTCTATGGTCCCCCCCTCACCAAAATTTCACAAGAAACACTCGTCTAGCTGAAAACACTATCACTAATTCTCCCCACTCTTTATCTGTGCCTAAACCTAAACGTAAATTCCATGAACAAAGCTTCTTTCTTAGAACTGCACGCCTGTGGAATTGTCTTCCGTTTTCCTGCTTTCCGGCTGACTACAATATGGTTGTCTTCAAGTCTAACGTAAATAAGTTCTTGATGAGCCGTTCCATATAAGTTAACAAATTTACGGAATTTTCATTACTAATGATTACTATATTGTCCAATTTCTACTGTACACTCTTTACCCCTTATCCTTGAGTGACCTCTTGGTCTTGATAATGTGTTGACGCCTGTGTAAAAAATAAAATTTTAACATATAAAGTTGAACCTAAATAGCATGTAAGACGATATATGAAACTTTGATTTTGACTCACAACTTTTCATTTGTTATTGTTGTACTGTGTTATTGGCAATATAATAGCATACTTTAATACAGTAAAATACAATAAAATTTTCATTTTTAAAGAATTTAATTGTTGAATGTTTTTTAATGGTTATAATTTCATACTTTGAATATTGCAAATATGAATTCTATTTTTGTATTCATTCAAACTGACTCTCACCTTGTTTTAGGTCGTGACATTAACTTGGATGTACTAAGGGTACAAGGATATCGATTCTTTTGTAACAAACTCTGGAATGTTACCAAATTTGCTTTGTCTGGATTGGGAGAAAAATTCACTCCAAATCCAACACATGAAGTAAGTAATAATTATTTGGTTTTATTAAAACAAATTTGATGGTGATGAAAGAAAATCTATTTTGAATTATATATTGAATATGCTTAAAATCACTTTTTATACAACACATGTGTAACTTATACTAAAATTGAATAAATTAGTTTGTTTCTGAAATAAAATGGTCTTTTGTGACAAATATGAAGAAATAAATTGGATGAAAACCATTCTGTAAATCAACAAAAATCTAATATATAAAAGGCAAAATGTGTGTGTGTTTGTGTGTCTGCCAAAAACTTTCGACACATGCAACGGATCTTCATGAGATTGGTATCATTTTAAACATTTTAAAGCTCGATCCTTTGGACGACAAATATCGAAAAATTGGCCCAAAACATTCATTCCTTCAGCCTCAACTTGGCCGGTTTTTACAAAGAGGGGTTGCTTTCTTCGTCAACATTTTCATAAGTCATTGATTGAATTGACCATGCTTAATTTCAACGCTCTTAACTTCTGCTTGTGCCATGGATGCATCGGCTAAGAAGTTACTTTTTTTTACCTTTTCCTCCTCCGCGTTATGGGTTCGAGTCTGCTTACCTACTACCACTGTTTTTACACCTCTCTCCACCCGGGTTGCCTACTGTTGTTTTGATTTCCTTCTCTACACCCCTGCTACTATCACATTTTTTTAACACCTCTCTCCACCCTTGGGGTTCCTTACTACACCACCTCCACACACCTAGGCAACGCCGGGTACCCCCACTGGTGATTACATAAATCACAACTGAAACAGAATTTCTTTAAAAGTGACAACATATTTGTTAGTTGCTGAGCAAATCTCCATTCAATAGTTTCCTCTTCTCAGCTGGTGAATGTAAAGATAACTCTTCCAAAATTTCTGTTAGGCAAGGGAGACATTCTAAGTACAAAGTTACTTTTAAATACATCCAATTACTCTTTTAAATACAAAATATTTAGTTATTTTCTAGATAAATCCATTACTAACAGTTTTCCTGATGCTATTTTCCTATATACTTTGACAAGCAGGGCTACCCGGTGTTGCTTGGGATCGTATAAACAATGAGAAAATTGATGTTGATTTTGAACATATTTGTTATGACGTTTCTGAATTTTTGAGATGAGGATTGGTTATTCGTATTACTTTGATTCATCGGACTACTGTTCTCATCTTGAGTGTGATTTTCACAACGTTTTGGTCGATATAACCTCCGACCTTCTTCAGGTGTATTTTGTCAAACTCGGGGATGTTTCTGTCGAACTCGGGAATTTGGACGGAATTTCAAGCGGAACCTTTTATTTACTTCACGGGAGTAGCATGTTCTTGTTCCATCAGCCATGACTGGATAGAGGTCCTAAGTAATTTGCAAATGTAGATTTCGGTCGCCCACACTGAGGATTGAACCTTCAGGAGAATATCACTTTTACAATTTATTTTTCCCAGTACTCTATCAACTGCGCCATGGGTCCTTACGGACAATTCTAGTATGAATTTTAGAAACCTTAAACCGATTTTTATTTCTAGTTGTAAATATCACTGTTTATTACTAATTATTACTATATATGAATGTATATCTATCTCTATACTTATTACTTGTATATATTAATGTTTTTACTTATTACTTGTATATATAAATAATATATTATAATTACTGGTTCCCATATCGTATTAAGTTCTATACTAGGTCTACTTAGCAGTTGGTTATTCCTCAGCATATGTGCTGCTTCTTTCAGTCGTCTTACTCTCCACTGTTCCTCTCTGTCTATAATTTTTACTTCGTCCCATAATGGTAGATGGTTTCCCTTTTCTTTCCAGATATGGTCAGCTATACCTGACTTTTCAGTTTCTCCACGTACTACAGCTTTTCAATGTTCTTCTAACTGTACTTTCAACAGATGACACGTTTCACCTTTGTATAGGTTTCCACATTTACATGAGATTTCATATACACAGTTCTTAGTCATGATTTTTTTTCTGTAGGGGGCTTGACTCTCACAAGCTGTTTCTGTAAGGTTGAATCACTCCTGAATACTGTCCTGATGTCATATGAATTACGTATTTGTTGAAGCTTTTCAGACAAGCCCTTCATATATGGTATACAAACTGTAGTGAGTTTCTGAATCGTGTCCTTTTGTGTTTGGTTCAGATTTCTTGGAGCTGATGTCATGCTCTCTGGATAGTTGTTTCGGTGAAGGGTTTCTCTTAAACTTGCCATCTCCTTTTGATATGCACTGATGTTACTACATATTGCTTTTGCTCGGTGTTGTAGGCAACGGACGATTCCTTTCTTTACATTATATGGATGGTGGGAGTTGAAGTTTAAATACTGTCCAGTGAAAGTTGGCTTTCAGTATACAGACGACATTAATCCCTGACCTTTGCGAGTTATCAGCACATCTAGGAATGATAATTTGTTATGTCCTCTTTCCATTGTGAACTGTATAGTTGAACAGATCGAGTTCACATGGTCTAGTGACATTTGAACATCTTCCTGATGGGGCCAGAGTATGAATGTGTCATCTACAATTGTTATGCATTGTTGGCTTTAGTGGTGTTGATCTTAATGCCATTTCCTCAAAGTATTTCATGTATGCATTCGCCAGTACTGGAGACAATGGTGATCCCATCGCCAGACCTTCTTCCTGCCGATATATATCAGATCTCATCCTCAGTGTGGGCGACCAAAATCTACATTTGCGAATTACTTACGACCTCTATCCAGTTATGGCTGACGGAACAAGAGCACGCTACTCTCGTGAAGTAAATAAAGGGTTCCGCTCAAAATTCCGTCCATATTCCCGAGTTTGACAAGATACACCTGAAGAAGGTTGAAGGTTATATCGACCGAAATTTTGTGAAAATCACATTCAAGATGAGAACAGTAGTCCGTAGAATCAAAATAATACGAATATTTGTTATTCTTAGGATATAGGAATTTTTAATGTCTATGTATCATTTGTTATTTCAAGCAAAAGAATATTTTACCTACCCTAGGACAGATATTACACATGTATGAAATAATTGTACCATCCCTAGAATAGGTAATTTACAGCATGTATATGAAATAATTTTTTCTTCATGAGGATGGGTACTGTACAACACATATTTAAAATAATTTTATCTACCTTCGGACGGGTAATTTAAATACATATATGAAATGATTCAACATACTCTTGACAGATATTGTACAACATATATGAAATAATTTCTCTTCCCACCAAGGCTACCATAATTTTAAGAAAATTAAAATCATTTTTAGGAGATGGATCATTAGGATTTCCAAATTAATACATAAATATATTTTTTGGTTAATGATTAGGCAACCCTTGCTTCACCATAAGCATCAACATTACTGGGTTTCTTTCCTTCCTCACTATCAGCACTATAATTGTAAGAAAAATTATGTCATTTTTGGAAGATATCTCAGCAGGATTTTCAAATTAATGCATAAATACATTTACACAGTTAGTGATTAGACAACCCTTGCTTCATTATCAAATTCCACATTACTGTGTTTAATTTTCTTTCCCCACTACCAACACCAAAAGTTTTTGGTAAAAAGACGTCATTTTCGGATGATTACTCAGCAGATTTTACAAACAAATATGTTGAGAACCATCATTTTAAGTGAAACGATAGCATTTCTTTACCATAACTCAGCAGATTTTCCAAATAATTACATAAATGCATTGACACAGATGATGATTAGGCAACTTTTACTTAACCACAATTTTCAATATTAATATAGTTCCGACAACCGACTACATAATAGTAAAAGAAATAATGTCATTTCCGGAATATGATTCCACAGGTGTTCTATAATTTTTGAATATGACATTGTGGGAGATTGCTTTGTGACCCCAAAATGGACATTACTCAGCCTAACACAAAAAAAGAAAAGGTTTGGTAGTCTCAAGATAACTCAAGAGCATGTTTAAAAGTAACATAATCATGCTTCTTTTCAGCCATATCCCCCAACATGCAAAAACTTCCCCGATAATAACATTGAAAATTCAGAAAAATACTGATCACCCCGTACAGAAACTTGGCTAGTTAACTTTCCTAGAAAACCAATAATATTAAAGTAATTTTGAGATTGTAAACTGTTTCAGCCATATCCCCCAACATGCAAAAACACTATTAAAAATATACAGGAAATAAAGTAATTTTGAGATCGAAAATTGTTTAAGCCATTTCCGGGACAAACTTTATATTCTACCACCCTAATTTATCCAGAGCAGTGTTGGGTATTGGTCCCCTGATTTATCGGAGAGGGATCTATGTTTTCAATGGCGTCTGTTAGTCCGGACGAGTGCCAGATAACCATCCATTAGTTTTTCCTGAAATTTTGCCACAAATTGTATTTCATTAAATAGATGTGCACAGTAAAAAAATTTTTTTTGCAAAAATTTCCGTTGTGTTCCCAGAGGCTCAAAAGAGGTTAAAAATGGCCAAAAATGACACGTTTTGCCTCGGTGTTTGATCCATCCATTAGATTTTCTGGAAACTTAGCCAAAATGTGAAGGCCATTGTTCTTAATATAAATTCAGTATGGGTGACCCTGGCAAAATTCTGATTCGCATCCGTCTGGGACTTTTAGGGCTAAAAAACATGCCTTTTTGGAGCTCTTTTTTCATATTACTCAAAAACTTGATATGTATGTCTATATAATGGTTTTCCATGGTGTTGAATTCAAATACACATGTCTTAAGGCATGAAACTGCACCATTTGTCCATTTTCACTGGGATTTGGCATTCACAGGAGCTCAAAAGAGGGTCACAAAAGTTTTGCATCGTAGAATTGAAGAAACGGGTGTTCCCAATGTTGATGGGTCAGAAAGAGGGAAGCATGTTGCTTGGGACAATTGAATTACAATCATGAGAAGTGGTTGGTGGAACACTGTAATTTTTTAGGACGCCAAGGCAACATGATTCGGCCAAAAAGAGCAAAAACATGTGATATGTTCAAATCAAATTACTCAGTTTTTAATTATGATGGAAATATTTGTTTTTAGGACTAACTCAACCTTCACACATTCATCATTTCTTCACTATATTTTGGTGGCGTCATCTCACATGAAGCTTGGTCTGCTAGTATATATTTGCACCTACCTCATTCAATCCCAGGTGACGCCGGTAATTCAATTAGTATATATTTCCACCAACCTAATTCAATCCCAGGTGATGCTGGGTATTCTGCTAGTATATATTTCCACCTATCCCATTAAATTCTGGGCGATGCCAGGTGTTCTGCTTGTATATTTTGCACCTATCTCATTCAATCCTGAGTGACGCTGAGTCTTCTGCTAATATATATTTGCACATATCTCATTAAATACCAGGCAAAGCCAGGTATTCTGCTAGTATATATTTCAATCTATCTTATTATACCCCTGGTGACACCAGGTATTCTGCTAGTATAAATATTGCACCTATCTCATTAAATGCCAAGCAATATAGGGTATTCTGCTATTAAATATTTTCACCTATCTCATTCAATCCCACATGATGCCGGGTATTGTGCTAGTAGATATGTGCACTTAACTAATAGAATTCTGGGTAATGCCAAGCCTTCTGCTAGTATATATTTCAATCTATCTTATTATACCCCTGGTGACACCAGGTATTCTGCTAGTATATATTTCCACCTAACTCATTCAATCCGGGCGATGCCAAGTATTCTGCTAGTAATATTTGCACCTATTTCATTCTGTCTTGGACAATGCTGTGTATTCTGCTAGTATATATTTGCACCTATTCCATTCATTTCTGGCTGACGCTGTGAATTCTGCTGGTATATATTTCCACGTATCTCATTCAATTGCGGGCAACGCTAACTAGTTTGCTAGTATATATTTGCACCATACTTATTCAATTCGGGGCGAGGCCAAATCTTCTGCTAGTATATATTTGCATCTGTCTCCTTCAATAATTGGCGACACCGGGTATTCTGCTAGCATCTGTCTCATTCAATCCCAGGCAATCTGCTAGTATATATTTACACCTATCTTATCTCATCCCAGGCAACACTGGGTATTTTGCTAGTATACTTCTCCACCTATGTATTTCAATCCCAGGCGACGCTGGGTATTATGCTAGTAGATATTTGCACCTATCTCATTCAATCATAGGTGACGCCGGGTATTCTGCTAGTATAAATGTCAACCTATCTCATTCAATCTTGGGCGATGCCAATTATTCTCCACGTATCCATTTGCACCTATCTTTTTCTTTTCTTTTTTTTTTTTTTTTTACATGGGGATCACCACTTATCAAGGCCCGTCAGCCACTCGGGGATAAGAGTTATTTTGTGTACAATAATCAATGGGATAATATCGTAGTAATAGTTGGTATTGGAGATTTGATAAAGCGTCTTACTTAAGGGGGCGATTAATCAGGAATTTGTTTATGTTGGACTTGAAGACGTCCCAGTTGTAGTAAAGTTGGAAACAGGCATGCCGCTGCCTATTCTGCTAGTATATATTTCCACCTATCTCATCTAATCCTGGGCCACGCCGGATATTCTGCCAATATATATTTGCACATATCTCAGCCAATCACGGGCAACACCAGGTATTCTGCTGGTATATATTTCCACATGTCTCATTCTGTCTTGGGTGACACTGAGTTTTCTGCTAGCATACATTTCCATCTATCTCATCCTTGGTGATGCCGGGTCTTCTGCTAGTATATATCTCCATTACCTAATTCAATCCCGGGCAACACCATGTATTCTGCTAGTATAAATTTCGACCTATCTAATTCAATCCCGGAAGATGCCAGGTATTCTGCTAGTATAGCGTTTCACCTATGTCATTTAATCCTCGGTGACACCAGTAATTCTGCTAGTATATATTTCTATCTATCTCATTTAATCCCAGATGACACATGTCTTCTGATAGTATATATTTGCACTTATTTCATGTAATCCCGGAAGATGCCACGTATTCTGCTAGTATAGCGTTCCGCCTATCTCATTCAATCCTAGGTGACACCGGGAATTCTGCTAGTATATATTTCCATCTAACTCATTTTATCTCAGGCGATGCTGGGTATTCTGCTAGTATATATTTCCACCTATTTCATTCAATCCTGGGCAACACCGGGTATTCTGCTAGTATAAATTGCCAAGTAGTCACTCATCTGATTGACCAAGCTCAATGCTGCTTAACTTTGGTGATCTACATAAAGCACTTGCTATTTCCTATCTGATAATAATTTTTTTTTTCATATGAAAAAAGTATTTCTCTCAGTATTATAGTGAAGAACCCCGTCGAACAAATATCTGTGAGAAGTCAAAATTAACGCCATTAAAGAGAGCTGACATCATTTCCGGCGACAAGTCAGCATTTTTTCAAATTACATTGAATTTGGTTAAAAAAAAAAAATAACGTTTTTTTTTGGGGGGGGGGGATGAGGGAGGAACGACCTCTCCCTGTTCAAAAGCACAGTTGAGGGTGAAGGAATTAACATTTTCAGCCAATTTTTCGATATTTGTTGTCCAAAGGGTTGAGTTTCAAGAGAATACCAATCTCGTGAAAATCCATCGCCTCTGTTGAAAGTTTTAGGCAAACATACATACATGATGGCAGCAAATTCATTCTCGAATATTGCCATTACTTGATATAGCATTAGAAATTTGAAACATGAAGGATGATCAGTGGTGAGCCTCACGATGGTGACTTTAAGCCCGGCCAAACTCTTGCATTCTTTGGCACACATGGTGCAGACACGAGTGCTACTAGCAGCACGTGCTTGAAGGTTAACATTCATGTCGTTTTAAAATACCTGCAGTCTTGCACGCAGTTGACACAAGTTAGATCTGGCAACACAAGACTGTTTTGTGACCCATTGTGCTGATGAGCAGTCTGGTGGTTTTATCAGCCCAGCTCTACTCAGACATAGACCCCGCACGCCTCACACTCCAGACCAATTTGGCGCCCCAGCTCATCAGCTGCTTCTTGCGCATTCCCTTTCCAAATATTATGCTTCAGTCGTTCATACTGGGTTCGATCAGCCTCAAACTTGCCCACATCTCCCCGCAAGGTCCTTGTCCTCTCTCCACAATCCAAAGCAAGACTCCCCCAGGTTTTCTCATCCATCTTATATTTTTTTCAATCCTTGAACCTCATTTTAGGCTTTTGAGCTGTACGCCTTCCCTGGGCAAGCTCGCCATAAAGGAGTTGTTTGGGAAGTTGACTGTCTGGCATCCATACCACATGGCCACTCCATCTCAGTCTATGTTTGATAATCAGAGCTTCAATGCAATTCAATTAGGTCCGTTCAAGAACCTCAACATCACTGACATACATTTGCCAGCACACACCTAGGATTTGCTGTAGGCACATCTGGTGAAACCGCTCGAGACGTCTCGAATGCTTCCTGTATTAACATACAGGCATAGAAAAGAGCTGAGAGAACGCGTGCGGCATAGACATTGTACTTTGTTGGTAGCAAGATTCCACAACAGCTCCACAGACACTTATCTAACTTTCCAAAAGCATCACTTGCCTTGCTGATCTGTAATGATACCTTATCATCCAGGGCACCAGTCATGCTTAGCATGTTACCCAGGTACACAAACTTAGCGACAACCGCTATCTTTGACCCATAGACATAAGTTGATGGTTCATAGTATGGGATGCCTGGCACAGGCTGATACATTAAGAGTCTTTTTCAGACTGATAGTCAGCCCCAATGCATTGCAGGCAATCGCAAAGGCGTCCACAAGATATCAGCCCCCGTATGAGTCACCAGATCATAGAGCAAGTCACAAATTATGTAGGTGAGTACTTTTGTACTTGCATTGCAGTAGTTCGGTAGTGAATATAGACACCATCAAAGCAACCCCTGAATGCCATGTGAAAGACCACAGTGAAGTACAAAGCAAAGAGTGTGGGTGCTGGAATGTCTCCCTGCTTAACATTTTCTACTGAAATAGGATCAGCCAGTTTTCCCCCAACATTGATCACAGTCTTCATATCATCATGGAAAAACTTTAATATGGTTACAAATTTGTCAGGACAGCCAGGCTTTTTCAGAATCTCCCACAAAGCATCCGTATTTACTATATCAAACGGCTTGGTTAAATCGATGAACACCTGATACAGACCTTTTTGCTGTTCTATACTTTCTTCTGTAGTTGCCTGGCTGTAAAAATCATATCCACTGTCCCTGACCACATCTGAAACTGCACTGCGACTCAAGCAAAACATTGTCAGCAATGTGCTCCAACATTCTGTCAAGCATGATCCTACAGAGCATCTTACCGACTACTGACAGCAATGAGATGCCCCGATAGTTTCCACATTCATCTCTGGTACCCTTCCCCTTGTACAGCACAACCATCAATGCATTCCACTAATCCTGTGGAACACACTCATCACGCCAAGCAGTCTGCAACAAGTTTGCCAAGCGTTGCATCATCTTGGGCTCAGAAAATTTAAAGATCTCTGCTTACAACCAATTCATGTTAGGAGACTTTCCATTGTTCAGCTTATGGACAACTGCTTCAACCTCCTGGAGAGAGAGAACCTTTGCCAAGATATCCTTACCGGATTGCTAGGAATCAACCTAGAAAACTCCTGATCAACGTAAGAAGGCCTGTTCAGGTCATCAAAATGCTCCCTCCATCTATGAAAAATGTTGATAGGGTCTCGAAGAAGATCCCAACCATTTATCGAGCGCAGTGGAGTGATAGGTAATCTGGGTGGTCTATAAACTGCATGCAGTAGGCTGTATAAGACCTTGGTGTTGTTAGAACCCAAGGCAAACTGTATTTCCTCTGCTTTCTGCCTTTACCATTCATCCTGTATGTTTCACAACCTCCTCTGCACCTCATCTTTGATTGCCTTAAAATTGTCCCTCAATCGATCTTGCTCACCATCCATCAAACCACCTCTGAGATAAACAAGAATTAAGCGGAGCCTGAATTTCAGTATCATTCTCATTGAACGAATCCCGATGTTTACGCTCACAATAACCTAATACTCTCTCACATACCTCATAGAAAGACTCCCTAAAAGCAGAGAGTTTTCACAATCAATCTCTTCCAGCTGCTTAACTAGTTTCTCCCTCACAGTATTATCACTTAGACGATCAACATTAAGTCACTTTGTAATAGTCACACCAGGTCCCCTCACTTGGGCTTCACAACAAACTTAACCTTTGCACGGACCAACCGATGGTCGGTCCAGCACTCTGCACCACACGACATGAACACTGCAGGTATCTCTCATCTCACATTTTCTGACTAACACATAGTCTATCAAGTGCCATTGTTTGGGACCAGGATGCATCCAAGTCGTCTTGAATTTGTTATTCTGCTGAAACATGGTGTTACCGATTTTAAAACCCATCTCTGAACAAAACTGCAGCAACATAAGACCATTGCTATTACACTTGCCCATTCCGTGTTTACACAGCACATCCCAGGTTTCAAAATCTCTTCCCACCCTAGCATTAAAATCTCTGAGAGTGGCAATCTTTTCAGCAGGGGGAATGCATCTATGCTGCACAAAGCAAGTTAGAAAGGAACCTTTTCATCTTCTGTTGCATCCATAATGGGTGCATAGACACTCAAGAGTTGTATAATGACCACTTACCAGAGGTAGCCTCAGTCATGATCTGGTCACTCACTCCACAGGGAAGTTCTTTCAGGCTTGAAAGAATTGATGCCTTTACAGCAAAAGCCACACCTGCTCTACCACTCCAGAAAATGGTGTAGCCCCCAGCCAACTCAGAAAACTGTCCCTCATCAGTGAGCCTAGTTTCAGATAGCGCAACTATGTCCATGTCATAACATTGAAGTTCCTTAAATACAAGAGCAGATCTACGCTCTGGACATACATACATACATACATACATTTAAACAGACAGGTGAGATTTATATTATAGATTACACAGAATACATGCATTCTCATCCTCGCTCACTCTGTTGTTTAATCTCTAGCGCACTATTATTTTTCACAGTATTTTATTGTTGTCACTAATTATTGACACTCCAAAGTAATTAAGAAAGGAAGGAACAAAAAGATTGCAATAGTTTATTATAAACAAATGGGAATATCAACACAAGTTGTAATACTATAACCCGTAACTGTAGGAAGAGAGAGGTATATTTATAGTGAACAGAAAGAGACTAAATTAGAAATCTTATATATAAAGTAAAGAACAAGCAGCTTTTTATTCTTCCCTTTCTTTTCTTCCCTTCTCTCTTTTTCTCCCACCTCACTACCTCTTTACATGTGGGTCAGCTAGTGAATATAAAAAAATATCTGCTATTAATTTTGTCCCTGGTGTTGCAGGAGAACTTCTAAGTATGAGGTAAAAGCTCCTCCCCATTCCTTTATTTATGACTAATCTTCTATAATATAAATCTCACCTCTCTGTTTAAATGTATGTATGCCTAAAACTTTCGACAGAGGCAATGGATTTTCACGAGGTTGGTATTATTTTGAAGCTTGACCCTTCAGATGACAAATATCAAAAAATTAGCCCAAAACATTAATTCCTTCACTCTCAACTACAAGGAGGGGGTTGCTTTTCCTGCTGATGTTTTCGAAAGTCATCCCATCTTTTTGATGTTCTAGCCTTAATTTACCTACGTCATTTCCGGTTTGGTGATGGGCGCAACAACAAAGATATCAGGGTTTTTTTTCACATTCTTTTCCTCCTTTGTAATACAAGTTCGAGCCTGCCTGCCTACTACCACTTTTTTTTCGCTCAACACACACCTCCAAACAGACACCCAGGTTAGTTAAAAATAAAACATCAATTAAAATTAAATATAAAAATTAAATATAAAAATCTAATATATAAAACTCACTATGTGTGTGTGTGTGTCTGTCTGTCTCCGTTTTCCAAATTGTATTTCCTCCTAGACGGATGATCATTAGACGATGTGCAATAGCTCAAAAGATTGCATATAGTGTGCAGAATTTTATTAATCGGCTGAAACAATTGCTAAAGGGTTAAAAAAAAAAAAAAAAGGGGTTCAAACTTGAAAGAAATGACAACTTGACGACACATAGTGACTATGGCGTCATTTGCGCATGCGCACGATCTGTAGTAGAGATTTATTTATTTGGTAAATTTACAAGTGTATGAAAACAATTGCCTGTTTGGTTGCAGTGCGTAGTGTCATCGATTACTGACACCAGTGGTCTGGGTTCGAGCTCCACCATTTCTTTTTCTTTTTTTTTTTTTTTCTACATTCCGATATTCTGAACTCTTAAATGTTACATAATAATTATAAAAGAACACTTTTATATAACGAAAATGTCATATTCCAAATATATAGGATATATTATATATCAGCTTATTTGTTACATTCCAATAATCACGTAAATAGATCCAGTAATGGAATTTTATATTGACTTCATTCCTAAACCGATCATTATAAATTTTAATTATGTGTATATGTCTGTATATTTGTATGTATTTGATTCGCTCCTAAATTAATTAACCGATCATTATTAATTTTATTTATGTATATATGCCTGTATATTTGCATGTATTGGATTCACTCCTAAACTAATTGACCGATCATTATGAATTTTAAAGATGTGTGTGTGTGTGTGTGTGTGTGTGTGTGTATTGGATTCACTCCTAAACTAATTAACTGATCATTATTAATTTTAATTATGTGCATATGGTTATATCTTTTGTGTCTTGGATCAACTCCAAAACTAATTAACTGATCATAATGAATTATATGTAATGTGTATGTTTGTATATGTCTATAGATGTCATATTCTAAAAATCACATACAATGTTCACTTACTTTGGTAATGTATTTTTGACAGTATAGTACTCATATGAAAAACTTTTGTAAAATCGAGTAGTTTCATCTTTATATTAGAAATAAGATACTTGCACAGTATCCTACCCAAGAAATAAGGTACTTGTGCAGTATAGTACTCATATGAAAAAACAAATCAAACCCTACCTGTGACGTGCATAAATGTCATTAAAACCGGAAATCATGTTATATAATCGAATAGCATGACTTTTAAATGGTACTTCTACAGTATCTTACCCAGGAAATAAGGTAATTATACAGTGAAGTTCCCATATGAAAAACAAAGAAATTCTTTTCTGTGACGTACATAATCGAAAATCATGTAATATATTCGAGTAGTATAACATTTCTATAAAAAATCCGGTACTTCTTCACTATAGCACTTTGATGTAAAGCAAACACACTCTTACCTGTAACATACCGAAAATTTAGCACAACATAAACTTATTTAAATAATTTTAAATATGTGTGGTACATAACCTGCCCTAGGTAAGGAATTTTTTTTTGCACATACATGCTGTAAATTTTCTTTCCAATGAATGTACAATTATTCCATACATGTTGTGTAATACCCGTCCTAGGGTAGGTAAACTATTCCTTTGCTCAAGATGGCAAATGATAGACATCAAAAAATCCTTTATCCTATGAATAACAGGCATGTTCAAAATTTTTCGCATTGTCTTATACGGTCCCGAGCAATGCCAGGTGGCCTTGCTAGTTAAATATTAAAATTAAATATTAAGATTAAATATTAAAATTAAATATTAAAATTAATCAGAAATAAAATTTTTATTTTTATTTGTTTTTATTTTAGAACATTAACTAATATTTGCGTTATGTAACCGCTGAAACATTTGTATTAAAAAGAAATTTATTCGTAGCATTCATACGTGTGCAGCTTATGATGGATTCGTATTTGCGCCGCGTAAGTAGTTAAGATCTTACCAAGCGTTTGAGTTCATCAATGCTAGCAGGAAGACGGAGACCTAGAACAGTCTTTTCAAATATCCCAATAAAAAGGAAATCCCAGAAGAGCAGGTCTGACTTCAAAACCTAGTAGGTGATGCCCTTTTCTCTTTCCTGCAACCTTTTTCCCACATAAGAGATGTTGTAAGCATGTCTCTGCACTATCATTATTTTCATAGCAAGTGCTTGTCTGAGCTCCAATCTATGGTCCCTCTTGCTAAATTTTCACAAAAACACTTGACTAGTTACAACCACTATCAACAATTTCCTCCACTCTCTATCTGTGCGTAAATCTAAACGCAGATTCCAATGTATGTCTTTCCTAGGCAACGCTGTTCCACTGGCCTGCTTTCCAGCCAATTACAATATCATAGCCTTCAAGTCCAATGTAAACAAGTTATTGTTGAGCTGTCCACTTAAATAATCAAATTCTACCCAATCTACACCATTAACGACCACTACATTACTACCATACATTCATTTGCCCTTACCCTCGAGTGGCCTTCGTGCCTTCATAGGTAATGACTCCCTTGTAAAAAAAAAAAAAAAATTCAGTGATCGTGGCAACTACTTTTATCAGATACTGTCTTCATAATCTCCACTACACACAATTTATCTTTCTGGCAGATTTGTATTAGAATATTTACATATTATATTTAGCTAGAAGAAAAATAAAACATTAAATCTGAACATTCTGTAAGAATTTGAGGTTATTTCTATAAAAGAATTGTCAAATTCTTTTGGAATACTTTCTGTAAGGTTAGTTTTGTTAGAAAGAATTTAATGTCTACTTTATGAAAGACTGTATTTGATAATAGAAACCTTTTCTTTCTTTTCTAGTTGTGTGATAATGAAAGTCTTATGGATAAATGGATCCTAAGTCGCCTGTCAGAGGCTGTAGCTGTGGCTACAAATGGATTTGAAAAATATGATTTTCAGTCAGCTACAACAGCAATTTATAACTTTTGGCTTTATGATTTATGTGATTGGTATGTGGTAAGTATTCATCATGATTTGTTTTATAAACATTTTTTATCTTTGATTTCATATTCAGGAATTCAAGAAAAAAAATGTGATTGAGAAATTCGATTTTAGTATGTTTTAATTTCAAAATATGTCTAAAGTTTAAGGGGTCTTAAGAAGGAATTGAAATTCAGAGAATTTGTTTATTGAATCAAATTTAATGTAAATCTGAAATATTAGAATTCTCAAATGGGATAAACTTCCATTTGAAATTTCAGAATTCAAAATTATATTTTAAAACAAAAGATACTTGGGGAAAAAATTGTATAGTTAAAAAAAAATCAAAACAAAATGAAAGTAAAAGCATGCTAGTAAATTATAAAAGCAAAATATCTTTGGTTGAAAAATCGGATCAAATTGTTTTGTGTTTTCAAGTTCTTTATTCTTTTTCTTTTTTTAATCTGTTGCCCAAGTTTGCTTGGATAATTTTCCAGAGAAATACTAGGGAGCACTCAACCACACTATCTTTGATCTTCAAAGGTCACAGAGTAACTAAATTTTTCTCGTATCAGGAACTCAGCATATCTATTAGATATTTTGAAACCTTGTTATTTTATCCAATATGATGTTCTGCAGCTTATAACTAACAAAAATAAGAGAAAAATTCATCCCGCATTTTAGACATGTCTGGTAATTTATATTCAAGCATAAC
Source organism: Euprymna scolopes (assembly GCF_053919585.1). Lineage (NCBI taxonomy): Eukaryota > Metazoa > Mollusca > Cephalopoda > Sepiida > Sepiolidae > Euprymna > Euprymna scolopes. The sequence goes on from NC_136501.1 coordinate 80,544,535, forward strand.
TATTTAAATTAACTTTTATTTAAGTAAATTAAAATTAAAAAAAATAATTTTATTCATTTATTATTTAATATAGTGACCAAATGTATGTCAGTAATGTAATCGAACTTCACAAAATTCTGATAATTACTCAACAATTGTTTTTAAAAAATATACACTTTTTTATCATGTTTATTTTGTCAATAGAAGTAAACAAACGTTTTTTTTTTTTTGTTTTTTTTTAAGTGTTCATGGTATTTAAATTAAAACATTTTATTGCAAAACTGATTTTTTATTCCTTCATTGAATTATCTTTCCAAAATTTTAAATATTTGTTTACAAGAAATAAAAGGAAAAGAAGGGGCATAAATACAGTTTTTTTTTGTTTTCTTTTTATAGTTTAAAAATTTACTTTTGCTATTTCTTTTTTAAGCGTAATTTAACAAAAATGATTTTTTTCTTCCATGTCGCTTGTGCAAATTGAGAATAGAAAACAACGTTGAATTTTGTAATTGCTAGCCATTATCCAATTTTGACAAAATAATTGTTTGCAGGAAGATGTTAACATCCTCCCATATACAGTGTCTGATATTCTCAAATGGTTACCCATCTGGTATTGACCAAGTTTAATGTCTCGTCAGTGATCTAATGAAAACCAGTGTGTCAACATGATTTAGATGGCCTATTTAATCTAACGCCTGTTTTTCATGCTGCCGTGTATTGGATGGCTTTTGGCTGCTTTTTGAAGATCAATTCAATTATATTTGTAGGAAAGTTTAAAACCTGTGTTGTATGGATCGGATGAAGAAACCAAATCTGTGTCCCAAAATACCTTGTACACCTGCCTCGATGCTGGGCTTCGTCTGCTGCATCCTTTCATGCCATTTGTGACTGAAGAGTTGTACCAAAGGTTGGCTCGTAGAAATTGTGATGATGCCCCAAGTATCTGTGTGTCTCCATACCCACTGATCGAGGAGGTAAGTTAACACAACTCAAATTAATGTTTACTATTCTTAAATCACAAATGTCCGTACACATTGTATGTTTAGGCGTTTGAATGCTTTTAGGGCACAACCTAATAAAATAAATAATTCAATACAAGCTTCTGAAATGACGAATGCAACAACTTCATAAAAGGTAACACAAAAAAGGTTTATTAAGGTGAATGTTCACGGTCAAAAGCTGGACTCCGGCTACCTGGTGCTATCACAGTAGTTATTCCAGTGGGATCGTCAATACCGGTAGAAATAACACCAAGGTGAAGAGAGCAAAGAAAAATGGTCCATTCTATTTGATGTGTCTCTCAGTAAGGAAGAGTTCTTATCCTCCAAACTGGATGCTGGCCGATTTCCTTAGGGGATAGAAATGATCAATGCACCACACCCCTGATTGGTCAATATGTGGCCAAATAGCATAAGGGAGAGGCATTGATTCGTGAAAGAAAAAGGTTCCATTTCTGCTACATATGTTGATCGAAAGTGATCCGAAAAATATTCTTACAAATTTGTTTTACTGGAACTGAGGATGTCCATAAAGGTCAAACATATAGTTAAAAAAGAAATCAGTTGAGATTTATTTGCTTCCCACTACAGCACCAGATGTGGCACAAAACTGGAATGTGTAAAAAAACTAGCTTCCCTGAGTGGACATTTTGGTTGAGTACAAAATTAACCGAAAACAGACCTGTTAACATTTCATGATAGGGGATCCCTTAGGCAAAGCAAAGAGGAAATAATGTCTAAGAGTGTGCACCTCTTTCTTCCTTCAAAGAAGGAGTTGATAGTTCAGGACAGCTGCAAGGTTGCCAGAATGATGCCAAAGTGAACAAAGGCTAATATGAAAAAAAAAAAATCTGAATAGCCAATGATCCTATGTGTCCAGATTTTATAAATACCCTGCAAATTTTTACTTCTTTCCATCAGATAACAAACTCCCTACAATTTATTTTATCATTAATATCATTATGATTGATTGATAAATCTTTTCCTAGCATGTTCCATAAACTTTCATTGTTTCCCTTTTCAATTCTGAAATGTAAGAATGTTTGATTTCTTTTGAAATGAATCTCAATCAAAGATTTGTCTTTTTTGGTGATCACACTGGATATCAAAGATATATACATCATCCACTTTTATATCATAAAAAATTCTATTGAAACATACAAAAAGGTCATAGAGAAGAATGATAACCACATTATCACTCAGTCCTCATTTTTTTAATGAGTGATTTTTCTGACAAAGGGAGAAGAAAAAGCTGTATTCTAGGTTGGCAGTATTTTGCGTGAACAGTCGACAGAGATGGCAGAAATTTTCTGTTATATGTCTATTCTTGTAGCCATGTCACTAGTAAGGGTGCTGGAGGTAAACGTTTTATCTGGGCTAACGTTATCCGCCTGATAGTCAGGGACACGAACTTTGGATTAACCACTAAGGAGGCTGTCCTATCAGCAGGCGTAAAGTACTGGGACTGCTGTATTGCCATTTGGTGAATGGATTCTGGACCATGTAGTAGTCTCTGGTTGGGCCTCTCGATGCCATACTAGTGGGTAATTGTTGTCTGAGAGGGCTACAAGGGCGTTATCGTCTGCATACATACTGTAGCTCCATAATGGATATGGTGTTCGTTCGACCTTTGGCCCTAAATCTATTGATGTTAAAAAGTCGCCCGTCAGTTCTGTATATAATCCGAACTCCATGGGGAAGATGTTTGTCCATGAGATGGAGGATAGCAGTAATGAAGATGGAGAACAGGGTTGGGGCAATGACACATCCCTGTTTCACTCCCGTGTCAACCCTGAAGGGCTCTGTTTCATCTCCACTACTACTGAGGACTGTAGCTGACATATTGTCATGTAGCAGTCTCAGTACCCGAATGTACCTCTCTGGGCATCCAAACCTTGCAAGAACCAGTCAAAGGGCTTGACGGTTCACAGTCAAAGGCTTTAGTAATGTCTATAAAAACCATGTATAATGGTAAATTTTGCTCCCTGCACTTTTTTTGGAGTTGACGAGCAGTGAAGATCATGTCCATCGTGCCTCTATTTGGTCGAAAGCCACTTTGGGACTCGGGAAGGATGGTTTCTGCAAGGGGTGTAAGCCTGTTGGCCAAAACCCGAGCTAGGGCTTTCCCTGTGGCGAGCTGACGACACTACTATCTATGGTAGCACATCTAAGACAGTAAACGACCAAGTTCTCTCCGATTCTCTCTCCTCTGATCTTGATCACGTTGTACAATGGGGAAAGGAGTGGCTGGTTACTTTTAATGCATCTAAAACCAAGCTTCTATCTTTACATCATCAACGTTCTGATTCCCCATCTGGCATCAATTAAAATGAATTAAAATCGCTCTTGTCTTGGGGAGGCCTCAAGTTTTGACAGGCTTCTGGGCTTGACCTTTACTCCTGATCTTAAATGGAATACGTACATCAAATCTGTTGCCAAGGCCGCTGGAAAAATGGTCGGATCCTTCTATCGATCCAGTAGATATCTCACTGCTGATGCAATTCTCTATCTATATAAGAGCCAGGTACGTCCAAGGATGGAATACTGTTGCCACATATGGGCAGGAGCTGCTAGAAAAGACTTGTCCTGCCTTGATAGGGTTCAAAATAGACTTTGTGGCCTGGTGGGAGATGTCCTTTTCTCTTCCCTGCAACCTCTATATCACAGAAGAGATGTTGCGAGTTTGTCTCTGCTTTATCGTTATTTTCATGGAAAGTGTTCGACTGAGCTTCAATCATGGTCTCCCCTTGCCAAACTTTCACAAGAAACACTAGACTAGCTGAAAACATTATCAATAATTTTCCCCACTCTTTATCTGTGCCTAAACCTAAACATAGATTTCATGATCAAAGCTTTTTTCTTTGAACTGTACGCCTGTGGAATTGTCTTCCGTTTTCCTGCTTTCCAGCTGTCTATAATGTTGTTGTCTTCAAGTCCAACGTGAACAAGTCTCTGATGAGCGGTTCCACTTAAGTTAACAAATTTACCGAACTTCCATTACTATCGATTACTATATTGTCCTTTTGACTACTCTACACTCTTTAACCCTTATCCTTGAGTGGCCTATCGGCCTTGATAAGTGGTGACGCCTATGCAAAAAAACAAAAAAAAAACATTTGTGATTAAATAAATATGATTTTGTGTTATTTGAAAAAACATTGACACTTTAAAAAAAAATGGGAAGTTATCTTTCCTTAGTTAAAACTTGACAACGAGAATAAGTTCCGTTTATTTCATGTATTTCACAAGTTCAGTTAATGATTTAATAATTACTCCATTCCTAAATTAAAAATAAAACAAAAATCAAATATTATAAATTATTGAAAACCTTGACAATGTAAATTTAAAAAAAAAATAACTCTGATGTTATTTTTTAATATTTCAAACATTTCACCCACAACCTATGACTCTCTTTAACCAAAACAGAAATATCAAACCATACAGCCTCCAAATGAAGGACAAATTCTACAAGATGAATAAGCAAACAACTGTATCTAATATTGGGATTTCAAGATTAACACAAATCAAATTGCCAATCACTAATGTACATGGATAGGTGGGATATGCAGCCATACATAGAAAAACAGTATTAAAGAAAAGACTCTCAGATGAGGCTTCCATATTCAGTGCGGAACTATTGGTCCTTGACTTAGCTCTCAGCATTATACCACTGAACGATCATAAATTATTTATTTCAGATTTAAGATTATTTCGGATATAAGTGCTAATGTAGAACTTATATCAGCAAAAAACATAAAACAATGCACCAACTACAAAACTGTTATTCAAAATAAATATCATAAAAATAAATTGCAGATCAAACAAGACTGACCCACTCTTTGTTCCTATAATAAAAACATTCATCTGAATACTTAGCTTGCCAGGCCAAATATAGTCCAATATGTTCTGATAGAATGTGGTGACTTTACCCTAACCAGACATTATTACCACAACATTCAAAGTATGAAGTTGTTTGAAAAGATGAAAATATACAATATTATAGACTTTCTTATAAAAATATATTTATAGAAGAAAATATAATGAACTGAACATGCTAAATACACAAAACAAACCTACAAAGCGGACTTGTAACTGCATGCATCTATATAACACAGACATCTATATTATAAAATATAGACTTAATGCACACCTTTATCCCTCTGGGTATAAAATGATCATGCCATACTTGTAAAACCAAATCAATCAAACAATCCAATACTTTTAGAAAAATCTTTTTGTCAAAAGAAAAAGAGATGCAGGTGGGAGTATTTTTTTTTTTTCTTTTCTTCCTTCTCGTATTTGCTGCTGCAGTTGTCTTCTGACTGTGGGATATCAATTTGACATTTAAGAAAATTAAGTGTTTTGCCCATTTTTCTGATTGGAAAGAAAAAATCAGCAGCAAAGGCCTCTGTTAACAATTCTTCATTCGCCTTTAAGGAAGAGATTTTTCTTGAAATATTAGAGAAAAAAACCTAATAATCTAAGAGTATTATAGTTTAAGAATATAATACGACTTACGCATTCATGTATGCACACATTTCTCGGGTACTTTTGATTGATGGGTGATGCCTCAAAATATTAGGATTGCCTTAGTAACCTGATGAAAAATAATGATAAAAGAAACTGGTACCAAAACACTGAGTACTGTCTTCATTGTGTTTTCCTTTTCTTTTTCTTTTTTCTTTTTTCTTTTTTTTTTTTTTTTTCAGTTTTTCTGGTGCCTACTTTTTCTTCTTACATTGTCACAACCTTATAAAATATAAAAATTTCTTCATATTAACCATTATCTTCTGAATTATTTTAAATTTGCATTGTGTAAGTTTTCAATAATTTCTGGAACATAAAACGATTTAAGTGAACAAAAAATGAAATAAAATTTTTGTAAAACTTTATTCAAGAGTTTTGACAAAAGTTCAAGTAATAATTGTGAAAATACAGAATGCCCACCCAGCCACCCATGGAATTGTTTATAAAATTCACATTCCTTTTTGCAATCCAATCATATTTGGTACAAATAAACTCCAACATGTGTCTGATTTTTCCATCAAGTTTTAATCACAATACTATGACGGTCTTTACTTTATTTCCATTCTATGATATGCAGGCAAATTTTACATCAGAAAGAGGTATGATTCTTAATGGCTAGATCCTCAGATTTTTATCGCAAAGATAATGTTAATCAAGAATAATTTCCAGACTAATTTGTCAATTGAAGACAGCCATTATAATCAAATGAAGGCAGTGTATCAAGGTTATTACCAATTTTGCATGTAATATTCAAATGTGCTTATTGTTAAATAACGATTAATTCATTATTAAAAGTTGGTGAACAAGTTCGGCATTGACTGAAGTTTATTTGTATGAAATATGATTGGATTACAGAAAAGATTCTGAATTTTATTAATTCTGATTGACATCTTTTGTTTGTGTGTGGGGATGTCGCTCTGTAATAGAGTAAGTCAAAAGGTTAGCAATATTTTTGTAGTGTTCACAACATTGTGAACATTACAAATCATTACAAATCATACTGGAACATGAGATGCCAAGCTTGAACACTATGCAAGATTTGTCTGCAACTACAACTTGAGAACCATTACTGACTTTTCCTGATTTTTAAGGTTCTTGCAACCTAAACATTTTTTTAACCTTTTTGTTACTATGATCAACAATGTTTTTGCCTTTTGCATAACTTTTTTTGTTTACTTTAGTGATAGTGTGGTTCAATTCAATGGTGGTATAATTCAAATGGTGTGGTTCAATTCAAATTATTAAAATATAAATTATTGAATTAGACTTTGTTGTACATTCATTCATCTTTGTGGCTTTCAAATGGAATGAACCTACTAGCACAAACAAAATCATGGCTTGAACTGCTTAATTCATTTGATATGCATGCCACAAACTAGCACATATTGCAAAACTTGTGGCACATACAAGTAATAAGATTTTGTTTTATGTGTCCATTTTTTTTTTTATTTAAATGCTCAAAAACACTTTATCCACTTTGGCCTGTTGAACTAATATTTTTTTGTTTTCCTCATTTCATTCTTTTGTCTTTTGAAACCAGTTTCAATTCCAAAATGCTGATCTTGAGGCTGATGTGTCTTTCATGCAGAATGTTGTGAAGAGTATCCGATCAATAAGGGCTGACTACAATCTCACCAAAATGAAAGCAGATGGTAATAGAAATGGCACATCATTTATACAAAATACACTCAGCTTTGTTGTTTTGCTTTATCATCAGAGCTAAATATAATCATTTGATTTTTGAAAGATATGTTTACAATATTAATCTGATTAAATTACAAACCAAAATAATGACAGAATTTAAAGTGTGTCACATCATAAAAATAGCATTTTCACATTTCAGTAATCTAATATATAGTTTCTTGTACTTTTTAATGATTAATATCTATAAGATATTCAATTATGTTTTTGCTAGTTATTGTTTTTTTATATCTATCAGTCCATGTTAAAAATATTTGTATTTCTAATTGATTTTATCAATCAATATTTTCATTTTACTTGAATGAGAATTTCTTCTCTCATACTAGAATTCTTCCCACTTATTTTTATATTCATGAGTATCAGATACGTTTGGATTGCCTAATTAACATAGATTTAAACAATTGCTGCATTTTTTCAACAGAATTTGAACATTATTAACCAAATTAGACACTGATGAAACAAAATTTTATTTTAAAAAATTTAAGAAAATTACTTTAAAGGAATTTCAAAGCATTTAAATTGTTTTTATTTTCAAAGAGTCCCACTCTTTGTAAATGAAAACAGTTTAACATAGTTTTATAATAAAATCTCACCAGATAAAATTTGAGTATTTTTACATTTAAATTGTTTATAATCAATGTATTTATAAAACTACAACCCTGTTACAATGGATAAAATCCAACCTCTTTATAAATATTTAATTGAGACTTGCATCCATAATGGATGCAAGTCTCAATTAAATATTTTTTCAAATGCTTCATATAAATGTTGTTTACCTTTAATGTTTTATAATGCTAACTCATAATTATAATTTTATAACAATTTGGTTTAAGTAATAAACACAAGCAAAGTAAAAACAAAAACAAATATACAAAGGAAGGATAAAGCCAGTATGATGTGTTATTGTTTTCTAAGAAGTTGAACCAAAATGAATGACTGTTCACAAACTAAAAGAAAGTTGATGTAGCGGCTGTAGTAGATTATGATGCCATGTTTGAACATGGTGTTCACATAATGTATGAAATGAGTGAAGAACAGAATGTTAGACAGCAGCCAACTAAATTGCTGGAAACGTTTGGAGTCGAAGAGCAAAGGGGCCGGTCATTATCTGTGGTGAGAATGAGTTGTGTTGAAAGTATAAAAACACAAGAGACAAATAATCGTGTCATCAGCGATAAGCATATACTATAAAAAATTTGCTCCAGTGATGGGAACATAAGCAGACAAAGTATCATGCTACCACCTCAGAAAGTGACTTGCATGGAAGAGTGGTTTCTGCTGGAATGAAAGGAGGAAGTTAGGGTAGTAAGTAAAAGCAAAAGACACATAGATGGATAATGTGGGAATATTGAATGTGTAAGTGGCAAGTGTGTTTACAATGCTATGATACTGTTTTCTAGATGGGGAAAAATGTACTGATTTTATTATGTAATAGTAGGCTGCCCAGCATTGCCCAGACGTAAGATATGATATTTTGATTCATGCAGATTATGTAGTTAATATTATAGAGACAATTCTCTATCGATTATTATATTGAACCTAATATATAGTACTGAGATCAAAACTAAAAAAAATATATACATGACTTGGATTCCATCAGCTAGAATCAAAACCAAAACATACAACTCCACTCTCATTCCTTAAGCTCTTACACATATTCACTTGTTATCCCTTTTTTAAAAGATGAAATCACCCCATTGTCAAAGACAAGATTCAAGCAAGCAAGGAAGCCTTGACGGTCCAGAGTCTTATAATTATTAGGATAGAGAAATAACGATTAGTTATTATTGATAATTACAAAAAATAGCATAAAAAAATTTTTTCAGTCACCTAATTTTTAATTTAGTACATATTATATTATCCTATATTACATATTTCCCTTCTATTCATACAATCATTACTATTAATTCATTATTTTGTTATATTTAATAAAATAATAAAATTACTGTTTTCACTTTTTTTTTTTTTTCACATATTAAAAATTTTTCTTAATATTCGTGCAAAGGGTTTTACACAAACTGTAACTGAGAACATACTATCCTCTTTCCTTTGTTGGTTTCAAAATGTATTGAATGCAAACTACACTATGATATCACTTGTTGATTAAAATGAAATATAGTGTGCCCATTGCTTTGTTTGCGTATTGCAACAATAAGAAGTAATCAGGCTTTGGTCACTAACAGTGTAAGCTCAACAATTTCATTTAAAATAAAAACCACAAGTATATAAAATTTTCAAATGTGCAAATCTGTTTCAGCATTTCACTTTCGCAACAAAACAAGAAACTACAAAACGATTATACAAATAAGAATAACATTTTTTAATATGCAAACATTTGTTTTCACAAAATAATCTGTTTTCATTTGTTTTCTGCTACAACAATTCTGTTGATGACGTATTTTCATTTATTTTTTTAAGATTACAATTTAAAGATTAATAGATACCGAACAAACAATTTCTTTCAGCTTCCAAGTTTTTAATAAATATCTTTCTAAGTTTCTAGAAATTTATCTATAGTCAGTATTTTATAACTCACAATAATGCACCAGATAATTAGTTTAATTTGTTTATGAAGGAGGTGTCTTTTACTGAATCTGTTCTGGTTTGTGCCATCTTTTTACTTTATGCAGGTTCTGTTAGTATAAATATATCTAATAAAATACTTTTTATATAGATGGACATAGTATTGTAAAATAAAATACAAATATAGTGTATTTGAAAAGTTTTATCACAGCACAAGCAGAAAGATTCTTTTATAAGACAGGGACACACTTGAAAAATGTTTTTGTTTAGAACACAATTGAACCATGATACTTGACTTTTTCATTTTAATACTTTAATTCAAGCCATTATCACTGCATAAGCAGAAAGGCTAGTCATATGAAATCAACAGTAGGTTCCTTTATATGACAGGAGCACGTTTGAAATGAATATGTCTCATTAGAGCACAAAGCATCATACTTGACTTTTGCATTTTAAACTTTAATTCAAGCCATTATATATAAAAAAATTTATAAAATCAGCAGTAGGTTCTCTACATTGCAATGTAGACGACAATGTATTGTGGACTAAGTCACTGTGGGGAGGCATGTGAAGCTTCCTCCCAGTGCACCATGATGGGTCCCTGTAATCAATTGATTTGAGTGAAAAATGGACAATTCCACCAATATCAATGACAATAAAAATATGGCAGTGTGAAACATTCATTGATCATTATTCATTCCTGGGCAATGTCTACCTGGTAGTAATTTTATAAAATCAATAGTAGATTCTCTACAGTCCAATGTAGACTAAAATGTATTGTGAACTGTCACTGGGGGCAGGCATGTAACTGGGTGGGGAGGTCCTAACTAGAGCAGGCAATCAATCAAGTTGATTAAAAATAGGCGATTTCGCCATTAAAAAGTGGAATACTTGTTTGTTCAATCCCAGACAACGCTGTTATCAAAATAGCATGATTTAAAAATACATAATTAAAATTAAATAATTCCTTAATTTCTATGAATATTATTTACTGAGAAAAATAATGAAATATTTAATCATTTTTTCTTATCTATAAAAGTGAAATTGTCTGTGTGTGTGTCTACATTTCCCTACCAAAGCAGTCTGTTAATGCTCAGACTCGAGGTTTAACATGAGGGCTATTGAGATTTGGGAAAATCTTTTTTAATCGGTTTTCAGCCAGAAATGAAGGGGTCAAAGTTCAGCGATTTGACCTTTGAAAACTTTACCAAACTCCTCCACCAATTTTGGGTCTAAACACTTGAAATTTTAGATGTAGGTTATTTATACATGAATCAAACGTTTTAATTTGATTTGAGCCCAAAACAGTAAATGTTAGGGGGTTAAAATTGGAATCAAATTTTTTTTTAAATTTGACCTCTACGCTCTCTACCAAATTACTCAGCCAATTTTTGGTCTAAACATTTGAAATTTTACATAAAGTGTATTTAGATATAGGGCAAGCTTTTTAATTGGTTTTGGGCCGAAAATTTGGCTGTCAAGAGGTCAAAGTTCAAAAGATTTGACCTTTTGCGATCTCCAGCAAACTATTCAGACATGCAGCAAGCTTGTTAATCAGTTTTTGGGCAAAAATTTAGCTGCCAAGAGGTCAAAATTGAGAGAGTTGACCTTTGCAGATTTTACCAAACTCCCCTGCCAATTTGGGGTCTGAACACTTGAAATTTTAGATGTAGGTTACCTGGAGACGAGTCAAACCTTTTAATACATTTATACATATGCACATAAAGTTATGAACAGTACATAGGGCCCGAGCAAAGCCAGACTGAACTGCTAGTGTATAAAAAAAAAATGAACATATTTTTTCTTAATCTTTATTCTTGTTTTTTCTAGATTTAAAAAAATTATAATTGAATAACTATTTAGTATTGCTTGGAAGTTTGTTTTTTTTCCCTTTTCTTTCCTTTTTTTCCTTTTTCTTTCCTTTTTTTCCTTTTTCTTTCCTTTTTTCCTTTTTCTTTCCTTTTTTTCCTTTTTCTTTCCTTTTTTCCTTTTTCTTTCCTTTTTTCCTTTTTCTTTCCTTTTTTCCTTTTTCTTTCCTTTTTTCCTTTTTCTTTCCTTTTTTTCCTTTTTCTTTCCTTTTTTTCTTTTTTCTTTCCTTTTTTCTTTCCTTTTTTTCTTTTTTCTTTCCTTTTTTCCTTTTTTCCTTTTTTTCATTTTTTTACTTTTGAGATATATTTGTTTTGTGTTTTTTGTTTTTATTACAGTATCATTTTGTCATTAGATTATTCATTAAACAAAATTGTCATAAAACTATAATTATTTGTTATTGAAATAATGTTTTAATCTGTATTTATAAAATTACTAGATATAAATAAATTAAAAATCTTTAAAGATTGAGAAAGATTTCCTAAGAATTTAAGAACTAGTTAAAATTGTTTTATCCAACAGTTTAAATGTTTTCAAATTGCTGTAAATTTTCAGCAGGACACAAAATATTAAAATAATTGAAATAGAAATACATTGGTTTTAATACTTTGTTATTGTATTTTTTATGTAACTAAATAATTGATAGTAAATAAAGTTTGGTAACTGAGCATAACATGGTAGCTTAACTTTCAAACATGACATTAGAGGGCAGTCAAATCATTCAATTGAGGTATGGAAGAACAAAATAGAAATAATACCTCTGCTTTTCTCCAAAACTGCTTCCTTATATATTTTGATAAAATATAAAGATATTTTGTTTAATGTATTTATGTTTTAAAATATATTTATTTACAGAAACATGAAAAAACAATGAATGTGTCATGAAATAATTTGGAATTCTTAAACTTTTTTTATCAATTTTTATTTATTTTTGGCAAACTATTTAGATATTTTAAAAATATATTTATTTACAAAAACATGAAAAAACAATGATAGTATCACATTTTATACAGTTTTAACAATTACAAAATGGTGAATGCGCAAGAGGAAAATAGTTTGACAGTTGCAAAAATGTGAATAGTTCATGTATGTTAAAAAAGATAATAAATTCAAACAACATAATAAGTATGAATCCAGTAGATAATATTGCCGAAAAATTTATTTTTAAATCCGCAACGCCACAGAAATTTTTGTAGGTAGCTGTAGAAGTTTTCCTCTTAAAGCTCTTAATTTTGCCTTACATAGACTCCAGGATCCTTCAATTGTGTTTGTGTGTACTGTTGGATCATCCAGATCCACAAAATTGTACTTCTGATCGACTGCAAAGTGATTAGGCAGGGTATTATGTGTTTGCTAGCCATCAGTTATAATGTGTGGTCCTGATTGAACATATTGTTGAATGATTAGTAAAATAGTTTTTGCATCCTTTTTTCAACTGGTACCGTGATTGTCATATTTGTTTCTCTCTCCACCATACCAAGAACCCATTGTCCTTTCTTGTATCATCCACAATTGTATTTGTACCGCATAAGCTTACTCTCATCAATTTCAATTGTTCAACCAGGACCACCCATTTCTACAGGATTGTCAATCAGGCACATGTCACAAATTTCACGAATAAAACCAGTCTTGTACACTTCGTCTACAAACTCCTGTCTATTTCATAACATTCAGTTGCGGCTCTTCTACGGACCACCAATAAATCAACTCAATGATCTGATTTAAAATTAGATGCACCTGCTCAAAAAAGGAGCCCACACACAGTTTTTTTTTCTGCATTTGGGACAGACCCAACAATAACCATCTCTACAGTTTTCTACATTTCTCCTCTGTAACAACATCCTCACTGTCTACAGCTATCACAAATGCTAGTATTTGAAATTAGGCCATGTCTAGCGAACCACTCTAGCGTTTTCAATATGTCTCTTGTTTCTAAGACAAGATGCTTTATAGAGTAATTGAGAGAACACATGTCAGTTAAGGGTAAGACTTCCTCAATTTTATGCATGATGTGTTTTGGCGGCAAGGATCGTAATAGATTGCGTGGCTTTACAAATTAAAATGTATTTAAAAAAGAAACAAAAAAAACATATTTGGAGAAAAAAGTAAAAATTTATTGATACAAAAGTTTCCGAATAATCCTAAAAACAAACGAAAATTCCAACCACCCCCCACTGCTTGAAGGAAAAAACCCAAATCTCCAAAAAAGGTTACTCTCGAAGAAAAAAATCAACCAATCAGATTAAAGAATGACTTTATGAAGAAGACAAGCGGACATTTTTATTTTCAATTTAGATGATGTCGATAAAGTAAACAAAATCACCGGCTTTGATATTTTGTTCTATGCTTACAATGGTTATTTTTTTAAACAAAAAATACTGTTTAGCGCAAAATAATTCGTTTAGCAACAGTGCCGATGCTCAAAAAATTCTCTGGAATTTGTAACGCTAAACTTGGATTTAACCTTCATTTTTAAACAAAACGGTAGTATTTTGAGGACTTAAGTTGCTTTGGTTTTTAAAATATGATGATTTTAGCAGAACCCCCTTGAAATCCATAATTATTCAAAGCGTTTTTATCATCCGTCGGGTTAGGGTTAGTTGAACCCTATCACTCACTCTCTCCTGCTCTCTCTACTGTTTGTTAGCAGTTGAAGGTAATAAAGGAAAGAATAAAGATCGGAATAGTCCATTATAAACAAAGGAAATATCATCACATGTAGTAGGATTAGTTGTAAAAAGAAAAGAAATATACCAAGCAAAAAGAGACTAATTTTGGATTTGCTTTTTTTTATTATTTGAACACTCACATTTTCCTGATTTAAACAATGTAACTCAAACTCACTGGGTGACCCAACAGGTCAGAGTTCTTTTTTTTTTTTTTTTTTTTTAGTTATGGATTTTCATGATTGAATAAACAATTCTAATTTTATATGCATAGACGAAAGTTTCTAAATATTTTATTTGTAATTGTGATGTATTTCTTTATTCAAGTGTTCTTGAAATGTACAGATGAAGAGACAGGCAATGTCCTGCGTCCTTATGTTGACCTCATTGCCCATCTTTCCTCTTCGCAAACGATCAATATTCTTGTGAACCAACAACCCCCGATTGGCTGTGCCATGTTGACATTATCAGTGAAATGTGAAACACATTTGATGCTCAAGGTAAGATATATATATATGTCCTGCATATTTTTTTTTCTTTGTTGGATGTGAACTGCGACTGTATGCATCTAGGCCCGAAACATATTGAATGATATCTGTTATATATTCATTTAATAAGTTTGGGTCCTAACAATAAAACAACTTTTAGGCAAAATGTGACGTAATGTAATATACTTATTCTAACATTTCTCTAACAATTTGATGCCTTTTTTTTGGTAGGGTTTCTTTTTGGCTTCAAAATATACCTTAATTGCCAATATCACTTCATTGGAGCAAAATCTGCGGGAGCATTCTGATTAGGTCTATAAACAATCAGTAACTGGGTGTGTCAAATCTGGAGAATAGGATGGGTACAGAAGAAAATCAAAGTTCAGTTCATGTAGTTTTGCTATCGTTGCTGTTGACATGTTATGTAGTGCATTGTCCTGGTAAAAGAGCACCTTTTTTTCTCCATTTGTGACCATTACTTACCAATAATACTATATAATATTTACTATTCTATTATATTAAATCAAGGTAATTGGTGAACAAAATACTTTGTGCATCCTAAAATATACAAGTTAGAACCTTACCAGCTGATGTTTGCATCTTTAGTTGTTTTGGATGGCTTTCACTCTGCTGACTGTGGATTTGACTCCACACTGAAGTGATAGATCCATTATTCCATAAATTTCTTTGAAAAAATTAAGACAAATTGTTGCTTTGATTTGTGAGCAAATATGACATCCACTTTAAGCACAGCTTTCTTGTTGACAAATGTTCATGCAAAATGATAAATGTAATACCTGATATCTTCAACTCTTTTATCTCACCCAACAAGCAAGTGTGTGCTCAACCAAAACAAGTTTATGGACATTTTATGTATTCAACAATAGCTGCCAAATTTGTGTAAAATGACATTTAAAGTCAGCACAACAACTATTAATCATTGTTTCCGATAGAGCAGAATCAGAATAATACTTATAAAGCTATTGATTTGCTTAAACAGTATTTATTCCCATCAGAAACCAATGCTTTATCAACACAAGTAACTGTAATTTGTAAATTAATAATCTGATTGGACTCAAATTTTGCCATTTGAAGGTTAATATTTAAAAAAGATCGCATGGATGTATTTTTATTAGTGGCATTATCTTTGTTTTTTTCTCAGTGGCATTATCTTTGTTTTTTTTATTAATGGCATTATCTTTGTTTTTTCATTAGTGGCATTATCTTTGTTTTTTTATTAGTGGCATTATCCTTGTTTTTTTATCAGTGGCATTATCTTTGTTTTTTTATTAATGGCATTATCTTTGTTTTTTCATTAGTGGCATTATCTTTGTTTTTTTATTAATGGCATTATCTTTGTTTTTTTATTAATGGCATTATCTTTGTTTTTTTATTAATGGCATTATCTTTGTTTTTTATTAATGGCATTATCTTTGTTTTTTATTAATGGCATTATCTTTTTTTTTTTTTGTGGCATTATCTTTGTTTTTTTTTGTGGCATTATCTTTGTTTTTTTATCAGTGGCATTATCTTTGTTTTTTTATCAGTGGCATTATCTTTGTTTTTTTTTTTATTAGTGGCATTATCTTTGTTTTTTTTTTTATTAGTGGCATTATCTTTGTTTTTTTTTTATTAGTGGCATTATCATCGTTTTTTTTATTAGTGGCATTATCTTTGTTTTTTTTATTAGTGGTATTATCTGTGTTTTGTTTTATTAATGGCATTATCTTTGTTTTTTTAATAGTGGCATTATCTTTGTTTTTTTTATTAATGGCATTATCTTTGTTTTTTTATTAGTGGCATTATCTTTGTTTTTTTATTAGTGGCATTATCTTTGTTTTTATATTAATGGCATTATCTTTGTTTTTTTATTAGTGGCATTATCTTTGTTTTTTTATTAGTGGCATTATCTTTTTTTTATTAGTGACATTATCTCTGTTTTTTTATTAGTGGCATTATCTCTGTTTTTTTATTAGTTGCATTATCTTTGTTTTTTTATTAGTGGCATTATCTTTGTTTTTTTATTAGTGGCATTATCTTTGTTTTTTTATTAGTGGCATTATCTTTGTTTTTTTATTAGTGGCATTATCTTTGTTTTTTTATTAGTGGAATTATCTTTATGTTTTTTATTAGTTGCATTATCTTTTTTTTTTTATTAGTGGCATTATCTTTGTTTTTTTTTTAGTGGTATTATCTTTGTTTTTTATTAATGGCATTATCTTTGTTTTTTATTAGTGGCATTATCTTTGTTTTTTTATTAGTGGCATTATCTTTGTTTTTTTATTAGTGGCATTATCTTTTTTTTATTAGTGACATTATCTCTGTTTTTTTATTAGTGGCATTATCTCTGTTTTTTTATTAGTTGCATTATCTTTGTTTTTTTATTAGTGGCATTATCTTTGTTTTTTTATTAGTGGCATTATCTTTGTTTTTTTATTAGTGGCATTATCTTTGTTTTTTTATTAGTGGCATTATCTTTGTTTTTTTATTAGTTGCATTATCTTTGTTTTTTTATTAGTTGCATTATCTTTGTTTTTTTATTAGTTGCATTATCTTTGTTTTTTTATTAGTTGCATTATCTTTGTTTTTTTATTAGTTGCATTATCTTAGTTTTTTTATTAGTTGCATTATCTTAGTTTTTTTATTAGTTGCATTATCTTAGTTTTTTTATTAGTGGCATTATCTTTGTTTTTTTATTAGTGGCATTATCTTTGTTTTATTATTAGTGGCATTATCTTTGTTTTTTTTATTAATGGCATTATCTTTGTTTTTTTTATTAGTTGCATTATCTTTGTTTTTTTATTAGTGGCATTATCTTTGTTTTTTTATTAGTGGCAATATCTTTGTTTTTTTATTAGTGGCATTATCTTAGTTTTTTTATTAGTGGCATTATCTTAGTTTTTTTATTAGTGGCATTATCTTTGTTTTTTTATTAGTTGCATAATCTTTGTTTTTTTATTAGTGGCATTATCTTTGTTTTTTTTATTAATGGCATTATCTTTGTTTTTTTTATTAGTTGCATTATCTTTGTTTTTTTTATTAGTGGCATTATCTTTGTTTTTTTTATTAGTGGCATTATCTTTGTTTTTTTTATTAATGGCATTATCTTTGTTTTTTTTATTAATGGCATTATCTTTGTTTTTTTTATTAATGGCATTATCTTAGTTTTTTTTATTAATGGCATTATCTTTGTTTTTTTTATTAGTGGCATTATCTTTGTTTTTTTATTAGTGGCATTATCTTTGTTTTTTTTATTAATGGCATTATCTTTGTTTTTTTTATTAATGGCATTATCTTAGTTTTTTTTATTAATGGCATTATCTTAGTTTTTTTTATTAATGGCATTATCTTTGTTTTTTTATTAGTGGCATTATCTTTGTTTTTTTATTAGTGGCATTATCTTTGTTTTTTTATTAGTGGCATTATCTTTGTTTTTTTATTAGTGGCATTATCTTTGTTTTTTTTATTAGTGGCATTATCTTAGTTTTTTTATTAGTGGCATTATCTTAGTTTTTTTTATTAATGGCATTATCTTTGTTTTTTTATTAGTTGCATTATCTTTGTTTTTTTTATTAGTGGCATTATCTTTGTTTTTTTATTAGTTGCATTATCTTTGTTTTTTTATTAGTGGCATTATCTTTGTTTTTTATTAGTGGCATTATCTTTGTTTTTTTATTAGTGGCATTATCTTTGTTTTTTTATTAGTGGCATTATCTTAGTTTTTTTATTAATGGCATTATCTTTGTTTTTTTATTAGTTGCATTATTTTTTTTTTTTTTATTAGTGGCATTATCTTAGTTTTTATTATTAATGGCATTATCTTTGTTTTTTTTATTAGTGGCATTATCTTTGTTTTTTTTATTAGTGGCATTATCTTTGTTTTTTTATTAGTGGCATTATCTTTGTTTTTTTATTAGTGGCATTATCTTTGTTTTTTATTAGTGGCATTATCTTAGTTTTTTTTATTAATGGCATTATCTTTGTTTTTTTTATTAGTTGCATTATCTTTGTTTTTTTATTAGTGGCAATATCTTTGTTTTTTTATTAATGGCATTATCTTAGTTTTTTTATTAGTGGCATTATCTTAGTTTTTTTATTAGTGGCATTATCTTTGTTTTTTTATTAGTTGCATAATCTTTGTTTTTTTATTAGTGGCATTATCTTTGTTTTTTTTATTAATGGCATTATCTTTGTTTTTTTTATTAGTTGCATTATCTTTGTTTTTTTTTATTAGTGGCATTATCTTTGTTTTTTTTATTAGTGGCATTATCTTTGTTTTTTTTATTAATGGCATTATCTTTGTTTTTTTTATTAATGGCATTATCTTAGTTTTTTTTATTAATGGCATTATCTTAGTTTTTTTTATTAATGGCATTATCTTTGTTTTTTTTATTAGTGGCATTATCTTTGTTTTTTTATTAGTGGCATTATCTTTGTTTTTTTTATTAATGGCATTATCTTTGTTTTTTTTATTAATGGCATTATCTTAGTTTTTTTTTATTAATGGCATTATCTTTGTTTTTTTATTAATGGCATTATCTTTGTTTTTTTATTAGTGGCATTATCTTTGTTTTTTTATTAGTGGCATTATCTTTGTTTTTTTATTAGTGGCATTATCTTTGTTTTTTTATTAGTGGCATTATCTTTGTTTTTTTTATTAGTGGCATTATCTTAGTTTTTTTATTAGTGGCATTATCTTAGTTTTTTTTATTAATGGCATTATCTTTGTTTTTTTATTAGTTGCATTATCTTTGTTTTTTTTATTAGTGGCATTATCTTTGTTTTTTTATTAGTTGCATTATCTTTGTTTTTTTATTAGTGGCATTATCTTTGTTTTTTATTAGTGGCATTATCTTTGTTTTTTTATTAGTGGCATTATCTTTGTTTTTTTATTAGTGGCATTATCTTTGTTTTTTTATTAGTGGCATTATCTTAGTTTTTTTTATTAGTGGCATTATCTTTGTTTTTTTATTAGTTGCATTATTTTTTTTTTTTATTAGTGGCATTATCTTAGTTTTTTTTATTAATGGCATTATCTTTGTTTTTTTTATTAGTGGCATTATCTTTGTTTTTTTATTAGTGGCATTATTTTTGTTTTTTTATTAGTGGCATTATCTTAGTTTTTTTTATTAATGGCATTATATTTGTTTTTTTTTATTAGTTGCATTATCTTTGTTTTTTTATTAGTTGCATTATTTTTTTTTTTTTTATTAGTGGCATTATCTTTGTTTTTTTTATTAATGGCATTATCTTTGTTTTTTTTATTAGTGGCATTATCTTTGTTTTTTTATTAGTGGCATTATCTTTGTTTTTTTTATTAGTGGCATTATCTTTGTTTTTTTTATTAGTTGCATTATCTTTGTTTTTTTATTAGTGGCATTATCTTTGTTTTTTTATTAATGGCATTATCTTAGTTTTTTTTATTAATGGCATTATCTTTGTTTTTTTATTAGTTGCATGATCTTTGTTTTTTTATTAGTGGCATTATCTTTGTTTTTTTTATTAGTCCCATTATCTTTGTTTTTTTTATTAATGGCATTATCTTTGTTTTTTTATTAGTTGCATTATCTTTGTTTTTTTATTCGTTGCATTATCTTTGTTTTTTTATTAGTTGCATTATCTTTGTTTTTTTATTAGTGGCATTATCTTTGTTTTTTTATTAGTGGCATTATCTTTGTTTTTTTATTAGTTGCATTATCTTTGTTTTTTTTATTAGTTGCATTATCTTTGTTTTTTTTATTAGTTGCATTATCTTTGTTTTTTTATTCGTTGCATTATCTTTGTTTTTTTATTAGTTGCATTATCTTTGTTTTTTTATTAGTGGCATTATCTTTGTTTTTTTTATTAGTCCCATTATCTTTGTTTTTTTTATTAGTGGCATTATCTTTGTTTTTTTATTAGTGGCATTATCTTTGTTTTTTTATTAGTGGCATTATCTTTGTTTTTTTATTAGTTGCATTATCTTTGTTTTTTTATTAGTTGCATTATCTTTGTTTTTTTATTAGTTGCATTATCTTTGTTTTTTTATTAGTTGCATTATCTTTGTTTTTTTATTAGTTGCATTATCTTTGTTTTTTTTATTAGTTGCATTATCTTTGTTTTTTTATTAGTGGCATTATCTTTGTTTTTTTTATTAGTTGCATTATCTTTGTTTTTTTATTAGTGGCATTATCTTTGTTTTTTTATTAATGGCATTATCTTAGTTTTTTTATTAATGGCATTATCTTTGTTTTTTTATTAGTTGCATGATCTTTGTTTTTTTATTAGTGGCATTATCTTTGTTTTTTTTATTAGTTGCATTATCTTTGTTTTTTTATTAGTGGCATTATCTTTGTTTTTTTTATTAGTGGCATTATCTTTGTTTTTTTTATTAGTGGCATTATCTTTGTTTTTTTTATTAGTTGCATTATCTTTGTTTTTTTATTAGTGGCATTATCTTTGTTTTTTTATTAATGGCATTATCTTTGTTTTTTTATTAGTTGCATGATCTTTGTTTTTTTATTAGTGGCATTATCTTTGTTTTTTTTATTAGTCCCATTATCTTTGTTTTTTTTATTAATGGCATTATCTTTGTTTTTTTATTAATGGCATTATCTTTTTTTTTTATTAGTGGCATTATCTTTTTTTTTTATTAGTGGCATTATCTTTTTTTTTTATTAGTCCCATTATCTTTGTTTTTTTTATTAATGGCATTATCTTTGTTTTTTTTATTAATGGCATTATCTTTGTTTTTTTATTAATGGCATTATCTTTTTTTTTTATTAGTGGCATTATCTTTTTTTTTTTATTAGTGGCATTATCTTTTTTTTTATTAGTGGCATTATCTTTGTTTTTTTATTAGTGGCATTATCTTTGTTTTTTTATTAGTGGCATTATCTTTGTTTTTTTATGAGTGGCATTATCTTTGTATTTTTATCAACTGCATTATCTTTGTTTTTTTATCAGTGGCATTATCTTTGTTTTTTTATCAGGGGCATTATCTTTGTTTTTTTATCAGTGGCATTATCTGTGTTTTTTTTATTAGTGGCATTATCTTTGTTTTTTTTATTAGTTGCATTATCTTTGTTTTTTTATTAGTGGCATTATCTTAGTTTTTTTTATTAATGGCATTATATTTGTTTTTTTTATTAGTTGCATTATCTTTGTTTTTTTATTAGTTGCATTATTTTTTTTTTTTATTAGTGGCATTATCTTTGTTTTTTTTATTAATGGCATTATCTTTGTTTTTTTTATTAGTGGCATTATCTTTGTTTTTTTATTAGTGGCATTATCTTTGTTTTTTTTATTAGTGGAATTATCTTTGTTTTTTTTATTAGTTGCATTATCTTTGTTTTTTTATTAGTGGCATTATCTTTGTTTTTTTATTAATGGCATTATCTTAGTTTTTTTTATTAATGGCATTATCTTTGTTTTTTTATTAGTTGCATGATCTTTGTTTTTTTATTAGTGGCATTATCTTTGTTTTTTTTATTAGTCCCATTATCTTTGTTTTTTTTATTAATGGCATTATCTTTGTTTTTTTATTAGTTGCATTATCTTTGTTTTTTTATTCGTTGCATTATCTTTGTTTTTTTATTAGTTGCATTATCTTTGTTTTTTTATTAGTGGCATTATCTTTGTTTTTTTATTAGTGGAATTATCTTTGTTTTTTTATTAGTTGCATTATCTTTGTTTTTTTTATTAGTTGCATTATCTTTGTTTTTTTTATTAGTTGCATTATCTTTGTTTTTTTATTTGTTGCATTATCTTTGTTTTTTTATTTGTTGCATTATCTTTGTTTTTTTATTAGTGGCATTATCTTTGTTTTTTTTTATTAGTCCCATTATCTTTCTTTTTTTTATTAGTGGCATTATCTTTGTTTTTTTATTAGTGGCATTATCTTTGTTTTTTTATTAGTTGCATTATCTTTGTTTTTTTATTAGTTGCATTATCTTTGTTTTTTTATTAGTTGCATTATCTTTGTTTTTTTTATTAGTTGCATTATCTTTGTTTTTTTTATTAGTTGCATTATCTTTGTTTTTTTATTAGTGGCATTATCTTTGTTTTTTTTATTAGTTGCATTATCTTTGTTTTTTTTATTAGTTGCATTATCTTTGTTTTTTTTATTAGTTGCATTATCTTTGTTTTTTTATTAGTGGCATTATCTTTGTTTTTTTATTAATGGCATTATCTTAGTTTTTTTTATTAATGGCATTATCTTTGTTTTTTTATTAGTTGCATGATCTTTGTTTTTTTATTAGTGGCATTATCTTTGTTTTTTTTATTAGTTGCATTATCTTTGTTTTTTTATTAGTGGCATTATCTTTGTTTTTTTATTAGTGGCATTATCTTAGTTTTTTTATTAATGGCATTATCTTTGTTTTTTTATTAGTTGCATTATTTTTTTTTTTTTATTAGTGGCATTATCTTAGTTTTTTTTATTAATGGCATTATCTTTGTTTTTTTTATTAGTGGCATTATCTTTGTTTTTTTTATTAGTGGCATTATCTTTGTTTTTTTATTAGTGGCATTATCTTTGTTTTTTTATTAGTGGCATTATCTTTGTTTTTTTATTAGTGGCATTATCTTAGTTTCTTTTATTAATGGCATTATCTTTGTTTTTTTTATTAGTTGCATTATCTTTGTTTTTTTATTAGTGGCAATATCTTTGTTTTTTTATTAATGGCATTATCTTAGTTTTTTTATTAGTGGCATTATCTTTGTTTTTTTATTAGTTGCATAATCTTTGTTTTTTTATTAGTGGCATTATCTTTGTTTTTTTTATTAATGGCATTATCTTTGTTTTTTTTATTAGTTGCATTATCTTTGTTTTTTTTTATTAGTGGCATTATCTTTGTTTTTTTTATTAGTGGCATTATCTTTGTTTTTTTTATTAGTTGCATTATCTTTGTTTTTTTATTAGTGGCATTATCTTTGTTTTTTTATTAATGGCATTATCTTAGTTTTTTTTATTAATGGCATTATCTTTGTTTTTTTATTAGTTGCATGATCTTTGTTTTTTTATTAGTGGCATTATCTTTGTTTTTTTTATTAGTCCCATTATCTTTGTTTTTTTTATTAATGGCATTATCTTTGTTTTTTTATTAGTTGCATTATCATTGTTTTTTTATTCGTTGCATTATCTTTGTTTTTTTATTAGTTGCATTATCTTTGTTTTTTTATTAGTGGCATTATCTTTGTTTTTTTATTAGTGGCATTATCTTTGTTTTTTTATTAGTTGCATTATCTTTGTTTTTTTTATTAGTTGCATTATCTTTGTTTTTTTTATTAGTTGCATTATCTTTGTTTTTTTATTCGTTGCATTATCTTTGTTTTTTTATTAGTTGCATTATCTTTGTTTTTTTATTAGTGGCATTATCTTTGTTTTTTTTATTAGTCCCATTATCTTTGTTTTTTTTATTAGTGGCATTATCTTTGTTTTTTTATTAGTGGCATTATCTTTGTTTTTTTATTAGTGGCATTATCTTTGTTTTTTTATTAGTTGCATTATCTTTGTTTTTTTATTAGTTGCATTATCTTTGTTTTTTTATTAGTTGCATTATCTTTGTTTTTTTATTAGTTGCATTATCTTTGTTTTTTTATTAGTTGCATTATCTTTGTTTTTTTTATTAGTTGCATTATCTTTGTTTTTTTATTAGTGGCATTATCTTTGTTTTTTTTATTAGTTGCATTATCTTTGTTTTTTTATTAGTGGCATTATCTTTGTTTTTTTATTAATGGCATTATCTTAGTTTTTTTTATTAATGGCATTATCTTTGTTTTTTTATTAGTTGCATGATCTTTGTTTTTTTATTAGTGGCATTATCTTTGTTTTTTTTATTAGTTGCATTATCTTTGTTTTTTTATTAGTGGCATTATCTTTGTTTTTTTTATTAGTGGCATTATCTTTGTTTTTTTTATTAGTGGCATTATCTTTGTTTTTTTTATTAGTTGCATTATCTTTGTTTTTTATTAGTGGCATTATCTTTGTTTTTTTATTAATGGCATTATCTTTGTTTTTTTATCAGTGGCATTATCTGTGTTTTTTTTATTAGTGGCATTATCTTTGTTTTTTTTATTAGTTGCATTATCTTTGTTTTTTTATTAGTGGCATTATCTTAGTTTTTTTTATTAATGGCATTATATTTGTTTTTTTTATTAGTTGCATTATCTTTGTTTTTTTATTAGTTGCATTATTTTTTTTTTTTATTAGTGGCATTATCTTTGTTTTTTTTATTAATGGCATTATCTTTGTTTTTTTTATTAGTGGCATTATCTTTGTTTTTTTATTAGTGGCATTATCTTTGTTTTTTTTATTAGTGGAATTATCTTTGTTTTTTTTATTAGTTGCATTATCTTTGTTTTTTTATTAGTGGCATTATCTTTGTTTTTTTATTAATGGCATTATCTTAGTTTTTTTTATTAATGGCATTATCTTTGTTTTTTTATTAGTTGCATGATCTTTGTTTTTTTATTAGTGGCATTATCTTTGTTTTTTTTATTAGTCCCATTATCTTTGTTTTTTTTATTAATGGCATTATCTTTGTTTTTTTATTAGTTGCATTATCTTTGTTTTTTTATTCGTTGCATTATCTTTGTTTTTTTATTAGTTGCATTATCTTTGTTTTTTTATTAGTGGCATTATCTTTGTTTTTTTATTAGTGGAATTATCTTTGTTTTTTTATTAGTTGCATTATCTTTGTTTTTTTTATTAGTTGCATTATCTTTGTTTTTTTTATTAGTTGCATTATCTTTGTTTTTTTATTTGTTGCATTATCTTTGTTTTTTTATTAGTTGCATTATCTTTGTTTTTTTATTAGTGGCATTATCTTTGTTTTTTTTTATTAGTCCCATTATCTTTGTTTTTTTTATTAGTGGCATTATCTTTGTTTTTTTATTAGTGGCATTATCTTTGTTTTTTTATTAGTTGCATTATCTTTGTTTTTTTATTAGTTGCATTATCTTTGTTTTTTTATTAGTTGCATTATCTTTGTTTTTTTTATTAGTTGCATTATCTTTGTTTTTTTATTAGTGGCATTATCTTTGTTTTTTTTATTAGTTGCATTATCTTTGTTTTTTTTATTAGTTGCATTATCTTTGTTTTTTTTATTAGTTGCATTATCTTTGTTTTTTTATTAGTGGCATTATCTTTGTTTTTTTATTAATGGCATTATCTTAGTTTTTTTTATTAATGGCATTATCTTTGTTTTTTTATTAGTTGCATGATCTTTGTTTTTTTATTAGTGGCATTATCTTTGTTTTTTTTATTAGTTGCATTATCTTTGTTTTTTTATTAGTGGCATTATCTTTGTTTTTTTTATTAGTGGCATTATCTTTGTTTTTTTTATTAGTGGCATTATCTTTGTTTTTTTTATTAGTTGCATTATCTTTGTTTTTTTATTAGTGGCATTATCTTTGTTTTTTTATTAATGGCATTATCTTAGTTTTTTTTATTAATGGCATTATCTTTGTTTTTTTATTAGTTGCATGATCTTTGTTTTTTTATTAGTGGCATTATCTTTGTTTTTTTTATTAGTCCCATTATCTTTGTTTTTTTTATTAATGGCATTATCTTTGTTTTTTTATTAATGGCATTATCTTTTTTTTTTATTAGTGGCATTATCTTTTTTTTTTTATTAGTGGCATTATCTTTTTTTTTATTAGTGGCATTATCTTTGTTTTTTTATGAGTGGCATTATCTTTGTATTTTTATCAGTGGCATTATCTTTGTTTTTTTATCAGTGGCATTATCTTTGTTTTTTTATCAGGGGCATTATCTTTGTTTTTTTATCAGTGGCATTATCTGTGTTTTTTTTATTATTGGCATTATCTTTGTTTTTTTTATTAGTTGCATTATCTTTGTTTTTTTTATTAGTGGCATTATCTGTGTTTTTTTTATTAATGGCATTATCTTAGTTTTTTTTATTAATGGCATTATCTGTGTTTTTTTTTATTAATGGCATTATCTTTGTTTTTTTATCAGTGGCATTATCTTTGTTTTTTTATCAGGGGCATTATCTTTGTTTTTTTATCAGTGGCATTATCTGTGTTTTTTTTATTAGTGGCATTATCTTTGTTTTTTTTATTAGTTGCATTATCTTTGTTTTTTTTATTAGTGGCATTATCTGTGTTTTTTTTTATTAATGGCATTATCTTTGTTTTTTTATTAGTGGCATTATCTTTGTTTTTTTTATTAGTCGCATTATCTTTGTTTTTTTATTAGTGGCATTATCTTTGTTTTTTTATTAGTTGCATTATCTTTGTTTTTTTATAAGTGGCATTATCTTTGTTTTTTAATCAGTGGCATTATCTTTGTTTTTTTATCAGTGGCATTATCTTTGTTTTTTTATCAGTGGCATTATCTTTGTTTTTTTATCAGTGGCATTATCTTTGTTTTTTTATCAGTGGCATTATCTTTGTTTTTTTATCAGTGGCATTATCTTTGTTTTTTTTATCTGTGGCATTATCTTTGTTTTTTTATCAGTGGCATTATCCTTGTTTTTTTATTAGTTGCATTATCTTTGTTTTTTTTATTAGTTGCATTATCTTTGTTTTTTTTATTAGTTGCATTATCTTTGTTTTTTTATTTGTTGCATTATCTTTGTTTTTTTATTAGTTGCATTATCTTTGTTTTTTTATTAGTGGCATTATCTTTGTTTTTTTTTATTAGTCCCATTATCTTTGTTTTTTTTATTAGTGGCATTATCTTTGTTTTTTTATTAGTGGCATTATCTTTGTTTTTTTATTAGTTGCATTATCTTTGTTTTTTTATTAGTTGCATTATCTTTGTTTTTTTATTAGTTGCATTATCTTTGTTTTTTTTATTAGTTGCATTATCTTTGTTTTTTTATTAGTGGCATTATCTTTGTTTTTTTTATTAGTTGCATTATCTTTGTTTTTTTATTAGTGGCATTATCTTTGTTTTTTTATTAATGGCATTATCTTAGTTTTTTTTATTAATGGCATTATCTTTGTTTTTTTATTAGTTGCATGATCTTTGTTTTTTTATTAGTGGCATTATCTTTGTTTTTTTTATTAGTTGCATTATCTTTGTTTTTTTATTAGTGGCATTATCTTTGTTTTTTTATTAGTGGCATTATCTTTGTTTTTTTTATTAGTGGCATTATCTTTGTTTTTTTTATTAGTGGCATTATCTTTGTTTTTTTTATTAGTGGCATTATCTTTGTTTTTTTTATTAGTTGCATTATCTTTGTTTTTTTATTAGTGGCATTATCTTTGTTTTTTTATTAATGGCATTATCTTAGTTTTTTTTATTAATGGCATTATCTTTGTTTTTTTATTAGTTGCATGATCTTTGTTTTTTTATTAGTTGCATGATCTTTGTTTTTTTATTAGTGGCATTATCTTTGTTTTTTTTATTAGTCCCATTATCTTTGTTTTTTTTATTAATGGCATTATCTTTGTTTTTTTATTAATGGCATTATCTTTTTTTTTATTAGTGGCATTATCTTTTTTTTTTTATTAGTGGCATTATCTTTTTTTTTTATTAGTGGCATTATCTTTGTTTTTTTTATTAGTGGCATTATCTTTGTTTTTTTATGAGTGGCATTATCTTTGTATTTTTATCAGTGGCATTATCTTTGTTTTTTTATCAGTGGCATTATCTTTGTTTTTTTATCAGGGGCATTATCTTTGTTTTTTTATCAGTGGCATTATCTGTGTTTTTTTTATTATTGGCATTATCTTTGTTTTTTTTATTAGTTGCATTATCTTTGTTTTTTTTATTAGTGGCATTATCTGTGTTTTTTTTTATTAATGGCATTATCTTAGTTTTTTTTATTAATGGCATTATCTGTGTTTTTTTTTATTAATGGCATTATCTTTGTTTTTTTATCAGTGGCATTATCTTTGTTTTTTTATCAGGGGCATTATCTTTGTTTTTTTATCAGTGGCATTATCTGTGTTTTTTTTATTAGTGGCATTATCTTTGTTTTTTTTTATTAGTTGCATTATCTTTGTTTTTTTTATTAGTGGCATTATCTGTGTTTTTTTTTATTAATGGCATTATCTTTGTTTTTTTATTAGTGGCATTATCTTTGTTTTTTTTAATAGTCGCATTATCTTTGTTTTTTTATTAGTGGCATTATCTTTGTTTTTTTATTAGTTGCATTATCTTTGTTTTTTTATTAGTGGCATTATCTTTGTTTTTTTTATTAATGGCATTATCTTTGTTTTTTTTTATTAATGGCATTATCTTTTTTTTTTATTAGTTGCATTATCTTTGTTTTTTTATTAGTGGCATTATCTTTGTTTTTTATTAGTGGCATTATCTTTGTTTTTTTATTAGTGGCATTATCTTTGTTTTTTTATCAGTGGCATTATCTTTGTTTTTTTATCAGTGGCATTATCTTTGTTTTTTTATCAGTGGCATTATCTTTGTTTTTTTATCAGTGGCATTATCTTTGTTTTTTTATCAGTGGCATTATCTTTGTTTTTTTATCAGTGGCATTATCTTTGTTTTTTTATCAGTGGCATTATCTTTGTTTTTTTATCAGTGGCATTATCTTTGTTTTTTTATCAGTGGCATTATCTTTGTTTTTTTTATCTGTGGCATTATCTTTGTTTTTTTATCAGTGGCATTATCCTTGTTTTTTTTATTAGTGGCATTATCTTTGTTTTTTTTATTAGTTGCATTATCTTTGTTTTTTTATTAGTTGCATTATCTTTGTTTTTTTATTAGTTGCATTATCTTTGTTTTTTTATTAGTTGCATTATCTTTGTTTTTTTATTAGTGACATTATCTTTGTTTTTTTATTAGTGGCATTGTCTTTGTTTTTTTATTAGTTGCATTATCTTTGTTTTTTTTATTAATGGCATTATCTTTGTTTTTTTTATTAATGGCATTATCTTTGTTTTTTTTTATTAATGGCATTATATTAGTTTTTTTTATTAATGGCATTATCTTTGTTTTTTTATTAGGTGCATTATCTTTGTTTTTTTATTAGTGGCATTATCTTTGTTTTTTTATTAGTTGCATTATCTTTGCATTTTTATTAGTTGCATTATCTTTGCATTTTTATTAGTTGCATTATCTTTGTTTTTTTATTAGTGGCATTATCTTTGTTTTTTTTATTAATGGCATTATCTTTGTTTTTTTATTAGTTGCATTATCTTTGTGTTTTTTATAAGTTGCATTATCTTTGTGTTTTTTATAAGTTGCATTATCTTTGTGTTTTTTATTAGTGGCATTATCTTTGTTTTGTTTATTAGTGGGGTTATCTTTGTTTTTTTTATTAGTATCATTATCTTTGTTTTTTTATTAGTGGCATTATCTTTGTTTTTTTTATTAGTGGCATTATCTTTGTTTTTTTTATTAGTGGCATTATCTTAGTTTTTTTTATTAGTTGAATTATCTTTGTTTTTTTATTAGTTGCATTATCTTTGTTTTTTTTATTAGTTGCATTATCTTTGTTTTTTTATTAGTTGCATTATCTTTGTTTTTTTATTAGTGGCATTATCTTTGTTTTTTTATTAGTGGCATTATCTTTGTTTTTTTATTAGTTGCATTATCTTTGTTTTTTTATTAGTTGCATTATCTTTGTTTTTTTATTAGTTGCATTATCTTTGTTTTTTTATTAGTTGCATTATCTTTGTTTTTTTATTAGTTGCATTATCTTTGTTTTTTTATTAGTTGCATTATCTTTGTTTTTTTATTAGTTGCATTATCTTTGTTTTTTTATTAGTTGCATTATCTTTGTTTTTTTATTAGTTGCATTATCTTTGTTTTTTTATTAGTTGCATTATCTTTGTTTTTTTATTAGTTGCATTATCTTTGTTTTTTTATTAGTTGCATTATCTTTGTTTTTTTAGTAGTGGCATTATCTTTGTTTGTTTATTGGTGGCATTATCTTATTTTTTTTTTAATGGCATTATCTTTGTTTTTTTAATGGCATTATCTTTGTTTTTTTATTAGTTGCATTATCTTTGTTTTTTTAGTAGTGGCATTATCTTTGTTGTTTTTATTAGTTGCATTATCTTTGTTTTTTTATTAGTTGCATTATCTTTGTTTTTTTATTAGTTGCATTATCTTTGTTTTTTTATTAGTTGCATTATCTTTGTTTTTTTATTAGTTGCATTATCTTTGTTTTTTTATTAGTGGCATTATCTTTGTTTTTTTATTAGTGGCATTATCTTTGTTTTTTTTATTAATGGCATTATCTTAGTTTTTTTTATTAATGGCATTATCTTTGTTTTTTTATTAGTTGCATTATCTTTGTTTTTTATTAGTGGCATTATCTTTGTTTTTTTATTAGTTGCATTATCTTTGTTTTTTTATTAATGGCATTATCTTTGTTTTTTTATTAGTTGCATTATCTTTGTTCTTTTATTAGTGGCATTATCTTTGTTTTTTTTATTAGTTGCATTATCTTTGTTTTTTTATTAGTTGCATTATCTTTGTTTTTTTATTAGTTGCATTATCTTTGTTTTTTTATTAGTTGCATTATCTTTGTTTTTTTATTAGTGGCATTATCTTTGTTTTTTTTATTAATGGCATTATCTGTGTTTTTTTTATTAATGGCATTATCTTTGTTTTTTTTATTAATGGCATTATCTTTGTTTTTTTTATTAATGGCATTATCTTTGTTTTTTTTATTAGTTGCATTATCTGTGTTTTTTTTTATTAGTGGCATTATCTCTGTTTTTTTTATTAGTGGCATTATCTTTGTTTTTTTTATTAATGGCATTATCTTAGTTTTTTTTATTAGTTGCATTATCTTTGTTTTTTTTATTAATGGCATTATCTTAGTTTTTTTTATTAGTGGCATTATCTTTGTTTTTTTTATTAGTGGCATTATCTTTGTTTTTTTTATTAGTTGCATTATCTTTGTTTTTTTATTAGTTGCATTATCTTCGTTTTTTTATTAGTTGCATTATCTTTGTTTTTTTATTAGTTGCATTATCTTTGTTTTTTTATTAGTTGCATTATCTTTGTTTTTTTATTAGTTGCATTATCTTTGTTTTTTTATTAGTTGCATTATCTTTGTTTTTTTATTAGTGGCATTATCTTTGTTTTTTTATTAGTGGCATTATCTTTGTGTTTTTATTAGTGGCATTATCTTTGTTTTGTTATTAGTTGCATTATCTTTGTTTTTTTTATTAGTTGCATTATCTTTATTTTTTTATTAGTTGCATTATCTTTGTTTTTTTTATTAGTTGCATTATCTTTGTTTTTTTATTAGTTGCATTATCTTTGTTTGTTTATTAGTGGCATTATGTTTGTTTTTTTTATTAGTGGCATTATCTTTGTTTTTTTTTATTAGTGGCATTATCTTTGTTTTTTTTATTAGTTGCATTATCTTTGTTTTTTTATTAATGGCATTATCTTTGTTTTTTTTATTAATGGCATTATCTTTGTTTTTTTTATTAATGGCATTATCTTTGTTTTTTTTATTAATGGCATTATCTTTGTTTTTTTATTAGTGGCATTATGTTTGTTTTTTTATTAGTTGCATTATCTTTGTTTTTTTATTAGTTGCATTATCTTTGTTTTTTTATTAGTGGCATTATCTTTGTTTTTTTTATTAATGGCATTATCTTTGTTCTTTTTATTAATGGCATTATCTTTGTTTTTTTTATTAGTTGCATTATCTTTGTTTTATTAATGGCATTATCTTTGTTTTTTTATTAATGGCATTATCTTTCTTATTTTTATTAGTTGCATTATCTTTGTTTTTTTATTAATGGCATTATCTTAGTTTTTTTTATTAATGGCATTATCTTTGTTTTTTTTTTTATTAGTGGTATTATCTTTGTTTTTTTATTAGTTGCATTATCTTTGTTTTTTTTATTAGTTGCATTATCTTTGTTTTTTTTATTAGTTGCATTATCTTTGTTTTTTTATTAGTTGCATTATCTTTGTTTTTTTATTAGTGGCATTATCTTTGTTTTTTTATTAGTGGCATTATCTTTGTTTTTTTATTAGTGGCATTATCTTTGTTTTTTATTAGTGGCATTATCTTTGTTTTTTTAGTCGTGGCATTATCTTTGTTTTTTTATTAGTGGCATTATCTTTGTTTTTTTAT
The DNA here is from genome assembly GCF_053919585.1 of Euprymna scolopes. Classification (NCBI taxonomy): domain Eukaryota; kingdom Metazoa; phylum Mollusca; class Cephalopoda; order Sepiida; family Sepiolidae; genus Euprymna; species Euprymna scolopes. The sequence continues at coordinate 80,577,306 of NC_136501.1, forward strand.
TAGTGGCATTATCTTTGTTTTTTATTAGTGGCATTATCTTTGTTTTTTTAGTAGTGGCATTATCTTTGTTTTTTATTAGTGGCATTATCTTTGTTTTTTTATTAGTGGCATTATCTTTGTTTTTTTATTAGTGGCATTATCTTTGTTTTTTTATTAGTGGCATTATCTTTGTTTTTTTAGTAGTGGCATTATCTTTGTTTTTTTAGTAGTGGCATTATCTTTGTTTTTTTAGTAGTGGCATTATCTTTGTTTTTTTAGTAGTGGCATTATCTTTGTTTTTTATTGGTGGCATTATCTTTTTTTTTTATTAGTGGCATTATCTTTGTTTTTTATTAGTGGCATTATCTTTGTTTTTTAGTAGTGGCATTATCTTTGTTTTTTATTAGTGGCATTATCTTTGTTTTTTTAGTAGTGGCATTATCTTTGTTTTTTTATTAGTGGCATTATCTTTGTTTTTTTATTAGTGGCATTATCTTTGTTTTTTTATTAGTGGCATTATCTTTGTTTTTTTATTAGTGGCATTATCTTTGTTTTTTTATTCGTGGCATTATCTTTGTTTTTTTATTGGTGGCATTATCTTAGTTTTTTTTATTAGTTGCATTATCTTTGTTTTTTTATTAGTGGCATTATCTTTGTTTTTTATTAGTGGCATTATCTTTGTTTTTTTATTAGTGGCATTATCTTTGTGTTTTTATTAGTGGCATTATCTTTGTTTTGTTATTAGTTGCATTATCTTTGTTTTTTTATTAGTTGCATTATCTTTGTTTTTTTATTAGTTGCATTATCTTTGTTTTTTTTATTAGTTGCATTATCTTTGTGTTTTTATTAGTGGCATTATCTTTGTTTTGTTATTAGTGGCATTATCTTTGTTTTTTTTATTAGTTGCATTATCTTTATTTTTTTATTAGTTGCATTATCTTTGTTTTTTTATTAGTTGGATTATCTTTGTTTTTTTATTAGTTGCATTATCTTTGTTTGTTTATTAGTGGCATTATCTTTGTTTTTTTTATTAGTGGCATTATCTTTGTTTTTTTTATTAGTGGCATTATCTTTGTTTTTTTTATTAGTTGCATTATCTTTGTTTTTTTTATTAATGGCATTATCTTTGTTTTTTTTATTATTGGCATTATCTTTGTTTTTTTTATTAATGGCATTATCTTTGTTTTTTTTATTAATGGCATTATCTTTGTTTTTTTTATTAATGGCATTATCTTTGTTTTTTTATTAGTGGCATTATCTTTGTTTTTTTATTAGTTGCATTATCTTTGTTTTTTTATTAGTTGCATTATCTTTGTTTTTTTATTAGTTGCATTATCTTTGTTTTTTTATTAGTGGCATTATCTTTGTTTTTTTTATTAATGGCATTATCTTTGTTTTTTTTATTAATGGCATTATCTTTGTTTTTTTTATTAATGGCATTATCTTTATTTTTTTTATTAATGGCATTATCTTTGTTTTTTTTATTAGTTGCATTATCTTTGTTTTTTTTATTAGTTGCATTATCTTTGTTTTTTTTATTAATGGCATTATCTTTGTTTTTTTATTAATGGCATTATCTTTCTTTTATTAGTTGCATTATCTTTGTTTTTTTTATTAATGGCATTATCTTAGTTTTTTTTATTAATGGCATTTTCTTTGTTTTTTTTATTAGTTGCATTATCTGTGTTTTTTTTTATTAGTGGCATTATCTTTGTTTTTTTTATTAGTGGCATTATCTTTGTTTTTTTTATTAATGGCATTATCTTTGTTTTTTTTATTAATGGCATTATCTTTGTTTTTTTTATTAATGGCATTATCTTTGTTTTTTTATTAGTGGCATTATCTTTGTTTTTTTATTAGTTGCATTATCTTTGTTTTTTTATTAGTTGCATTATCTTTGTTTTTTTATTAGTGGCATTATCTTTGTTTTTTTTATTAATGGCATTATCTTTGTTTTTTTTATTAATGGCATTATCTTTGTTTTTTTTATTAGTTGCATTATCTTTGTTTTTTTTATTAGTTGCATTATCTTTGTTTTTTTTATTAGTTGCATTATCTTTGTTTTTTTTATTAGTTGCATTATCTTTGTTTTTTTTATTAATGGCATTATCTTTGTTTTTTTATTAATGGCATTATCTTTGTTTTTTTATTAATGGCATTATCTTTCTTTTATTAGTTGCATTATCTTTGTTTTTTTTATTAATGGCATTATCTTTGTTTTTTTTTTTATTAGTGGTATTATCTTTGTTTTTTTATTAGTTGCATTATCTTTGTTTTTTTTATTAGTTGCATTATCTTTGTTTTTTTATTAGTTGCATTATCTTTGTTTTTTTATTAGTGGCATTATCTTTGTTTTTTTATTAGTGGCATTATCTTTGTTTTTTTATTAGTGGCATTATCTTTGTTTTTTTATTAGTGGCATTATCTTTGTTTTTTTATTCGTGGCATTATCTTTGTTTTTTTATTAGTGGCATTATCTTTGTTTTTTATTAGTGGCATTATCTTTGTTTTTTTAGTCGTGGCATTATCTTTGTTTTTTTATTAGTGGCATTATCTTTGTTTTTTTATTAGTGGCATTATCTTTGTTTTTTATTAGTGGCATTATCTTTGTTTTTTTAGTAGTGGCATTATCTTTGTTTTTTATTAGTGGCATTATCTTTGTTTTTTTATTAGTGGCATTATCTTTGTTTTTTTATTAGTGGCATTATCTTTGTTTTTTTAGTAGTGGCATTATCTTTGTTTTTTTAGTAGTGGCATTATCTTTGTTTTTTTAGTAGTGGCATTATCTTTGTTTTTTATTAGTGGCATTATCTTTGTTTTTTTATTAGTGGCATTATCTTTGTTTTTTATTAGTGGCATTATCTTTGTTTTTTAGTAGTGGCATTATCTTTGTTTTTTATTAGTGGCATTATCTTTGTTTTTTATTAGTGGCATTATCTTTGTTTTTTTATTAGTGGCATTATCTTTGTTTTTTTATTAGTGGCATTATCTTTGTTTTTTTATTAGTGGCATTATCTTTGTTTTTTTATTCGTGGCATTATCTTTGTTTTTTATTAGTGGCATTATCTTTGTTTTTTTAGTCGTGGCATTATCTTTGTTTTTTTATTAGTGGCATTATCTTTGTTTTTTATTAGTGGCATTATCTTTGTTTTTTTATTAGTGGCATTATCTTTGTTTTTTATTAGTGGCATTTCTTTGTTTTTTATTAGTGGCATTATCTTTGTTTTTTTAGTCGTGGCATTATCTTTGTTTTTTTAGTCGTGGCATTATCTTTGTTTTTTTAGTCGTGGCATTATCTTTGTTTTTTTAGTCGTGGCATTATCTTTGTTTTTTTAGTCGTGGCATTATCTTTGTTTTTTATTAATGACATTATCTTTGTTTTTTTAGTAGTGGCATTATCTTTGTTTTTTTATTAGTGGCATTATCTTTGTTTTTTTATTAGTGGCATTATCTTTGTTTTTTTATTAGTGGCATTATCTTTGTTTTTTTATTAGTTGCATTATCTTTGTTTTTTTATTAGTTGCATTATCTTTGTTTTTTTTATTAGTTGCATTATCTTTGTGTTTTTATTAGTGGCATTATCTTTGTTTTGTTATTAGTGGCATTATCTTTGTTTTTTTTATTAGTGGCATTATCTTTGTTTTTTTTATTAGTGGCATTATCTTTGTTTTTTTTATTAGTGGCATTATCTTTGTTTTTTTTATTAATGGCATTATCTTAGTTTTTTTTATTAGTTGCATTATCTTAGTTTTTTTTATTAGTTGCATTATCTTAGTTTTTTTTAGTAGTGGCATTATCTTTGTTTTAGGTCCTTGATGTGTTATATACTAAACAAACTATCTTGATATGGAATATAATACTAAAAGTCAGAAAATAATGTTTTAGAAGAAAGGAAAGGTGAGAAGAATGGAATGTAAAGAGAGAGAGAGAAATGTGTTGAAAGAAAATGGTTAATTACATCACATTCTGAAATCCTTTTAGTTTGTGGAAATTGCACAAAAAGATGTTTTATTTACTGATTCTATTACAGCTGATTAAAACGTTGAAACTGCAACTATGTTTATTATCTCGGTTTTTATATCGGTTTGAATTCTTCTCATCATTTGTTGTCTCCCCTTCTCTCTCAATTATTGATATCATCATTCGACTTCATTTATTCTTCTTCCTTCCACTATAAAAATATATGTAGTTGTAGTAGTATTTTATTAGACCCTCTTGACGACCCTCATCACTGTTCATATAGACGAACTGTGACAGTCGTCTATGATTTTTGATGCCATGAAACATCTTAAAATATTCCACATGTTTTAGTCAAGCAAGTGACAAATGTGCAAGCAGAATTCAGTCTTAATATCATTAGTTTAAAAATATTAAAGAGATGGAGATAACACTATGCTTGACCACACTATCATCATGGGGGACCTCAATGCCAAAGATGGGAATGCCAACACCAGATTTGAAAGAGCCATGGAAAAGCATGAGATGAGGACCAGGAACGACAATGGCAAAAAACTGGTGGAGTTCTGTTCCATGAACAACTTGGTGATGGGAGGGGGGGGGGGGCTCTTCACACATCAAGACATCCACAAGCTGACCTGGAACTCACCAAATGGAAGAGACAGGAACCAGATTGACCACTTGATGATCAGCAGTATGAGGAGATGCGCTCTGTTAGATGTGAAAGTCAAGCAGAGTGCAGATGTTGGCAGTGACAATCGCCTGGTGACAGCACTCACCAAGACCAAACTAAAGAAAACTCCTTCAAAGACAGCAGCTCAGATGCGTTATAATATCCAGCAACTAAAAGCTGCCTTTATCAGCGACTTAAGGAATCGGTTTCAGATTTTGCAGAACATGCCTGAACAACTAAAAGTTGCACTATACACTGAAAGCAGCAAGAAAGAAATAGGCTATCACAAGAAGACCAACAAGAACTGGATCCAGCAAGAGACTTTGGAAGCAATGGAAGAAAGAGGAAAGATCAAAAAGAAGCTTTTGCAGACTAAATTCCCTAGACTACATGAACAATAGCAAAAATTATACAGAGAAGCTAACAAGAAATGAAGACATTTGCACGTCGAGACAAGAGAGAGACCATGGAACAACTTGCAGCTAAGGCACAGGAGGCAGCAGCACAAGGAGAATAAGGGAGTCTGTATAAGATCACAAAGCAAGTGTGTGGAAAATTTAAAGGGAGTACAGATGGCCAAGTCAAGAACAAGCAGGGAAAACTGCTGACAACTGAAAAAGAACAAGAAGAAAGATGGCTGGACACTTCCGGGAAGTCCTCAACCGACCAACACCTGAGGAAATAGCTGACATTCCAGAAGCTGAAGAGGAACTGGATATTAACACTGACTCCCAATGACTGAGGAGATCATGACTGCCATCAAGACCTTGAAGAATGGCAAGTCACCAGGTCCAGACAGCCTTGATGCAGAGCTATTCAAGACATACCCTGAGCTTGCAGCCAAAATTCTACTACCACTGTTCACAGCAATATGGGAAAGTAAGAAAATCCCTGAAGATTGGAACAAAGGTGTAATTGTCAAGATCCCGAAAAAGGGATGTTAAACGACTATAACAATTAGAGAGGGATCACTCTTCTCTCCGTGCCAAGTAAGATCCTGGCCAAGATCATAATAACAAGAATGTCAAATGTTGTGGATGACAAACCAAGAAACGAACAGGCAGGGTTCAGAAAACACTAAGGATCTACAGACCAGATCTTCCGGAACATCATTGACCAGTGTACAGAGTGGCATAGACAACTATATGTGACTTTATTGACTTTGAAAAAGCCTTTGACAGCATCCACAGAAGCAGCCTATGGAACATCCTATGGTACTATGGTATCTCGTCCAAACTGGTTCACCTGATCAAGAGCTTCTACAAGAACTTCAGGTACAACATGTTCTTTGACGTTTAAACAGGTGTCAGGTAGGGATGTGTAATGTCAATGGTTCTCTTTAACCTGGTCATTGATTGGGTTATGAGACGGACTACAGTGGACTCCTAAAAGGGGATTCGATGGAGTCTTTTCTATACGCTCGAAGATCTGCATTTTGCTGACTACAGTCTCATACACACCAACCTATGCAAGAGAAAACCAGCAGGTTGAAAGCATTTGGGCAGCAGGCTGGACTCAATATTAGTACCAAGAAGACAAAGACAATGACACTGAACGTGAATAGACCAACTCCAGTTCAGGTGAATGGAAAGGACTTGTGCCAGACAGACAGCTTCATCTACTTGGGCAGCAGCATCAGACCCAAGGGCGGCACAAGGAAGACATACAAAGCAGGCTGAGCAAGGCAAGGAGGGTGTTTAGGGAAATGAGCAACATCTGGAGATCTGCACAATACAACACCAAGCTCAAACTCTGTCAGAGCTGCGTAGTATCAACATTTTTATATGGATTGGAATGCTGGAGAACGATGGAAGCAGATTTCATCAAGCTTCGATCCTTCTACACCACGTGCTTTCAACAAATATTGAGGATATTCTGGCCTGAGAAGATCTCCAATGAAGACCTACTAAGGAGATGCCATCAAGAAGATATGAGCCTAATCATCAGAAAATGGCGATGGAGGTGGATTGGGCATGTTCTCTGGGAAGACCCACAATCAATCACAAGAACAGCATTGCACTGGATTCAAGATGGCAAAAGGAAGAGAGGAAGGCCAAGAGCAACTTGGAGAAGAATGGTGGAAAGGGAAGAGGAAAGCTATGCAGCATTCTTGAGGTTCACTGGCTAGACTGGCTCAGGATAGGTGGAGGTGGAGGGGATTTGTTGCTGCCCAACACACCACTGGTTGTAATGGTTGAAGATGATCATTAGTTTATAAGTTATTTAATTTATGTTGATAAAGCATTGGTTTCTGATGGGAAGAAATACCGTTCAAGCAAAGCAATAGCTTGATAAGTGTTATTCGAATTTTGCTCTATCGAAAACAATAGTTAAGAGGTGGTATCTGGTTCTAGATGGTTTTTCTAGTATATACAGTTACTGTTCACACAAATGATCCATGATCCTTTAGATCATGGATCATTTGTGTGCTCTGTCTTAGTTGATAACTTTATTCTTGCTTCTTTTTTCTCTTTCGCAGGGTCTGATTGATATCAACAAAGAGATTTCCAAGTTAAAAGGAAAGCAAGAAAAATTGAATTCTCAATTGAGAAAACTCCATGAAAACATGGTCAAATCAGATTATGAAATAAAAGTTCCTGAAGAAGTGCGGAAGCAAAATTCTGAAAAGGTGATTTTTTTTAATTCTTTACATCTGAATCTATTTTTGTTATTTTCATATTCAAAACTTTGATTGAATAAATCTTTCTTTACCTTCCTCTCTTCTCCATTTTTCTTTCTTCTTCCCTTCTCTTCTTTCTCTTCTGACCCTCTATCTTTTCTTTTCACTCTTTTAATTATTTACAACATAAAAGAGAGGAGGAAGAGGGAAGATAGTGGAAATCTATTATGAACTAGCAGACTGCCAGCATTACCTGGTCATAAAATGTTTAAATCTGATATTTTGATTAATGCAGATTTCATATTTATTATTATAATATATTGAACCCAATATACAGGGTGACCCAAAAACAACGGGCCCCAACTCTAATTAGGCCCCGTTTCTTAGTGTTTTGTCCGAATGAAATGAAACTTTGGTCATAACTAGTTTATTATATTATTTTATATATATTAAACACAAGGGTCTTTGCCCTTTTTTTTTCTCCGTTCTACAGCATTTAAAGACATTGTGTTTTATTCTTTCCAGTGTTTTTTTGTGTCACCCTGTATAATAATGATTTAAAAAGTAAAAAATAAAAAAAATTGACTGGGTTCAAATACCCTATATGTTAAGTTTCATGTCTGTAGACCAAAAACTGATAGAGGAGTTTGGTAGGCAAAATTCTTTAAACAAATATACACATACATAAATATATATAGAAAGAGGTTTGTGTTTACTACAACCTTTTTATGCAAATATAAATCATGTAGAATATCTGCATGAATATAATTACATGTAATAGTCAACTAATGATGATAATCCCATAAGAAAACCGAAAGAAATAATAGGGAATTAATTAAAATGAATGTTTAAAAGAATATGCAAATTAGCTACATCTTTTGCAGATTAATGCAATTCCACAACCCATATATAACGAAGTTATATTTTCTTTTTAACTAGAAAAAAGGGTTTTTAATATGAATATCAATACACAAAAAAAATTTTTTTTTTAGAAGTATAGATTTTATTTGGTTAATGCTTTTAACGAACGATGATTATTCTCCAAAATAACATTTGAAGTTTCTTTTTAATTGGGTTCCTTGCTACGGCAGAAAACCACATTAGATAATGAAGTTTCATGAGCCAGTAGAACATCTAATGAAACTTTCTGAGTTTCCAGATTTATCCACAAAGGCTTTTTTAAATTTGATACTTGAAATAGTTGTAGTATCCAGATGTTGGAAGGCTTTTGACTTTAATAGCTTCTTTCCTTGAACCTTCAGAATTCCTACCCTGCTTCTTGTTTCCCCAACCCTATCAACATGCAGAAATGTAATATTACTACACAGCTTCCTACTTGGGATCCCACCTATAAATATGTCCCCTAAATCACATAATCTCTAACACCTCAGTAGTAATGTGCCTTGGTTGAGTTGAATAAAAGTAAAAAAAAAAAAAATTCTACATGTAAAATAGGACTGCAACAAAGTAACTTTTTAATGTGTATAAAATTGAACTTTTTCAATCAAATCATATTTTGTCAAATATATGGTTATTGAAAAATACTGAAACTTTTTAAATTCATAACAAATGTTTTGATATTTGGAGAGTTTGATAATAGTGGTGGTCATATTGGATGCTTATATTTTGCAAAAATTGTTCATGGGTGAGAGCTCCACACCCACGCAGATATAATTACATGACCATAATCGAAAGCTACTATAAAAAAATAAAATGAGTTAAAAAAAGATCCACAGCTACAATGATTTATTAATGATAGAAGTATAGCAATTATAACAATTTTCAATAAAAAGAAAGAAAATGTATAATTTTACAGAAACCACACCTTCAAAATGTTAATCAATTAAAATAGTGCATTTCAATCACATAATTTAAAAAAAAAAAAAAAAAACATAAAAAACATTCTAGAAAATTTAACATTAATAGCAGAAAACAAAATCAGAAAAATCAAACTCATAGAAATATTCACCCATAACAAAGCATATCAGCATTTGGATGTAAGGAGCTACTATTTGGGACCATGCCTAAGAAAGATTAACAAGATTTTGGTTTACGTTACATTTAAACTTCTGCATATCAGTACAGTCAGGGAAGCAGGTAGCAGGAAGGGAATTCCAAAGTCTAGCTGTTAGAGTAGAAAGCTTTCTGGCATTTAGGGACTTCAACAGCGAAGGGGTGAGATTTGTTTCCTAATCAGGTTTGTCGGAGATATGTATGTCGAGGGGGCACAAGTGCAACAAGTTCATCAGAGCACATTCCACTAAAATATCTGTAAAACAGGCACAGATGCAACACTGTGATGATGGAACAGAGGCTGGAGCTTAGTTGACAAAGTGGGACCTATTAGATTCTTTTGGGAACCTTATCCAAGAGAGAGAGAGAGAAGCTACTGGTAGATGTACCAGCCCGGATGTGGCAACAATACTCCATTCATGAGTGAATAGTGCCCTTGTACAGGTGTGAATAGTCTTCTAGCTCAATAAAGGAAACCCACCTTCTTTGCAGTAGCCTTTGCAATATCCTCAATGTATTTGTTCCAGTTCATATTGCCCATCAATGTTAGGCTGAGGAGTTTGAAGGAAGAATTCTCAGGTAGCGTGTTACTTGTTATGGATATCGTTGGTTGGAAAAATCACCTTATCAATTTCATTGATGAGATGATTTCAACCAAAACATTACAAACTTTTTTCTCACTGACACACAACCATTGTAAACATATTTTTTCACTTTTTCAAAAAAGATACACATGGACATTTAGACAATCCTTATGTTTCCTTATCTTAACATACAAAATAATCCTCATTTATATAAAATATTTATTAAAACATCTTTGATGATGATCATCAGCGATTTGGCATCTGTTTTACATGCTGGCATGTGTTGGATGGCTTTTAGAAATTGACTAGGGATCAGAGAAGCTAACCTCTTCTTGCCTCCAATCATGCCATAAAGAAATTTAAACTTTTTTTAACCTACTTAAACAATAACGTTTCATAGCATCTAGACACACGTGTGTGATGAGATAATTGATATAACCTGCCAACTTAGTTTAATTCCCATTTGAGGACACAAAATTGTTTGTACATTTTTAATTTTAAAATTTTTGTAAACTTTTACTCTGATGGAAAAAAAAGAATTACTATTTTTAAAGAATCATTTTTCTATTTATCCATAACCCAAATAATTTTTTTTTTTTTTTTTGCAGCCAAAAAAAACCTATTTCAGTCACATAAATTATTAATGAATGTAAAGATTCCTGGGTGACACCAGATAGGGATAGCCAGTCTACCATTAAGTCATCTTGTTGCATTTTCAAAGTCAGACCCAAATAGCATTTAAGTTGATAAATCAAACTTTGCTTCTGCTCAGCCAATTTTCAGTTGTTATTGTTGTACCATGTTATTTTAAAAATTACTTACTCCAGCCCAGACAATATTTTCAATCACCTACAATTAAAAATTAACAAGGGGATAACTCATATTTTTATTGAAGAATATGATAGGAGTCTACCTTAAGTTAAAAAATGTGCAAACAAATACAAGTGTAAAACTAAAATGATTTCACTGTATCCTCGGCAATGGTCAAAAGCTAAAACTGGTTGAGTCTAAATGGATATTGCTTGTGAAATTATTGATTTTTGTTTCTTCAATCTTTTCAGGCATCGGAAATGGAAGTGGAAATAGAAAAATTAACAAAAGGTGTTGAAATGCTTCTGACTATGCAGTGATTTCCTAATTGAATGGTTGTCTTGACAAATGGCAAAATGCAATCCAATTCTTTTCTTTAGCAGCTTTGTTCGTTTCTAACATAAAAAAGTAATCAAAAATAAATAAAATTTCAAACTGCAATTTTTTGTTTTGACTTGTTTGTATTATTTTTATTTTTTTTTTTTTTTTAGAATACAAAAAGAATGAATGCACGATGTTTCTAGTTTTACAACTATCTATTTGACTTTGATTTTATTTGTTCATAAACTGTGGCATATCTCTTAAGTCTCTTTATTCTTATAAACACTACTAACACTTACTAACAAGACCTGGTTACCAGCATTGCCCACTGGAAACATGCCCCTCTCCTCTCATAGAAAAATTTCAGAATAGACACTTATTTTGGTAGTGGGGGTGACTGTCCAAATATTTGCCATAAATTTAACCTTGATAATCACTGTCCTAACTTGCAAATGCTATGAACCAACAAAGAAAGCAATGATGGTCTGTTATAATTAGATTTGTTCAAAACTACTTGTATCTGCTAAATATAAATGAGATTGACTGAATCAACATAGTAGAAAACCTACAAAAGTCGTGATTTTAAAGGAAAGTGTATAGATGGATCTAAGATAAAGATCTGTCTTAAAAAAAAAAATAAAGTCTAATCAAATAGACCCTCCCTCATAACAAAGTACTGTTGTTATTGTTGCCCAACCCTCAACCTCCTTATGTTAAGAATAACTTTTGGAACGGACACCCCCAACCTCTTCTGTTACTCGCAACATTTCCCTATTAAGAACAACTTGGAATAAACACCCTATCCGGTGGAGGGTCAGAATATTTTCTCCATATTAAACCTTGATAATCCCTGGCAGAATCCTGAGGCGCAAATACTAAGCAGCAAAAAGAAAAAAGTTGTGTTAAAGAAAAGTGTCTCTAATTTTTTTATAATAAAACTCATGCATTCGATATTGGGTCGTCAACTGAATTCTAATCTGTTAATGCAGGTAAACAATGCAAAGTAAACAATGGTAACCATAAATAAACATGGGTAATCTAATAAATCAGTGCTTGGAAGAAATCAAGCTACCGAAAGTGGATATGGTATATTGTGTAAGATCACGGAGACACAAAAAACGAAAAAGTATATTTATTAAAAAAAATTACTTTAGTATATTTATTAAAAAAAGAAAAAACACTTCTTGTATTATCAAATAATAAAACAAGTATTTTATGCATTTTAATCTAATTTAATAAAATAATGTAATAAATTATTTTATATAATAATTTAATATTTGATAACACAAAAGTGTTATCTTTTGTGTTTTGTGATAGCACAAGTGTTAAAACTAAATCAGTTTTTCTAAATAAAATAATTTTGTTATTCAATAATACAAGAAGTGTTTTCTTTTCTTCAATTTGTTTTAAGAAGTGTTAAAACTAATGTAATATTTTAATAAATATATTTTTTTGTGTCTCTGTAACTCTATTTCGTTCAGTTGTCGTATGCAATCAACTGTATCCAATTCCAGTAGCTTTATTTTTTTCTGAGCATTGATTTAGGAGATTACCTAAAAATGTTGTGTTTCAGGGTTGTTTTTTTTTTTTGGGGGGGGGGTATATGTGCAATGTTGATGTGTGCATTAGTATCAAAAAAATGTGAATAAAGAAAAACGTATGAAAAAGGAAATGACCCATCATAAAACGAAGCAAAACCAAAAAGCACAAAAAGAAATAGCACCGCTGTCGGTTTCCTAAGTATAATCATAAAGAAAAAAACAATGATATCCGTAAATTGTATGTATTTTGTTTCACAGATTGTTTTCATCTTTTTGTAGGGGGGTAGTTGCACGTAAATGTGAGGGTATAAATATGTAACTTTATGATGATGAGCGTTAAATAATTTTTTGTTTGGTTTAATATTAATAAAACTATTGTTTCGTGTATAGAGAGCGGCCATATTTGTAAAGTGTTCGATTTTTCTAAGAAGGTGTTTATTCTGGAATAATAGATTATGTTCTCAGCCAAGGAGAATAGCTCGAATGATTGTAGGAGGAAATTATGTTTTGAATCAGGGAAGTGAAAAGGTAATTGTGTGCCTATGAGTGTATGATATAGTTAAGAAGGGGCTCAGGACAATATAGTTATAATGCATATATATCTTCCTGGTCCGGTCCGGGGGCAGTGGGAGGACTTTAGATTTGAAGAGAAAAATATGAACTACTTCCTCTAAAGATATTGGCGATCATGATGATGTTTCTCCTAGGATGTAATTTAGGATTTTATTATAATGAATAAATGTGTAGAAAACAGCATTCTAAAGTAACATAAAGATGGTGAATAATAGTTTAAATAAATTTGTATGTGGCACCTATTATTGCAAACTTACAGTAATTTGGTCCAGAGGGGAATTTCTACAATCAAAATATTATATATGGAGATTATTAGAATATAGATGTATGAACATATAAAAGTATTATTTGCGAATGTGATTTCCTGACTTTTCGTAAAATTACACTTTCTATCAATCCAATACAGGCAGATTTCCACTTAAATTGTTAGAATCTCCCATAGATGCAAATTTTCTGTTTTTGGTCAAAATACTTGGTTAAAATCTGTTTTTTTTTTTTTAAATTTTCCTCAGTATTTGGCTCATTTTTATTTTTCCTCTAACTTTGTTTTTCTTTTCCTATTTTTCCCCGTCCTTTCTCCATCATGTCTTGCTTTGCCTTCCTTTCCCTCTTATGACAATGTTAGGCTAAGACTTCAAACGATTCATGAGAGGTTAGGGGTATTACATCTAATATGTTTTGTTTCCTCAATAATGACTATCTGTCTCCTTCCATGCATTTGCACATTCAGTGTCTTTTGCTTAACCTTGATTTTCTTACTTGAAACTGATTGGAATTGTTTAGGAAAACCAAGTCAAAAGAATAATCTGAAAAATTGAAGTTAGTGGGAAAGATATGTAACGTGATCGACCTGAGGGAGCAATTTGCCCCTCATTGGGAAGCTTCGGACTTCCCAGGGACCAAAGAAGGCTGTATAACTATACTAAGATAGCTTTAATAGATCCTGGGCAACAGCGGATATCCCAAAGACTTAAAGTAGTAGATATAGATATATATTTTATTTCATTGTCAAAATAGATATATTTTGCTTTATTGTTTGGAAATCAGAGATATATTTGTTATTTAAAAATGACGACAGGAAATGTTAGAATAATAGTGTTGACATTGTCTGACCCGATGAACTCAGTACCAGGAGTTCTGACTGACAGTCGATAAACTCTAGGGGTCATGGGAATAGATATCATATTTTGGTCCCAAATTGTAAGGTTAGTGATATGGCTGAATTGAACACCTGCAAATTTGGGTTCTCCAAATGCATGTTGTGATTTGATTTGGGGAATTTTCCATCCCGAACACACATACCACTATATAATACTAATGTCGCTCGAAATTAACCAGTTTGTTCGCTGAACTCGAAGTAACAATACCGCTCCCAGAAGACGTGACTAGCACACCCCTCCTCCGACCCATCGTAGTGCTGTCTCCAAAGAGAAGAGAGATTTGAGACTTTTAAAACTTACTAAGAACTGAACAATATATTTGTACAAAGTCTGTAATATATTTGTGAATTTAAGTTCAGTCGAATAGAATTTCTTTCTGGCATATGCAGTTTTGATATTTGCTTTCAGCATATCAAGATTCAATATGACGACCTCTCGAAGTACCAGACGACACGAGCCGAAATTTTCAAGACGATCAGGGGTTCTTGCGTAATTCACCAGAGAGAATGTTACAAATGGTGCCGTGACCAGGATTCACCCTGTTTTGGTTGCTACGGACAAAAGAGAAAAGAAATCTTTCCACGATGAAGAAGAGAAAGACTTTAATAATAGAAAGAGATAGACAGACAGAGACGGTTGGAAAAAAAAAAAAAAAGAGAGAGGGGAAGAAATTGAGGAAGCCCGAAAAAAGAAAAACAAGAAAAAAACTTGGAAACATTTCAAAAAAGAAAAACCTTAAGAGAGAAAAGAACACTGAAAAACATAGAAAAACGCCCGTTCGAAAAAAATGTTAAAAAACAAAAAGAGAAACCCCGCATGTGTGAAGAACATATTTTGAAGAAAAACTTTAAAGAAAAAAAAAGAAAGAAAGGGAGAGGAGAAACGAACTCCCCCTCTTCCGTTGACTGCCAGAGTGTGCGACAGTCCTCAAGAAGGAAGAAGAGAAAGACGAAAAGAGAGGAGGAAATCACGGTGAGTGAACCTTTTTTTCTTTCTGCTTGTTGCCTGTGCAAATTTGGCCTTTGTTATAGCAAAGGAGAGACAGGAAGCATGAGAGAGAGCTGGAAAGTTTAAAGTAGTATCAGCGCAAATAGTAAAATTAGTGAGTTAGAGACACATAGAGAGGTTGTCGTGGTGGTGTTTTTGTTTTGTTTTTCTGTGTATGTGATTTTTTTTTCTCTTGTTAAAAGTTAATTGATATTGTGTATATTTGAATGTTTTGAGTATCATGGGGGTGCAGAGAGATAATCAATAATACTCATGAAGTAAATAACTGAATTATTTGAATGTCTAGTTAAGATGTAAGAAGGATTTCTTAATTGCGATCCCAGCGTAACAGGGGATTGCGAGATGCGGGCATTTTAACAGCAAGAGGGGGGGGGCAGGGAGCGATGATGTTGGTGACAGAGGTCAGGATGGAATTAACTTTTTACGATGAAGGAGAGAAGGCCTTAGCAGCTCTTTCGGGGATGTTGGTTGACAAAGACATCAAGAGACAACCTGACAGGCCAGAAAAATTCCTGATGGGTCGGAAGACTGGCTTGATTCTTGTTGATGTCACAAGAGGTCAACGACGAAAGGTTAGAATAATCTTAAGTGACCTGTGGTGAGGTTAAATGAGAACTGTGAGCGAATGTTTGAAACTTGGGAAGCGAAAAATCGGAAATGGGATGATAAGTGGCCCCATGACCCAACCGATGCAAGGCTAGAAGGAAAAGGAGTACCCTACCTCAAGAATACTCGAATAGGGAGTACCCTACCTCGAGAATAATATGAGGGTAGAGAGTTTTGTTCACTTATTTTGAAGTGACTATTTGTTGAGTTCTGTCGAGAGCGAGTTAGCTTTGATGATAATGATTTTTTACTTTAGTTGCATATAAGCTGTGAGGGGAGAATGTCGGTAATTGGAAAAAAAAATGAGAATATTATTTAATCAGTTCGTGAACTTTGATGAAATATTTTAGCTGAATTGATCTGTATTTTTATGTAGTGGTTGAGAATTTAAACTTTTGAGAGTTGTGTTTTTATGTATTCAAGCAAGAATAATTGTAAATATGAAATTTTAAGGGTTGAAATAATTTTTTTTCAAAAAATTATTTTTGTTACCCCAGTCCGGAAGGATTTCAATATTAAATTGAACAATTTTAGTTGAGTTCGGTTGAGAATAATTAGAAGCATTAATTTCAGCGATTGAACTGACTTTTGGAAGAATTGGAATTTTGCCTCAGTCAAAAGGATTTCTTAATGCAAAATAAGAGCTAAGAGGCCACAAAACTGAATGGAATGAGTTGAGAATAACTATTGGTATCACTGACTGGTGCACTCAGTTTTACGCGAGAAGGGATTTATATTTTTTTAGATGGATTTTTTTTTTTTTTTTTTTTTGTGAGTAGATCATGTGCATGATGTTCGCACCTGAAGTGTATTAAAAAAAAAAAAAAAAAAGACAGAATTTCTCGTGCGATAACGAGACGTTAACGGAGTCTTCTTGAAGGGAGTGGCCTGCGAGGCCGTTAAATATTACGCATTTTTTAGTAATTAATTTCTTTTTAAGTTGAATTCTGGGAGTAAGAATCAGTAATGATTGAAGTTTGCCGATCCTTACGTGACCTCATGGTGCATTTTTGGATATGGATCCATTCGAACATGCTGCCTGGGAGGACGCTGACGGCGCATGGATACCTTGTAGTTTTTTTGTTAACCGTCCATAAGGAGACAGGTGTTGGAATTGAGGTCGTTGTCTACACGAGCGTGTGTGTGTCACACAGAGAGAGAAGAAGGGTATTATGGGAACGTGTTTTGAAATATCGAAAAGAATTCGATAAATTGGGGGGGGGGCGTATCTGGCTTCCTGTAGTTTTTTATTATTTTGACTATCCATGAGGGTACGGAGTAATATTATTGAAACTGAATTGGTTGTTTAAACAGCCTGTGACAAAAAGGTGCTTAACTTTTTGCAAATAGTTGTGTACTGACAGACGGAATTATCCTCGCTTTGTTTCATGGATGGGTGTGATCAAGCTGGTGTATCTGTGGAGACCAGGAGAGATGGTCTGTTAGCGGAGCGACAAGCGGTAGCTGGCAGAAGGAGGGAGCTGTGTAACGAGACGTGAGCAGAATCGCAAATTGTTGACCCTTGGTGGCCCTGAACACCACGTTTGCTCTGCTTGTGGTTAGGGAAAAAATAACATTGATGAACGCTCTGACTGGAGGACGGTTGGGGAAATCGGTGGCTGTCAGTCATAGCTGCTTTAATGAATATGAGATATTTAGGGGAGTAGAATAATATACCCAAATATTAAACTCTTGGAGGATAAAACATTAGTGTTTGTATCTGTACCCCTCTGGGATCGAGGAACTAAATACGAGGTTTATCATGTTATCACTCCACCCATTCCTTATCCACTGGACAGACCCAAGTTAGGGTTGGTAGCCAGTTGCAGAGTGGAGTTAGAATATGTTGCATTTAAGACAGATTCGTGCTGTTGAATCAGCGAGAGGCAAGAAAATGCCGAAATAATGGCCTTGTAATTTCCCGGTCACAGAGTCCGTTGTATGTCACTGGAGATCATGAGTTGTGTGTGTTGGGATTATTTCAGGGGGATGAGAGAGTGATAAATAGCGTCTGCAAGGTTGAAGTGGCAAGTGAAGGTCTTTTGCCACTGGCTATAAGACTAGATGAAGGCACCTGGTTGGTATTCACCCAACAGAAGATGGAATTGTCCAAGGTATGCGGTAACACAGCTGCTGGGATAATCAAGGTGAGGCCACCTTTAACTATGGTAGAACTGGACAGGGGATGTGAAACCCAGGGAAAGGGTATAGGGTTACCTGCGTATTATCAGGTTGAGGAATGGTATTTGTTAAAAGCACCTAAGGTAGAGTGGGCGAATGATCAATTGAATAACCTCACTGACCTCTGGGACTCCCTGATCCATCGTTCACTGCCACATGCCCGACTTAGGTTACCAAAAGCTCTGGGAGGAGTTAGACGAATAAATTTGTGTGAATTGCAGGCTCGATTAAACGGTCTGGAGAATACAGAATCTAGGGATAGACTTCATAAGGTAGTGATTACAGGAGCGGGAGTGAGCACGCTAGTAATGATAATTGTGCTGTTGTTGGTATGGTGCATGAAAAGGACAAATGTAAGAAAACGAGACACAACGGAAACCCAAAGGAACTGAAGACGACTTGAAGATTCTCTTTTCTTTTTCTCTGTTTTATCAAAATTCTTGCAGGGCGCTGAGCTGAGAACCGTCGAAAGAAAATCTCGACAATAGTGTGAATAACCATCTATTGAGGTGAGAAGAAGTCCTCAGTTGAAAGAAATTCTTACAAGATGCTTATAAAGGCGATTTGAGCTATGAATTAAAAGGTGAAACTTCAACTATGACTGCTTAAGGTGAGAAAGATTCCCCTAGCCTAATAAAAAGCGGGTCCTTTGAGTACCCTGATTAGGACTTAAACCCAATGGCAAGACTATGCGATTATTTACAAAATGAAAAAAAAAATCTTGTGAATTATGACTGAAAACAAAAATTTGAACTATGATTGAATTTCTGAAAAAAAATGGAAAAGGGGGAATAACTCTATAAAACCCTTGAGAAAAAAGAATCGAGTAATTTTTTTTTTTTTTAAACAAGGGAAGTAACTCTTATGAACTAATTAGGGAACTTTTTGCATTTTATTGAGTGAAATTTATAAATGGTGATTATCTTTGGATTATTAATGGGAATTGTGGAAAAAAGCAAACACAAACAAAAAAAAACTTGTATGTAAAAAAAAAGACTTGAATACCTGATGAACACATGAACTATGAACTGCATCTTATTATCCCTTATGAAATTATGAACATTTTAAACTGACTTTCTTATGAACTTTTGAATGGAAAAAGGGGGAGAACCCTGATTAAAGGGTGGTTGTTGGATTGTGTATATGTTATTTTTCGACAGGTAAATTGATGGAGAGAGGGAAGTGTGAAAAAATATCTGAAGGCGAACTGTGGAAAGGATGGAGTAGTGTGTTGAGGAATTAGACTCCATTGGTTCTATCAAAACAATGGAGTCTAACGGGGCGAAATGTAACGTGATCGACCTGAGGGAGCGATTTGCCCCTCATTGGGAAGCTTCGGACTTCCCAGGGACCAAAGAAGGCCGTATAACTATGCTAAGGTAGCTTTAATAGATCCCGGGCAACGGCAGATATCCCAAAGACTTAAAGTAGTAGATATAGATATATATTTTATTTCATTATCAAAATAGGTATATTTTGCTTTATTGTTTGGAAATCAGAGATATATTTGTTATTTAAAAATGACGACAGGAAATGTTAGAATAATAGTGTTGACATTGTCTGACCCGATGAACTCAGTACCAGGAGTTCTGACTGACAGTCGATAAACTCTGGGGGTCATGGGAATAGATATCATATTTTGGTCCCAAATTGTAAGGCTAGTGATATGGCTGAATTGAACACCTGCAAATTTGGTTCTCCAAATGCATGTTGTGATTTGATTTGGGGAATTTTCCATCCCGAACACACACACCACTATATAATACTAATGTCACTCGAAATTAACCAGTTTGTGCGCAAAACTCAAAAGTAACAATACCGCTCCCTGAGCACACCCCACCTCCGACCCGTCTGAATGCTGTCTCCGAAGAGAAGACAGATTTGAAACTTTTAAAACTTACTAAGAACTGAACAATATATTTGTACAAAGTCTGTAATATATTTGTGAATTTAAGTTTAGTAGAATAGAATTTCTATTCTTTGTTTTTCTTTCTGGCATATGCGGTTTTGATATTCGCTTTCAGCATACCAAGATTCAATGTGACAGCCTCTCGAAGTACCAGATGACACGAGCCGAAGTTTCCAAGACGATCGGGTGTCCTTGATACGGAAACCCAAAGGAACTTCACCAGAGAGGGTGTTACAGATATCTTTTTAGCATCTTCGTTTCCCTAAAGCTTTTTTCTATATAGTTCACAGCCATAGTCGATTTGCAGTAGAATTTTCAGACTCTTCTGCAAATCAAACCCATCAAGCACTAATTTACATCTGTTCAATGCTGTACTCACTTCTGTCATACTGTATAATAATATCATCTGCAAACAGGAGCTCCCATGAAGCAGCACTTTTGTAGGTTTTTGTCAGTTCATCATCAACGATGATTATAAAAAGGCATTCCTACCATTATTTCTAAAACCCCAGCAAAACTTACAACTGTGTTTGATTTGAAGTAGAGTCTGAAAATACTACTTGGCTGTGAACTATATAGAAAAAAGCTTTAGGGAAACAAACTTGATCAGGTCACATTTACTATGAAATTGATTGTCTTGCTTTGCAATTTTCCTCCTCATTTTAGAGAGTTTGAATGTCGTAAGATGGCATTGTAAAAATGAGATTAAAAATGGAAAATTCCATTACGTTTCTGAATTTTTGAGATGAGGATTAGTTGTATTCTTTCAACTACTGTTTTCATCTTGAGTGTCATTTTCATGGCGTTTCATGTTTTGGTTGATGTAACTTTTGACTTTCAAGTGTATCTTGCTGAACTCAGGAATCTGCATAGAATTTTGAACGGAACTTTTTATTTACTTCACAGGAGTAGCATGCTCTCATTCCATTAGCCATGATTGGATAGAAGTCCCAAGTAATTCACAATTGTATTTTTCTACTGAGGATTGAACCTTTAAACTTCAGGAGAATATCATTTTACAACAGAATATTTTCAAGTACTCTCACCACTGCGCCACGAGTTTTTTTTTTTATTTAGTTTAGTTATTGGTCATCCATTATAAAAGTTCACTTCTTCTTTTCCCTCGTTAAATCTCATCGAAGTATTTTCATTATCCATTTTTCATATTTTTTGTAGCTAATTGCAGTTTTCATATTCTTTTTGTTCTAAAACAATATTTCATATTGCTTTGCTTGTGATATAAAATTATAAAAGTGATTAAAAAACCTTCGCATTCATTTGAATAAAATTTGCAAAAGTTTTTTAAACAGATTAGTGTTATTTAAATCAATAGTATAAATAGTATCGACAAACAATGTAAAGATAGACTCAGGATGCTCAATTAGCATAACTATTTTTTAGACATTTTGTAATAAATTAATGTTTGATGTTATGCATTTGTATTTCTATTGTGAAATATATATATACACACATACATGTTTAATAAAAAAAAAATGGATAACTTACTAAAAACCTTTCTTCTAATATTACTCCATAAAATTCTTCCTGAAAAAAGCAAATGCGAGAAAAGAGAGGGGGGGGGTGCAGGTGACTAATTTTCTCTCTTTTTTTCTCTCATGTTAATAATGCTGTATTTTTCTCAAGCAAATTAATTTCTTTTTTCGTATCTATTTCATTAGGATTTACTTAAAAGATAAACAAATTTGTATCGGTTCTTCTTCATTATTGTAGCAAAATTCAAAAAGTGAAATATTGAATTTCAAATAAAACCAATTATATCTACTGAATTGTCATGTCACAATAATGAAAATATCCAAAATGAAATGAAAAACGACAAGGTAGAAAATTAATTATCAATGAAAACAGTTTTTGAAAACAATTAGCAAAAATCAAGTTTTGCTAAATCGTCCAAAGATTTTCAGTTTTTGAAAATATTTACTTCCCTTTTGTTCCAATTTGAACTCTCTGGCTTCTTTTTTGCAAAACTCAATTTTCCCTAATTGTCTTCAAAAACTATTTTCATTAATGATTAATTTTCTAACCTATTGTTTTTTGTAATTGTTGGATATGTTCATTACTGTAACATAACAATTCAATAGATGCCATTGTACCATTGGTTTCACTTGAAATATTTCAATTTTTGAATTTCTCTACAATAATGAAGAACTTTTGTATCAACATTACCAAAAATGTTAATCTATTTATACAAATAAATTCAAATGGTTTTGAAACTTATGAATGATATGTTTATTTTTTGAAAAAATTTTTTTTCGAGTATGTCAAGAGTGCAGAGTGATAACAAAATGGCAAAGCCAGGCAGTTCCTGGTAATTTTATTTCCCATCTTCCACAATTTCTCAGATATTGAATTCAACTTTGGGTCGAGCGATATTTATATATGCTAATATGCACCTAGTCCTAACCAAACATTTCTGAATCCCCACCCTCTTATTTCCAGTTACAACACCAGGCAGCCATTTTGTTTTATATTTTAATTCCATTTTCCCAGATAACAACTGTGTACAGTCCTAATTTGCACCAATAGATCTTCCAGATTTTAGATCTCTCATCAATTTAACTTTTCGAAACAAGTCTTACCTAAATAATATTATTAATGTTGCCAAACTTTATTTTTTTGTACATTCAGAGATTTGTAGTTAACAAACATCTTCTTTCAGTTAATTATCTTGGTAGCAAATGTGATTTCGCTCATCTTTGTCAGTTTGATGTACGACATGCCTGGTGGGGTAGTAAGTGAGGAACCAATTTATTATTTTTAACTTTCTTTGTTTGCAATAAAATTTTACTGATCAAGTTTTGATTTTGAACCTCATCTAAGCAACCGCAATTATTGAATTAATTTTTCAAATTTTTTACGTTTTTATTTTTTCTATAAATTTGACGCTCACAAGAATTTTTCACAAGAATCAATAAGTTAAAAAAAAAAAGAAAAAAAAAAGACTTTATGGACTTAAATTATTTGAGATACTTTTTAATATTTCATTCTTTTCAAGTCTCATCTGAATTATGAGCTTCCTTTATGTATAAAATTTTCATTTGCACACATTAGCCACATGTTTTAGCCACATGTTTGAGACACACTTTGGTTCTGAACTTATTTTAGCATTCTATTTTTATTTTTTATTTTGGCAAAACTCATAAGTGGAGGAATTTTCTGAGAAATTTTAGCACAAGAGAGAGGGATGAAAAATGATAGGAGATCATTGATTTCATTAACAGACTAGAATTAATGTGTGTTTTATATCTGATCTTTTATGTTTTTAGTAATGCGTGTGTTAAGTCACCATTTTGTGTTGTGTTATCGTAGGTAACACTATTTGAGAGTCGGAACAAAGAGGAAATGGCAATAATGAAGGAACAGTTGTATTTAAATAATACACATCTATTCTCACATAAGCAATTTATTGAAGACAAATATAAAACTGAGATACAAAACATATAAAGTTCATACTTAATATGATATACAGAAGGGTAGAACTACAGGCATAATTACTAAAGAGTGAATACATTACAGTTTGGAGTACAATCAGAAAAACATTACCAGGACTGGATACAAAGAAATATACATTAGCAATGGACTAGTAAATGTTATTTATTTTGTCTGTAGGGCTGCCAGAAGAAGGGCCTAACAGATGACCAGCCAGAAAAAGAATTAGATCTCATCCCAATTTCTGCATACATATGGAAAAAATTTTCTTAACTTTCAAACTAGATAGTACACTCCCTCACTTTGCCCAGGATAAGTCCACTGCAGGCAGCCAATGGGACAAAACATAATCACTGATATTTCATTAGCAGTAAATATGGCTGCCGATTAATCAACAGTTTTGTTAGTCATCTATTTTCCCGAACACATAATAAAAAAAACAGAATAATACGGCTGTTGCAAGCGTAACTCGATAGCAAGTCTTTAAAAAAAAAAATCAATATTTAATGTCGTATTATAATGTTGATTAGTTCCAATCAAATTTTTTATTTTTCACCTGGGATTAAATCGTTATCCATTTCTTGTTCATTGGTGTGATTACAGAGATACTTTTGAACATTCGTTGTGAGTCACGTTTTTTGTGCCGGCTGTTGTGTCTTGAATCAATTATTCACTTGTGACGTGTCTGTTATTTTGTGCAATTTTTGATTTGATTCAAATTTATAGCAAATGAAAGAAAGAAACGTTTATTCTTTATTTTAATTTAAACTAGCCTGTGTGCCCGGCGTTTCCCGGGTATTTGGAGGTGTGTGTTGAGCAAAAAAAAAAAAAAAAAAAAAAAAGTAGGAAGGCAGGCTCGAACTCGTACTGCGAAGGAGGAAAAGAATTGGGAAAAAAATGTGACGTCTTTGCTGTTACGACCATCGCCAAACCGGAAGTGACGTAGGTTTAAATTAAGGCTAGACAATCGAAAAGAAGGGATGACTTTCGAAAATATTGCGACCCCTCGCTGTAGAAAAGTGCCCAGTTGAGGGAATTAATTTAGCCAATTTATTGGTATTTGTCGTCTGAAGGGTTGAGCTTCAAAACAATATTGATCTTGTGAAAATCCGCCACCTCTGTCGAAAGTTTTAGGCAGACATGCAAGCATACATGCATACATTTATATATTGGTAGCTCAAATTTTCGACCCAAACCGATTAAAAAGCTTGCCCTATCTCTGAATACCCTTTATGTAAAATTTCAAATGTTTAGATCAGAAATTGTCTGAGTAATTTGGTAGAGACTGCAGAGGTCAAATTTTTTAAAACTTTGACCCCTATTATGACCCCTTAACATTTATTGTTTTGGGCTCAAATTAAGTTAGATCCATGTCCAAGAAACCTATATCTAAAATTTCAAGTGTTTAGACCCAAAATTGTCGGAGGAGTTTGGTAGAGTTCTCAAAGGTCAAATCGTTGAACTTTGACCCCTTAACAGCCAAATTTCTAGTTAAAAATGGATTAGAAAAATTTTCTCAAATCTCAGTACCCTGTATATCAAATTTCAAGTCTGTAGACTAAAAATTGACCGAGTTATTGTGTAGGGAAATGTACACAGACAGACACACACACAGACACTTTCACTTTTATAGATTAGAGATATAAACACCTTCTGTCTTACAAGACATGTTTTTTTGAATGCCTACCAGCAACTATCCTTGAGTGTTTAACGTCTCTGTACACGAGTTCATCAGGACAACCTGACATGAGGATACTTTTCCCTACAAGAAAACCCTGACCAAATATTCAAAATCACATCGATAGTAATCTCTCCTTGAGTTCTGAGAACTTTGACTGAAGTGAAATGTAACAAAAGTTGAAATAAGCATTTCAATTTATAAGCATTGTAATTTATAAGCATTGTAATTTATAAGCATTGTAATTTATAAGCATTGTAATTTATAAATATATTAATTTATAAGCATTGTAATTTATAAACATTTTAATTTATAAGCATTGTAATTTATAAGCATTGTAATTTATAAGCATTGTAATTTATAAACATTGCAATTTATAAGCATTGTAATTTATAAATATATTAATTTATAAGCATTGTAATTTATAAACATTTTAATTTATAAGCATTGTAATTTATAAGCATTGTAATTTATAAGCATTGTAATTTATAAACATTGCAATTTATAAGCATTGTAATTTATAAATATATTAATTTATAAGCATTGTAATTTATAAACATTGTAATTTATAAGCATTGTAATTTATAAACATTTTAATTTATAAGCATTGTAATTTATAAACATTAATTTATAAGCATTTTAATTTATAAACATTTTAATTTATAAACATTTTAATTTATAAGCATTGTAATTTATAAGCATTGTAATTTATAAGCATTGTAATTTATAAGCATTGTAATTTATAAACATTTTAATTTATAAGCATTGTAATTTATAAACATTAATTTATAAGCATTTTAATTTATAAACATTTTAATTTATAAGCATTGTAATTTATAAGCATTGTAATTTATAAGCATTGTAATTTATAAACATTGCAATTTATAAGCATTGTAATTTATAAATATATTAATTTATAAGCATTGTAATTTATAAGCATTGTAATTTATAAGCATTGTAATTTATAAGCATTGTAATTTATAAATATATTAATTTATAAGCATTGTAATTTATAAACATTTTAATTTATAAGCATTGTAATTTATAAGCATTGTAATTTATAAACATTGCAATTTATAAGCATTGTAATTTATAAATATATTAATTTATAAGCATTGTAATTTATAAACATTTTAATTTATAAGCATTGTAATTTATAAACATTGCAATTTATAAGCATTGTAATTTATAAATATATTAATTTATAAGCATTGTAATTTATAAACATTTTAATTTATAAGCATTGTAATTTATAAGCATTGTAATTTATAAGCATTGTAATTTATAAACATTGCAATTTATAAGCATTGTAATTTATAAATATATTAATTTATAAGCATTGTAATTTATAAACATTGTAATTTATAAGCATTGTAATTTATAAACATTTTAATTTATAAGCATTGTAATTTATAAACATTAATTTATAAGCATTTTAATTTATAAACATTTTAATTTATAAACATTTTAATTTATAAGCATTGTAATTTATAAGCATTGTAATTTATAAGCATTGTAATTTATAAGCATTGTAATTTATAAGCATTTTAATTTATAAGCATTGTAATTTATAAACATTAATTTATAAGCATTTTAATTTATAAACATTTTAATTTATAAGCATTGTAATTTATAAGCATTGTAATTTATAAGCATTGTAATTTATAAACATTGCAATTTATAAGCATTGTAATTTATAAATATATTAATTTATAAGCATTGTAATTTATAAGCATTGTAATTTATAAGCATTGTAATTTATAAGCATTGTAATTTATAAGCATTGTAATTTATAAATATATTAATTTATAAGCATTGTAATTTATAAACATTTTAATTTATAAGCATTGTAATTTATAAGCATTGTAATTTATAAACATTGCAATTTATAAGCATTGTAATTTATAAATATATTAATTTATAAGCATTGTAATTTATAAACATTTTAATTTATAAGCATTGTAATTTATAAACATTGTAATTTATAAGCATTGTAATTTATAAACATTAATTTATAAGCATTTTAATTTTACATCGTTATAGTGATTCATATACATTTTACATCGTTATAGGGATTCATATACATTTTACATCGTTATAGGGATTCATATACATTTTACATCGTTATAGTGATTCATCACTAAGTACATTTGTAAAAAAAAAATAAGGCCACATTCATATTAGTCGTTTCATCTGTGATCGGGTTTTCACAACATTTCAAAAGCTATAAACGTGAACAACAGTGGATTATGTCTTATAAATATGAATATTTCATATTCTGTTTCTCAATATTCGTACATGTGTTGGGAATGTTAAGTCACAAATAAAATTCATGAACATAACTTTCTGGCATTTCATTCCGGCATGCGTTCTTTATTGTGATATTGCCTGACTGAGGAAATGCCACTTGCAAACAAGTTCATTCATGCCCCCTCTCCTCAGGAAAAAAAAAAAGAAAAGATAATAGTTGAAGACAAGAAAAGATTTATTCGCCCAAGATCGTCTGTTCTAAATCACTGACTAATGGAGTGAGCCAGTGGAGATAGATGTTGGTAATTATTGTTTGATCACATTTAAGCAGGACAATTCTTCAATGCACATATTCACGGTTCAAAGCTTATGATCAAACTGCTTTTCTCAGTCCTCTTTTCTTTGAGCCATGTGAGGTCATGTCTGCTTCTATCAATTCCCACAGTAGGTGCAGCTGACAGCTGAGTACACGAAGATACGATACATGTGGTCGGGAAAGAAAGATGAAAACGAACAAGTGTTACACACGTTTATATGCTAAAAGATATGTTTAAGATTGATGTGAAAATAAATGGTTACAAAAATTGAAATATAAATAGAATATTTTAAACTTATCAACGTGCAAGTGAGAGAATATAATATAAACATTACCTAGATGACAGGATGTTGGAGAATAGTCATGTTGACACACTAGTTCATGTTAAATCACCAAAATTAAGGTACATTGAGTCGAGTCAGTACTAAAATGGGTGACTATTTGGGAATACTATGTGTTGTATGTGCTCTCCGCTTATCTTGGCATTGTTTCTGGTTATCTTCAATTTCTCCTTGTCACAAGAATCAAGCACTGTCAACTCAGGAAGGCATTGTTGGGGATTGCACAACCTTTGTTTCACAATTACACAGGGAGGCATCCATTGTCTGTTAAGATTGAACAGAGGTCATGGTGCGACAGGAAATTACAGAATTTAGATAGAATATTACCTAAAGGACTTGATAAACAGTGACTCCCTGTCTGAGAGTACATCTTTCAAACTGCCTGGCCTAACGTTCACAGGAAACATGAGCTGGAACAATTATATTGAAAACATTGCCAGGGCCGCTGCAAAAAAAGGTAGGCTCTCTCTACCGTGCTAGAAAACTACTGACACCTGAAAGTATCCTGTATCTCTATAAGGCCACCATTCGCCCATGTATGGAGTATTGTTGTCACATCTGGGCTGGTGCGTCTACTACTAGTCTCTCGCTCATAGACAAGGTTCAAAAGAGCGTCACCAATCTGATAGGCCCTGAACTGGCATCTAAGCTTCAGCCTCTATCCCATCGACGAAACGTTGCATCCCTCTGCTTGTTCTACAAGTATTTTAATGGTGAATGCTCTGACGAACTGCAGACACTTGTGCCCCCACGATGCAGACACCCTCGACAAACCCGACAGGCAGCTAAATCCCACCACCACACAGTAGAGATCCCTAGATGTAAAAGATCTTTCTACTCCAGTAGTTTCTTCCCCAGAACCGCTAGACTCTGGAATTCCATTCCAGGATCCTGCTTCCCTAACTGTACTGACATGCAGAAGTTCAAGTGCAACGTGAACCGACATCTTGCTGCCCAAATCCCTACATAGTGCCCCAGTAGTTGCTGACCCTGATAGTAGCCCTCTACACCAAAGTGGCAATGTGCCTTGTTTGGGGTGAAAATGTAATTAAAAAAAAAAAATAAAAAAACTGGTAGAGATTTTATGTAAATAGGATGCAAAGTCAGTTGGTTGACTGTTTGTGTCATTGCTAGAAGATAAGGGAAATAATATCAGATGATGACAAAAGCATTAAAACTGAAGTCTGACATCTGTGGAGATTTTGGCCAATGCTTGTGCAGTAGCGTTACTTCATATGTGTTTAGCATGCAAGTTTGCTGATGAAAAGCAAAATAAAAATTTGAAAGACAGCTAAGTGGGTTTGCTATGAAATTGTGTTCTGAAACATGAATTGGCCAACGGGATGAAAGAGAGTGAATTTTGCTGGGCAGCACTTTTTATAATCACTGAATAACCCCACTACTTGGTGTCTTAAAACGCCCTCTAGTGGTCAGGCTGTAACTGTGTTGACAAAGAGAGGTCATTCTGCACATGAGCTAGAATCATCAACAGAGGTGAATGAGATGTCTTATAATCAATTTAAATGAAATAATTTCTGCTGAACTGTGATGCTGTTTCATATTTTGTGGAATCAAAATAAGCTTTAGAAAATAAATTAGGATAAAAAATTGTTGTGACCTGTTTGGTTGGTTTCCTCTTGGTCACATGAACGACAGAGACACTCTTCAAATTTGCACACCCACACACTAGTATTCCAACATGGTCATCTTTTAAATATTGTCGACAATTTATGTAATGTAATCAGTTTTACTCTTAACTATTGAATCATGTTGCCCGTTTTTTCTCATGTTCTTGAATTCACGTTGACATTAATTGTTTTGTAAACATCACAAAAATTGTCAATCAAATAAGGATAATTCTGAATTTCATAGAATTTACACCCAATCATAAATGTATAAAATAAATGTAAATGTATGAATTATCTATTTTTATAGCAATAACTTATCAAAGCCAAAAAGAATAAGATATAACAAGAAAGGGTTGATAGTTGAATGATGACGAATACTGTGAAAGGATTGAAATACTGCTCAATTACAACAGCTAAATGAGAAAAAGACAATTTTCTCTTCTTTGTCAGAAATATTGCTCATAAAATGTAAATACTAAAATACAAAATAGAGGAGAAGCAAGTGTTATGTAGCTGCTGAAATTAAACCCAAGGTCCATAGTCTACATTAGTATCATGCGTACTCTAGTTTTTCCAGTGAGCGTGTCTACTAACCAGTGGTACACACTTACCGAGTCCGTTTTTAAGTGTATAAATTTGCACTTCAGTGTAACGCAAGAATGATGCCCTTCAACACTTCATCAAGTTCAGCCAATGTTGCATGTCGTTTGTGGATCGCAGTCAACATGCATCTTCGGAGACAATAGTATCACATTCCAGGAGCACGCCGGTCACCAGGGAACTTACGTCCACCCATACATTGACGTCTTGTCCGTTTACACACCATAGACTCTGTGAGGGATTGCTTCACCCTGGCTATTGTTTCCTGGAGCATTTGTGGAACATCCTCTGTGGTGTTGTCCTATTGGTTTGATTCCTGTTGCTGCTCGTAGCCACCCACACACTGGCAGATGCCCAATCAGTTTCCCACACAGGGAGAAAATGGCTCGACATGTCACAATCTCTGGAACATCTGGAATCATACTATCACGCTTCCATCACAGAGTGTCACACTCCCTCCAGACGTTCAATTCAAGCACTCGTGCGCCATCTTCAAGCTGCTCTGTTTCCTTACTTTCCAGTCCAAACGAAAGAAGATGCTGCTTCACTCATTTCGTGGGTGCCACGCTGTTGTTGATGTATAAATCATCTATGTTGCTTCTTGAACAGTTACACCTTTCGACAAAGCAGCCTCCACAATAATGGATGCGGCTACGTTAAGCCCAAATCCCATCCTAGTCAAGCAGTATCTCTCCGCTTTCACAACCATGATTTGGAACGGCCATAAAGAACGGTGCACAGGTAGGCCTTTCTCAAGTCCAACACTCACCCGTCGGACCCCTTCCCACGCCAGTCTCTCAGCTTTTGTGAATACACATCCGCACGTGCCATGTATGCATCCACATGGTCGTTTAGTTCATGGTAATCCATAATAGGCCGCACTTTTCTCTTGTTATGCTGAACAATCGCCATTAGTGGGATTAATCCCTTGGGTGGACCAAGCTCTTTCTCTAGGTATGATATCAGCCATCCATTGTGAATGCAACTCACAGTCATAGTCCTTCCGAGTGTGTTTGGGCAAGGTGTATTCAGGTGTCAGATTGATCAGCTGTTGTGGCGGTTGCTCACTCGACCACTTCCAGGTTGCAGTCCAATGTTTCTTAGTCGGGTCGAATACGACATCAAAGTCAGGTTGTTCTATTTTCACTGCAACAGCAATGCTGACACTGCAAACTTCCTTCGGGAAATTGACCTCACCGTGTTCATTTATATGCATGCCACCCAACAGGTGGATGACATCCAATCCAAGCAAGAGATTGAATCCTTATAGATCTCCATCAATGGCCAACATCTCCACCACCACGGGTATCCTTTTATCCACCTGCAAACTCACCTTGGTCGCTTCTTTGCTGGTCATACTCTTTCCATCAACAGTCAGTACCTCTGTCTTGTGTCCATTCTATGGAGCACAAACCGTACTCCTTAGATCAGGTGCACCCAGAGTCAATCAATGTGTCCCGAATCACTCTGTTGACATGCACGTGCTTCACTGGCAGGTCGGTTCTCATCCTACTCGCGGCAAGAGTGGCGTTCACATCTCGCCCCTATTTCCTTTCTTTTGGACATTATGATGCGATGTGTCCCTTTTTCTGGCATTGGTAACATCGCATGCGTGGTGCATGGTGCTGCCTCGATTGTTCAAGCTGGCAGTGCTTAGTAATATGGTTGGCTCCAGAGCAATTGAAACACTCCAATGAGTTCTAAGAGGGCTTGTGTAGAGGCACTTTTTCCATGTTTGACCTGTCAACAGTGGCTGCAACCCGTTTGTTATTCATCACAGACCTTGCTTAGCTGAGCATACTTTCTGTTGAGATCTGGTTGATATCAACAGATGCATGCAGCAACTCCTGGATATGGGCAGGCAGTCCAGCCATGAATGCATACTTTAGCGTCTGGCTTGGGACTCCTCCAAACAGGCTGAAGAGCTTTGATAATGCAGTGTAGAACTCATCTACCGACTCGTCCGAGTGTAAGGTGCATCTTGAAAACTGCTTGTATGTCTCACATGGGTCAAACGCAAAGGCCCTGCAGTGCATCTTTCACCCGTGTTACATTATTCTTCTCTGCATCTGTCAGCTGTTGGTAGATGTCAAAAGCTCCTCCAGCAGATCGCAAGGGGATGACCTGTTCAACTCTGTCAACTCTCAAGAGCTTGCAGATAAGATCCACTCTCTCTAACCAGTCTACAATAGATGTTGTGCCATCATATTCTGGTACTAATTTTAGGTCGAAAAACCTTCCTTCAGTCATAACGCTGATATAGCTTGAAGCAGAATGTTCTATTTTCACTTCTTTCTTCTTACTGCCCTTTTCTTCCTGACCTCGATTCGTGATGCAGAGTATTTCCCTTCTTCACCCTGAAACAAACAACATGAAATCTCTCTGAAACAAACAACATGAAATCTCTCTCATCGACTGAAGCAAATGAAAAAATACTGCCCACACACAAAAAAAAATCTGACGTCTTTTATATCTGTGGGGGCGCAAACTAATGCAAATGAGTACAAATCAGATTTCCTGTACCATCACGCAGGTGCAGTGTCATTTGTGCATTAGACGATAGCGTTTGGCTCGTCATACATTGTCTACATGTTTGAATATTTCTTTAAATACATTTGGATCCTTTAGAACATATTCCCAATTCTTGCTTTTTTCACACTCTTTTATAAGTAGCAACAAATCGCTCTGCTAGACTATTACTTCAGCATGATTGTAATATGCACCACCAAAAATTGCTGACAAAATATTTTGAATACTACACGCTCCACATTCTAAAATGTGCAACAATTCATGCAAAATTCCAATTGTTGTTTCTGTCGGTAAGTGTCTGGCTATTTACTGAAGCTATTCACTACAAACAAATATTAGAACTCATGCAATGGTCCAGTCAATATAGATTCTGGACCTAAAGACGCAAGTTCTGAGAGGGTGGACCTCCTAGAACTATTCAGAACGTATGCTTCAGCCCACCAGATAAAAGGTCACCAAAATGACCCAGTTTCTGCCAGTTGAGATCGGAACCTTGACTGACATGATGACTGCTATTGCCAGCATACATTAAATAAATCCTGCCGGCATCCACACTACATTTATATGTAACTTTATTGTGTTTGGGTTTATTTATTCTTGACATTGGAAGATCATAACACATATTTACTCACCTCATCAGTCAACGCTTCATGGGAGTTTAATCGTCAACAGCCTGACCATAGAACAGGTAGTACAAGTTTACATGTTATTAGTATTTGAAGTAAGAAAACAGACAAAACTTTTACCAACTCTGCATTGCTTGGGAATCCTTTTTTCTTTTTATGCTATTTGTAGATTTTTTAACAAAATTATTATTTTCTTAAATAGTATTCTGAAAGTTAAATTAAATTATTATAGTTTCGTTTGGTTATGAAATTATTAATTGCATCAAATTGTTATAAATCTAAATTTTTTTAAAATAACAGTTTGAACCAAACATTTCTGTGCACTTGCATCGCAACATTCATTCTCAAATATTTGAAATATTAGACATTTCCCCCCTCCTGTATTTCTTCCATACAAATACATGTGGGTACTTCCTTAAAAGCTAACTTCGGCCTCTAGTCAAAGTTCCTCAGCATGTACAATGAGAGCTTCTCACCAGAACACCAGCATTTGTACACTGTCATCTGCAAACTCGCATAGCACCAGTCGAAATAAACATGTGTACTTGATTTCTACTCCTAGTGAAAATAACTTTTCATCTAGAACGTTCTTTGACTTTTCCACAAAATCTTTATCTTTCGTAGTTTTGAAAAGTTGTCAATAAAAATTAATTATTCTTGTATGACTTTTTCATTTGATAATATCCTTCAAAAACTGATTTACTTTAATCTTTTCTATTTATGAAATTGTTGGTTGTAAATAGCATTCAAAACTTTGAATCATTTAATTAAATAACGGTTTTTAAAGCAATTTTCTATTTTCTAAATTCTTTTCAAGTTTCGAACAGTCATAAAGAAATTCATTATTTTTGTCCACAAAACAAAAAATACAAAAGATCAAATTGGTTGAAACCCAAATGCATTCTGGTGAATTTAATAATTTTTTTAAATAGAAATGTCTTAAATTTGGATTTATTTTATGATATTGTAATATAAAGTTATGTCGTCATGAGAAACACATGGGAAATGGTCGCACTAATTTGATTAATTTATAAATTAGAAGCCTTGTTATTTATGTTTTGTTCTTTTTATCAATGAGAAGTGAATTTGTGCTCATGTAAGCATTCTTAATTGATGGTTAGTGCAAGCTGTGGCTCATGATATCGCAATGAATAGAATAGTTAAGTGCGAGGATTATGGCAGGATTAACAGATTTATTTTCACGTGTGAAAGTTTATTTAAATAGCAGCAGTCACTTTATCCCAATTATCTGCCTACAGCTATAATAAAGTATGCGCACACAAAGTTACTGTAATTCAAATCAGCGTTGCCTTAGCAGATGGTATCATCTGCTCAGCAAATGGATTAAAACCTGAAATAATGACTTCTGGTCTGTAAAAAGTACTACATTGTGATCCTCTACAAGGTGGCGAAATTATAACCGCATGGAATTCACAGTTAAAAGTTGAATATTTGGATTGTAATTGTGATAACTCCTTGTATCAGCTGTATTACAGGGTGACCCCCCCAAAAAAAACAAAAAAAAACAAAAGCTAAATGGAGGCCATCTAGAACATATGCTGTAGAACGGAGAAAAAAAGGCCAAAGACAAGTGTTTTGATGTGATGTTTTGAATATAATAAACTAGTTATGACCAAAGTTTCATTTCATTCGGACAAAACACTAAGAAACGGGGCCTAATTAGAGTTGGGCCCGTTTTTTTATTTGGTCATCCTGTATTACTTGATGTAATGCAGCACCAGCTGCATATTTGCTGCTATCAGTTATCAAGTGATATTCGAGTAGGGAGTGTGCTACTGTGGTTATTTCTATTAATTTCTTTTGTACTTCTTCGAATGCATTTTTTTTTCATTAAGATCAATTTTTTATTATTAAAGGTACGATAATCACCGCATGCATGATAGGTATAATCAATTTTTTTAACAAGGAAGCTCATTCACTACTTGAAGATCCGATTTTCCTGTATTCAACAGTTTTGTAAATTATGTTCGTGTAGCTTCTAATTCCGGTTCTGAGAGATGCAAATACAGAAGCTACACGGACATAATTTACGTTTGTATCTATACAATGATATCCACCACCGTATGACTTGTTTGCATCCACCTGGGGTAAAATCATGTTTTTATGTTTGTTGATGACGTTATGAATCTCTTGTGGTATATCCATTTTGTTCACCGTGACGTTATTTGCAGTACAGTAAGTGCAACTCGCCATTCTGTTACTCCGTTGCAGACTCATTTATTTTTACAATCTTCTACTAAATTGAATTCTTCTAGAAAATTTATGCCTAGCAATGGATTAGTAACATCTACAATTACAGAAGTCCATTGATATGCATGCCTTAAAACTGGTTTGTCTGTAACATTTAATGTGCTCCCTGGCAGTAGAAGAAAGATAGACTGGAGTTGGTTCTAATGGTACTCCTACTACTGCTACCCAGGGTAGAATTGAAATACTTGCAATAGTATCTATCACAAAGTTTATTTTTGTAGCTTCTATAATAGTTGTAAGATGGTGAACCAGAGAAAATTAGCACAGTTCACTTTTCTAGTTTTCCAAGTTATTTGGAGCGAGGAAGGAAGAATGGGAATGCGGTAATATTTGTATGTTATTTCTTATCATATTTTTGGGCCATTTGCAATATAATTTGCATGTATAGGCCACATCTGCAAAATAAATGTGGACTTTGAACACCTTTGACTTCTGTGTTGTGGAGAAGGGACATAACACTGAATGAATTATCCTTTTAACTGGCTTTTGTGCTTTGTAGTCTGAAAGTTGACATGCTTTGCAACAGTGGCATAAGGTCATCAGCTAACCGACCTAAGTCCATTAGGCTTAATGTGGTATATGCCGTGATGACTGTAGCCATTTGCAGGGAAGGGGGCTCATAAGTTTGTGCTAGACGATTTCTTCATTGCCACCTATTCTGTCAGCAATAGTCAACATTTTTCTAGGTAGATCGAGGGGTGGCCAGTTACTGTAGTTGCTTTCATTAATTTTTTTTCCAGGAGTTCTGGCCTGGTTCTCTTGTATGAAGCGACAACAGATTCCTTTTCTTGATTCTAAAATCTGGTTGGGGATTTTTGACACAAGATCTGATAATAGTGTAAAGTTTTGTTTCTTCGCCTGTTATTTGTTGAAGGTAGAATTGAGTTTCGATAATTGTAAGCCATCTAGCCACATTATCTTCCATAAATAGTGGGTGACTTGTTGTGTATCATCCATCCTTTATAGTACTAGTAGTAATTGCTATTGGCAACAGTGAGGAACTACTGAGAAAAAAGGGAAGCAAGAAAATGAGGATAAATAAAAGGAAGAAATGACTCACCCAAATTTCATCAGTTTGGGATTTAATTTTTTTTTATGTGTATTGTTTCTGACGTGTTTTTTTTTTTAATTTTAATGGTGTTCAATCACGTTTAAGGTCACCAGTTTCCATGGTCATATGCGGGGCCATTTTGTAATGAAATACAACAGCTCATGATAACTGTACAAAATATATTTTAAAATAGTTTCAGGTTTTGATGTTTCTGATTCCAAAATGATCTTGGTGAAAATGTTCTGTATTTCTTTTTTTTTGTTTTTTTGTTTTTTCATTAAAGGGAAAATAGTCTTTTGTGCTTGTGTGGGTCTTGGAACTGATATTTGTGAATTGTCGAATTGACGTAGCTTGGCTCAATAGGTCCAAATGTATGTGTAGAGGCTGTACTTAGACAGTGTTACACCAAGGCAATGTGGATTTGTCAGCTGAAACATGTATTTGTAATGATTGTATATTGTTTTATTGTTTTCTTGAAGTTGCACTCGGTAAACTAAATAAATCAAATAAAAAAAACAGATTAGGGAGATATAGTAAAATAGTTAAATTGATAATCAACATATAATTTAAAAATTTAGAGGGATAAGAAGGGGTGTATTACGTGTGGTAAATTATTTTGTTGGTTCGCAAGCCTCAGGGTAATGAGTCTATATATAAAACAAACTCTTTTTGTTTTATCAAGGATTTTTCTGATCTTCAGTAGAGATCAACTTGAAACGAAATATAGGGTCAGTTTCAAGCATGGAAATACGTTTTTTTCTGCTCTATGTGAACATTGGGGGTGGTTGCAGTTATCGACTTTGGGGGTGACAGAGGAATACTCTCCCAACACAGTGTGAAAGACAGAAGGTTATAACGGCAAGTTGAGTCCTTATGAGGGAAAAAAAGAAAGAAGTCAATAAGTAAGATGTGGTTCCAAACAGGAATTATAGGATAACAAGGTATTATATTAAGCCTTTATGATGAGTATGTATGATCCTAGTTTTGTATTTTGGAGAACTTCTGCAAGGATATTGAGAAAAATCGCACATGCTGCCTCAAAATGATAGTTTAGACTTTAGAAACGCTTTTCCTGTTCAACGCAGTGGGTCTCAGAAATAAGGGTTATACTTGGGGAAGTGTGACGTTTTCCAAGTACCTGTGCAGTGGATGTGCTGAAGAGTGTGGTGATTCCCTGGTGCAATCAGGTGACCGCTGGCAGACCCTGGGTGTGGCAGCAGGACTCTGTGCCAGCCCACAGGTCCAAAGAGGCTCAGGCTTTGCTTCAGAAGGAGTGCTACGACTTTCTCTCACTAGCCCCCTCCTCTCTCAACTTAAACCTGCTGGACTACTTCGTTTGGTTGTGTCGAGAACATCAACAACATGACCTTCCACAACACTAAAACCAGCTTGATCGCCGCCATCCGCCTAGCGTTTGCCAAGCTCCTGCCGGCACTTGTGGAAAAGGCATGCTCCTAGTTCTGGACATGTATCAAGGCGATGATTGAGGCTGAAGGCAGCTATATTGAATAGATCTCAGCTCTACTACATCATCAAGTTTCTTAAATTGATTTTTTCAATAAAATTTTTTAAATAAAATTTTTTAAATAAAATTTTTTCAATAAAATTTTTTCAATAAAATTTTTTAAATAAAATTTTTTCAATAAAATTTTTTAAATAAAATTTTTTAAATAAAATTTTTTAAATAAAATTTTTTCAATAAAATTTTTTAAATAAAATTTTTTAAATAAAATTTTTTAAATAAAATTTTTTAAATAAAATTTTTTAAATAAAATTTTTTCAATAAAATTTTTTCAATAAAATTTTTTCAATAAAATTTTTTCAATAAAATTTTTTCAATAAAATTTTTTCAATAAAATTTTTTCAATAAAATTTTTTAAATAAAGCTGAAATATTGTTTTATTTTATTGTACTACCCTTATGTGTGTGTGTGTGTGTGTGTGTATATATATATATATATATACATATATATATATATATATATATATATACATATATATATATATATAAAGATGGGGTTGAGTTGAAATATATGTTAATAGGACCAAAATTAAATAATCCTAATATAATAATAGCATAATTGGTATGGAATATTTAGTTTGTAGTAGACGAAATTGCAATGAACACAAGCTGGAGCAAATTCTCATAGCTGGAGATTTTGAATGCACTTCCTTCCTGGCTTGTCCAATCAGAAGTCAGCTCTCAGCCACGTGACCAAGTTTATAAAAGGTTAAACCGGCAACACACTTTCTTTACGTCTTCATATAGGAACACTTTCCACAACTAATCCTTTCTCTATACAAACTTCTAACAAAGATAATGAAAGGTTCTGAGCACAGTCTCTATCAGATATTGGAAAATTTTTGAGAAAAGGCACCAGAGAGCCACTGTATGATGAAATTTAATTAGGGTCAGGTGCACTTACATTTACCGTGGTTTATATTTTGCTATGCCGGCCATTTTTCCATTTGTGAACAATATACATGTATATACATGGCGGCAAATAACCGTCTTCTTGAGTCAAACTGAGGTGAAGTAAGTCTAATTTCAACTCTTTCTCCATGAAAATAAATAGCAGAGACTTTGATGCCGAGCTGAATCGAACATAAACACAATAAATTTACATGTGCAATTCTTTTGGTTGAATTCAATTCGGCAGAAAATTAATTCTATTCATTTGTTTTCTCTTTAAGACTGGCGCGTGGTGTAACCTTCTCATAAATACCGCACGTTAGTGGCCAGCTGGTTCTAGAAGGTGGGAGCAGGAAATCTCCTTAAGACGTTCCCAGTCAAGTCGAGCTCAGCAGCCGAAGGGTCTCCAGCAGCAGTAGTTCAAACAGCCCTTGTCAGGGCTAGCCCTTTTCAGAGCTTCCTTTTTCCACCTTAATATGCGATTCTCAAACTATTCTTATGCAATCCACAAACTACTACCATACAACTACTACTGTCTGTCTGCTTCCTGAGATCTCCCCTCTTCAACCAGCGGTCTCCAGCTCACTCCTGCAGCCTTCCAACCCTTGTGCTTCCTGCAGCCTTTCAACCCTTGTGCTTCCTGCAGCCTTCCAGCGTCAGCCACCACCTACCGCATCCTCCTGCACCCTTCCAGTGCCTGCCACACCCTCCTGCCCTTTTCCAGCACCTGCTGCATCCTCCTTCACTCTTCCAGTGCCTGCCGCAGCCTTCCAACGCCTGCTGCATCCTTCTGCAGACTTCCAGTGCCTGCCGCATCCTCTTGTCGCAGCTTCCTACAGCCTTTCAGCGTCAGCCACACCTTCCTACACCCTTCCAGCACCACTTGCAGCCCTCAGCAGATTACCATTCTTACTTGTAAATAAAAGGCAATTCGTTGTCTTTAAACTGACTTCAGCCTTTTTGCCATTCTTTCTTTTGCTTTGCTGTTTTTTCTTTTTGCGTCTGTGTCTTAAAATTTTAGTTGTATGATCAACTGGTTTTTATAACTGGTTGTTAAACCCTCTACAACAAGATAATAAGTTCATCCTGGTGGATGAGATGCCCCGACACATGCAGTCCCACTATGTACTCTCATCAGAAGATTCTTTGGAGAGTGGATCAAAGAGTTTAGTATATGATGACGATGTAACAGTGGAAACATATGCTCCTGAGGAAGTCCACAGTTCTGAAGAAGCCCCACTTCTGCGAAAGAGTACTCAACAAAAACAACCGCGACCGGGATGTTGCCTATGTGATCATGAGATCTAGGAAGAGTGTAATAACGGTGTGGAGAACCACAGCAATAATCGTCCATGGTTGGCTTGTGCCCTCGGTAGAGAAGCATTAGCGGTGTCAGAAATCGCCATTAAAAATGTAATTTAAACCTTAATCTTTTTTTTCAATAAAAGTAACAAAGACCAAATTTTTAAATAATAACAGGTTTAATAGCAAAATATGCAATATTTGTTTTTTTAAATTGGTTTTCTTTATAAAAGATTTCAAGAAAATCAACAAATTTTAACTTACTCCGAATATAATAAATATATATAAATTCCAAAAAATCGCTTACCTATAAAAAATACTAATCAATAGGTACTTCCATTCTTCATTTTTAAGAATTTATCCATATTTATATTTTATATTCCATGTACTTTTTGAATAAAATATTTTTTTAAGCAAAGATTTAAAAATACTGCAATATCAGATGGTCACCCCTTTCTTCCAGTTGAGAACTTCGGTGGCCTGTAAGCGCCAGAATTAATCTCCTCTTTCTATTTCTGGCATGTGTTTGCTGTAAACAAAAGTTAGTTAATTATGAGCCGCCATATTTGAAAAATTATCACATTTCACTTATTTTTGCCGTTTAAAAAAAATTCCACTCAAACAATTTTCCATTTTTTTTTTATTCTCTTAAAGAAATACATGAGTTTTTGATTTAATATGTTTTATTTTTTCTTTATGGAGTGAATTTTTTTTAATCTAAAAAAGTAAAAACATTGAATTAAGCAGAAAAAATTGTTGTAGGTATTTAATCTTTTCAGGACAAAAATTTGAAAATGTGAGGTTTCACTTAAAAAAAAAAATCAACGTAGTTTAAAAAAAAAAAAAGGTTTTAAACTTTTGACTTTACAGGTAAATTTGCACAAAACTATTCTTTTTTTATTTTAAGTAAGATTATTTTATTTATTAATCTTTTATTTTCAAATTGTGATATATAAATCTGAGGTGAGAAAATTAATTATTTTCATTTTAATAGACATTTCAAAATGGGGGGAGTAAAAAACACGTTTGTCTAGAATATTACATTCGGTTTAATGGAAAGAGCATAAAAAGAGCATAAAATTAAACCTGAAAATATTGTAAAAATTGAACCAATGCAAAAAATTTTATAGATTTTTAAATTGAAAAAAATAGAAAAAAATTTAACTCATAAAATTCAATTCATTTGTAGCGAACTGGTAGTATATTATATATATCCCCCAATCGTACAAAATAGGAAAATTGAATCGAATTGAGAAAGAAATGAACAACACGTTAAATTGAAATAAACGAACTAGAATTTATTTCATGAAGAAACAAATAAAAGAAAGGGTTCAGCCCCACACATAGTAGTAGGGGACGTGAAGCGTGTCCTAGAGGGAGCGGTAGGTTTGTCGACTGCTCAGGTCGGGAGCCGAATCGAAAAGAAGGAAAAAGCTTAGATCTCTTGCTTTTGGTTCCGGTGTTCTTTGCACATGCGTGGATTTCCTTTAAAGGGAAGTGACGTTGCCCATGTGTGCGTAATGTGAATATATGTACGTGTGTGTACGTGCGCACGTATGTTTGTGTGTGCATATGTGTATGACAAGAAAAGTGGCTTGAAATGTGAACGTGTGTATTTATGTATGACTAGAAAAGGCTTGCACAATACTCCCCTTCC
This sequence comes from Euprymna scolopes, assembly GCF_053919585.1. Taxonomy (NCBI): domain Eukaryota; kingdom Metazoa; phylum Mollusca; class Cephalopoda; order Sepiida; family Sepiolidae; genus Euprymna; species Euprymna scolopes. The sequence continues at coordinate 80,619,349 of NC_136501.1, forward strand.
CAGGAAAAAAATATCCAGTGTATATTTTTTTTTTATAAGTAATGTTTTGGGCAATTAACTTTTCTTCCTATTTTTGTTGTTGGCGTGGTTGTTTCAAAAACGGAATGTATTCATAAAAAAAAAGTATTTACTCGCGCATGGAAAAGGCGTTTCTTTTTTTTTTAGGCTGACATTTGTTTGTTTTTTCTGTGCTAACATGTGCAACGAGTAACTTGGACAGTGAAGTGAATTGTTTGTTTGAAAGGAAATTTTTTGTTTGTGTTGACATGAGTGTGCAGTTCTTGGAATCTTCACAAGTGAGTCTGCGATAGTGTGTGTATATTGCCTGTATGGACGTTTGTTGCACATTTGTTCGTGTTAAACGGTGGTGTCCAGTTGCTGGCTGTAAAATAAACTTCCAGTTGTGAGTTTATCAGTGTGCTTGGTGCATCTCAACTCGTATTGTTGATTCAACTTCTTCCTATGTGTTAACAGGGATGTCCTGTAATTGTTTCTTTGTTGTTGAATCTGTTGTGCAGGAGAGAATGTGTAAAGGCCTATGTGATTTTGCTTGAATGAGGTCAAGAAAAAGTGATGCTGGAATGAGGTCCAGAAAAGGTGATGCTTGAATGAGGCCCAGAAAAGGTGATGCTTGAATGAGTTCAAGAAAAGGTGATGCTTGAATGAGATTCAGAAAAAGTGATGCTTGAATGAGGAAAAGAAAGAGTGATGCTTGAATGAGGTCCAGAAGAGGTGATGCTTGAATGAGGCTCAGAAAAGGTGATACTTAATAGGTCAATAAAATGACACTGGAATGAGGTTTAGAAAAAGTGATGCTTGAATGAAGTTTAGAAACAGTGATGCTGGAATGAGGTCCAGAAAAGGTGATGCTTGCACAAGGTTTAGAAAAGGTGATGCTGGAATGAAGTTTAGAAACGGTGATGATTGTATAAGGTTCAGAAAAGCTTATGCTTAAATGAGGTCCAGAAAAGGTGATGCTTGAATGAGGTCCAGAAAAGGTGATGCTTGAAATGAGGCAATCAAAACGTGATGCTTGAATGAGGCCCAGAAAAGGTGATGCTTGAATGAGGCCCAGAAAAGTAGATGCTTGACTTAGGCCCAGAAAAGGTGATGCTTTAATGAGGCCCAGAAAAGGTGACGATGGAATGAGGCCCAGAAAAAGTGATGCTTGAATGAGGCCCAGAAAAGGTGATGCTTAAATGAGTTCCAGAAAAGGTGTTGCTTGAATGAGGCCTAGAAAAGGTGTTGCTTGAATGAGGCCCAGAAAAGGTGTTGCTTGAATGAGGCCCAGAAAATGTGATGCTTGAATGAGGCCCAGAAAATGTGATGCTTGAATGAGGCCCAGAAAAGGTGATGCTTGAATGAGGCCCAGAAAAGGTGTTGCTTGAATGAGGCCTAGAAAAGGTGATGCTTGAATGAGGTAAAGAAAGGGTGATGCTTGAATGAGGTCCAGAAGAGGTGATGTTTGAATGAGGCCCAGAAAAGTTATGCTTGATAGGTCAATAAAATGATACTTGAATGAGGTTTAGAAACAGTGATGCTTTAATGAGGTCCAGAAAATGTGATGCTTGAACGAGGTTTAGAAAAGGTGATGCTGGAATGAAGTTTAGAAAAGGTGATGCTTGTATGAGGTTCAGAAAAGCTTATGCTTAAATGAGATCCAGAAAATGTGATTCTGAAATGAGGTCCAGAAAAGATGATGCTTGAACGAGGTCCAACAAATGTGATACTTGAATGAGGTCCAGAAAAGGTTATGCTTGAATGAGGCCCAGAAAAGGTGATGCTTGAATGAGGCCCAGAAAAGGTGATGCTGGAGTGAGGTCCGGAAAAGGTGATGCTTGAATGAGGTCCAGAAGGGGTAATGCTTGATAGGTCAACAAAGGTGATGCTTGAATAACGTCCAGAAAAGGTGATGCATTAATGAGGTTTACAAAAGGTGATCCATGAATGAGGTTTAGAAAAGGTGATCCTTGAATAAGGCCAAGAAAAGGGGATGCTTGAATGAGGTTTAGAAAAGGTGATGCTTGTATGAGGTTTAGAAAAGCTTATGCTGTAAGGAGGTCCAGAAAAGGTGATGCTTGAATGAGGTCCAGCAAATGTGATACTTGAATGTGGACCAGAAAAGTTATGCTTGAATGAGGTCCAGAAAAAACGATGCTGGAATTAGGTCCAGAAAAGGTGATGCTTGAATGAAACCCAGAAAAGGTGATGCTTGAATGAGGCCCAGAAAAGGTGATGCTTGAATGAGGCCCAGAAAAGGTGATGCTTGAATGAGGCCCAGAAAAGGTGATGCTTGAATGAGGTCCGGAAAAGGTGATGCTTATATGAGGCCCAGAAAAGCTGATGCTTGAATGAGGTCCAGAAAAGGTGATGCTTGAATAAGACCCAGTAAAGGTGATGCTTGAATGAGGTCCAGAAAAGGTGATGCTTGAATGAGGCCTAGAAAACGTGATGCTTGAATGAGGTCCAGAAAAGGTGATGCTTGAATGAGACCCAGAAAAGGTGATGCTTAATGAGACCCAGAAAAGGTGATGCTTAAATGAGGTCCAGAAAAGCGAATGCTTTAATGAGGCCCAGAAAAGGTGATGCTTGAATGAGGTCCAGAAAAGCTGATGCTTTAATGAGGTCCAGAAAAGCTAATGCTTGAATGAGGCCCAGTAAAGCTGACGCTTGAACGAGGTCCAGAAACGTTGATGCTTGAATGAGGACCAAAAAAGGTGATGCTTGAATGAGGTCCAGAAAAGGTGATGCTTGAATCAGGTCCAGAAAAGGTTATGCTTGAATCAGGTCCAGAAAAGGTGATGCTTGAATGAGACCTAGAAACGGTGATGCTTGAATGAGACCCAGAAAAAGTGATGCTGGAATGAGGCCAAGAAAAGGTGATGCTCGAATGTGGCCCAGTAAAGGTGACGCTTGAACGAGGTCCAGAAACGTTGATGATTGTATGAGGACCAAAAATGATGATGCATTAATGAGGTCCAGAAAAGGTAATGCTTGAATGAGGTCCAGAAGGGGTAAGGCTTGATAGGTCAACAAAGGTGATGCTTGAATGACGCCCAGAAAAGGTTATGCATTAATGAGGTTTACAAAAGGTGATCCGTGAATGAGGTTTAGAAAATTTGATGCTTGAATGAGGTCCAGAAAAGGTGACGCTTGAATGAGGTTTAGAAAAGGTGGTGCTTGTATGAGGTTTAGGAAAGCTTATGCTTGAATGAGGTCCAGAAAAGGTGATGCTTGAATGAGGCCCAGAAAAGGTGATGCTTGAATGAGGCCCAGAAAAGGTGATGCTTGAATGAGGTCCAGAAAAGGTAAGGCTTGAATAAGACCCAGTAAAAGTGATGCTTGAATGATGTCCAGAAAAGGTGATGCTTGAATGAGGTTTAGAAAAGGTTATGGTTGTATGAGATTTAGAAAAGCTTATGCTAGAATCCGTGAATGAGTTTTAGAAAAGGTGATGCGTGAATGAGGTACAGAAAAGGTGATGCTTGAATGAAGTCCAGAAAAGGTTATGGTTGTATGAGATTTAGCAAAGCTTATGCTTGAATGAGATCCAGAAAAGATGATGCTTCAATAAGGTCCAGCAAATGTGAAGCTTGAATCAGGTCCAGAAAAGCTTATGCTTGAATGAGGCCAAGAAAAGGTGATATCTTGAATGAGGCCCAGAAAAGGTGATGCTTGAATTAGGCCCAGAAAAGGTTATGCTCGAATGAGATCGAGAAAAGGTGATTCTTGAATGAGGCCCAGAAAAGGTGATGCTTGAATGAGGTCAAGAAAAGGTGATGCTTGAATGAGGTCAAGAAAAGGTGATGCTTGAATGAGGTCAAGAAAAGGTGATGCTTGAATGAGGTTCAGCAAATGTGATGCTTGAGTGAGGTCCAGAAAAGCTTATGCTTGACTGACGTCCAGAAAAGGTGATGCTTAAATGAGGCCCAGAAAAGGTGATGCTTGAATGAGCCGAGAAAACGTGATGCTTGAATGAGGCCCAGAAAAGGTGATGCTTGAATGAGGCCGAGAAAAGGTGATGCTTGAATGAGGCGGAGAAAAGATGATGCTTGAATGAGGCCCAGAAAAGGTGATGCTTGAATGAGGCCCAGAAAAGGTGATGCTTGAATGAGGTCCAGAAAAGGTGATGCTTGAATGAGGCCCAGAAAAGGAGATGCCTAAATGACGCCCAGAAAAGGTCATGCTTGAATGAGGCCTAGAAAAGGTGATGCTTGAATGAGGCCGAGAAAAGGTCATGCTTAAATGAGGTCCAGAAAAGGTGATGCTTGAATGAGGCCCAGAAAAGGTGATGCTTGAAATGAGGCAATCAAAACGTGATGCTTGAATGAGGCCCAGAAAAGGTGATGCTTGAATGAGGCCCAGAAAAGTAGATGCTTGACTTAGGCCCAGAAAAGGTGATGCTTTAATGAGGCCCAGAAAAGGTGACAATGGAATGAGGCCCAGAAAAAGTGATGCTTGAATGAGGCCCAGAAAAGGTGATGCTTGAATGAGGTCCAGAAAAGCTGATGCTTGAATGAGGTCCAGAAAGGTGATGCTTGAATGAGGTCCAGAAAAGCTGATGCTTTAATGAGGCCTAGAAAAGGTGATGCTTTAATGAGACCCAGAAAAGGTGATGCTTGAATGAGGTCCAGAAAAGGTGATGCTTGAATGAGGTCCAGAAAAGCTGATGCTTTAATGAGGTCCAGAAAAGGTGATGCTTGAATGAGGTCCAGAAAAGCTGATGCTTGAATGAGGTCCAGAAAAGCTAATGCTTTAATGAGGCCCAGAAAAGGTGATGCTTGAATGAGGTCCAGAAAAGCTGATGCTTTAATGAGGTCCAGAAAAGCTGATGCTTGAATGAGGTCCAGAAAAGGTGATGCTTGAATGAGGTCCAGAAAAGCTGATGCTTTAATGAGGTCCAGAAAAGGTGATGCTTGAATGAGGTCCAGAAAAGGTGATGCTTGAATGAGGTCCAGAAAAGCTAATGCTTTAATGAGGCCCAGAAAAGGTGATGCTTGAATGAGGTCCAGAAAAGCTGATGCTTTAATGAGGTCCAGAAAAGCTAATGCTTTAATGAGGCCCAGAAAAGGTGATGCTTGAATGAGGTCCAGAAAAGGTGATGCTTGAATGAGGTCCAGAAAAGCTAATGCTTTAATGAGGTCCAGAAAAGGTGATGCTTGAATGAGGTCCAGAAAAGGTTATGCTTGAATGAGGTCCAGAAAAGCTAATGCTTTAATGAGGCCCAGAAAAGGTGATGCTTGAATGAGGTCCAGAAAAGCTGATGCTTTAATGAGGTCCAGAAAAGCTAATGCTTTAATGAGGCCCAGAAAAGGTGATGCTTGAATGAGGTCCAGAAAAGCTGATGCTTTAATGAGGTCCAGAAAAGCTAATGCTTTAATGAGGCCCAGAAAAGGTGATGCTTGAATGAGGTCCAGAAAAGGTGATGCTTGAATGAGGTCCAGAAAAGCTAATGCTTTAATGAGGTCCAGAAAAGGTGATGCTTGAATGAGGTCCAGAAAAGGTTATGCTTGAATGAGGTCCAGAAAAGCGAATGCTTTAATGAGGCCCAGAAAAGGTGATGCTTGAATGAGGTCCAGAAAAGCTGATGCTTTAATGAGGTCCAGAAAAGCTAATGCTTTAATGAGGCCCAGAAAATGTGATGCTTGAATGAGGTCCAGAAAAGGTGATGCTTGAATGAGGTCCAGAAAAGCTAATGCTTTAATGAGGTCCAGAAAAGGTGATGCTTGAATGAGGTCCAGAAAAGGTGATGCTTGAATGAGGTCCAGAAAAGCTAATGCTTTAATGAGGCCCAGAAAAGGTGATGCTTGAATGAGGTCCAGAAAAGGTGATGCTTGAATGAGGTCCAGAAAAGCTAATGCTTTAATGAGGCCCAGAAAGGTGATGCTTGAATGAGGTCCAGAAAAGCTGATGCTTTAATGAGGTCCAGAAAAGCTAATGCTTTAATGAGGCCCAGAAAAGGTGATGCTTGAATGAGGTCCAGAAAAGGTGATGCTTGAATGAGGTCCAGAAAAGCTAATGCTTTAATGAGGTCCAGAAAAGGTGATGCTTGAATGAGGTCCAGAAAAGGTGATGCTTGAATGAGGTCCAGAAAAGCTAATGCTTTAATGAGGCCCAGAAAAGGTGATGCTTGAATGAGGTCTAGAAAAGCTGATGCTTTAATGAGGCCCAGAAAGGTGATGCTTTAATGAGGCCCAGAAAAGGTGATGCTTGAATGAGGTCCAGAAAAGGTGATGCTTGAATGAGGTCCAGAAAAGGTGATGCTTTAATGAGGCCCAGAAGAGGTGATGCTTGAATGAGGTCCAGAAAAGGTGATGCTTGAATGAGGTCCAGAAAAGGTGATGCTTTAATGAGGCCCAGAAAAGGTGATGCTTTAATGAGGTTCAGAAAAGGTGATGCTTGAATGAGGCCCAGAAAAGGTGATGCTTGAATGAAGTCCAGAAAAGGTGACGCTTGAACGAGGTCCAGCAAATGTGATGCTTGAATGAGGTCCAGAAAAGCTTCTGCTTTAATGAGGTCCAGAAAAGCTGATGCTTGAATGAGGTCCAGAAAAGCTTAGCTTTAATGAGGTCCAGAAAAAGTGATGCTTGAAATAGGTTCAGAAAGATGATGCTTTAATGAGACCCAGAAAAGATTATACTTGAATGAGGCCCAGAAAAGGTGATGCTTGAATGAGGTTAAGAAAAGGTGATGGTTGTATGAGGTTTAGAAAAGCTTATGCTTGAATGAGGTCCAGAAAAGGTGATGCTTGAATGAGGTCCAGGAACGGTGATGCTTGAACGAGGTCCAGCAAATGTGATGCTTGAATGAGGTCCAGAAAAGCTTATGCATGAACGAGGCCCAGAAAAGGTGATGCTTGAATGAGGCCCAGAAAAGCTTATGCTTGAATGAGGTCCAGAAAAGCTTATGCATGAATGAGGTCCAGAAAAGGTGATGCTTGAATGAGGCTGTAAATAATTGCAGTTATCTCATATGAATAAGACACAACACAAATACTAACTTGAATGATTATTTTATTTTTAAGTTAAACACTGCGAAGCATTGGTAAGATACATTATGTAGCAGTTTTTATAAATGCGTGCGTACTGGACTTAGTCGCATGAACTCTCTGACTGTAGTAGTTATAAAGGACACCCACACCTACCCTCATCTCTCTGGACGATAGCAGGCGGTGGGGGACAAGTCAGCAAGCAGGACCACCCGGCGAGAGGAAGGCCAAAGAATCAGAATTGTCTCTTTTTCATTGTAGGGAAAGGAAGTTTTAATATAATGCAAAAGGGAATGGTAGTATTAATTTTGCTTTTGTGGCCTAAATCTTTGGTCAGTACAGAGAGGTACCCTGCCAGTAGACGGAGTGCTCATATATATATATGTATATATATATATATATATATATACATGTATATATGTATATTTTTATTTTTATTATTTATTTTTTTAAAAAAGAAATTTTTAATAATAAATGTATTCAGTATCTTTTTTCCATGTAACTCTCCTACTTGAAGTTCTTGTTTTTATCTCATGTTCCTGCACTTTTTCGGGGAGTAAAATGTCGTTGTTTTTATTTTTGTTGATAGTTGTATTTTGCATACATTTTTGCTTGTTTTCAATGTAAGGTTTCAAACGGTCTATTGAAACTTGTGTATGCGTGTTTGGGTTCGTTTCTATTAGGAAATATTTCGGTGTTCGTTCGAGTACAATGTAAGGACCTGAATAGGGTGCTTCTAATGGTTTTCGAACGCGGTCTATCCTAATCCAAACTTTATCACAGGTTTGAAGTTGATTTGGTACGTACGTTTTCTTTTTTGATTTATCTCTTTTTGAAAAGTCTGTCAGATCAAATTTTTCCATAGTTTTGTGTAGTTCTCTTGTAAAATTTTGTGTAATTATTTCTGTATTTTCTGTACCAATCATTAGTTGTGGTAATAACATTTGTGTACCTGTGACCGCATAAAATGGAGAAAAATTAGAGTCGTTGGGCATACTTCGAATTCCTAAGAGGACTATTGGTCTTTTCGGGCCATTATAGCTGCTTTAATAGTTCTATGTGCTCTTTCTATAAGTTCGTTGCATTGCGGATGATAAGAAGTCGTTCGTAATCTATAGAATCCAATAATTTTTGACAATTCAAGGAATAGTTCGCTTTCAAATTGTGTGCCTCTGTCAGTTATGACATGCAGTGGAACACCAAAGCGAGTAATCCATGTGTCAACAAAAGCTTCTGCTACAGTTTGTGCTGTAATATCTGCTATAGGTTGTGCTTCTATCCATCGACTGGTTCGATCTGTACATGTTAAAACATACCGACATGGGCTTGTATAAGGATTGTTGGCACGTTTTGCTGGGGGTAATGGTCCAACTATATCAATGTGTACGGTCTGGAATCTTGATGATGGTATTTCCAACGTTTGAATTGGTGATTTAGTATGTCTGTATATTTTTGCTTGTTGACAAGATATGCATGATGCACATAATTCTTTAATTGTTTTATCCATATGTGGCTAGTAAAATCTAGCCTTAATCATTTTGATAGATGATTTTATTCCAGGATGTGATACTGAATGTAAGCTGTCAAAGATAGATTTCCGTAGTGTATATGGTACAAAAGGTCTAGGGTATGATGTTGATGTATCACATAACACAAATTGATCTTTTCCATATAATGTGAATTTCTTTAAGTCTGGATAGGACTGTATTTCGGTGTCTCTTTTCTGTGCATCTACGAGTGCAGGGAGGTCGTACATATCTATTTGTACAGCAAATGTTGGGCGAGATAAACAATCTGCAACTATATTTTGGTCACCCTTCACATGGGCAATATCTGAAATTAATTCTGTGATGATGGCTAGTTGTCTTTGTTGCCTATCTGATTTTGCAGGTTTTAGACTGTGAAATACACCGCATATTGGTTTATGGTCTGTCAGAAGCAATACTTCGCGACTTTCTATTATGTGGCGAAAGTGTAATACGGCCAAATATGCTGCTAAAAGTTCACGGTCGAAAGTGGAATATCTCATCTGTGTTGCTGTGAGTTTTTTTGAGAAAAACCCTATTGGTACTGGGGTTCCATCGATGACTTGATGTAAGGCAGCACCTACTGCATCTTTGCTGCTGTCCGTTACTAGTTGATATTGGGTACAAGTTGGTTGAGGGTGGGGTAATTCTGTTAGGTTACCAAGTATTTTTGTCATAGTAGAGAAGGCTTCTTTTTCCGATGTATTTAAGGTGATTAAACCTTTCGGTGTTAGTCTCATTCTCTCAGATAGGGGTAAGACTAATTTCGCAAATCCTGGTATTAATTTCCTATAAAATCCTACCATACCCAGAAATCTGCGTAGGCTTTTTGCATCTTTAGGGCACGGAAAAGATTCTATTTCTTTAATTTTATTTGCAGTTGGTGTAATTCCTTTTGAATTGATTCTAAATCCTAGGAAGTCAAGAGATGTCACATTGAAGATGGATTTGGAAAGAGATATTTTTAGGCTGTTGTTTTCGAAGATTTGAAAAACTGTGTCGATATCTTGTTTGTGGGATTGTTCGTTTTCACTGAAGATCAATATGTCGTCTATATAAATGAAAACACAGTCGATATCTCGGAAAATTTTGTCCATAAATCTTTGAAATGTAGCCGCTGCGTTTTTTAGTCCAAACGGCATGTATTCATATTGATAGAGTCCCATCGGCGAGATTATGGCAGTTTTTGGAATATCATCGGGGTGCATCTTAATTTGATGATATGCCGAAATCAAATCAATTTTCGAAAATCGCTGTTTATCAGCGAGTTTAGCCGTAAAGGAGTTTATATTGGGGATGGGGTATCTATCACTTTTAGTGATGCTGTTTAAGGTGCGGTAGTCTCCACAACAACGATAGCCTCCACTTTGTTTGGGTACCAGATGTAGTGGGCTTGACCACTCGCTGTCTGAAGGGGTTATTACACCTTCGTTTGTCAAACGTTTGAATTCCTCTTTCGTCACCGTCAGCTTTTCAGCGGACAGTTGTCTGGATTTAGCGAAGACTGGGGAGTGGCTGCCTGTATCGATTCTGTGATAAACACCACAGTACTCACTGTTTTTGTTGGTGTGCGGAGAAATAATTTCTGGGTGTTTATCCAGGCTTTTTCTTATGAATACCGGCAGTTCTATTTCATTTATGACCACATTTACTGGTGCTGCAGAATTTAACAGTAACTTTTTTTTGGTAGTAGTAACTGGGTCGTAAATTGTTCTATTTTTGCAGTTCACTGTAAGGCCAAATTTATTTAAAAAATCAAGTCCGAGGAGGGGATTGGTGACGTTTGCGATAACAAATGTCCAGGAAAATGATCTTCTCAAACTTGGTAATCCCAATTTCGAGGTTAGCTTGGCCGTGGCATTCTATTTTCTCACCGTTGGCAGTGGTTAGCGATACTGGTGTTGGGTGTAATGTGACACCGTTTATCATGGCTGCTGGTATTATCGAGATACTTGCGCCTGTATCTACAATAAAGTTTAATGTTTTTGTCCCTAGTCTTGCTTTGACTTGTAGTAGTTGCGAACTCAAGGGGACGGACATGGCTCGCGCAACTAGTTTTCCGAGTCACTTGGTGTGGGTGTGGGTGGGCGTGAGCTTGGTAACATTTTTATGTTTCGCTTCCCTGGCCATTTGCACCAGGGTTTGCAGGTTCTGGCTTGTTCCGCGAAGTAAATATGTGCTCTACATATCCTTGTCCTTTGTTCGGGGAAAAATGGTTTAACACCTATCGGTATCCGAACGTTGCTCTTGTTTTTGTCAATATGTTGAGATTGCTGAGCGGTAAACGCTGTTGCATTTATATTATTTAACAAGGGCATTAGTTCGTCCGCTAATTTTCCTAGTTGAGATGGGTTTAATTCTTTCTGTGAGGCAATGACCGGGGAAATTGTTGCGGGTAAGGCTTGTAAAAATTTATGAAGAACAATCTCTTCGCCAATACCTATTCTTTTTGCTATAGACAGCATCTCTTGAAGATAAGCGGAAGGGCGGCCAGTTATAGTGTTAGTTGACATTAGTTTGTCGAGCAATTCCGGCTTGGTCCTTTCGTGGGACTCAATTAAGGAGCATTTTAGTTCCTCATATTTCCTGCCTTCTAAAATATGTATTGGTATTTTAGCTACCACTTCTGCAGGCAGTGATGATATGACAGCGTAAAATTTGGTTGTTGAAGCTGCTTTGTTGCGTAGGTGGAATTGGGCTTCCAGAATGGAAAACCAGCCATTTACTTCCGTTTCCATAAATTCAGGAGTTTTTATGTTTATTTGTTGCACACTGGATTCTTCCATTTTCTTCCTTTCTTTTTTTTTTTTTTTATATATATATGTGTGTACCTTTTCTTTTTTTTGTGTGTGTGTGTGTGTGTTGACTAGGAAGGAGGGGGGAAATATAGTATTATTGTACTTACGTCGAAGGTTTTCTTTGAAACGTTTGCGACGAAAATGAGTAATCACTTGTATTTTCCTGAAGATTCCAAAGTGTGTTTCATTTCTTTTCGGTACGAGTCCAGTTTATGTTGTTCATTTCTTAGTGTAAAGTTCTTTTGATGAGGTGCAGTGTTCTTTAGGCAGGGTCACCATTGTAAATAATTGCTGTTATCTCATATGAATAAGACACAACACAAATACTAATTTGAATGATTATTTTATTTTTAAGTTAAACACTGCGAAGCATTGGTAAGATACTTTATGTAGCAGTTTTTATAAACGCGTGCGTACTGGACTTAGTCGCATGAACTCTCTGACTGTAGTAGTTATAAAGGACATCCACACCTACCCTCGTCTCTCTGGACGATAGCAGGCGGTGGGGGACAAGTCAGCAAGCAGGACCACCCGGCGAGAGGAAGGCCAAAGAACCAGAATTGTCTCTTTTTCATTGTAGGGAAAGGAAGGTTTAATATAATGCAAAAGGGAATGGTAGTATTAATTTTGCTTTTGTGGCCTAAATCTTTGGTCAGTACAAGGCCCAGAAAAGGTGATGCTTGAATGAGGCCCAGAAAAGCTGATGCTTGAATGAGGCCCAGAAAAGGTGATGCTTGAACGAGGTCCAGAAAAAGTGATGCTTGAATGAGGCCCAGAAAAGGTGATGCTTGAATGAGGCCCAGAAAAGGTGATGCTTGAATGAGGCCCAGTAAAGGTGACGCTTGAACGAGGTCCAGAAAAGGTGATGCTTGAATGAGGTCCAGAAAAAGTGATGCTTGAATGAGGCCCAGAAAAGGTGATGCTTGAATGAAGCCCAGAAAAGGTGATGCTTGAATGAGGCCCAGAAAAGGTGATGCTGGAATGAGGTCCAGAAAAGCTGATGCTTGAATGAGGCCCAGTAAAGGTGACGCTTGAACGAGGTCCAGAAAAGGTGAGGCTTGAATGAGGTCCAGAAAAAGTGATGCTTGAATGAGGCCCAGAAAGGTCATGCTTGAATGAGGCCCAGTAAAGGTGATGCTTAAATGAGGCCCATAAAAGGTGATGCTGGAATGAGGTCCAGAAAAGGTGATGCTTGAATGAGGCCCAGCAAAGGTGATGCTTGAACGAGGTCCAGAAAAAGTGATGCTTGAATGAGGCCCAGAAAAGGTAATGCTTGAATGAGGCCCAGAAAAGGTAATGCTTGAACGAGGTCCAGAAAAGGTGATGCTTGAATGAGGTCCAGAAAAAGTGATGCTTGAATGAGGCCCAGAAAAGGTGATGCTTGAATGAGGCCCAGAAAAGGTGATGCTTGAATGAGTCCCATAAAAGGTGATGCTGGAATGAGGTCCAGAAAAGCTGATGCTTGAATGAGGCCCAGTAAAGGTGACGCTTGAACGAGGTCCAGAAAAGCTGATGCTTGAATGAGGTTCAGAAAAAGTGATGCTTGAATGAGGCCCAGAAAAGGTCATGCTTGAATGAGGCCCAGTAAAGGTGATGCTTAAATGAGGCCCATAAAAGGTGATGCTGGAATGAGGTCCAGAAAAGGTGATGCTTGAATGAGGCCCAGAAAAAGTGACACTTGAACGAGGTCCAGAAAAGGTGATGCTTGAATGAGGCCCAGAAAAGGTGACGCTTGAACGAGGTCCAGAAAAGGTGACGCTTGAACGAGGTCCAGAAAAGGTCATGCTTGAATGAGGCCCAGAAAAGGTGATGCTTGAATGAGGCCCAGAAAAGGTGATGCTTGAATGAGGTCCAGAAAAGCTTATGCTTGAATGAGGTCCAGAAAAGGTGATGCTTGCATGAGGTCCAGAAAAGGTGATGCTTGAATGAGGTCCAGAAAAGGTGATGCTTGAATGAGGTCCAGAAAAGGTGATGCTAGAAAAGGTGATGCTTGAATGAGGCCCAGAAATGGTTATACTTTAATTAGGCCCAGAAAAGGTGATGCTTGAATGTTGTGGTATTTGAACCCCTTTTGAGTTTGACCGTTCTATCACTAGAATTGGCCGACATATTTGATTCGACTTCAAGTGAAGAAAAAGGTGGTGGATTAGGAGCAAAATATTCCCGTTTTTTAGCGTTGAATGGCGCTGCCTGTAAAACATCTATAATGTCAAAAAAAATAGATAAAAGCGTAGGAAAACGTTCTTTCGTTCTGGACATTAGTTCCCTTCTAACACTGACAGGGAACTTACAGAACAATATCTTGGCAATAATAATACCCGAAGTGGAACTCTCTGTAAAGAAGTCGGTTCCAAAGGACTTATCTAGCTCGGACAAATCCATTTTAACCTGTTCTACATAGGTCTTGAGTGCTTCTAAATTCGAGATAGGCACCATCAGAGGTATTATCTCCTCCAATATACGATCCTTGATAAGGGACGGATTCAGGTATTTCTTCTGCAAACAATTCAAGGCTATGATGTAAACAAACTGGCGACCGACTGACGTGAAACGAACATGCATGGTGACCCTACTTTTTTTTAAATGAATTGTTTTGAGCGAGACACATCTTTTACTTGATAAACAAAAAAACAAACATTTCAACAAAGAAAAACAAGTGAACTATGACCGACAGGAATAACTACTACAAACAACAATGACAAAACCCCTCGTCAGACTCGGCAGAAAAATAAACACGGAGCTGTCGACTTCATACCGAATATAAAGAAAAATTCGAGCTCGACAAACATTTTTCACGGTTTTGTGACATTATCCTGCAACAAACGCGAGGAGCAAAATCACATAGGCCTATACACATTCTCTCGCACACAACAGAGGCAACAACAAAGAAACAATACCAGGACATCCCTATCAACATATAGGAAGAAGTTGAATCAACAATATGAGTTGAGATGCACCACTCACACTGATAAACTCAGAACTGGAAGTTTCGTTGACAGCCGGCAACTGGACATCACCGTTCAGCATGAACGAATGTGCAACCAGCGCTCATACAGACAATGTACCACACTACCGCAGACTCACTTGTGAAGACACTGTCAACTGGGCACACCATGTCAACACAAACAAAAATTTTCCTTCCAAACGAACAATTCACTTCACTATCCAAACAACTCGTTGCACCCAAAAAACAAAAAAAACAAATGTCGCCCTAAAAAAGAGTAAACGCCTTTTCCACGCGTAAGTAAATACTTTTTTATGAACACACTCCGTTTTTGACGTTTTTTCAACCACACCAACAGCAAAAAAAACAGGACGAAAAATCAATTGCCCAAAACATTACTTAAAAAAAAATATGCACTGTATATTTTTTTTCCTGGGAAGGGGATTTTTGCACAAGCCCTTTCTAGTCTCGCACAAAAATGCGCGTTCACATCTGAAGCCATTTTTCTTGTCATACACATACGCGCACACAAACATACACGCACACGTACACACACGTAGATATATTCATGTTCGCGTACATACACTCACATTCATGTGCATACACACACATGCTAACGTACACACATGTATGCACATATACGCACACACGTACGCACACATGCCAACGTCACTTCCCCTTTGAAGGAAATCCACACATGTGCAAAAGACCACCGGAAACAACTATAAAAGCAAGAGACCTGAGCTGTTTCCTTCTTTTCGATTCGGTTTGACGGACCAACTGCTCCCTTTCGGGGCGTGCCCGCCCGCGCCCATGCACGTCACATCCCCTGCTACTATATATGGGGCAAGAGTTAACAAACAGTACGTACACCTTACACGCTTTCTATCTCACACTGGATTGACTTTCTCACTCAAACTCTCTCTCTCTCTCTCCCTCTCTACAACAATAGACTTTCCTTCTCACCAGTTAACAGCGAGAGACGCACGCCAAACTAAACACGTGCTGTACCCTTTTCTTTCATTTGTTTTTTCACGAAATAAATTCTAGTTCGTTTAATTCAATAAATGCGTTGTTCGTTCCTTTCTCAAAGCAATTCATTTTTCCTATTTTATACGACTGGGGGATATATATAATATATCCACCAGTCCCACCTACAGGTTCGACGCGAATCATTTAAAATTTCCCATTTCATCTCGGCCGCATTGGTTCCATATTTAAAGCCGAAATAGCTTCTAATCGAAAAAAACCTGGACTCGATTCTCAGCGACACTCTCCGCTCTAACCAGGTTCCATCCGGTTCTCGAGAACTCAACGGCTCGACTCTCTCAAACATCTTAACTCCTGGCCTTATATTATCTCATTTATGCAAATTAATGCGCAATCGAACCTGCTGATTCGTCGCCTACTCGTCTCCCATCGCTCGGGTTTCGAGTTTACACATGCAGCCCACCTCCATGACTGCAGTCACACTCAATTTTCACTACAAAAACTATCAGCATATTTTTTTAGCAAAATAAAACGAAAAAAGATAGAAACTATCAGCATAAATTTTTGCAAAATAAAGTGTGTGAGAATTAATTTCCTCACCTGCTTTAGAACTCGGCACGTAAGTAAGACAAGTATTATTTTTGTATTGTTTTTTATTTATTTTAAATGTTTCTTAAGGGATTTTTTAAAACCTTAGCCTTTGGGAAATAAATGATATAACGGAGATAACTTTTTGTATAATAAATTTGGATCATTTTAAACACATTCGGATCCGTATTTCTTTTGCTCATTTCTATTAGTTTCCCATTTCCGAGAAATTTGCTTTGAACTGGCGTGGCTACTGCTTTTTTCTTCCTTTTTTTCTTTCATTTTTGTTACCATGAAAAACGGATTTTAGTAACGAACCCAAAATTCCGTTACTTTGCCTTTATTGTTCCATGATTTAAGGCATTTTCTTTTAAACTTCTATACTTTGCCTTTATGTTTTCAAAGTTTTATGTATTTACGAGATGCATAAGATATTTCTTTAAATTTTCTGAATTTTTGCTGGGAGTTTTTAAATTCTCCCGCTTTTTCAACTTGTCTGCGTGACATCAACAAATAACAAATGTGATTTTCCCGTTCTATTAAGCTTTACATTAGTCCGGGGGAGGGGGGTTGTTACTATTTTGGCTCTCTAAAAATTTAACATTTGAGCAAGACCCATTTTAATTTGATCCGGTTATAGATTGCTTTATTTCCATTTTTGTATGTAATTTTGTAAGCTGTTTCCCACCATTTTTGCCTGGCTCTGCGCTACCTCCCACCTTTTATTTAAATTATGTGCCTCCCCCTTGACCATGTCGCCATTTTGAATTTTTTAGGGAATTGAAATTTAAACATTTTTGCTTTAAAATTTTCTCTCCTACAAATTTGCATTTTCCTTTTATTTGTTACGTTAGTAACATTTATTGATACAAATTTGAAAATTTATTGATAATTTGAAAATTGAATGTATTATTTAATTTTCTTTAATTTTGGTATGTAGAAATTACCTTTTAACTCGTGACTTAAGCGAGAATTTAATAAGATATTTACCTCCCGATAATTTAGTCATAAACAGTAGGTTCTTAAGAGATATTTTGCTCACCTATGTTGTATAATAACACGAGCGTATGGAAGCAAGGAGAACAAACAAAGTAATTCAGTTCAAACCTTTATTTAGGGTCAAAGTGAATTGATATACACAGTCTACTAGGCGTCAGGAAGGCTGGAATAGGGATCCAAGTGTTATGGTAGGTTGGAGTCCTCTGGTGGTAGGCCTCAGGGAACTAACAATGATAGGAGACTAAGCACCTTTGAATCAACTGCTGTCGCCGAGAGGGGAGCTGCCGCCGCTGCTGCTGCTGGAAGGAGCTGGGGGGAACGGCTGTGGCTGCTGCTGCTGCAAAGAATTGAGGGGATCAGCTGTGGCTGCTGCTGCTGCTGGGAGGAGTTGAGGGGAACTGGTGTGGCTGCTGCTGCTGATACTGGAAAGAGCTGAAGAGAACTGGCGTGGCTGCTGCTGCTGCTTGCTGATACTGGAAAGAGCTGAGGAGAACTGGCGTGGCTGCTGCTGCTGCTGGGAAGAGCTGAAGAGAACTGGCGTGGCTGCTGCTGCTGCTGCTGATACCGTCAGCGAGGCGATCCGCTCTGGTTGGCAGTCTGCTGGTAACTGACTTTTTTCTCTGACGGTCGGCTTATTTATACAGCGAGCGCGGACGTAGTAGGGGACATAGCGCTCCGAGGCAAAATGGCTGTCGTATTTTTTATTTGTGTTAGTTTTCCGTAATTAACCACACATCAGGGATTCGCTTATTTGGAGGTGTATTCAGTTGTATATATCCCATCAAAGCTGTAAACATTGCGAATCAGCTTATGTAGGAAATACGTCGCGACCGTACTCTGTGACCTAACTATTTATGTTTGAAGTGCATGTGAGAGGGGTTGTCAGGTGTATTATTAATATTTCTACTCCTAATTTAGTTGATGCCGTTAATGTGTTTTCCCCCGGATGATTTACGGGTTATGCTGTTGATGTGGGTGTGGGAGTGGATGTGTTTTGACACCCCGATGTGTGTTTAATACGGCTCTGAACATTTTGCCGACAAACAATATTTGTCTCCGTGCCGCCATTATTGTTCCGTAGTTCCTCCTCGTCCCGTGCTTCGTTTATGTAACTGTGTGGGGATCTTACGATATAACAATGCCTCCCCCCAGATCTCGATCACATTTACATGACGGTCTCTGAAGCGTGTAGGGAGTTGTCTTCTTGTTGTTCTTGCTGGTAATCTCCTGGGTTGACTGGCTTGTGAGGATGGCGTCCGATTCTCGTCAGGATTGCATGTGGGCCGTTTGTGGGCTGCTGTTCGTCGGTGATACTGGGTGGGGGTGGGAGGTCTGTGATAGACAGGTGCGGTGGGCGTGGTGCTATTCGTCGGATGTGCGCCCGGTGTATCCAGGTTGTGATGCCGCTCTCATCTTGTACTTGATACATCATGCTGTTGGTTTTGGTGATAGTGAAGCTTCCTATCCATTGCATGTGTGTTGATTGGGCCGTGGCTGATTGAGGGAGGTGAAGTAGGACCTTGTCTCCTACTTGTAGCGGGTTCTTGTGGGAGAAGTGCTTTGCGCGGCTCTCTATTTTGTGATCTGCTTCATCATTGGCCAGGGCGACATGGTGGTGAACCTGTTTTAGCAGGGCATTGATTTGCATGCCATATGCACCTGAGTCATCGCTCCTGGCTTCCTTTCTGTGGGGTGTTGGCAAGCCGATGCTGGGGTGGCGATCCGTGATTGTGAAATGCGGGGAGACACCGGTGGCCTTGTTGGTTGTGGCGTTCATGGATGACACAACCGATTCGAGAACATCTATCCACTCGCAATTAGATGGCGTTCTTCATTGTCCGGTGTTGTCTCTCTATGTTCCCTGAGCTCTGTGGGCGCCAAGGGCAATGCAGTTTCTGTGTGATAGCCATTTGTTCGCAGAACTGTCGATATACTTCCCCTGTGAAGTGTGTGCCTCGGTCGGAGGACACTATGCGTGGAATTTCTCTGTGTCGGAGGAAGAACTGGTACAGGCCACGGGCGGCGTCAATGGCACGGTCTCTTGCACATGGTATAGCCATGAGGTGCTGGCTGAAGCTGTCCAGTATTGTAAGTATATATCTTTTTCCCTTTGAGTTGGGCATTGTGACAAAGTCCACAAAGATGAGTTCAAAAGGTCTCTTACCCCGCTTGCAGTGGCCCATGGGCCAGCGGGTGCGTCTACCATAATTTCCCTTGCATTTTGCACATGTGATGCATAAGTCTTGATGTCGTTGTAACTGGGGAGGAGTTCCTGCATCCGTGTTATGCCTGAGTGGTTGTTGGCGTCGTGTGCTTGATGGAGGTATTTGGGTCTGAGCTTGTATGGTACGACCAGCCTAGGGGAATGTTTGTGGTCTGTTATCATTAGGACCGTGGTTCCTGGTTCTAAGAAGAATTGATGTAGCTTTCTCTTGAACAACTTAGCTCGGTGGTCATCGGGATCAATTTCTAGACCGTCCGGGTATGATGCTTGGAGTGCGTGTATGATTCCGGCCAGAGTCTCATCCTTCTGTTGTTCAGTTGCAATATCCAGGTGTTCACAGATTTGTTCAGCAGGAATGGAGGAGTCGGTGTGGTATGCGAAAAATGCGTCGCTCATGCGTCTTTGTGTGTGGGCGTTCCGTGATGTGTGCATCTTGGGAATAAGTTTCAGATTGTCGATGTCACCGACGCACCATGATGGGACGTAGATGCGTAAGCTCGAGCCATCCAGTATGAATGTCCTTCTTGCTGGATTGGGGTCGCTGGGAGTCTTGATCTTCTTCTGTCCACAGCCTCTGCTGAGCATATCAGCCCAAACGTTAGATTCGCCCTCCACGTATTCTAATACGAATTTGTAGCACGATATCTCGTCCTGCCATCTTCGTATTTTTGCATTATTGAATTCTCGTTGGTCAAGATATGTCAGCAATCTGTGGTCGGTGAACACAACGAAGGGACAGTTACGTAGAAAGTAGCCAAATTTCAGTATCGCCCACTTCACTGCATATGCCTCGCGTTCCGTTGTGGACCAGTTTTGCTCTGTTGTATTGAAGGAGTGGGACACGACTGCGACAATGTTCTTCTTCCCGCTGCTGGACTCTTGCATCAGGATTGCTCCAAATGCGACATCACTGGCATCAGTAGTGAGCGTGAAGGGCATGGAGAAGTCTGGAAATGAGATAACCGGTGGGGAGGATACTCGGTCCTTGATCTTCCTGAATGCTCTGTCCGCATTCTCGGTCCAGTGGAATGGCTTGTTGGCTTTGTTGAGCTCATGTATAGGAGCCATGAGTTTTGAGAACATGCTCGATTTGATCTGTTCATGAAGGCACGTCTCAAGGAATTGTCTGATCCAAACCAGGCGGCCGATGAGACTTTGGAGTTCCTTTCTTGAGGTTGGGGGTTTCATTTCTCCTATGGCACGAACATATTCAGGGTTTACCTTGAACCCTTCGCTGTTTATTATGCGGCCGAGAAATTTTGCCTCAGGCGCGAGGAAGGAGCATTTGTCTGGGTTCAGTTTAAGTCCAAGCTTTTGGAGGGCCATGAACAATTGTTCTAGCGCGATGATGTAGTCCTTGAACGTCTTAGCATGCACCAGGTTGTTGTCGATGTAAGATGATATGTTGCTGCGTGATGTGACCATGGCTAAAGCCTCTGCTACACAACGGGAGAAGATTTGTCCGGCCGAAGTGAGACCAAAAGCCAGGCGAGTGTACTGGTAGCATTTGTCCTTCCATGTGAAGGCTGTTTTGTGCCGGTCCTGCTCATCTATTTCGATCTGCCAATATCCACTACACAGATCAAGAGATGCAAAATACCTGTTGCCCTTGCCGATTTTGTTGAGCAGGTGATCCATCCTGGGTATTGGGTAGGGGTCCAGGTCGACTAGCACCTTGTTTAGCGTTCTTTTAAAGTTTGCAACAACATGAATTGACCCATTTTTCTTACGTCGACAAATACTGAACTGTTGAAACCTTTGGGGTCGCTGCAGGCTTCAATGATGCCTTTGTTTGCCATGCGGCCAATCTCGGCATTGACCTCCTCTTCCAGGGCTTGGGCAATTGGATGTTGTTTTTGGCTGCGTGATTGGCCATTGGTTGGTATCCGAATGGGGCGGATGAATGTGCCCTTGTCGCCATTTTCAGTACCGATGATGTCTGCATAGCGGATTAGTAGGTTGGTGGTGGCCTCCAGTTCGTCTCGGTTAGGATGGTTTGGTAGTGTGAGTCCTGTGTTGTGTTTTAGCCATGTAAGCTTTTCGTCCAAGGTGTGGAGTTCATGATGGGGTCCGATAGCAAGGTAGTCCTGGATGACATTGGTATGTGAGTCGCCTGTGGGACTATTTGGTGACAACGTTTGCCGTAAGATGTTAGCTGTGTGTGTGGAGCCTCCTTGGGTGAGTGTGCGTTTGAACTCCACTTTCGCTTTTTCATTGTCAACCGTGTACGAGATGAGGGTATCATGGCATAAGATGTTTTGGCCGATCAGGATTGGTGTAGATTGTGCCGTTATTAGGGCGTTTATGCCACAGAATGTGGGTGTGTCCTGGTTGCCGATTATAACGTCGCATGTTAGTTGGCCAAGCATGGTAATGCTACCATTGATGCCCCTCACTTGGACGTCCGAGCGTTTTATGTGTTTCTTGGCCTCGTCTGGCAGCTGCGATGCTGGTATGATGCAGGTCGAGCATCCAGAATCGAGCATCGCGATGTCTGAGAATTTTGTGTCGCCAATGTAAAAGGTGGAGTGGACAAGTGGTGAGTAGTTGGTTCGTTCTTGAAAATTGAAGACGTGATGACTGATATTGGAGCGGGTCGGGCGGGGCATCACATCTCGTCCTGACCGAAGTGAAAATCCTGGTCCTCTGTCTCTGGCATGTTGTCGTCTGTTGTTGCGACAAGGGCTTGTGTTTGGGTGCGGGGTGGGTGACGGTATCTGCAATTTTGCTTAAAGCAGGGTAGGCCTCTGAGGTATCTCTGGCATACAGGGAAACCTACTGTCTGCGAGCTTCTTGTTGCTGATGTTGACGTTGATCGGTTTTCTTGTGTGCATCCATAAAGTTTGGGCGATTGCATCCACTAGAGTGCGTGTGCATGTTTGTTACATGGTGAGGCTTTCTTTGGCTCGGGTAGTGCTCTTGAGAGAGAAGTGCGGAGTCTTGGGAAGTGGTGACATCAGATTTTATGCCGCGATCCAGGTATCGCTGTGCTTCCGCCGCTATACCAGTTGCCGTATAGTGGTTGTCCATTGTTCTGACGAGGTGAGGGTAGATGTTTGTGTTCAATGCTTTCACCTTTTCACTCATAAGCATTGCGCCTATGATTGATATGAGTCCATCAACGGATAATTCGTTGTTTCTGTCCTTTCTGTGTTTTGCCTTGATGTGAACGGCCGCTTCCCTGAGCGTGGTTTCGAATCGACCGGCAAAATCTGTTAGTTTTTCGCCATCATGTCGTTCTAAGTCCCAGGCCTTGCTTAAATGTTGGAAGGTGGTCATTTGGCTGCTGTGGGTTGTTAGTAGATACTCCTTCAGGTTGTTGAAGGTGGATGTGTCTTTTGCAGAGTCCAGCATTTGCTGAAATATACCCTGGTCCAGCATGTCTTTTGCGGACTTGACAAATTCACCCTCCAGACTTGGGTATGTTGTTACCTCCGGTAAAGACGTGTATTGCATATATTTTGGTGAGCGCTGATATGAATTGGTTTACGTCCTGTCCAGGGCGGAAGGGCTTCTGTTGTCTCATGGCGTCCCGAATTGTTTGCTGGCGCATTAGCATGCTGTAGTCGCTGTTTGTGTGAGGGGTGGTAGCTGTTGTTATTGCTGTTGATCTCAGGGCGGTTGTCATGGCTTCTATGTCGTTTCGGATCTCCTAAAGTGCCTCTTCTGACGGTTGTGTCGAGCCTGTCCTCAGGTTGAATAGCAGATGCTTCTGTTCTTTAATTAATGTGAATAGTTTCAACCGCGTGAACCCCTCGTAGCTGTCTGTACTCATCTTGCTGAATGCTCTGACACCAGTTGTTGTATAATAACACAAGCGTATGGAAGCAAGGAGAACAAACAAAGTAATTCAGTTCAAACCTTTATTTAGGGTCAAGGTGAATTGATATACACAGTCTACTAGGCGTCAGGAAGGCCGGAATAGGGAACCAAGTGTTATGGTAGGTTGGAATCCTCTGGTGGTAGGCCTCAGGGAACGAACAGTGATAGGTGAATAAGCACCTTTGAATCAACTGCTGTCGCCGAGAGGGGAGCTGCCGCTGCTGCTGCTGGAAGGAGCTGAGGGGAACGGCTGTGGCTGCTGCTGCTGTAAAGAGTTGAGGGGATCAGCTGTGGCTGCTGCTGCTGGGAGGAGCTGAGGGGAACGGCTGTGGCTGCTACTGCTGCTGCTGGGAAGAGCTGAAGAAGACTGGCGTGGCTGCTGCTGCTGTTACTGGAAAGAGCTGAAGAGAACTGGCATAGCTGCTGCTGCTGGGAAGAGCTGAGGAGAACTGGCGTGGCTGCTGCTGCTGATACTGGAAAGAGCTGAAGAGAACTGGCGTGGCTGCTGCTGCTGCTGCTTGCTGATACTGGAAAGAGCTGAGGAGAACTGGCGTAGCTGCTGCTGCTGGGAAGAGCTGAGGAGAACTGGCGCGGCTGCTGCTGCTGATACCGTCAGCGAGGCGATCCGCTCTGGTTGGCAGTCTGCCGGTAACTGACTTTTTTCTCTGACGGTCGGCTTATTTATACAGCGAGCGCGGACGTAGTAGGGGACATAGCGGCTCCGAGGCAAAATGGCTGTCGTATTTTTTATTTGTGTTAGTTTTCCGTAATTAACCACACATCAGGGATTCGCTTATTTGGAGGTGTATTCAGTTGTATATATCCCATCAAAGCTGTAAACATTGCGAATCAGCTTATGTAGGAAATACGTCGCGACAGTACTCTGTGACCTAACTATTTATGTTTGAAGTGCATGTGAGAGGGGTTGTCAGGTGTATTATTAATATTTCTACTCCTAATTTAGTTGATGCCGTTAATGTGTTTTCCCCCCGGATGATTTACGGGTTATGCTGTTGATGTGGGTGTGGGAGTGGATGTGTTTTGACACCCCGATGTGTGTTTAATACGGCTCTGAACATTTTGCCGACAAACAATATTTGTCTCCGTGCCGCCATTGTTGTTCCGTAGTTCCTCCTCGTCCCGTCCTTCGTTTATGTAACTGTGTGGGGATCTTGCGATATAACACCTATAATTTTTTAATTTACGATAAATTTATTTATCAACAAAATTATTTTCCCATAGTCATAGTGGGTTTATTATTTAAAAGAAAAAGGTTAAAAAGAAAATAGGTTTCCTGGGAGATATTTTTATTCCAGTAAATTGTATACGTTTAGTTCAACAAAGAATTTATTTCTTCTTTGTTAATTCATTTATTCCCAAACCTTAGCGCCTCAGGTTTTGAGAAGAAAGTTTTAACAGAAATATTTCCTTTCTTTGTTTTCGCAAATAGTTGGTGTTATAAAACAGAAATACAAATCTCAGGCGATTTACGCGCAATTCCGCAGGCATTGGCAAAATAACATTTATATTTTTCGGCCAATGACAATACATCCCGCCTAAATTAAACACAGGCTTTCTCGAGCCACTTTTTCATCGTGCCTTGATATAAAAAAGGGGCAGCATGTTCAAATCGGCAGTTAGACAGACTGACCAGTCAAACACATCACGCTTCGCGTTCGTTGCTGCCTCTGCCGTCTTCATCACCGACGCCATCATCTTCGCCTCGAACGCTGTCAACATCAGCACCTTCCTCTTCTCCGACGCCGTCTTAATTGTCGTCTTCACCGTCACCACGACTGCTACTTCACCGACGCACCAGTCAACATCAGCACCTTCCTCTTCTCTGATGCCGTCTTAATCGTCGTCTTCACCGTCGCCACGACTGCTACTTCACCGACGCACCAGTCAACATCAGCACCTTCCTCTTCTCCGACGCCGTCTTAATCGTCGTCTTCACCGTCGCCACGACTGCTACTTCACCGACGCACCAGCCAAACATCAACCACCTCTCTTCTCACCAACGTCGCCACGGCCGATACCTTATCATCGTCCCAGTCAACTTCAAGTAACGATCCTTTCTTTCTTTTTTTTTTTTTTTCTAACATCTCGTTTGTCGAGAATAAATATATGCATATATATGTATATACACAATCTCCGTGTTCACGTTTTTCTTGCTACCATACGCTTGTCTTAATTACAACATTGGTGTAAGAGCGTGCAGCAAGGAAAATCTGAACAAATATTCAGACTTCACACGAGCTGAACTTTTTACCCTTATCCGGGAACAGAAAGCACTGATGTTCAACATAAAAACCAGAGACACACAACCATTGGAACATACCCTCCGTGAGTTACAGGAGGACATCGACGAAATGTTGTCGGCTATGAGGCTATCAACCTCAACAACACCCCACACAAACTGATCGGAAGGCGACTACAGTCTGGTTATACGGCAGCAGACGATACGGGACATTATGAGGCAGCAAAAGTCCTTCCGACCGGGTAACGATGTCAACCAGTTTATCACAGCGCTGTCCAAGGCTTACGCCATCCACGTCACACCGGAATTAGACAACTACCCCAGTCTAGAGGGCGAGTTTGTCAAATCTGTGAAGGATCTCCTCGACCAGGGAATCTTTCAACAAATGGTTGATTTGAAGGCTGACACATCCACGTTCAACGCGTTGAAAGACTACCTACAGGCAGCACACGGCAGCCAGATGACGAATTTTCAACACCTTAGCCGTGCCTGGGACCTGGAGCGACTGGATGTCGAGAGACTACCGGACTTCGCATCTCGCCTAGAAAGCACCCTCAGAGATGCGGCCGTCCACATTAAAAACAAGTTTAAAAAAGATAAAAACACCGAACTAACAGTGGACGGCCTTGTTTCCATCATAGGCGCGATGCTGATGAGCGAGAAGGTGAAGGCTTGGAACCCAAGTCTTTACCCCCACTTGGTCAAAACTATGGACTCCCACTACAACGCGATCGGTATAGCTTGCGAGGCCCAAAGGTACCTCGATCGCGGTATAAAATCTGATCTCACACACGCGACTGCCCAGGAATCATTTTTCACTCAAAGACCATGGCAGTCAAATCGGGAGAATGCGCCACCCAAGTCGAACCTATCACCCCGATCTAGTAGGCAGCCACACCCTCAACAAACCGGCCCAACCAACCAACAACAAAGACAGGACCGCCCTCAATACCACAAGAAGCACCAGCATAGACCGCCATTGTGTCAGAATTACCTAGGAGGTCGACCCTGCTTCCGTGGGCATAACTGCCCATTTCGTCACCCACCTCATACCCAAGCTCAAGCCCACGTCGCCACGACAGATGACGACCCATCAGCCGATAGACCCATATCGCCGCAACAATCCACAAACCTCCAGGATTTTCACTTCGGGCAGGACGAGATGTGATGGCTCGTTCGCCCTACCCCCACATCAACCATCAGATGTTCAATCATCAAGGACCTGACCACCAGTCACCACTCGTCCAGTCTGTTTTCAGAATCGAAGATATTTATTTCTTTGCCATCGCGATGCTAGACTCGGGATGTTCTACATGCATCATCCCTTTATGTCAGCTTCCGAAAGAAGCTAAGAAACACATTGCCCACACTGACGTTCGAGTGAAAGGCATCAACGGCAGCATCACCGCCTTCGGCGAATTAACCAGTGACGTCACTATTGGCAGTTTTGACTCCCCCCACTTTTAGAGGGGTGAACGTACTCGTAACAACCCAAAACACTCCAATTCTGATCGGCCAAAATATCCTGCGCCATAACACGCTCAACTCATACGTAATTGACAACCAGAACTCTACCGTAGAATTCAGACGTATACTTCCCTCGGGACAGCTAACACACTCAGCGCCATCACACCGCCGGCTTCGTTAACCCACATTTCGGCATTTGAACCCCAAACCGCTGTCTTCCGAACTCACTTAACTACGAAACTCCAGCCCAACAACCGGACACTAGAGGAAAAACTTACCTGGCTGAAGCAAAACACTGGACTGTCATTACCAAGCCACCCTCGTCATGACGAATTGGGGGCTACAGCTGACCTACTCATTAGATATGCAGACATCATTGGTACAAATAACAGCGAAAAGGGGACATTCATCCGACCCGTCCGCATACCAACCAACGGTCAGTCCCGCAGTTAAAAGCAACACCCGATCGCCCAGGCCTTAGAAGCGGATGTCGACGTGGAAATCAATCACATGGCAAATGAAGGCGTCATTGAAAAATGCACCGACCCCAAAGGCTTCAATAGCCCAGTGTTCGCCGTGTGCAAGAAAAACGGTTCGGTCCGCGTAGTAGCCAATTTCAAAAGGACACTGAACAAAGTCTTGGTCGATCTAGACCCTTACCCAATACCGAGAATTGACCAGTTATTCAACAAGATCGGCAAAGGCAACACATACTTTGCTTCCCTAGATCTACGCAGCGGATATTGGCAAATCAAAATCAATCAACAAGACCGACACAAAACCGCATTCACGTGGAAAGACCAGTGCTACCAATACACTCGTTTGGCTTTCGGTCTTACTTCGGCCGGACAGATCTTTTCCCGCTGTGTAGCAGAAGCTCTGGCTACAGTCACGTCGCATGATAACATCTCGTCCTACATCGACGACAATTTGGTTCACGCAAGAACTTTTGACGAATACTTACTCGCTCTAGAACAACTTTTCACCGCCCTCCGAAATTTTGGACTCAAACTAAACCCTGACAAGTGCTCATTCCTCACAACCGAGGCAAAATTCCTGGGTCGCATTATAACCAAGGAAGGCTTCAAGCCTGACCCCGAATACGTTCGAGCTATCCGAGAAATGAAGCCCCCAACATCAAAGAAGGAGTTACAAAGCCTCATCGGCCGACTGGTATGGATCAGACAGTTCCTTGAGACGCGCCTGCAGGAACAAATCAGGTCGGGCACATTCTCAAAACTCATGTCTCCCATACATGATCTCAACAAGATCAATAAACCCTTCATATGGACAGAGAGCGCCGACAAAGCCTTCAAAAAAATTAAAGAACGACTCTCTTCACCACCCATCATTTCATTTCCGGATTTTTCCAAGCTGTTTACACTCACCACCGATGCTAGCGACGTGGCATGTGGTGCGATACTAATGCAAGAGACTGACAACGGGAAGAAAAATATCGTCGCTGTTGCCTCCCATACTTTTAACTCCACAGAACAGAACTGGTCCACGACGGAACGGGAAGCCTACGCTGTCAAGTGGACGATAATCAAATTCGATTATTTCCTCCAAAGCCGCCCTTTTGTTCTCTTCACCGACCATCGATCATTAACATATTTGGATCAACAAGAATTCAATAACGCCAAAATACGAAGATGGCAGGAAGAAATTTCATGCTATAAATTTGTCCTGGAATACATCGAGGGTGAATCCAACATTTGGGCCGACATGCTCAGCAGAGGTAATGGACAAAGAAAAATCAAAACTCCACACGACCCGACCCCAGCAGGCCAGACTTTCGAGCTAAGTGGATCAACCTTACGCATATACATCCCATCTTGGTGCCTCAACGACTCACACAGTCTACAACTCATTCCCAAGACACACACAACACGGGACGCCCACACCCAAGAACATATCAGCAATGCATTCTTCGCATACCACTCATCTCCCATCCCTACGGAGAAAATCTGCAACCACCTAGGCGTTGCAAACGAACAACAGAAGGATGTAAACCTTAGCAAAGATCATCAGTGCCCTCCAGTCAACCAACCCCAGTGAACCACATTTTGATCCTAGCGATCACCGAGCTACGCTCTTCAAACATCACTTCCAACAATTTTTTCTGGAACCGGGTACCGCCGTGCTGACGATGAGGGACAGCAATAACTCCCCCAAACTGGTTGTGCCATATAAACTTCGTCCCAGATACCTCTTCCAGGCCCACAAGGGCAGCAACCACTCAGGCATCACTCGCATGCGAGAATTCTTGTCCGGCTACTGGTGGGAGTTCAAGAACCGCGACATTAAGGCCTATGTCGACTCTTGCGAAAATTGCGCAAAATGCAAAGGGAACTATGGTAAACGCACCCATGGGTCACTGCAAACGTGGAAAAAGGCCATTCGAGATGGTCTTTATCGACTTTGTAACAATGCCAAATTCGAAAGGAAAACGGTACATACTGACGATTTTGGACAGCTTTAGTCGGTATTTCACGGCGATACCATGTGCAAGGGACCGTGCCATTGACGTGGCCCGCGGGCTGTTTCAGTTTTTTCTTCGGCACAGGGAAATTCCAAGAATAGTTTCCTCTGATCGGGGCACACACTTCACGGGAGAAGTCTATAGACAATTCTGTGACCAGCTGATCACACAGGAGCTCCACTGCCCCTGGCGTCCACAAAGCTCGGGGAACATTGAGCGGCAACATCGGACAATGAAAAATGCCCTATACATGCTATGCGAGGAGAGGAATTGTGAATGAACTGATGTCCTCGAATCGGTAGTCTCATCCATGAACGCCACGACTAATAGCGCTACCGGTGTCTCCCCTCATTATGCAATCACCAGTCGTCACCCCAACATTGGTTTGCCTACGCTTCATAATAAACAAATTAAAAGCGACGACCCGGGAGCATATGGCATGCAAATCAACGCTTTGCTAAGACAGGTCCACCACCATGTCACCCTGGCCAACGACGAGGCCGATCACAAACTTGAGAAAGGCACCCATCACCTTACCTGTCGAGACCCGATACAAGTAGGTGATAAAGTTTTACTCCATCGGCCACAATCAGCAACGGCACAATCATCTCATCTACCATGGGTAGGTGACTTCACAATCATAAAAACAAATGACATGATGTCTCAGGTGCAAAATGAAAAGGGCGATACAGCCTGGATCCACCGCGCACATATCAGACGCTTGGCCCCTCGCCCACCGCATTTGCGCAAAACAAACCCCCTGCCCCCACCTTGCAACACCAACCAGCTTCACGCCACACAACATTTTCCAAATAACCCCCCCACAAAATCGAAACATGAATCCCTCAACATCATCACCACATGACAATAACACTATCCTGACCCTACCCCCGGTGAGAACAACAAGAGGGAACCTCCCCACCCGCTTCAGGGACTTTGTCATGATCTAAACACTACACTACTAAACACACCCACAAATTGTAAATCTGTCTGAGATCTGGGGGAGCTTTGTTATAAAACAGAAATACAAATCTCAGGCGATTTACGCGCAATTCCGCAGGCATTGGCAAAATAACATTTATATTTTTCGGCCAATGACAATGCCTCCCGCCTAAATTAAACACAGGCTTTCTCGAGCCACTTTTTCATCGCGCCTTGATATAAAAAAGGGGCAGCATGTTCAAATCGGCAGTTAGACAGACCGACCAGTCAAACACATCACGCTTCGCGTTCGTTGCTGCCTCCGCTGTCTTCGTCACCGACGCCGTCATCTTCGCCTCGAACGCTGTCAACATCAGCACCTTCCTCTTCTCCGACGCCGTCTTAATCGTCGTCTTCACCGTCGCCACGACTGCTACTTCACCGACGCACCAGCCAAACATCAACCACCTCTCTTCTCACCAACGTCGCCACGGCCGATACCTTATCGTCGTCCCAGTCAACTTCGAGTAATGATCCTTTCTTTTTTTTTTTTTTTTTTTTTTTTCTAACATCTCGTTTGTCGAGAATAAATATATGCATATATACAATCTCCGTGTTCACGTTTTTCTTGCTACCATACGCTTGTCTTAATTACAACATTGGCAGTTGGGTGCATTTAATTATTGTAAGTGGGAATTTGCTCCGGGACTTAGCGTTAATAATTAAATTTAAGTTGTAGTTTCCTTCTGACTTTGGTTCTTTCCTTGGCCAGAAAAAAGAAATTTCTTTGTACTTTTTCTATTTGAATAATAGGGTTCATTACCCTTAGTTAAGAAATTGAATAATTTATTATTCCCAGTAATATGAAATTCTTCTGTAGATTTCTATTTAGAAGAAAAATAATAAAGTTTTTCTGCCCATAGTGAAAGAAGAGAAAATACTGTATTTTTTCCGATAGAAAAAATTATTCTATCCATTCAGAAGAAATATATATAATTTCCTGTTAGAAGAATTTTTCTGCACTTGTTAAAATTAAAAAAAAAAAATTCCTTCTGTCCTCAGTCAGAGAAGGAAAAATTGATAGTTTTTCTGTTAGAAGAAAAAATTAGAAAAATTCTGCTGCACTTTTGCAGTTAATACAGGGTGTCCATAAAGTTCGTGTGCACTTTAAAAAATTTATAACTTTATTTATATTTGCGATAGAAATAATCTGTAAAAAATGTTATAAAGTTTCATTTATCTAGTTTTAAGTATAGTTATTGAATAATTTTTCACCACAAAATTTGTAACAATTTTTAAATAAGTAAAAAATAAGTAAAAAAATATTTTCTTTTGTTTTTCAGAATCAATTTGATCCCATGGCTTCAATTGAGGAAAAAGTAAACTGTGTCCTTTGTTTGGCTGAATTGAAATCTACTATTGCTGTACAAAGAAAGTTTAGAATTGAATACAATAAAAAAGCGCCTCATAGGAACACCATTGTTAAATGGATGAAAAGATTTAAAGAGACAGGCTCTGTCCATGATAAACCACGGTCTGGAAGGCCATGTGTCAGTGACGAAAGTGTTGCTTCCATAGAAGAATCCTTTACTGCAAGTCCAAGAAAGTATGTAAGATGGGAATCATTGGAGCTCGGGCTGCCAAAGTCTACTGTGCTACAGATTCTGCAGCAGAACTTCATATGAAAGCTTACAAAATTCAATTACATCAACAGTTGTTAGAAGAGGATTATTATGCACGGCTAACTTTCTGTCACCAGTTCAATGAAAAACTTTGCAATGATGATGCATTTGTGAGTAATTTACTGTTTTCTGGTGAAGCAACATTTCACATTAGTGGCAAGGTCAACAGGCATAATTGCTGAATTTGGGGAACTGAAAACCCAAATGAAACTGTTGAACATGAAAGGGACTCTCTTAAAGTTAATGTGTGGTGTGCTTTGGAAATAAATCGAACCATAGGGCCATATTTTTTGGAAGATCGTGTTATTAACAGTGACAGCTACTTAGATATGTTGCAGAATTACTTTATTCCGCAACTTGAAAGATGATACAGTGTTTCAAGAAGCTGGAGCTCCCTGTCATTTTGCTCGGCGTGTTAGACAGTTTCTAAATCAGGAATTTCCTAACAGATGGATCGGAAGGGGTGGACCATTTCATTGGCCTCCACGTTCGCCAGATTTGACTCCATTAGATTTTTTTATTGAGACATGTGAAAACAATTATGTATGCAGCCAAACTTAGTTCATTGGAAGATTTGAAAGCTAGAATAACTAATGTGATTTCAGGCATTACTATAAATCATTTGCCAAATGTTTTTTGTGAACTGCAAAATCGTATTACCCTTTGTATTGCTAATGATGTGGAAAGTTAAATAAAATTTCAATAAAAGCTTAAAAAATACAGAATTACTTCTTTCAAATCCATTTTACAGATTATTTCTATTGCAAATACAAATAAAGTTATAATTTTTTTAAAGTGTACACGGACTTTATGGACACCCCTGTATAAGAAATTTATTTCTGCCCTCAGCCTTGAAGGATAAAATTCCTTCGGAGGTTATTTAATTTGTCCCAATCTAAAGTGCATCCTTGGAATTGGATTTTCTCCTTCGTTAAGTCTTAGGGTGAATAATTGATAATTTTATTGTTTAAAATTATTACTAATGCACACCTCAGTTTAATGCATATTTGTTTTAACTGTCTATAGAAGAAAATTTACTTTAAAATTTAGGTCGAATTCTATGCGATAGTTCGGCTTTATTTTACATTTATTTAATATTTTTGAAAGCCTCAACATGTCTTCAAATTCTTCTTGGTAGAGGAAAGGTTATTTGCTATGGATGCTATTGTTCTCAACATCAGCTTTATGAGTTCAGACAAAAATTGTCCTAAAGTTATCTTTCAACAAAATATGACCGAGATTAGAGAGGGCTTAGACACGTTTCTTGACTTGACTGATTAGAGAGGGCTTAGACACGTTTCTTGACTATGCTTGTTTTTCTCCCGAGACTGTGGATTTAGAATTTCTGGACGCGGATGCTTCTCGGGTAGATGCATTCCAGAATGGTGTTAGAAAAGCTATGCGTAGGTTAGCTAGTGGTAAGCTAGGTGAGTCTATTAGTATCCCGGTGCTCTTTGATACATCGACGATAATGCCGGTCAAGGTTTCTGATCCTGAACCAGAATGCCCGGTTACTGTGACCAACTCTCTAAGTACTGGCGAATTTGGCTTAGTGAGGGTCGGGCCATAGTTAGAAAATTGTGCGGCAATTAAATTTAATCTGCCTAGAATGCAGCTTGCCATAAATATAGCTGGCAAGAATTTAAATTTGTTAGGAATTTTTAAGTACTCCAGTTTGGTCCATGATTTGTTGAGTATGGATCCCTGGAATTTTATGCATTTAATGGAGCAATTTAAGTGCGAATTGGTTAGAGGCATTGTGCCTATTGTTAAAGGGAGACAGCTAGAATTTTTTAAGCAGTCCACTGGTAGTCAGTGAGACTGTTTAAATTTGGGCAGTTGCCAAGATGGCCAAGCCCTGTTTTCTGCATGCGTTGATGCGTTAATCCTAATGAGTACATTACCACTGACCATTTAACGTACCCTTATCAAGGTGAAAGTAGTTTCGGGCCTGATATGAGCCTATTGCACCGAGCAAATAACTCTGACAAGAGTCAGTGGAAGGACAGGAGTTTGACTTGTTACAATTCCTCCCAAGGAAAAGTACTGGATAAGCTCAGTATCTTTTTCTCATTAGAAGTACTTGCTTTCAGTACTTCATTTGGTGTAAGTATGCACCCTAGGAAAGAAAGTCTCTCCAAAGCTTTCAGGATCTCGGGTCCTATATCCCTTTGTCTCCGTGTGTGGGTCATGGAGAGAGTTTTCAAACAAGAGTTTAGCAAACTTAAGCTTGACTGGATTTTTACAGTCGAGTGTCGCCTGGCTGTAAAATCTGGAGTGTTTGCTGGCTACATGATTTGTAGTGCAGCTCTGAAGATCTGTGAAGACACAGATTTTTTAAGATGTAAGACTGAGGTGGAGTCCCTGAAG
Source organism: Euprymna scolopes (assembly GCF_053919585.1). NCBI lineage: Eukaryota > Metazoa > Mollusca > Cephalopoda > Sepiida > Sepiolidae > Euprymna > Euprymna scolopes. Next base: position 80,653,410 of record NC_136501.1, read on the forward strand.
CTGGAACCTGGAGCTTCGGATTTCACCCTTGAAATTTCAAGCGCCCGGGGCTTGGATGTTTTTAAAAGACTTGTCAGTCTTGGTTTGTTGGGCTTGATGTGTGAAGCTCGACAGACCTTTAGTGCTGCATTTTCCCCGCACAGTGTATGCAGGAAATATATTTCAGTTTTATGTAGCTTATTTAATCAAAAGGAATGCTACATTAGCCCCACTTCTATTTTCGGAGTAGATATGACTGGCTTGTTATGGTTTCGGGAAATAATTCAGACTTGCCTGTTAGTCCTCGTAATTTAAACTCCATAATCAAGGAGAGCCGTCTTCATTTTCATTTTTTCTCTAAAAAAATAAATACAAAATTAATATTTTTCAAAATTTTAAGTGTTTTTGTATTAAATTTTTTAACATTTTAAAAGAAGTAAAAAATTAAGCCTCTTTAAATTTTAACCTGATCTAAAAACTTTGGTACAATAATTTTTTTTCTTTTCTTGCCGGGAGAGGGTTGAAATTTTAATGAAGAAATAATTTTTTTTTTTTTATTTACACATATTCAACATCTCGGCATTTAGCGAAAGGGACGAACTCTTTGACCGGCTATTTGCAGGTCACTTCCATCATCGTTATAGTTCCCTTCTAGCAGTCGGCTACACTGCCACCCTTTGGAGGGGGTGAGGAAGGGGGAAGAAAGAACCTTTCCCCGTTTTCATCAGTTCGAAGATCACCTGCCGACGAGGAGGAGGTTTTATTAAAGTTTCATTGTAATTTTGTTCCAGTTATTAAAAAACACCAAGGTTTTATCTACTGGAAAATTAGTCCCAGTTATTAAAAAGTAAAGGCTTTATCGACTGGGAAATTAGTCTAAAAAATTAATGAAAGAAATCGGCCGTGTTTTGAGGATTTCTTTTCTGTAAAGGACAAAAATTGATTTGCCGACTTGACGAGCAGAATATCGGCCCTTGAAAGAAAATTCCCTCTTTGTTCTAGGAAATTGAAAGATTATTCAACCGATGTTTCCTTCACAAAAAATATATTCCATAATACCAGAATTTATTCCGTATTTGTACACATAAAGCCTACCAAAGCGGCTTTATGGTTTTCTGTTTCTTTCCTTTGAATTTAAAGGTATCTGAGCCTTCTCAAAGGAAAAATATTTTACTTCTTTCTCCCATTTAAAGTCAAAGAGACTTTGTTTGTGATTTCTTTCGAAAAAGAAAAACAAAATAACATTTTGTAGAAAGACTGAACATTTTGTTAAAAGAAGGACTGAATTTAAACAAGGACTCAAAAGAACTGTTTTCTGTTTTTATATGTTCTTTTCTTTCAGCCTTTCTTACTCGTACAAGAATTGTCATCTTTTTTGTATTGTTTTTTATTTATTTTGAATGTTTCTTAAGGGTTTTGTGAAATAAAGGCAACTGATAACTTTTTAATAAATTTTAAACACATTTTAAATTCGGATTTGTATTTCGCTCATTTCTATTAGTTTCCCATTTCCGAGAAATTTGCTCTAAATGCTTTTTTTCCTTCCTTTTTTTCTTTAATTTTTGTTACCATGAAAAACGGATTTTGGAAAACGAACCCAAAATTCCGTTAAGGGGGTTGAAAGTAAGTACGATAACTCTTATCATATTTTATGATTACCTCCCTTTTATGTTGTAATCCCATAATCCCTTTTTCACTCTCCGCTTCCTCTTCCTGTCTCAAATAAAATATACTTCTCTTTATACCCGTCATACACGTGTTCATGTCCTCTTTCAAATCTTCGTTCCAGTTCCTTTTCTCTTTTAACTGAAATGTAACTCGCAGCAATTGTCACCTAACATGAGGTTGGATATAAAAAACCTGATTTCTCAGAGACAGTGTTGATTTTGGATTTGGATGTCAGAGTAGCAAGTGTTGTCAGCAGTGCGTCGTGTTGAATTGAATTTTGATAGCAGAGCGTCAAGATTCGTGTTGAGTTGAATTTTAATAGCAGAGCGTCAAGATTTGTAGTTGAGTTTTGACAGTAGAGTGTCGAATTTAACATTTGATTGTTTTAACCACAATAGAATAAACGGACATTTTCAACTTCATGTTTGGTGAATGCGTGCCTTCCAGCTTAATAAATAATAATAATAATAATAATAATAATAATAATAATAATAATAATAATAATAATAGAGAGTTCTACAATGTCAGCTAACGCGACCTCGACAGCACAACATGAGGATAGATCAACAAAACTTAAGAACTCTTTCTCTGACAAGGGATTTTAAATCTGTAATTAATTAGAAAAAAAAGACAAGAACATTCTTTTTATGTGCATTTAAAAACGTATTTTAAAACAATTTTTCTGTTTATTCTATATTTTTCATTTAGAAATCTATAAAGAATTGAAACTGGAATTGGTAATTGTATCGGAATCGGAAATTTCAAACAGAATCAGTAATTGTATTGGAATCATGAAAAATTTTGGAATAATCCTATGACTAATTCATAACTTACCATTCTGGTAGATCTCCACAACGAGTGGTAAGTAAAAAGATCTTTATGGTATGTTCTATTATGTTGTTTTGTATGTTTCCCCCCAATAACGGTAAAGTAGAAAAGAACTTACAATTGTAACAATTTTATACTAGAATAAAATGAATGCAAAGGTTATTAAAATAAGTTCAATTTGGGGGATAACAGAATTCGATTTTTGACCAATTCCTTAAAAAATTGTTAAAACTTGGTAGTTTGTTATCATAGTTAATTTTCAATCATTTTTTGTTTGCTTTTCATTGTTGGCGATCGGATGATCTCATCTTTTGAAATGGACGTGTCAATGCATATATTATTAATACAGGTCATCAATAATAGAAAACAGAAACGCTTTATTATTTTTTAAATGAATTTTTGTTATGTAAATCATCCAGCAGAATTTTGTGCTTTTAGAATCTCGTTTCCATTTCTTTAACAATGAGTTTTTATTTTGATATTTTTATTTTGATTACTACATAGAAATGGTGTGTGTGTGTGTGTGTGTGTGTGTGTGTGTGTGTGTGTGTGTGTGTGTGTGTGTGTGTGTGTGGTTTCTAAAGTTTAGAATTTAATTGATTTGGAAATAATTTCCAGAATAAAAATGGATCATAAAAACAAATGAGAAAGTTTGAAATAATTGCTTTGTGAAGTCAAACACAAGGCAAGTACTCAATAAACGAGCTTCAATATACAATAAAAATAAATATCGAATTACAAATTAATAATAAGTGTATAATGAATGTTAATTGTATTTTGTAATTAGATAATTATAAAATGCAATTAAGATTCTTTATATAAGCAAAAACTAAAAAGTTTTAGAAATAAGACGTTTAGTCACAAGTAATTTAAATGACAACTTCCATTCGAACATATTTTATCTTCGTAAAGTAAATGAAAAAGCTTAGTAATTAAGTTATTAAATGTTCATGTGCTTTGATGAATGAAGAAACGTGTTATGAGTCCATGTCTGGATGAGGTAAATTTTCCGTGTAATCCTACATACACGTGTTGGATTAGGGAGCTTGTGAGATTGGTGAGCTTCATTCAAAGCCTGCCAATCTAACAAACTCTTTATTATTATCAAGGATTAAGTTCATGTACTGAAATATCGCCATCTTTGGAAGTTATAACCCTGTGTCAATATGCTCGTAGTCAGAGTCTACGGTGGGTTTTGTTTGCACACCAAAAAGAAAGTGTTCAGAGTTACAAGGATTCCTTTTTAACTCACAGCGTACAAAGCATTCATGTGATTCTTTAAAAAAGGTTTCAAGAACATGTTCCTCCCACAAAACTGTTTCTACTTGGTTAAAGTCTGACACAGGGAACCAATCCATATTGCACATCGGATCCAATCAATACAGCATTTAAATCAAGCAAGTATTTGAAGTGATCGTTGTTAAGAAATCAGAGCTGAACGATAGAGTAAGTGTGATAACAAGTTTATTCAGGAGAGTGCCTAGACTAGTAAGGGCCACATCCAATCCCAGGCAGTGTGAGGCGAATAGTTTCTATGGTACTATAACATCACACCTGTTTAGTTATATGTGTATATTTGTTGTCTGCTTTGTCCTTGATTTATGACATATGATGGTATTATGATCTAGGGGATATGATGAGTCTTTGTACCACAAAGGCTCTGGCATGATGCTAAATGTAATGGTTTAGCACAACCAACTGTAACCAGTGGTTTATGATCTGTGATAATGGAAAAAGAATACTGATATGTCCTATTATATGGACAAAGATAAAGTATTCCGTGAAAGGAATAAATAAATATAAATATACTGAAAGAGAAGTTTATTTACGTATTTATCCCATGACGAGTACGTACAATATATATATTTTAAAAAAAAATATTTCCATTTTTTAATGTCAATGGAAAACTGCACATTTGTTCAAAAGTCCGGTAAATCTGGTGACTCAGTTCCTTATGTAGAATGTTTTGGGTTGGTTACCTATCTCCACATAACACTCCCACCGAAGCCAATTTCTCCTTGGAGAATTTTGCTTAATACCGTTTGTTTTTATGTCTGGGGCTCAGTCGGTTAACTTTTCTTTTCACCCTTGTACTTTTTCTCCTCAACACCGTTTGAGGGGGTGGAGTTGGTGGTGAAACTGGTACTCTCTGACCTGGAGTAGAAGATACTACTCTCGAAATAGGTTGTGCTATGGGTAGAGGAATATCAAAAGAGTCATACTAATGCTCTAAGGGCAGTTCATTATCTTTTGCCTGTTTGTAGTCATCAGTGTGTCGAGGTCTTAGCTGATTCATATGCCTGCGACAGTCAAATTTACTACTTCTTACCGAATATAGCATGTGCCCAATTCTTTTCATAATCATCCTCTCCTCCCAAAAGCTTTTTCCAGTCTTATAGTTCAAGAAGAATATTTTGTAACCAGGTTTATAGAACCTTGTCGAATGATTTTCTCTCGTTGCTGTTGTTTTGGTTGCATTTGGTAAAATCCTGTCAAATACGGATCTGATTTTCCATGCGAACGTTAGTTCAGCTGGTGACAAACTGGCATTCGTGTTTGGGTTAGGAGTGATCCTGTATACAGACAAAACATTTTCAAGCCTCTTCTCATCAGTGTCCATGCCTTGGTGTTTTCTTAAACCTCTTTTGAACGTGTCAACAAATCTGCGAGGCTGTTTGATCTTGGTTGGTATATTACAGTTGTTAAATGTTCAAGGAATAGGGTGTTGCAGAATTCTTCAAACTCTTTGCTGGTAAATTGGGTGCCGTTGTCACTGACAATAGTTTTAGGTACTTCAAAATGACTCAAGAGATGTTTTAATGTATCTATAGTACTACCCGATGTCGGATGTTTACACTTAAGCACTTGCAGCCATTTTGTAAAGCTGTTGACAACCACTAAGAAAGAATGTCCATTCAACGGACCTGCATAGTCAATGTGTAACCGCATCCATAGTGCCTCTGTCTTTGGCCACGGTTGTATCTGTTACAGGTGGCGCCTTTGCTGCTAGCTGACACTCTCGACACTCTCTTACCATTTTTTTTATGTCCCAGTCCATACTAGGCCAATATGTATATCCATGCATCAAGGCCTTCATTCTGGACATGCCTGGATGACCACTATGGAATTCTTTTAGCATTCGGTTTTGTAGTGTGGTCGGTATGACGACTCTGTCTGCATACAATAAAGTCTGTGAGCAAATCGAAAATGGCGAAATTTTTTAGTCTTTCTTTGACTTTTCATTTAGCTGCACCTGTTTTTTTGTTCTTACATTGAATTCATCTGTTTCTGCTGCCTTATTGATGTCATATAGAGTCACTGGTAACTCTTGCATCGTGTTGCACAGCAGTCTGGAGAGTTCTTTTTCCTCTCTTAATGCAGCTATCACTGTGTCCTCTAAAAGTTCTGCACACTTTTGAATCAATCTGGATAGTCCATCTGCATGTCCGATATTTTTGGATGAAATGTACTCCATTTTAAAATTATAATTCAACAGAATTATGCTCCATCATTGAAGTCTGTTTGCAGTGTGAGTGGGTATGCCTTTTTTAGATCGAAAAATAGTCAACAAGGGCTTGTGGTCAGTCTGCAACATAAAATTCCTGCCATGAATAAATCTATGGAATTTTCTAATTGCATAAAGTATTGCTAAACTTTCTTTTTCAATTTGAGAATAGTTTCTCTCTGCAGGCAAAAGTGATCTGGAAGCATGAACTATTAGCTTCATTGGTTCGTCTTCTATGGAGAAGTACTGCTCCTATATCGTAATCACTTGCATCTGATGCCACAATAAATTCCTTCTGTGGATCGAAGTGTACCAGTGCTAAATCAGATAGCAGGCATTTCTTAATCTCTTCAAATGCACTTTGGCACTCCTTTGACCAAATCCAATTTCATACTTTTTTAATAATTCGTTCAACGGTGTTCTCAACTTATGCATTTTTGGGATATAGATAGCATAATATTGTGCTAAACCCCCAAAAGATTGTAACTGGGCAACATTGCTAGGTGCTGGCATCCTCTCAATAGCTTCTGTTCTCTGAGGATCCGGTCTTCTGGTTTGGCTGTCAATGATTTGACCCAGATATTTTATCTGTTTATAAGAAAATCATATTTTTCAGCATTCAATTTGAAACCAAATTCCTCAATTCTTTGGAAAACTGCTCCTTATATTCCTGCACATTTCTACTCTTTACAAGAATGTCATCAAAATATGCGATTGCAAAACCTAAATCACAAGCATTGTGTCCATTATTTGCTGAAATAACGCTGAAGCTACTTTCAAACCAAAAGGAAACCTTTTGAGTCTGAAGAGTCCTAAATGGGTATTGATACACAAATACTTTGAACATTCTTCACTGACTTTTACCTGAAGGTAAGCCTCAGATAAATCAATTTTGGAGAAAATTTTCCCTCCATTCAGCTTTGTAAAAATGTCTTCAAGGGATGGGAGTGGATAACTATGATGCATAAGACAGTCATTGAGACCTGTAGAAAAATCAGCACATACCCGAATCCTCTTATTTTTCTTTTTAACATATACAGTGTGGCTTGCCCACTCAAAATAGTCAACTTTTTCGACTACACCATTTTCCTGTAGTCTCTGCAGTTCAATTTCAATATCTTCTTTTGAAGAAAAAGTCACGTTTCTTTTTGGCTTGAAAACAGGTTCCACATTTGGTCTAAGTACACATACCTAGCCCTCAGAAAAACCCTGGGTAATTCATTTTTTAAAACCGTAAGAAAATCCTCATTTTGTTTGGAATTTTTCCTTTCAGCTACACTCACACTGTTACAAAATGAATTTATGGGTAGCTCCCATAAATCAAACGAAACGATCCAATCAATTCCGAAGAAGCAAGAATTTATACCTGGAACAACTGCCACTTTTGTAGAAAAAGTTTTTGATCCAAGGGATACACTGCAATTAAATTCTCCCATGAATTTTAATCTCTTGCCGGATACTTCTTTGGCAATTTTAAATGTTTTTCCTAGTTTTGGACACCCAATCCTCTACCAGGTCACTTCGTCGATAATTGAAATATCGCTACCTGAATCTAAAAGTAGTTTCACTATGTGACCATTTATTTTGGTATTGACAAATTTTCTTTTACTTTCTTGTCTCACTTCTTCTTTTGACAACACCACATTTACTTTAGACTTAAATTTTTGTCTTTGTTTATTTTGTTTAGTTCGGCACTGGGAGGCTTGGGGTCCGACTAAACCACATTTGGCACAAGCGCAATTTTTTTCTTAAATGCGAACCTGCACATCTCCAACATCCAAAACTTTTTCCTTTTTTCTTGGGAAATGTTTTTTGTTTTACCATTAGGACGTGGTGTGTAGTTTTTCCCTTTATCCTAGTGGTATCCCTTTTCACATTTTGACATTCTTCTGTCACTTTTTAAGTTAATTTCTGGATCTTGCTCTATAATTGATAAAATCTTAAATCTATGTACTTTGGTGCTGTCAGTCCCTGAACAAAAATATACACTTAAACATGTCAACTGACAAATCTTTTCATTTAAATAGTTCACACTGGGCGTTGACTTTACCCGCATATGTGACAATACCTTGTATGAAAAAGGCTGTCTCTTTCACCAAATATCGAGTACAAAATTCAAACAGTTTCCGAAAAAGAAATATCTTTCAGTTTCTTTGGTAAAATCAAATTCGCAAATTTTGTGTTTTCCTCCGTACCCAATTTCTGAAGTAGGAGTGTGATTCTTTCCTCGTCTGACCATTTCTCACATCTTTTTGTAAAAATCGTCTCGAACCTACGATAATAGGCAGGGAATGTATCACCTTGTTCTGGGTCGTATTTGAACTCCGCTAAAGAATTGGCTATACCCTCTGCCGAAAAAAATCTAGATGCGCCATCTTCAGATTTTTGTGACAACACAGTTTCATATAAGAGACGATTCTCTGTAATTTGTTGAATGACGAGTGATTCAAAACGTTCTTGCTGAATCAGCATCCGTTTTTGAAATTCAATTTGAGCTTTTTGTTGAGCG